>NC_137234.1:24848850-25448850 GCF_949987685.1 Ammodytes marinus | reverse complement strand
TCTTCATTACGCACAAGTCTTTCGCCTTTTACTAAAGACTTCCGTGGAGAGGAACATCATTGAGTTGAAGCAATTTTTGTCAGGCTTAGCCTCTTGGCTAGGCCTCATGTATCTGTGAAAAAGAAAAATGTTCTAAAGCATGTTCTCCTCAACATGCTTTAGAACCTAGCTATGGGGAACCCGGGAGCGGAGTTGCCAAACAGCAGCTATTGCTAACTGCAATTCAGACTACAACACCACTTTAAGGGAGAACTTTCCCAAGAGGTGCCACTGGACGGCAAACCATGGACAGGCATCGCTTCTCGGCCTTTTGGCTAAGATCAAGTGTAGTATCTGTTCTTATCAGTTTAATATCTGATACGTCCTCTATAAGGGGACTCAATATTAAATGGATTTTTGCCAACAGGAGCTGAAATAGGGGCTTGCTCCGTTCGCTCCAAGCATCGACCCGGTATTGCACTACTTCTGGGAACGGTGCACCCTTCTACTGTCTTAAGAAAAACCAAAAACACCTGGGCAGCTCCGTGCGACATGGGGTCCAAAGGCCTCAGCGGAAATGGATAGCACAGCAGGTGAGGAAAAACCTGCCAAGGCCGACCGATTGTTTTGGTGGAACGCCTTTCTACTCTCAGCCACAAATCACTGCACATGGCTGGGAATCAAGTGCAGTGCGGAATCAAAAGCAAGATTGCGCCACCAAACATACATGGTAGTGGGTGTATCCTTCCAAGCGACAAGGCTAGTGAGGCCTACCGTGAGAGAAGTGGCTAAGACGACACTGGTGTAGGGCAACGCTTGAGAGCTGGAGATGTAATTACTCAGGGTTCTCTTCATTACGCACAAGTCTTTCGCCTTTTACTAAAGACTTCCGTGGAGAGGAACATCATTGAGTTGAAGCAATTTTTGTCAGGCTTAGCCTCTTGGCTAGGCCTCATGTATCTGTGAAAAAGAAAAATCTTCTAAAGCATGTTCTCCTCAACATGCTTTAGAACCTAGCTATGGGGAACCCGGGGGCGGAGTTGCCAAACAGCAGCTATTGCTAACTGCAATTCAGACTACAACACCACTTTAAGGGAGAACTTTCCCAAGAGGTGCCACTGGACGGCAAACCATGGACAGGCATCGCTTCTCGGCCTTTTGGCTAAGATCAAGTGTAGTATCTGTTCTTATCAGTTTAATATCTGATACGTCCTCTATAAGGGGACTCAATATTAAATGGATTTTTGCCAACAGGAGCTGAAATAGGGGCTTGCTCCGTTCGCTCCAAGCATCGACCCGGTATTGCATTACTTCTGGGAACGGTGCACCCTTCTACTGTCTTAAGAAAAACCAAAAACACCTGGGCAGCTCCGTGCGACATGGGGTCCAAAGGCCTCAGCGGAAATGGATAGCACAGCAGGTGAGGAAAAACCTGCCAAGGCCGACCGATTGTTTTGGTGGAACGCCTTTCTACTCTCAGCCACAAATCACTGCACATGAACAAAGACAGCTGGGAATCAAGTGCAGTGCGGAATCAAAAGCAAGATTGCGCCACCAAACATACATGGTAGTGGGTGTATCCTTCCAAGCGACAAGGCTAGTGAGGCCTACCGTGAGAGAAGTGGCTAAGACGACACTGGTGTAGGGCAACGCTTGAGAGCTGGAGATGTAATTACTCAGGGTTCTCTTCATTACGCACAAGTCTTTCGCCTTTTACTAAAGACTTCCGTGGAGAGGAACATCATTGAGTTGAAGCAATTTTTGTCAGGCTTAGCCTCTTGGCTAGGCCTCATGTATCTGTGAAAAAGAAAAATGTTCTAAAGCATGTTCTCCTCAACATGCTTTAGAACCTAGCTATGGGGAACCCGGGAGCGGAGTTGCCAAACAGCAGCTATTGCTAACTGCAATTCAGACTACAACACCACTTTAAGGGAGAACTTTCCCAAGAGGTGCCACTGGACGGCAAACCATGGACAGGCATCGCTTCTCGGCCTTTTGGCTAAGATCAAGTGTAGTATCTGTTCTTATCAGTTTAATATCTGATACGTCCTCTATAAGGGGACTCAATATTAAATGGATTTTTGCCAACAGGAGCTGAAATAGGGGCTTGCTCCGTTCGCTCCAAGCATCGACCCGGTATTGCATTACTTCTGGGAACGGTGCACCCTTCTACTGTCTTAAGAAAAACCAAAAACACCTGGGCAGCTCCGTGCGACATGGGGTCCAAAGGCCTCAGCGGAAATGGATAGCACAGCAGGTGAGGAAAAACTTGCCAAGGCCGACCGATTGTTTTGGTGGAACGCCTTTCTACTCTCAGCCACAAATCACTGCACATGGCTGGGAATCAAGTGCAGTGCGGAATCAAAAGCAAGATTGCGCCACCAAACATACATGGTAGTGGGTGTATCCTTCCAAGCGACAAGGCTAGTGAGGCCTACCGTGAGAGAAGTGGCTAAGACGACACTGGTGTAGGGCAACGCTTGAGAGCTGGAGATGTAATTACTCAGGGTTCTCTTCATTACGCACAAGTCTTTCGCCTTTTACTAAAGACTTCCGTGGAGAGGAACATCATTGAGTTGAAGCAATTTTTGTCAGGCTTAGCCTCTTGGCTAGGCCTCATGTATCTGTGAAAAAGAAAAATGTTCTAAAGCATGTTCTCCTCAACATGCTTTAGAACCTAGCTATGGGGAACCCGGGGGCGGAGTTGCCAAACAGCAGCTATTGCTAACTGCAATTCAGACTACAACACCACTTTAAGGGAGAACTTTCCCAAGAGGTGCCACTGGACGGCAAACCATGGACAGGCATCGCTTCTCGGCCTTTTGGCTAAGATCAAGTGTAGTATCTGTTCTTATCAGTTTAATATCTGATACGTCCTCTATAAGGGGACTCAATATTAAATGGATTTTTGCCAACAGGAGCTGAAATAGGGGCTTGCTCCGTTCGCTCCAAGCATCGACCCGGTATTGCATTACTTCTGGGAACGGTGCACCCTTCTACTGTCTTAAGAAAAACCAAAAACACCTGGGCAGCTCCGTGCGACATGGGGTCCAAAGGCCTCAGCGGAAATGGATAGCACAGCAGGTGAGGAAAAACCTGCCAAGGCCGACCGATTGTTTTGGTGGAACGCCTTTCTACTCTCAGCCACAAATCACTGCACATGAACAAAGACAGCTGGGAATCAAGTGCAGTGCGGAATCAAAAGCAAGATTGCGCCACCAAACATACATGGTAGTGGGTGTATCCTTCCAAGCGACAAGGCTAGTGAGGCCTACCGTGAGAGAAGTGGCTAAGACGACACTGGTGTAGGGCAACGCTTGAGAGCTGGAGATGTAATTACTCAGGGTTCTCTTCATTACGCACAAGTCTTTCGCCTTTTACTAAAGACTTCCGTGGAGAGGAACATCATTGAGTTGAAGCAATTTTTGTCAGGCTTAGCCTCTTGGCTAGGCCTCATGTATCTGTGAAAAAGAAAAATGTTCTAAAGCATGTTCTCCTCAACATGCTTTAGAACCTAGCTATGGGGAACCCGGGAGCGGAGTTGCCAAACAGCAGCTATTGCTAACTGCAATTCAGACTACAACACCACTTTAAGGGAGAACTTTCCCAAGAGGTGCCACTGGACGGCAAACCATGGACAGGCATCGCTTCTCGGCCTTTTGGCTAAGATCAAGTGTAGTATCTGTTCTTATCAGTTTAATATCTGATACGTCCTCTATAAGGGGACTCAATATTAAATGGATTTTTGCCAACAGGAGCTGAAATAGGGGCTTGCTCCGTTCGCTCCAAGCATCGACCCGGTATTGCATTACTTCTGGGAACGGTGCACCCTTCTACTGTCTTAAGAAAAACCAAAAACACCTGGGCAGCTCCGTGCGACATGGGGTCCAAAGGCCTCAGCGGAAATGGATAGCACAGCAGGTGAGGAAAAACCTGCCAAGGCCGACCGATTGTTTTGGTGGAACGCCTTTCTACTCTCAGCCACAAATCACTGCACATGGCTGGGAATCAAGTGCAGTGCGGAATCAAAAGCAAGATTGCGCCACCAAACATACATGGTAGTGGGTGTATCCTTCCAAGCGACAAGGCTAGTGAGGCCTACCGTGAGAGAAGTGGCTAAGACGACACTGGTGTAGGGCAACGCTTGAGAGCTGGAGATGTAATTACTCAGGGTTCTCTTCATTACGCACAAGTCTTTCGCCTTTTACTAAAGACTTCCGTGGAGAGGAACATCATTGAGTTGAAGCAATTTTTGTCAGGCTTAGCCTCTTGGCTAGGCCTCATGTATCTGTGAAAAAGAAAAATCTTCTAAAGCATGTTCTCCTCAACATGCTTTAGAACCTAGCTATGGGGAACCCGGGGGCGGAGTTGCCAAACAGCAGCTATTGCTAACTGCAATTCAGACTACAACACCACTTTAAGGGAGAACTTTCCCAAGAGGTGCCACTGGACGGCAAACCATGGACAGGCATCGCTTCTCGGCCTTTTGGCTAAGATCAAGTGTAGTATCTGTTCTTATCAGTTTAATATCTGATACGTCCTCTATAAGGGGACTCAATATTAAATGGATTTTTGCCAACAGGAGCTGAAATAGGGGCTTGCTCCGTTCGCTCCAAGCATCGACCCGGTATTGCATTACTTCTGGGAACGGTGCACCCTTCTACTGTCTTAAGAAAAACCAAAAACACCTGGGCAGCTCCGTGCGACATGGGGTCCAAGGGCCTCAGCGGAAATGGATAGCACAGCAGGTGAGGAAAAACCTGCCAAGGCCGACCGATTGTTTTGGTGGAACGCCCTTCTACTCTCAGCCACAAATCACTGCACATGAACAAAGACAGCTGGGAATCAAGTGCAGTGCGGAATCAAAAGCAAGATTGCGCCACCAAACATACATGGTAGTGGGTGTATCCTTCCAAGCGACAAGGCTAGTGAGGCCTACCGTGAGAGAAGTGGCTAAGACGACACTGGTGTAGGGCAACGCTTGAGAGCTGGAGATGTAATTACTCAGGGTTCTCTTCATTACGCACAAGTCTTTCGCCTTTTACTAAAGACTTCCGTGGAGAGGAACATCATTGAGTTGAAGCAATTTTTGTCAGGCTTAGCCTCTTGGCTAGGCCTCATGTATCTGTGAAAAAGAAAAATCTTCTAAAGCATGTTCTCCTCAACATGCTTTAGAACCTAGCTATGGGGAACCCGGGGGCGGAGTTGCCAAACAGCAGCTATTGCTAACTGCAATTCAGACTACAACACCACTTTAAGGGAGAACTTTCCCAAGAGGTGCCACTGGACGGCAAACCATGGACAGGCATCGCTTCTCGGCCTTTTGGCTAAGATCAAGTGTAGTATCTGTTCTTATCAGTTTAATATCTGATACGTCCTCTATAAGGGGACTCAATATTAAATGGATTTTTGCCAACAGGAGCTGAAATAGGGGCTTGCTCCGTTCGCTCCAAGCATCGACCCGGTATTGCATTACTTCTGGGAACGGTGCACCCTTCTACTGTCTTAAGAAAAACCAAAAACACCTGGGCAGCTCCGTGCGACATGGGGTCCAAGGGCCTCAGCGGAAATGGATAGCACAGCAGGTGAGGAAAAACCTGCCAAGGCCGACCGATTGTTTTGGTGGAACGCCCTTCTACTCTCAGCCACAAATCACTGCACATGAACAAAGACAGCTGGGAATCAAGTGCAGTGCGGAATCAAAAGCAAGATTGCGCCACCAAACATACATGGTAGTGGGTGTATCCTTCCAAGCGACAAGGCTAGTGAGGCCTACCGTGAGAGAAGTGGCTAAGACGACACTGGTGTAGGGCAACGCTTGAGAGCTGGAGATGTAATTACTCAGGGTTCTCTTCATTACGCACAAGTCTTTCGCCTTTTACTAAAGACTTCCGTGGAGAGGAACATCATTGAGTTGAAGCAATTTTTGTCAGGCTTAGCCTCTTGGCTAGGCCTCATGTATCTGTGAAAAAGAAAAATCTTCTAAAGCATGTTCTCCTCAACATGCTTTAGAACCTAGCTATGGGGAACCCGGGGGCGGAGTTGCCAAACAGCAGCTATTGCTAACTGCAATTCAGACTACAACACCACTTTAAGGGAGAACTTTCCCAAGAGGTGCCACTGGACGGCAAACCATGGACAGGCATCGCTTCTCGGCCTTTTGGCTAAGATCAAGTGTAGTATCTGTTCTTATCAGTTTAATATCTGATACGTCCTCTATAAGGGGACTCAATATTAAATGGATTTTTGCCAACAGGAGCTGAAATAGGGGCTTGCTCCGTTCGCTCCAAGCATCGACCCGGTATTGCATTACTTCTGGGAACGGTGCACCCTTCTACTGTCTTAAGAAAAACCAAAAACACCTGGGCAGCTCCGTGCGACATGGGGTCCAAGGGCCTCAGCGGAAATGGATAGCACAGCAGGTGAGGAAAAACCTGCCAAGGCCGACCGATTGTTTTGGTGGAACGCCCTTCTACTCTCAGCCACAAATCACTGCACATGAACAAAGACAGCTGGGAATCAAGTGCAGTGCGGAATCAAAAGCAAGATTGCGCCACCAAACATACATGGTAGTGGGTGTATCCTTCCAAGCGACAAGGCTAGTGAGGCCTACCGTGAGAGAAGTGGCTAAGACGACACTGGTGTAGGGCAACGCTTGAGAGCTGGAGATGTAATTACTCAGGGTTCTCTTCATTACGCACAAGTCTTTCGCCTTTTACTAAAGACTTCCGTGGAGAGGAACATCATTGAGTTGAAGCAATTTTTGTCAGGCTTAGCCTCTTGGCTAGGCCTCATGTATCTGTGAAAAAGAAAAATCTTCTAAAGCATGTTCTCCTCAACATGCTTTAGAACCTAGCTATGGGGAACCCGGGAGCGGAGTTGCCAAACAGCAGCTATTGCTAACTGCAATTCAGACTACAACACCACTTTAAGGGAGAACTTTCCCAAGAGGTGCCACTGGACGGCAAACCATGGACAGGCATCGCTTCTCGGCCTTTTGGCTAAGATCAAGTGTAGTATCTGTTCTTATCAGTTTAATATCTGATACGTCCTCTATAAGGGGACTCAATATTAAATGGATTTTTGCCAACAGGAGCTGAAATAGGGGCTTGCTCCGTTCGCTCCAAGCATCGACCCGGTATTGCACTACTTCTGGGAACGGTGCACCCTTCTACTGTCTTAAGAAAAACCAAAAACACCTGGGCAGCTCCGTGCGACATGGGGTCCAAAGGCCTCAGCGGAAATGGATAGCACAGCAGGTGAGGAAAAACCTGCCAAGGCCGACCGATTGTTTTGGTGGAACGCCTTTCTACTCTCAGCCACAAATCACTGCACATGGCTGGGAATCAAGTGCAGTGCGGAATCAAAAGCAAGATTGCGCCACCAAACATACATGGTAGTGGGTGTATCCTTCCAAGCGACAAGGCTAGTGAGGCCTACCGTGAGAGAAGTGGCTAAGACGACACTGGTGTAGGGCAACGCTTGAGAGCTGGAGATGTAATTACTCAGGGTTCTCTTCATTACGCACAAGTCTTTCGCCTTTTACTAAAGACTTCCGTGGAGAGGAACATCATTGAGTTGAAGCAATTTTTGTCAGGCTTAGCCTCTTGGCTAGGCCTCATGTATCTGTGAAAAAGAAAAATCTTCTAAAGCATGTTCTCCTCAACATGCTTTAGAACCTAGCTATGGGGAACCCGGGGGCGGAGTTGCCAAACAGCAGCTATTGCTAACTGCAATTCAGACTACAACACCACTTTAAGGGAGAACTTTCCCAAGAGGTGCCACTGGACGGCAAACCATGGACAGGCATCGCTTCTCGGCCTTTTGGCTAAGATCAAGTGTAGTATCTGTTCTTATCAGTTTAATATCTGATACGTCCTCTATAAGGGGACTCAATATTAAATGGATTTTTGCCAACAGGAGCTGAAATAGGGGCTTGCTCCGTTCGCTCCAAGCATCGACCCGGTATTGCATTACTTCTGGGAACGGTGCACCCTTCTACTGTCTTAAGAAAAACCAAAAACACCTGGGCAGCTCCGTGCGACATGGGGTCCAAAGGCCTCAGCGGAAATGGATAGCACAGCAGGTGAGGAAAAACCTGCCAAGGCCGACCGATTGTTTTGGTGGAACGCCTTTCTACTCTCAGCCACAAATCACTGCACATGAACAAAGACAGCTGGGAATCAAGTGCAGTGCGGAATCAAAAGCAAGATTGCGCCACCAAACATACATGGTAGTGGGTGTATCCTTCCAAGCGACAAGGCTAGTGAGGCCTACCGTGAGAGAAGTGGCTAAGACGACACTGGTGTAGGGCAAAGCTTGAGAGCTGGAGATGTAATTACTCAGGGTTCTCTTCATTACGCACAAGTCTTTCGCCTTTTACTAAAGACTTCCGTGGAGAGGAACATCATTGAGTTGAAGCAATTTTTGTCAGGCTTAGCCTCTTGGCTAGGCCTCATGTATCTGTGAAAAAGAAAAATGTTCTAAAGCATGTTCTCCTCAACATGCTTTAGAACCTAGCTATGGGGAACCCGGGAGCGGAGTTGCCAAACAGCAGCTATTGCTAACTGCAATTCAGACTACAACACCACTTTAAGGGAGAACTTTCCCAAGAGGTGCCACTGGACGGCAAACCATGGACAGGCATCGCTTCTCGGCCTTTTGGCTAAGATCAAGTGTAGTATCTGTTCTTATCAGTTTAATATCTGATACGTCCTCTATAAGGGGACTCAATATTAAATGGATTTTTGCCAACAGGAGCTGAAATAGGGGCTTGCTCCGTTCGCTCCAAGCATCGACCCGGTATTGCATTACTTCTGGGAACGGTGCACCCTTCTACTGTCTTAAGAAAAACCAAAAACACCTGGGCAGCTCCGTGCGACATGGGGTCCAAAGGCCTCAGCGGAAATGGATAGCACAGCAGGTGAGGAAAAACCTGCCAAGGCCGACCGATTGTTTTGGTGGAACGCCTTTCTACTCTCAGCCACAAATCACTGCACATGGCTGGGAATCAAGTGCAGTGCGGAATCAAAAGCAAGATTGCGCCACCAAACATACATGGTAGTGGGTGTATCCTTCCAAGCGACAAGGCTAGTGAGGCCTACCGTGAGAGAAGTGGCTAAGACGACACTGGTGTAGGGCAACGCTTGAGAGCTGGAGATGTAATTACTCAGGGTTCTCTTCATTACGCACAAGTCTTTCGCCTTTTACTAAAGACTTCCGTGGAGAGGAACATCATTGAGTTGAAGCAATTTTTGTCAGGCTTAGCCTCTTGGCTAGGCCTCATGTATCTGTGAAAAAGAAAAATCTTCTAAAGCATGTTCTCCTCAACATGCTTTAGAACCTAGCTATGGGGAACCCGGGGGCGGAGTTGCCAAACAGCAGCTATTGCTAACTGCAATTCAGACTACAACACCACTTTAAGGGAGAACTTTCCCAAGAGGTGCCACTGGACGGCAAACCATGGACAGGCATCGCTTCTCGGCCTTTTGGCTAAGATCAAGTGTAGTATCTGTTCTTATCAGTTTAATATCTGATACGTCCTCTATAAGGGGACTCAATATTAAATGGATTTTTGCCAACAGGAGCTGAAATAGGGGCTTGCTCCGTTCGCTCCAAGCATCGACCCGGTATTGCATTACTTCTGGGAACGGTGCACACTTCTACTGTCTTAAGAAAAACCAAAAACACCTGGGCAGCTCCGTGCGACATGGGGTCCAAAGGCCTCAGCGGAATGGATAGCACAGCAGGTGAGGAAAAACCTGCCAAGGCCGACCGATTGTTTTGGTGGAACGCCTTTCTACTCTCAGCCACAAATCACTGCACATGGCTGGGAATCAAGTGCAGTGCGGAATCAAAAGCAAGATTGCGCCACCAAACATACATGGTAGTGGGTGTATCCTTCCAAGCGACAAGGCTAGTGAGGCCTACCGTGAGAGAAGTGGCTAAGACGACACTGGTGTAGGGCAACGCTTGAGAGCTGGAGATGTAATTACTCAGGGTTCTCTTCATTACGCACAAGTCTTTCGCCTTTTACTAAAGACTTCCGTGGAGAGGAACATCATTGAGTTGAAGCAATTTTTGTCAGGCTTAGCCTCTTGGCTAGGCCTCATGTATCTGTGAAAAAGAAAAATCTTCTAAAGCATGTTCTCCTCAACATGCTTTAGAACCTAGCTATGGGGAACCCGGGGGCGGAGTTGCCAAACAGCAGCTATTGCTAACTGCAATTCAGACTACAACACCACTTTAAGGGAGAACTTTCCCAAGAGGTGCCACTGGACGGCAAACCATGGACAGGCATCGCTTCTCGGCCTTTTGGCTAAGATCAAGTGTAGTATCTGTTCTTATCAGTTTAATATCTGATACGTCCTCTATAAGGGGACTCAATATTAAATGGATTTTTGCCAACAGGAGCTGAAATAGGGGCTTGCTCCGTTCGCTCCAAGCATCGACCCGGTATTGCATTACTTCTGGGAACGGTGCACCCTTCTACTGTCTTAAGAAAAACCAAAAACACCTGGGCAGCTCCGTGCGACATGGGGTCCAAGGGCCTCAGCGGAAATGGATAGCACAGCAGGTGAGGAAAAACCTGCCAAGGCCGACCGATTGTTTTGGTGGAACGCCCTTCTACTCTCAGCCACAAATCACTGCACATGAACAAAGACAGCTGGGAATCAAGTGCAGTGCGGAATCAAAAGCAAGATTGCGCCACCAAACATACATGGTAGTGGGTGTATCCTTCCAAGCGACAAGGCTAGTGAGGCCTACCGTGAGAGAAGTGGCTAAGACGACACTGGTGTAGGGCAACGCTTGAGAGCTGGATATGTAATTACTCAGGGTTCTCTTCATTACGCACAAGTCTTTCGCCTTTTACTAAAGACTTCCGTGGAGAGGAACATCATTGAGTTGAAGCAATTTTTGTCAGGCTTAGCCTCTTGGCTAGGCCTCATGTATCTGTGAAAAAGAAAAATCTTCTAAAGCATGTTCTCCTCAACATGCTTTAGAACCTAGCTATGGGGAACCCGGGGGCGGAGTTGCCAAACAGCAGCTATTGCTAACTGCAATTCAGACTACAACACCACTTTAAGGGAGAACTTTCCCAAGAGGTGCCACTGGACGGCAAACCATGGACAGGCATCGCTTCTCGGCCTTTTGGCTAAGATCAAGTGTAGTATCTGTTCTTATCAGTTTAATATCTGATACGTCCTCTATAAGGGGACTCAATATTAAATGGATTTTTGCCAACAGGAGCTGAAATAGGGGCTTGCTCCGTTCGCTCCAAGCATCGACCCGGTATTGCATTACTTCTGGGAACGGTGCACCCTTCTACTGTCTTAAGAAAAACCAAAAACACCTGGCAGCTCCGTGCGACATGGGGTCCAAGGGCCTCAGCGGAAATGGATAGCACAGCAGGTGAGGAAAAACCTGCCAAGGCCGACCGATTGTTTTGGTGGAACGCCTTTCTACTCTCAGCCACAAATCACTGCACATGAACAAAGACAGCTGGGAATCAAGTGCAGTGCGGAATCAAAAGCAAGATTGCGCCACCAAACATACATGGTAGTGGGTGTATCCTTCCAAGCGACAAGGCTAGTGAGGCCTACCGTGAGAGAAGTGGCTAAGACGACACTGGTGTAGGGCAACGCTTGAGAGCTGGAGATGTAATTACTCAGGGTTCTCTTCATTACGCACAAGTCTTTCGCCTTTTACTAAAGACTTCCGTGGAGAGGAACATCATTGAGTTGAAGCAATTTTTGTCAGGCTTAGCCTCTTGGCTAGGCCTCATGTATCTGTGAAAAAGAAAAATCTTCTAAAGCATGTTCTCCTCAACATGCTTTAGAACCTAGCTATGGGGAACCCGGGAGCGGAGTTGCCAAACAGCAGCTATTGCTAACTGCAATTCAGACTACAACACCACTTTAAGGGAGAACTTTCCCAAGAGGTGCCACTGGACGGCAAACCATGGACAGGCATCGCTTCTCGGCCTTTTGGCTAAGATCAAGTGTAGTATCTGTTCTTATCAGTTTAATATCTGATACGTCCTCTATAAGGGGACTCAATATTAAATGGATTTTTGCCAACAGGAGCTGAAATAGGGGCTTGCTCCGTTCGCTCCAAGCATCGACCCGGTATTGCATTACTTCTGGGAACGGTGCACCCTTCTACTGTCTTAAGAAAAACCAAAAACACCTGGGCAGCTCCGTGCGACATGGGGTCCAAGGGCCTCAGCGGAAATGGATAGCACAGCAGGTGAGGAAAAACCTGCCAAGGCCGACCGATTGTTTTGGTGGAACGCCCTTCTACTCTCAGCCACAAATCACTGCACATGAACAAAGACAGCTGGGAATCAAGTGCAGTGCGGAATCAAAAGCAAGATTGCGCCACCAAACATACATGGTAGTGGGTGTATCCTTCCAAGCGACAAGGCTAGTGAGGCCTACCGTGAGAGAAGTGGCTAAGACGACACTGGTGTAGGGCAACGCTTGAGAGCTGGATATGTAATTACTCAGGGTTCTCTTCATTACGCACAAGTCTTTCGCCTTTTACTAAAGACTTCCGTGGAGAGGAACATCATTGAGTTGAAGCAATTTTTGTCAGGCTTAGCCTCTTGGCTAGGCCTCATGTATCTGTGAAAAAGAAAAATCTTCTAAAGCATGTTCTCCTCAACATGCTTTAGAACCTAGCTATGGGGAACCCGGGGGCGGAGTTGCCAAACAGCAGCTATTGCTAACTGCAATTCAGACTACAACACCACTTTAAGGGAGAACTTTCCCAAGAGGTGCCACTGGACGGCAAACCATGGACAGGCATCGCTTCTCGGCCTTTTGGCTAAGATCAAGTGTAGTATCTGTTCTTATCAGTTTAATATCTGATACGTCCTCTATAAGGGGACTCAATATTAAATGGATTTTTGCCAACAGGAGCTGAAATAGGGGCTTGCTCCGTTCGCTCCAAGCATCGACCCGGTATTGCATTACTTCTGGGAACGGTGCACCCTTCTACTGTCTTAAGAAAAACCAAAAACACCTGGCAGCTCCGTGCGACATGGGGTCCAAGGGCCTCAGCGGAAATGGATAGCACAGCAGGTGAGGAAAAACCTGCCAAGGCCGACCGATTGTTTTGGTGGAACGCCTTTCTACTCTCAGCCACAAATCACTGCACATGAACAAAGACAGCTGGGAATCAAGTGCAGTGCGGAATCAAAAGCAAGATTGCGCCACCAAACATACATGGTAGTGGGTGTATCCTTCCAAGCGACAAGGCTAGTGAGGCCTACCGTGAGAGAAGTGGCTAAGACGACACTGGTGTAGGGCAACGCTTGAGAGCTGGAGATGTAATTACTCAGGGTTCTCTTCATTACGCACAAGTCTTTCGCCTTTTACTAAAGACTTCCGTGGAGAGGAACATCATTGAGTTGAAGCAATTTTTGTCAGGCTTAGCCTCTTGGCTAGGCCTCATGTATCTGTGAAAAAGAAAAATCTTCTAAAGCATGTTCTCCTCAACATGCTTTAGAACCTAGCTATGGGGAACCCGGGAGCGGAGTTGCCAAACAGCAGCTATTGCTAACTGCAATTCAGACTACAACACCACTTTAAGGGAGAACTTTCCCAAGAGGTGCCACTGGACGGCAAACCATGGACAGGCATCGCTTCTCGGCCTTTTGGCTAAGATCAAGTGTAGTATCTGTTCTTATCAGTTTAATATCTGATACGTCCTCTATAAGGGGACTCAATATTAAATGGATTTTTGCCAACAGGAGCTGAAATAGGGGCTTGCTCCGTTCGCTCCAAGCATCGACCCGGTATTGCATTACTTCTGGGAACGGTGCACCCTTCTACTGTCTTAAGAAAAACCAAAAACACCTGGGCAGCTCCGTGCGACATGGGGTCCAAGGGCCTCAGCGGAAATGGATAGCACAGCAGGTGAGGAAAAACCTGCCAAGGCCGACCGATTGTTTTGGTGGAACGCCCTTCTACTCTCAGCCACAAATCACTGCACATGAACAAAGACAGCTGGGAATCAAGTGCAGTGCGGAATCAAAAGCAAGATTGCGCCACCAAACATACATGGTAGTGGGTGTATCCTTCCAAGCGACAAGGCTAGTGAGGCCTACCGTGAGAGAAGTGGCTAAGACGACACTGGTGTAGGGCAACGCTTGAGAGCTGGAGATGTAATTACTCAGGGTTCTCTTCATTACGCACAAGTCTTTCGCCTTTTACTAAAGACTTCCGTGGAGAGGAACATCATTGAGTTGAAGCAATTTTTGTCAGGCTTAGCCTCTTGGCTAGGCCTCATGTATCTGTGAAAAAGAAAAATCTTCTAAAGCATGTTCTCCTCAACATGCTTTAGAACCTAGCTATGGGGAACCCGGGGGCGGAGTTGCCAAACAGCAGCTATTGCTAACTGCAATTCAGACTACAACACCACTTTAAGGGAGAACTTTCCCAAGAGGTGCCACTGGACGGCAAACCATGGACAGGCATCGCTTCTCGGCCTTTTGGCTAAGATCAAGTGTAGTATCTGTTCTTATCAGTTTAATATCTGATACGTCCTCTATAAGGGGACTCAATATTAAATGGATTTTTGCCAACAGGAGCTGAAATAGGGGCTTGCTCCGTTCGCTCCAAGCATCGACCCGGTATTGCATTACTTCTGGGAACGGTGCACCCTTCTACTGTCTTAAGAAAAACCAAAAACACCTGGCAGCTCCGTGCGACATGGGGTCCAAGGGCCTCAGCGGAAATGGATAGCACAGCAGGTGAGGAAAAACCTGCCAAGGCCGACCGATTGTTTTGGTGGAACGCCTTTCTACTCTCAGCCACAAATCACTGCACATGAACAAAGACAGCTGGGAATCAAGTGCAGTGCGGAATCAAAAGCAAGATTGCGCCACCAAACATACATGGTAGTGGGTGTATCCTTCCAAGCGACAAGGCTAGTGAGGCCTACCGTGAGAGAAGTGGCTAAGACGACACTGGTGTAGGGCAACGCTTGAGAGCTGGAGATGTAATTACTCAGGGTTCTCTTCATTACGCACAAGTCTTTCGCCTTTTACTAAAGACTTCCGTGGAGAGGAACATCATTGAGTTGAAGCAATTTTTGTCAGGCTTAGCCTCTTGGCTAGGCCTCATGTATCTGTGAAAAAGAAAAATCTTCTAAAGCATGTTCTCCTCAACATGCTTTAGAACCTAGCTATGGGGAACCCGGGAGCGGAGTTGCCAAACAGCAGCTATTGCTAACTGCAATTCAGACTACAACACCACTTTAAGGGAGAACTTTCCCAAGAGGTGCCACTGGACGGCAAACCATGGACAGGCATCGCTTCTCGGCCTTTTGGCTAAGATCAAGTGTAGTATCTGTTCTTATCAGTTTAATATCTGATACGTCCTCTATAAGGGGACTCAATATTAAATGGATTTTTGCCAACAGGAGCTGAAATAGGGGCTTGCTCCGTTCGCTCCAAGCATCGACCCGGTATTGCATTACTTCTGGGAACGGTGCACCCTTCTACTGTCTTAAGAAAAACCAAAAACACCTGGGCAGCTCCGTGCGACATGGGGTCCAAGGGCCTCAGCGGAAATGGATAGCACAGCAGGTGAGGAAAAACCTGCCAAGGCCGACCGATTGTTTTGGTGGAACGCCCTTCTACTCTCAGCCACAAATCACTGCACATGAACAAAGACAGCTGGGAATCAAGTGCAGTGCGGAATCAAAAGCAAGATTGCGCCACCAAACATACATGGTAGTGGGTGTATCCTTCCAAGCGACAAGGCTAGTGAGGCCTACCGTGAGAGAAGTGGCTAAGACGACACTGGTGTAGGGCAACGCTTGAGAGCTGGAGATGTAATTACTCAGGGTTCTCTTCATTACGCACAAGTCTTTCGCCTTTTACTAAAGACTTCCGTGGAGAGGAACATCATTGAGTTGAAGCAATTTTTGTCAGGCTTAGCCTCTTGGCTAGGCCTCATGTATCTGTGAAAAAGAAAAATCTTCTAAAGCATGTTCTCCTCAACATGCTTTAGAACCTAGCTATGGGGAACCCGGGGGCGGAGTTGCCAAACAGCAGCTATTGCTAACTGCAATTCAGACTACAACACCACTTTAAGGGAGAACTTTCCCAAGAGGTGCCACTGGACGGCAAACCATGGACAGGCATCGCTTCTCGGCCTTTTGGCTAAGATCAAGTGTAGTATCTGTTCTTATCAGTTTAATATCTGATACGTCCTCTATAAGGGGACTCAATATTAAATGGATTTTTGCCAACAGGAGCTGAAATAGGGGCTTGCTCCGTTCGCTCCAAGCATCGACCCGGTATTGCATTACTTCTGGGAACGGTGCACCCTTCTACTGTCTTAAGAAAAACCAAAAACACCTGGCAGCTCCGTGCGACATGGGGTCCAAGGGCCTCAGCGGAAATGGATAGCACAGCAGGTGAGGAAAAACCTGCCAAGGCCGACCGATTGTTTTGGTGGAACGCCTTTCTACTCTCAGCCACAAATCACTGCACATGAACAAAGACAGCTGGGAATCAAGTGCAGTGCGGAATCAAAAGCAAGATTGCGCCACCAAACATACATGGTAGTGGGTGTATCCTTCCAAGCGACAAGGCTAGTGAGGCCTACCGTGAGAGAAGTGGCTAAGACGACACTGGTGTAGGGCAACGCTTGAGAGCTGGAGATGTAATTACTCAGGGTTCTCTTCATTACGCACAAGTCTTTCGCCTTTTACTAAAGACTTCCGTGGAGAGGAACATCATTGAGTTGAAGCAATTTTTGTCAGGCTTAGCCTCTTGGCTAGGCCTCATGTATCTGTGAAAAAGAAAAATGTTCTAAAGCATGTTCTCCTCAACATGCTTTAGAACCTAGCTATGGGGAACCCGGGGGCGGAGTTGCCAAACAGCAGCTATTGCTAACTGCAATTCAGACTACAACACCACTTTAAGGGAGAACTTTCCCAAGAGGTGCCACTGGACGGCAAACCATGGACAGGCATCGCTTCTCGGCCTTTTGGCTAAGATCAAGTGTAGTATCTGTTCTTATCAGTTTAATATCTGATACGTCCTCTATAAGGGGACTCAATATTAAATGGATTTTTGCCAACAGGAGCTGAAATAGGGGCTTGCTCCGTTCGCTCCAAGCATCGACCCGGTATTGCATTACTTCTGGGAACGGTGCACCCTTCTACTGTCTTAAGAAAAACCAAAAACACCTGGGCAGCTCCGTGCGACATGGGGTCCAAAGGCCTCAGCGGAAATGGATAGCACAGCAGGTGAGGAAAAACCTGCCAAGGCCGACCGATTGTTTTGGTGGAACGCCTTTCTACTCTCAGCCACAAATCACTGCACATGGCTGGGAATCAAGTGCAGTGCGGAATCAAAAGCAAGATTGCGCCACCAAACATACATGGTAGTGGGTGTATCCTTCCAAGCGACAAGGCTAGTGAGGCCTACCGTGAGAGAAGTGGCTAAGACGACACTGGTGTAGGGCAACGCTTGAGAGCTGGAGATGTAATTACTCAGGGTTCTCTTCATTACGCACAAGTCTTTCGCCTTTTACTAAAGACTTCCGTGGAGAGGAACATCATTGAGTTGAAGCAATTTTTGTCAGGCTTAGCCTCTTGGCTAGGCCTCATGTATCTGTGAAAAAGAAAAATCTTCTAAAGCATGTTCTCCTCAACATGCTTTAGAACCTAGCTATGGGGAACCCGGGAGCGGAGTTGCCAAACAGCAGCTATTGCTAACTGCAATTCAGACTACAACACCACTTTAAGGGAGAACTTTCCCAAGAGGTGCCACTGGACGGCAAACCATGGACAGGCATCGCTTCTCGGCCTTTTGGCTAAGATCAAGTGTAGTATCTGTTCTTATCAGTTTAATATCTGATACGTCCTCTATAAGGGGACTCAATATTAAATGGATTTTTGCCAACAGGAGCTGAAATAGGGGCTTGCTCCGTTCGCTCCAAGCATCGACCCGGTATTGCATTACTTCTGGGAACGGTGCACCCTTCTACTGTCTTAAGAAAAACCAAAAACACCTGGGCAGCTCCGTGCGACATGGGGTCCAAAGGCCTCAGCGGAAATGGATAGCACAGCAGGTGAGGAAAAACCTGCCAAGGCCGACCGATTGTTTTGGTGGAACGCCTTTCTACTCTCAGCCACAAATCACTGCACATGGCTGGGAATCAAGTGCAGTGCGGAATCAAAAGCAAGATTGCGCCACCAAACATACATGGTAGTGGGTGTATCCTTCCAAGCGACAAGGCTAGTGAGGCCTACCGTGAGAGAAGTGGCTAAGACGACACTGGTGTAGGGCAACGCTTGAGAGCTGGAGATGTAATTACTCAGGGTTCTCTTCATTACGCACAAGTCTTTCGCCTTTTACTAAAGACTTCCGTGGAGAGGAACATCATTGAGTTGAAGCAATTTTTGTCAGGCTTAGCCTCTTGGCTAGGCCTCATGTATCTGTGAAAAAGAAAAATCTTCTAAAGCATGTTCTCCTCAACATGCTTTAGAACCTAGCTATGGGGAACCCGGGGGCGGAGTTGCCAAACAG
This sequence comes from Ammodytes marinus, assembly GCF_949987685.1. NCBI lineage: Eukaryota > Metazoa > Chordata > Actinopteri > Uranoscopiformes > Ammodytidae > Ammodytes > Ammodytes marinus. The sequence goes on along the minus strand of NC_137234.1, from coordinate 25,430,318 downwards.
CAGCTATTGCTAACTGCAATTCAGACTACAACACCACTTTAAGGGAGAACTTTCCCAAGAGGTGCCACTGGACGGCAAACCATGGACAGGCATCGCTTCTCGGCCTTTTGGCTAAGATCAAGTGTAGTATCTGTTCTTATCAGTTTAATATCTGATACGTCCTCTATAAGGGGACTCAATATTAAATGGATTTTTGCCAGCAGGAGCTGAAATAGGGGCTTGCTCCGTTCGCTCCAAGCATCGACCCGGTATTGCATTACTTCTGGGAACGGTGCACCCTTCTACTGTCTTAAGAAAAACCAAAAACACCTGGGCAGCTCCGTGCGACATGGGGTCCAAGGGCCTCAGCGGAAATGGATAGCACAGCAGGTGAGGAAAAACCTGCCAAGGCCGACCGATTGTTTTGGTGGAACGCCCTTCTACTCTCAGCCACAAATCACTGCACATGAACAAAGACAGCTGGGAATCAAGTGCAGTGCGGAATCAAAAGCAAGATTGCGCCACCAAACATACATGGTAGTGGGTGTATCCTTCCAAGCGACAAGGCTAGTGAGGCCTACCGTGAGAGAAGTGGCTAAGACGACACTGGTGTAGGGCAACGCTTGAGAGCTGGAGATGTAATTACTCAGGGTTCTCTTCATTACGCACAAGTCTTTCGCCTTTTACTAAAGACTTCCGTGGAGAGGAACATCATTGAGTTGAAGCAATTTTTGTCAGGCTTAGCCTCTTGGCTAGGCCTCATGTATCTGTGAAAAAGAAAAATCTTCTAAAGCATGTTCTCCTCAACATGCTTTAGAACCTAGCTATGGGGAACCCGGGGGCGGAGTTGCCAAACAGCAGCTATTGCTAACTGCAATTCAGACTACAACACCACTTTAAGGGAGAACTTTCCCAAGAGGTGCCACTGGACGGCAAACCATGGACAGGCATCGCTTCTCGGCCTTTTGGCTAAGATCAAGTGTAGTATCTGTTCTTATCAGTTTAATATCTGATACGTCCTCTATAAGGGGACTCAATATTAAATGGATTTTTGCCAACAGGAGCTGAAATAGGGGCTTGCTCCGTTCGCTCCAAGCATCGACCCGGTATTGCATTACTTCTGGGAACGGTGCACCCTTCTACTGTCTTAAGAAAAACCAAAAACACCTGGGCAGCTCCGTGCGACATGGGGTCCAAAGGCCTCAGCGGAAATGGATAGCACAGCAGGTGAGGAAAAACCTGCCAAGGCCGACCGATTGTTTTGGTGGAACGCCTTTCTACTCTCAGCCACAAATCACTGCACATGAACAAAGACAGCTGGGAATCAAGTGCAGTGCGGAATCAAAAGCAAGATTGCGCCACCAAACATACATGGTAGTGGGTGTATCCTTCCAAGCGACAAGGCTAGTGAGGCCTACCGTGAGAGAAGTGGCTAAGACGACACTGGTGTAGGGCAACGCTTGAGAGCTGGAGATGTAATTACTCAGGGTTCTCTTCATTACGCACAAGTCTTTCGCCTTTTACTAAAGACTTCCGTGGAGAGGAACATCATTGAGTTGAAGCAATTTTTGTCAGGCTTAGCCTCTTGGCTAGGCCTCATGTATCTGTGAAAAAGAAAAATGTTCTAAAGCATGTTCTCCTCAACATGCTTTAGAACCTAGCTATGGGGAACCCGGGAGCGGAGTTGCCAAACAGCAGCTATTGCTAACTGCAATTCAGACTACAACACCACTTTAAGGGAGAACTTTCCCAAGAGGTGCCACTGGACGGCAAACCATGGACAGGCATCGCTTCTCGGCCTTTTGGCTAAGATCAAGTGTAGTATCTGTTCTTATCAGTTTAATATCTGATACGTCCTCTATAAGGGGACTCAATATTAAATGGATTTTTGCCAACAGGAGCTGAAATAGGGGCTTGCTCCGTTCGCTCCAAGCATCGACCCGGTATTGCATTACTTCTGGGAACGGTGCACCCTTCTACTGTCTTAAGAAAAACCAAAAACACCTGGGCAGCTCCGTGCGACATGGGGTCCAAAGGCCTCAGCGGAAATGGATAGCACAGCAGGTGAGGAAAAACCTGCCAAGGCCGACCGATTGTTTTGGTGGAACGCCTTTCTACTCTCAGCCACAAATCACTGCACATGGCTGGGAATCAAGTGCAGTGCGGAATCAAAAGCAAGATTGCGCCACCAAACATACATGGTAGTGGGTGTATCCTTCCAAGCGACAAGGCTAGTGAGGCCTACCGTGAGAGAAGTGGCTAAGACGACACTGGTGTAGGGCAACGCTTGAGAGCTGGAGATGTAATTACTCAGGGTTCTCTTCATTACGCACAAGTCTTTCGCCTTTTACTAAAGACTTCCGTGGAGAGGAACATCATTGAGTTGAAGCAATTTTTGTCAGGCTTAGCCTCTTGGCTAGGCCTCATGTATCTGTGAAAAAGAAAAATCTTCTAAAGCATGTTCTCCTCAACATGCTTTAGAACCTAGCTATGGGGAACCCGGGAGCGGAGTTGCCAAACAGCAGCTATTGCTAACTGCAATTCAGACTACAACACCACTTTAAGGGAGAACTTTCCCAAGAGGTGCCACTGGACGGCAAACCATGGACAGGCATCGCTTCTCGGCCTTTTGGCTAAGATCAAGTGTAGTATCTGTTCTTATCAGTTTAATATCTGATACGTCCTCTATAAGGGGACTCAATATTAAATGGATTTTTGCCAACAGGAGCTGAAATAGGGGCTTGCTCCGTTCGCTCCAAGCATCGACCCGGTATTGCATTACTTCTGGGAACGGTGCACCCTTCTACTGTCTTAAGAAAAACCAAAAACACCTGGGCAGCTCCGTGCGACATGGGGTCCAAAGGCCTCAGCGGAAATGGATAGCACAGCAGGTGAGGAAAAACCTGCCAAGGCCGACCGATTGTTTTGGTGGAACGCCTTTCTACTCTCAGCCACAAATCACTGCACATGGCTGGGAATCAAGTGCAGTGCGGAATCAAAAGCAAGATTGCGCCACCAAACATACATGGTAGTGGGTGTATCCTTCCAAGCGACAAGGCTAGTGAGGCCTACCGTGAGAGAAGTGGCTAAGACGACACTGGTGTAGGGCAACGCTTGAGAGCTGGAGATGTAATTACTCAGGGTTCTCTTCATTACGCACAAGTCTTTCGCCTTTTACTAAAGACTTCCGTGGAGAGGAACATCATTGAGTTGAAGCAATTTTTGTCAGGCTTAGCCTCTTGGCTAGGCCTCATGTATCTGTGAAAAAGAAAAATCTTCTAAAGCATGTTCTCCTCAACATGCTTTAGAACCTAGCTATGGGGAACCCGGGGGCGGAGTTGCCAAACAGCAGCTATTGCTAACTGCAATTCAGACTACAACACCACTTTAAGGGAGAACTTTCCCAAGAGGTGCCACTGGACGGCAAACCATGGACAGGCATCGCTTCTCGGCCTTTTGGCTAAGATCAAGTGTAGTATCTGTTCTTATCAGTTTAATATCTGATACGTCCTCTATAAGGGGACTCAATATTAAATGGATTTTTGCCAGCAGGAGCTGAAATAGGGGCTTGCTCCGTTCGCTCCAAGCATCGACCCGGTATTGCATTACTTCTGGGAACGGTGCACCCTTCTACTGTCTTAAGAAAAACCAAAAACACCTGGGCAGCTCCGTGCGACATGGGGTCCAAGGGCCTCAGCGGAAATGGATAGCACAGCAGGTGAGGAAAAACCTGCCAAGGCCGACCGATTGTTTTGGTGGAACGCCCTTCTACTCTCAGCCACAAATCACTGCACATGAACAAAGACAGCTGGGAATCAAGTGCAGTGCGGAATCAAAAGCAAGATTGCGCCACCAAACATACATGGTAGTGGGTGTATCCTTCCAAGCGACAAGGCTAGTGAGGCCTACCGTGAGAGAAGTGGCTAAGACGACACTGGTGTAGGGCAACGCTTGAGAGCTGGAGATGTAATTACTCAGGGTTCTCTTCATTACGCACAAGTCTTTCGCCTTTTACTAAAGACTTCCGTGGAGAGGAACATCATTGAGTTGAAGCAATTTTTGTCAGGCTTAGCCTCTTGGCTAGGCCTCATGTATCTGTGAAAAAGAAAAATCTTCTAAAGCATGTTCTCCTCAACATGCTTTAGAACCTAGCTATGGGGAACCCGGGGGCGGAGTTGCCAAACAGCAGCTATTGCTAACTGCAATTCAGACTACAACACCACTTTAAGGGAGAACTTTCCCAAGAGGTGCCACTGGACGGCAAACCATGGACAGGCATCGCTTCTCGGCCTTTTGGCTAAGATCAAGTGTAGTATCTGTTCTTATCAGTTTAATATCTGATACGTCCTCTATAAGGGGACTCAATATTAAATGGATTTTTGCCAACAGGAGCTGAAATAGGGGCTTGCTCCGTTCGCTCCAAGCATCGACCCGGTATTGCATTACTTCTGGGAACGGTGCACCCTTCTACTGTCTTAAGAAAAACCAAAAACACCTGGGCAGCTCCGTGCGACATGGGGTCCAAAGGCCTCAGCGGAAATGGATAGCACAGCAGGTGAGGAAAAACCTGCCAAGGCCGACCGATTGTTTTGGTGGAACGCCTTTCTACTCTCAGCCACAAATCACTGCACATGAACAAAGACAGCTGGGAATCAAGTGCAGTGCGGAATCAAAAGCAAGATTGCGCCACCAAAAATACATGGTAGTGGGTGTATCCTTCCAAGCGACAAGGCTAGTGAGGCCTACCGTGAGAGAAGTGGCTAAGACGACACTGGTGTAGGGCAACGCTTGAGAGCTGGAGATGTAATTACTCAGGGTTCTCTTCATTACGCACAAGTCTTTCGCCTTTTACTAAAGACTTCCGTGGAGAGGAACATCATTGAGTTGAAGCAATTTTTGTCAGGCTTAGCCTCTTGGCTAGGCCTCATGTATCTGTGAAAAAGAAAAATGTTCTAAAGCATGTTCTCCTCAACATGCTTTAGAACCTAGCTATGGGGAACCCGGGAGCGGAGTTGCCAAACAGCAGCTATTGCTAACTGCAATTCAGACTACAACACCACTTTAAGGGAGAACTTTCCCAAGAGGTGCCACTGGACGGCAAACCATGGACAGGCATCGCTTCTCGGCCTTTTGGCTAAGATCAAGTGTAGTATCTGTTCTTATCAGTTTAATATCTGATACGTCCTCTATAAGGGGACTCAATATTAAATGGATTTTTGCCAACAGGAGCTGAAATAGGGGCTTGCTCCGTTCGCTCCAAGCATCGACCCGGTATTGCATTACTTCTGGGAACGGTGCACCCTTCTACTGTCTTAAGAAAAACCAAAAACACCTGGGCAGCTCCGTGCGACATGGGGTCCAAAGGCCTCAGCGGAAATGGATAGCACAGCAGGTGAGGAAAAACCTGCCAAGGCCGACCGATTGTTTTGGTGGAACGCCTTTCTACTCTCAGCCACAAATCACTGCACATGGCTGGGAATCAAGTGCAGTGCGGAATCAAAAGCAAGATTGCGCCACCAAACATACATGGTAGTGGGTGTATCCTTCCAAGCGACAAGGCTAGTGAGGCCTACCGTGAGAGAAGTGGCTAAGACGACACTGGTGTAGGGCAACGCTTGAGAGCTGGAGATGTAATTACTCAGGGTTCTCTTCATTACGCACAAGTCTTTCGCCTTTTACTAAAGACTTCCGTGGAGAGGAACATCATTGAGTTGAAGCAATTTTTGTCAGGCTTAGCCTCTTGGCTAGGCCTCATGTATCTGTGAAAAAGAAAAATGTTCTAAAGCATGTTCTCCTCAACATGCTTTAGAACCTAGCTATGGGGAACCCGGGAGCGGAGTTGCCAAACAGCAGCTATTGCTAACTGCAATTCAGACTACAACACCACTTTAAGGGAGAACTTTCCCAAGAGGTGCCACTGGACGGCAAACCATGGACAGGCATCGCTTCTCGGCCTTTTGGCTAAGATCAAGTGTAGTATCTGTTCTTATCAGTTTAATATCTGATACGTCCTCTATAAGGGGACTCAATATTAAATGGATTTTTGCCAACAGGAGCTGAAATAGGGGCTTGCTCCGTTCGCTCCAAGCATCGACCCGGTATTGCATTACTTCTGGGAACGGTGCACCCTTCTACTGTCTTAAGAAAAACCAAAAACACCTGGGCAGCTCCGTGCGACATGGGGTCCAAAGGCCTCAGCGGAAATGGATAGCACAGCAGGTGAGGAAAAACCTGCCAAGGCCGACCGATTGTTTTGGTGGAACGCCTTTCTACTCTCAGCCACAAATCACTGCACATGGCTGGGAATCAAGTGCAGTGCGGAATCAAAAGCAAGATTGCGCCACCAAACATACATGGTAGTGGGTGTATCCTTCCAAGCGACAAGGCTAGTGAGGCCTACCGTGAGAGAAGTGGCTAAGACGACACTGGTGTAGGGCAACGCTTGAGAGCTGGAGATGTAATTACTCAGGGTTCTCTTCATTACGCACAAGTCTTTCGCCTTTTACTAAAAACTTCCGTGGAGAGGAACATCATTGAGTTGAAGCAATTTTTGTCAGGCTTAGCCTCTTGGCTAGGCCTCATGTATCTGTGAAAAAGAAAAATCTTCTAAAGCATGTTCTCCTCAACATGCTTTAGAACCTAGCTATGGGGAACCCGGGGGCGGAGTTGCCAAACAGCAGCTATTGCTAACTGCAATTCAGACTACAACACCACTTTAAGGGAGAACTTTCCCAAGAGGTGCCACTGGACGGCAAACCATGGACAGGCATCGCTTCTCGGCCTTTTGGCTAAGATCAAGTGTAGTATCTGTTCTTATCAGTTTAATATCTGATACGTCCTCTATAAGGGGACTCAATATTAAATAGATTTTTGCCAACAGGAGCTGAAATAGGGGCTTGCTCCGTTCGCTCCAAGCATCGACCCGGTATTGCATTACTTCTGGGAACGGTGCACCCTTCTACTGTCTTAAGAAAAACCAAAAACACCTGGGCAGCTCCGTGCGACATGGGGTCCAAGGGCCTCAGCGGAAATGGATAGCACAGCAGGTGAGGAAAAACCTGCCAAGGCCGACCGATTGTTTTGGTGGAACGCCCTTCTACTCTCAGCCACAAATCACTGCACATGAACAAAGACAGCTGGGAATCAAGTGCAGTGCGGAATCAAAAGCAAGATTGCGCCACCAAACATACATGGTAGTGGGTGTATCCTTCCAAGCGACAAGGCTAGTGAGGCCTACCGTGAGAGAAGTGGCTAAGACGACACTGGTGTAGGGCAACGCTTGAGAGCTGGAGATGTAATTACTCAGGGTTCTCTTCATTACGCACAAGTCTTTCGCCTTTTACTAAAGACTTCCGTGGAGAGGAACATCATTGAGTTGAAGCAATTTTTGTCAGGCTTAGCCTCTTGGCTAGGCCTCATGTATCTGTGAAAAAGAAAAATCTTCTAAAGCATGTTCTCCTCAACATGCTTTAGAACCTAGCTATGGGGAACCCGGGGGCGGAGTTGCCAAACAGCAGCTATTGCTAACTGCAATTCAGACTACAACACCACTTTAAGGGAGAACTTTCCCAAGAGGTGCCACTGGACGGCAAACCATGGACAGGCATCGCTTCTCGGCCTTTTGGCTAAGATCAAGTGTAGTATCTGTTCTTATCAGTTTAATATCTGATACGTCCTCTATAAGGGGACTCAATATTAAATGGATTTTTGCCAACAGGAGCTGAAATAGGGGCTTGCTCCGTTCGCTCCAAGCATCGACCCGGTATTGCATTACTTCTGGGAACGGTGCACCCTTCTACTGTCTTAAGAAAAACCAAAAACACCTGGGCAGCTCCGTGCGACATGGGGTCCAAAGGCCTCAGCGGAAATGGATAGCACAGCAGGTGAGGAAAAACCTGCCAAGGCCGACCGATTGTTTTGGTGGAACGCCTTTCTACTCTCAGCCACAAATCACTGCACATGAACAAAGACAGCTGGGAATCAAGTGCAGTGCGGAATCAAAAGCAAGATTGCGCCACCAAACATACATGGTAGTGGGTGTATCCTTCCAAGCGACAAGGCTAGTGAGGCCTACCGTGAGAGAAGTGGCTAAGACGACACTGGTGTAGGGCAACGCTTGAGAGCTGGAGATGTAATTACTCAGGGTTCTCTTCATTACGCACAAGTCTTTCGCCTTTTACTAAAGACTTCCGTGGAGAGGAACATCATTGAGTTGAAGCAATTTTTGTCAGGCTTAGCCTCTTGGCTAGGCCTCATGTATCTGTGAAAAAGAAAAATCTTCTAAAGCATGTTCTCCTCAACATGCTTTAGAACCTAGCTATGGGGAACCCGGGGGCGGAGTTGCCAAACAGCAGCTATTGCTAACTGCAATTCAGACTACAACACCACTTTAAGGGAGAACTTTCCCAAGAGGTGCCACTGGACGGCAAACCATGGACAGGCATCGCTTCTCGGCCTTTTGGCTAAGATCAAGTGTAGTATCTGTTCTTATCAGTTTAATATCTGATACGTCCTCTATAAGGGGACTCAATATTAAATGGATTTTTGCCAACAGGAGCTGAAATAGGGGCTTGCTCCGTTCGCTCCAAGCATCGACCCGGTATTGCATTACTTCTGGGAACGGTGCACCCTTCTACTGTCTTAAGAAAAACCAAAAACACCTGGGCAGCTCCGTGCGACATGGGGTCCAAAGGCCTCAGCGGAATGGATAGCACAGCAGGTGAGGAAAAACCTGCCAAGGCCGACCGATTGTTTTGGTGGAACGCCTTTCTACTCTCAGCCACAAATCACTGCACATGGCTGGGAATCAAGTGCAGTGCGGAATCAAAAGCAAGATTGCGCCACCAAACATACATGGTAGTGGGTGTATCCTTCCAAGCGACAAGGCTAGTGAGGCCTACCGTGAGAGAAGTGGCTAAGACGACACTGGTGTAGGGCAACGCTTGAGAGCTGGAGATGTAATTACTCAGGGTTCTCTTCATTACGCACAAGTCTTTCGCCTTTTACTAAAGACTTCCGTGGAGAGGAACATCATTGAGTTGAAGCAATTTTTGTCAGGCTTAGCCTCTTGGCTAGGCCTCATGTATCTGTGAAAAAGAAAAATCTTCTAAAGCATGTTCTCCTCAACATGCTTTAGAACCTAGCTATGGGGAACCCGGGGGCGGAGTTGCCAAACAGTAGCTATTGCTAACTGCAATTCAGACTACAACACCACTTTAAGGGAGAACTTTCCCAAGAGGTGCCACTGGACGGCAAACCATGGACAGGCATCGCTTCTCGGCCTTTTGGCTAAGATCAAGTGTAGTATCTGTTCTTATCAGTTTAATATCTGATACGTCCTCTATAAGGGGACTCAATATTAAATGGATTTTTGCCAACAGGAGCTGAAATAGGGGCTTGCTCCGTTCGCTCCAAGCATCGACCCGGTATTGCATTACTTCTGGGAACGGTGCACCCTTCTACTGTCTTAAGAAAAACCAAAAACACCTGGGCAGCTCCGTGCGACATGGGGTCCAAGGGCCTCAGCGGAAATGGATAGCACAGCAGGTGAGGAAAAACCTGCCAAGGCCGACCGATTGTTTTGGTGGAACGCCCTTCTACTCTCAGCCACAAATCACTGCACATGAACAAAGACAGCTGGGAATCAAGTGCAGTGCGGAATCAAAAGCAAGATTGCGCCACCAAACATACATGGTAGTGGGTGTATCCTTCCAAGCGACAAGGCTAGTGAGGCCTACCGTGAGAGAAGTGGCTAAGACGACACTGGTGTAGGGCAACGCTTGAGAGCTGGAGATGTAATTACTCAGGGTTCTCTTCATTACGCACAAGTCTTTCGCCTTTTACTAAAGACTTCCGTGGAGAGGAACATCATTGAGTTGAAGCAATTTTTGTCAGGCTTAGCCTCTTGGCTAGGCCTCATGTATCTGTGAAAAAGAAAAATCTTCTAAAGCATGTTCTCCTCAACATGCTTTAGAACCTAGCTATGGGGAACCCGGGGGCGGAGTTGCCAAACAGCAGCTATTGCTAACTGCAATTCAGACTACAACACCACTTTAAGGGAGAACTTTCCCAAGAGGTGCCACTGGACGGCAAACCATGGACAGGCATCGCTTCTCGGCCTTTTGGCTAAGATCAAGTGTAGTATCTGTTCTTATCAGTTTAATATCTGATACGTCCTCTATAAGGGGACTCAATATTAAATGGATTTTTGCCAACAGGAGCTGAAATAGGGGCTTGCTCCGTTCGCTCCAAGCATCGACCCGGTATTGCATTACTTCTGGGAACGGTGCACCCTTCTACTGTCTTAAGAAAAACCAAAAACACCTGGCAGCTCCGTGCGACATGGGGTCCAAGGGCCTCAGCGGAAATGGATAGCACAGCAGGTGAGGAAAAACCTGCCAAGGCCGACCGATTGTTTTGGTGGAACGCCTTTCTACTCTCAGCCACAAATCACTGCACATGAACAAAGACAGCTGGGAATCAAGTGCAGTGCGGAATCAAAAGCAAGATTGCGCCACCAAACATACATGGTAGTGGGTGTATCCTTCCAAGCGACAAGGCTAGTGAGGCCTACCGTGAGAGAAGTGGCTAAGACGACACTGGTGTAGGGCAACGCTTGAGAGCTGGAGATGTAATTACTCAGGGTTCTCTTCATTACGCACAAGTCTTTCGCCTTTTACTAAAGACTTCCGTGGAGAGGAACATCATTGAGTTGAAGCAATTTTTGTCAGGCTTAGCCTCTTGGCTAGGCCTCATGTATCTGTGAAAAAGAAAAATCTTCTAAAGCATGTTCTCCTCAACATGCTTTAGAACCTAGCTATGGGGAACCCGGGAGCGGAGTTGCCAAACAGCAGCTATTGCTAACTGCAATTCAGACTACAACACCACTTTAAGGGAGAACTTTCCCAAGAGGTGCCACTGGACGGCAAACCATGGACAGGCATCGCTTCTCGGCCTTTTGGCTAAGATCAAGTGTAGTATCTGTTCTTATCAGTTTAATATCTGATACGTCCTCTATAAGGGGACTCAATATTAAATGGATTTTTGCCAACAGGAGCTGAAATAGGGGCTTGCTCCGTTCGCTCCAAGCATCGACCCGGTATTGCATTACTTCTGGGAACGGTGCACCCTTCTACTGTCTTAAGAAAAACCAAAAACACCTGGGCAGCTCCGTGCGACATGGGGTCCAAGGGCCTCAGCGGAAATGGATAGCACAGCAGGTGAGGAAAAACCTGCCAAGGCCGACCGATTGTTTTGGTGGAACGCCCTTCTACTCTCAGCCACAAATCACTGCACATGAACAAAGACAGCTGGGAATCAAGTGCAGTGCGGAATCAAAAGCAAGATTGCGCCACCAAACATACATGGTAGTGGGTGTATCCTTCCAAGCGACAAGGCTAGTGAGGCCTACCGTGAGAGAAGTGGCTAAGACGACACTGGTGTAGGGCAACGCTTGAGAGCTGGAGATGTAATTACTCAGGGTTCTCTTCATTACGCACAAGTCTTTCGCCTTTTACTAAAGACTTCCGTGGAGAGGAACATCATTGAGTTGAAGCAATTTTTGTCAGGCTTAGCCTCTTGGCTAGGCCTCATGTATCTGTGAAAAAGAAAAATCTTCTAAAGCATGTTCTCCTCAACATGCTTTAGAACCTAGCTATGGGGAACCCGGGGGCGGAGTTGCCAAACAGCAGCTATTGCTAACTGCAATTCAGACTACAACACCACTTTAAGGGAGAACTTTCCCAAGAGGTGCCACTGGACGGCAAACCATGGACAGGCATCGCTTCTCGGCCTTTTGGCTAAGATCAAGTGTAGTATCTGTTCTTATCAGTTTAATATCTGATACGTCCTCTATAAGGGGACTCAATATTAAATGGATTTTTGCCAACAGGAGCTGAAATAGGGGCTTGCTCCGTTCGCTCCAAGCATCGACCCGGTATTGCATTACTTCTGGGAACGGTGCACCCTTCTACTGTCTTAAGAAAAACCAAAAACACCTGGCAGCTCCGTGCGACATGGGGTCCAAGGGCCTCAGCGGAAATGGATAGCACAGCAGGTGAGGAAAAACCTGCCAAGGCCGACCGATTGTTTTGGTGGAACGCCTTTCTACTCTCAGCCACAAATCACTGCACATGAACAAAGACAGCTGGGAATCAAGTGCAGTGCGGAATCAAAAGCAAGATTGCGCCACCAAACATACATGGTAGTGGGTGTATCCTTCCAAGCGACAAGGCTAGTGAGGCCTACCGTGAGAGAAGTGGCTAAGACGACACTGGTGTAGGGCAACGCTTGAGAGCTGGAGATGTAATTACTCAGGGTTCTCTTCATTACGCACAAGTCTTTCGCCTTTTACTAAAGACTTCCGTGGAGAGGAACATCATTGAGTTGAAGCAATTTTTGTCAGGCTTAGCCTCTTGGCTAGGCCTCATGTATCTGTGAAAAAGAAAAATCTTCTAAAGCATGTTCTCCTCAACATGCTTTAGAACCTAGCTATGGGGAACCCGGGAGCGGAGTTGCCAAACAGCAGCTATTGCTAACTGCAATTCAGACTACAACACCACTTTAAGGGAGAACTTTCCCAAGAGGTGCCACTGGACGGCAAACCATGGACAGGCATCGCTTCTCGGCCTTTTGGCTAAGATCAAGTGTAGTATCTGTTCTTATCAGTTTAATATCTGATACGTCCTCTATAAGGGGACTCAATATTAAATGGATTTTTGCCAACAGGAGCTGAAATAGGGGCTTGCTCCGTTCGCTCCAAGCATCGACCCGGTATTGCATTACTTCTGGGAACGGTGCACCCTTCTACTGTCTTAAGAAAAACCAAAAACACCTGGGCAGCTCCGTGCGACATGGGGTCCAAGGGCCTCAGCGGAAATGGATAGCACAGCAGGTGAGGAAAAACCTGCCAAGGCCGACCGATTGTTTTGGTGGAACGCCTTTCTACTCTCAGCCACAAATCACTGCACATGAACAAAGACAGCTGGGAATCAAGTGCAGTGCGGAATCAAAAGCAAGATTGCGCCACCAAACATACATGGTAGTGGGTGTATCCTTCCAAGCGACAAGGCTAGTGAGGCCTACCGTGAGAGAAGTGGCTAAGACGACACTGGTGTAGGGCAACGCTTGAGAGCTGGAGATGTAATTACTCAGGGTTCTCTTCATTACGCACAAGTCTTTCGCCTTTTACTAAAGACTTCCGTGGAGAGGAACATCATTGAGTTGAAGCAATTTTTGTCAGGCTTAGCCTCTTGGCTAGGCCTCATGTATCTGTGAAAAAGAAAAATCTTCTAAAGCATGTTCTCCTCAACATGCTTTAGAACCTAGCTATGGGGAACCCGGGGGCGGAGTTGCCAAACAGCAGCTATTGCTAACTGCAATTCAGACTACAACACCACTTTAAGGGAGAACTTTCCCAAGAGGTGCCACTGGACGGCAAACCATGGACAGGCATCGCTTCTCGGCCTTTTGGCTAAGATCAAGTGTAGTATCTGTTCTTATCAGTTTAATATCTGATACGTCCTCTATAAGGGGACTCAATATTAAATGGATTTTTGCCAACAGGAGCTGAAATAGGGGCTTGCTCCGTTCGCTCCAAGCATCGACCCGGTATTGCATTACTTCTGGGAACGGTGCACCCTTCTACTGTCTTAAGAAAAACCAAAAACACCTGGCAGCTCCGTGCGACATGGGGTCCAAGGGCCTCAGCGGAAATGGATAGCACAGCAGGTGAGGAAAAACCTGCCAAGGCCGACCGATTGTTTTGGTGGAACGCCTTTCTACTCTCAGCCACAAATCACTGCACATGAACAAAGACAGCTGGGAATCAAGTGCAGTGCGGAATCAAAAGCAAGATTGCGCCACCAAACATACATGGTAGTGGGTGTATCCTTCCAAGCGACAAGGCTAGTGAGGCCTACCGTGAGAGAAGTGGCTAAGACGACACTGGTGTAGGGCAACGCTTGAGAGCTGGAGATGTAATTACTCAGGGTTCTCTTCATTACGCACAAGTCTTTCGCCTTTTACTAAAGACTTCCGTGGAGAGGAACATCATTGAGTTGAAGCAATTTTTGTCAGGCTTAGCCTCTTGGCTAGGCCTCATGTATCTGTGAAAAAGAAAAATCTTCTAAAGCATGTTCTCCTCAACATGCTTTAGAACCTAGCTATGGGGAACCCGGGGGCGGAGTTGCCAAACAGCAGCTATTGCTAACTGCAATTCAGACTACAACACCACTTTAAGGGAGAACTTTCCCAAGAGGTGCCACTGGACGGCAAACCATGGACAGGCATCGCTTCTCGGCCTTTTGGCTAAGATCAAGTGTAGTATCTGTTCTTATCAGTTTAATATCTGATACGTCCTCTATAAGGGGACTCAATATTAAATGGATTTTTGCCAACAGGAGCTGAAATAGGGGCTTGCTCCGTTCGCTCCAAGCATCGACCCGGTATTGCATTACTTCTGGGAACGGTGCACCCTTCTACTGTCTTAAGAAAAACCAAAAACACCTGGGCAGCTCCGTGCGACATGGGGTCCAAAGGCCTCAGCGGAAATGGATAGCACAGCAGGTGAGGAAAAACCTGCCAAGGCCGACCGATTGTTTTGGTGGAACGCCTTTCTACTCTCAGCCACAAATCACTGCACATGAACAAAGACAGCTGGGAATCAAGTGCAGTGCGGAATCAAAAGCAAGATTGCGCCACCAAACATACATGGTAGTGGGTGTATCCTTCCAAGCGACAAGGCTAGTGAGGCCTACCGTGAGAGAAGTGGCTAAGACGACACTGGTGTAGGGCAACGCTTGAGAGCTGGAGATGTAATTACTCAGGGTTCTCTTCATTACGCACAAGTCTTTCGCCTTTTACTAAAGACTTCCGTGGAGAGGAACATCATTGAGTTGAAGCAATTTTTGTCAGGCTTAGCCTCTTGGCTAGGCCTCATGTATCTGTGAAAAAGAAAAATGTTCTAAAGCATGTTCTCCTCAACATGCTTTAGAACCTAGCTATGGGGAACCCGGGAGCGGAGTTGCCAAACAGCAGCTATTGCTAACTGCAATTCAGACTACAACACCACTTTAAGGGAGAACTTTCCCAAGAGGTGCCACTGGACGGCAAACCATGGACAGGCATCGCTTCTCGGCCTTTTGGCTAAGATCAAGTGTAGTATCTGTTCTTATCAGTTTAATATCTGATACGTCCTCTATAAGGGGACTCAATATTAAATGGATTTTTGCCAACAGGAGCTGAAATAGGGGCTTGCTCCGTTCGCTCCAAGCATCGACCCGGTATTGCATTACTTCTGGGAACGGTGCACCCTTCTACTGTCTTAAGAAAAACCAAAAACACCTGGGCAGCTCCGTGCGACATGGGGTCCAAAGGCCTCAGCGGAAATGGATAGCACAGCAGGTGAGGAAAAACCTGCCAAGGCCGACCGATTGTTTTGGTGGAACGCCTTTCTACTCTCAGCCACAAATCACTGCACATGGCTGGGAATCAAGTGCAGTGCGGAATCAAAAGCAAGATTGCGCCACCAAACATACATGGTAGTGGGTGTATCCTTCCAAGCGACAAGGCTAGTGAGGCCTACCGTGAGAGAAGTGGCTAAGACGACACTGGTGTAGGGCAACGCTTGAGAGCTGGAGATGTAATTACTCAGGGTTCTCTTCATTACGCACAAGTCTTTCGCCTTTTACTAAAGACTTCCGTGGAGAGGAACATCATTGAGTTGAAGCAATTTTTGTCAGGCTTAGCCTCTTGGCTAGGCCTCATGTATCTGTGAAAAAGAAAAATCTTCTAAAGCATGTTCTCCTCAACATGCTTTAGAACCTAGCTATGGGGAACCCGGGAGCGGAGTTGCCAAACAGCAGCTATTGCTAACTGCAATTCAGACTACAACACCACTTTAAGGGAGAACTTTCCCAAGAGGTGCCACTGGACGGCAAACCATGGACAGGCATCGCTTCTCGGCCTTTTGGCTAAGATCAAGTGTAGTATCTGTTCTTATCAGTTTAATATCTGATACGTCCTCTATAAGGGGACTCAATATTAAATGGATTTTTGCCAACAGGAGCTGAAATAGGGGCTTGCTCCGTTCGCTCCAAGCATCGACCCGGTATTGCATTACTTCTGGGAACGGTGCACCCTTCTACTGTCTTAAGAAAAACCAAAAACACCTGGGCAGCTCCGTGCGACATGGGGTCCAAAGGCCTCAGCGGAAATGGATAGCACAGCAGGTGAGGAAAAACCTGCCAAGGCCGACCGATTGTTTTGGTGGAACGCCTTTCTACTCTCAGCCACAAATCACTGCACATGAACAAAGACAGCTGGGAATCAAGTGCAGTGCGGAATCAAAAGCAAGATTGCGCCACCAAACATACATGGTAGTGGGTGTATCCTTCCAAGCGACAAGGCTAGTGAGGCCTACCGTGAGAGAAGTGGCTAAGACGACACTGGTGTAGGGCAACGCTTGAGAGCTGGAGATGTAATTACTCAGGGTTCTCTTCATTACGCACAAGTCTTTCGCCTTTTACTAAAGACTTCCGTGGAGAGGAACATCATTGAGTTGAAGCAATTTTTGTCAGGCTTAGCCTCTTGGCTAGGCCTCATGTATCTGTGAAAAAGAAAAATGTTCTAAAGCATGTTCTCCTCAACATGCTTTAGAACCTAGCTATGGGGAACCCGGGAGCGGAGTTGCCAAACAGCAGCTATTGCTAACTGCAATTCAGACTACAACACCACTTTAAGGGAGAACTTTCCCAAGAGGTGCCACTGGACGGCAAACCATGGACAGGCATCGCTTCTCGGCCTTTTGGCTAAGATCAAGTGTAGTATCTGTTCTTATCAGTTTAATATCTGATACGTCCTCTATAAGGGGACTCAATATTAAATGGATTTTTGCCAACAGGAGCTGAAATAGGGGCTTGCTCCGTTCGCTCCAAGCATCGACCCGGTATTGCATTACTTCTGGGAACGGTGCACCCTTCTACTGTCTTAAGAAAAACCAAAAACACCTGGGCAGCTCCGTGCAACATGGGGTCCAAAGGCCTCAGCGGAAATGGATAGCACAGCAGGTGAGGAAAAACCTGCCAAGGCCGACCGATTGTTTTGGTGGAACGCCTTTCTACTCTCAGCCACAAATCACTGCACATGGCTGGGAATCAAGTGCAGTGCGGAATCAAAAGCAAGATTGCGCCACCAAACATACATGGTAGTGGGTGTATCCTTCCAAGCGACAAGGCTAGTGAGGCCTACCGTGAGAGAAGTGGCTAAGACGACACTGGTGTAGGGCAACGCTTGAGAGCTGGAGATGTAATTACTCAGGGTTCTCTTCATTACGCACAAGTCTTTCGCCTTTTACTAAAGACTTCCGTGGAGAGGAACATCATTGAGTTGAAGCAATTTTTGTCAGGCTTAGCCTCTTGGCTAGGCCTCATGTATCTGTGAAAAAGAAAAATCTTCTAAAGCATGTTCTCCTCAACATGCTTTAGAACCTAGCTATGGGGAACCCGGGAGCGGAGTTGCCAAACAGCAGCTATTGCTAACTGCAATTCAGACTACAACACCACTTTAAGGGAGAACTTTCCCAAGAGGTGCCACTGGACGGCAAACCATGGACAGGCATCGCTTCTCGGCCTTTTGGCTAAGATCAAGTGTAGTATCTGTTCTTATCAGTTTAATATCTGATACGTCCTCTATAAGGGGACTCAATATTAAATGGATTTTTGCCAACAGGAGCTGAAATAGGGGCTTGCTCCGTTCGCTCCAAGCATCGACCCGGTATTGCATTACTTCTGGGAACGGTGCACCCTTCTACTGTCTTAAGAAAAACCAAAAACACCTGGGCAGCTCCGTGCGACATGGGGTCCAAAGGCCTCAGCGGAAATGGATAGCACAGCAGGTGAGGAAAAACCTGCCAAGGCCGACCGATTGTTTTGGTGGAACGCCTTTCTACTCTCAGCCACAAATCACTGCACATGGCTGGGAATCAAGTGCAGTGCGGAATCAAAAGCAAGATTGCGCCACCAAACATACATGGTAGTGGGTGTATCCTTCCAAGCGACAAGGCTAGTGAGGCCTACCGTGAGAGAAGTGGCTAAGACGACACTGGTGTAGGGCAACGCTTGAGAGCTGGAGATGTAATTACTCAGGGTTCTCTTCATTACGCACAAGTCTTTCGCCTTTTACTAAAAACTTCCGTGGAGAGGAACATCATTGAGTTGAAGCAATTTTTGTCAGGCTTAGCCTCTTGGCTAGGCCTCATGTATCTGTGAAAAAGAAAAATCTTCTAAAGCATGTTCTCCTCAACATGCTTTAGAACCTAGCTATGGGGAACCCGGGGGCGGAGTTGCCAAACAGCAGCTATTGCTAACTGCAATTCAGACTACAACACCACTTTAAGGGAGAACTTTCCCAAGAGGTGCCACTGGACGGCAAACCATGGACAGGCATCGCTTCTCGGCCTTTTGGCTAAGATCAAGTGTAGTATCTGTTCTTATCAGTTTAATATCTGATACGTCCTCTATAAGGGGACTCAATATTAAATAGATTTTTGCCAACAGGAGCTGAAATAGGGGCTTGCTCCGTTCGCTCCAAGCATCGACCCGGTATTGCATTACTTCTGGGAACGGTGCACCCTTCTACTGTCTTAAGAAAAACCAAAAACACCTGGGCAGCTCCGTGCGACATGGGGTCCAAGGGCCTCAGCGGAAATGGATAGCACAGCAGGTGAGGAAAAACCTGCCAAGGCCGACCGATTGTTTTGGTGGAACGCCCTTCTACTCTCAGCCACAAATCACTGCACATGAACAAAGACAGCTGGGAATCAAGTGCAGTGCGGAATCAAAAGCAAGATTGCGCCACCAAACATACATGGTAGTGGGTGTATCCTTCCAAGCGACAAGGCTAGTGAGGCCTACCGTGAGAGAAGTGGCTAAGACGACACTGGTGTAGGGCAACGCTTGAGAGCTGGAGATGTAATTACTCAGGGTTCTCTTCATTACGCACAAGTCTTTCGCCTTTTACTAAAGACTTCCGTGGAGAGGAACATCATTGAGTTGAAGCAATTTTTGTCAGGCTTAGCCTCTTGGCTAGGCCTCATGTATCTGTGAAAAAGAAAAATCTTCTAAAGCATGTTCTCCTCAACATGCTTTAGAACCTAGCTATGGGGAACCCGGGGGCGGAGTTGCCAAACAGCAGCTATTGCTAACTGCAATTCAGACTACAACACCACTTTAAGGGAGAACTTTCCCAAGAGGTGCCACTGGACGGCAAACCATGGACAGGCATCGCTTCTCGGCCTTTTGGCTAAGATCAAGTGTAGTATCTGTTCTTATCAGTTTAATATCTGATACGTCCTCTATAAGGGGACTCAATATTAAATGGATTTTTGCCAACAGGAGCTGAAATAGGGGCTTGCTCCGTTCGCTCCAAGCATCGACCCGGTATTGCATTACTTCTGGGAACGGTGCACCCTTCTACTGTCTTAAGAAAAACCAAAAACACCTGGGCAGCTCCGTGCGACATGGGGTCCAAAGGCCTCAGCGGAAATGGATAGCACAGCAGGTGAGGAAAAACCTGCCAAGGCCGACCGATTGTTTTGGTGGAACGCCTTTCTACTCTCAGCCACAAATCACTGCACATGAACAAAGACAGCTGGGAATCAAGTGCAGTGCGGAATCAAAAGCAAGATTGCGCCACCAAACATACATGGTAGTGGGTGTATCCTTCCAAGCGACAAGGCTAGTGAGGCCTACCGTGAGAGAAGTGGCTAAGACGACACTGGTGTAGGGCAACGCTTGAGAGCTGGAGATGTAATTACTCAGGGTTCTCTTCATTACGCACAAGTCTTTCGCCTTTTACTAAAGACTTCCGTGGAGAGGAACATCATTGAGTTGAAGCAATTTTTGTCAGGCTTAGCCTCTTGGCTAGGCCTCATGTATCTGTGAAAAAGAAAAATGTTCTAAAGCATGTTCTCCTCAACATGCTTTAGAACCTAGCTATGGGGAACCCGGGAGCGGAGTTGCCAAACAGCAGCTATTGCTAACTGCAATTCAGACTACAACACCACTTTAAGGGAGAACTTTCCCAAGAGGTGCCACTGGACGGCAAACCATGGACAGGCATCGCTTCTCGGCCTTTTGGCTAAGATCAAGTGTAGTATCTGTTCTTATCAGTTTAATATCTGATACGTCCTCTATAAGGGGACTCAATATTAAATGGATTTTTGCCAACAGGAGCTGAAATAGGGGCTTGCTCCGTTCGCTCCAAGCATCGACCCGGTATTGCATTACTTCTGGGAACGGTGCACCCTTCTACTGTCTTAAGAAAAACCAAAAACACCTGGGCAGCTCCGTGCGACATGGGGTCCAAAGGCCTCAGCGGAAATGGATAGCACAGCAGGTGAGGAAAAACCTGCCAAGGCCGACCGATTGTTTTGGTGGAACGCCTTTCTACTCTCAGCCACAAATCACTGCACATGGCTGGGAATCAAGTGCAGTGCGGAATCAAAAGCAAGATTGCGCCACCAAACATACATGGTAGTGGGTGTATCCTTCCAAGCGACAAGGCTAGTGAGGCCTACCGTGAGAGAAGTGGCTAAGACGACACTGGTGTAGGGCAACGCTTGAGAGCTGGAGATGTAATTACTCAGGGTTCTCTTCATTACGCACAAGTCTTTCGCCTTTTACTAAAGACTTCCGTGGAGAGGAACATCATTGAGTTGAAGCAATTTTTGTCAGGCTTAGCCTCTTGGCTAGGCCTCATGTATCTGTGAAAAAGAAAAATCTTCTAAAGCATGTTCTCCTCAACATGCTTTAGAACCTAGCTATGGGGAACCCGGGGGCGGAGTTGCCAAACAGCAGCTATTGCTAACTGCAATTCAGACTACAACACCACTTTAAGGGAGAACTTTCCCAAGAGGTGCCACTGGACGGCAAACCATGGACAGGCATCGCTTCTCGGCCTTTTGGCTAAGATCAAGTGTAGTATCTGTTCTTATCAGTTTAATATCTGATACGTCCTCTATAAGGGGACTCAATATTAAATGGATTTTTGCCAACAGGAGCTGAAATAGGGGCTTGCTCCGTTCGCTCCAAGCATCGACCCGGTATTGCATTACTTCTGGGAACGGTGCACCCTTCTACTGTCTTAAGAAAAACCAAAAACACCTGGGCAGCTCCGTGCGACATGGGGTCCAAGGGCCTCAGCGGAAATGGATAGCACAGCAGGTGAGGAAAAACCTGCCAAGGCCGACCGATTGTTTTGGTGGAACGCCCTTCTACTCTCAGCCACAAATCACTGCACATGAACAAAGACAGCTGGGAATCAAGTGCAGTGCGGAATCAAAAGCAAGATTGCGCCACCAAACATACATGGTAGTGGGTGTATCCTTCCAAGCGACAAGGCTAGTGAGGCCTACCGTGAGAGAAGTGGCTAAGACGACACTGGTGTAGGGCAACGCTTGAGAGCTGGAGATGTAATTACTCAGGGTTCTCTTCATTACGCACAAGTCTTTCGCCTTTTACTAAAGACTTCCGTGGAGAGGAACATCATTGAGTTGAAGCAATTTTTGTCAGGCTTAGCCTCTTGGCTAGGCCTCATGTATCTGTGAAAAAGAAAAATCTTCTAAAGCATGTTCTCCTCAACATGCTTTAGAACCTAGCTATGGGGAACCCGGTGGCGGAGTTGCCAAACAGCAGCTATTGCTAACTGCAATTCAGACTACAACACCACTTTAAGGGAGAACTTTCCCAAGAGGTGCCACTGGACGGCAAACCATGGACAGGCATCGCTTCTCGGCCTTTTGGCTAAGATCAAGTGTAGTATCTGTTCTTATCAGTTTAATATCTGATACGTCCTCTATAAGGGGACTCAATATTAAATGGATTTTTGCCAACAGGAGCTGAAATAGGGGCTTGCTCCGTTCGCTCCAAGCATCGACCCGGTATTGCATTACTTCTGGGAACGGTGCACCCTTCTACTGTCTTAAGAAAAACCAAAAACACCTGGGCAGCTCCGTGCGACATGGGGTCCAAAGGCCTCAGCGGAAATGAATAGCACAGCAGGTGAGGAAAAACCTGCCAAGGCCGACCGATTGTTTTGGTGGAACGCCTTTCTACTCTCAGCCACAAATCACTGCACATGGCTGGGAATCAAGTGCAGTGCGGAATCAAAAGCAAGATTGCGCCATCAAACATACATGGTAGTGGGTGTATCCTTCCAAGCGACAAGGCTAGTGAGGCCTACCGTGAGAGAAGTGGCTAAGACGACACTGGTGTAGGGCAACGCTTGAGAGCTGGAGATGTAATTACTCAGGGTTCTCTTCATTACGCACAAGTCTTTCGCCTTTTACTAAAGACTTCCGTGGAGAGGAACATCATTGAGTTGAAGCAATTTTTGTCAGGCTTAGCCTCTTGGCTAGGCCTCATGTATCTGTGAAAAAGAAAAATGTTCTAAAGCATGTTCTCCTCAACATGCTTTAGAACCTAGCTATGGGGAACCCGGGAGCGGAGTTGCCAAACAGCAGCTATTGCTAACTGCAATTCAGACTACAACACCACTTTAAGGGAGAACTTTCCCAAGAGGTGCCACTGGACGGCAAACCATGGACAGGCATCGCTTCTCGGCCTTTTGGCTAAGATCAAGTGTAGTATCTGTTCTTATCAGTTTAATATCTGATACGTCCTCTATAAGGGGACTCAATATTAAATGGATTTTTGCCAACAGGAGCTGAAATAGGGGCTTGCTCCGTTCGCTCCAAGCATCGACCCGGTATTGCACTACTTCTGGGAACGGTGCACCCTTCTACTGTCTTAAGAAAAACCAAAAACACCTGGGCAGCTCCGTGCGACATGGGGTCCAAAGGCCTCAGCGGAAATGGATAGCACAGCAGGTGAGGAAAAACCTGCCAAGGCCGACCGATTGTTTTGGTGGAACGCCTTTCTACTCTCAGCCACAAATCACTGCACATGGCTGGGAATCAAGTGCAGTGCGGAATCAAAAGCAAGATTGCGCCACCAAACATACATGGTAGTGGGTGTATCCTTCCAAGCGACAAGGCTAGTGAGGCCTACCGTGAGAGAAGTGGCTAAGACGACACTGGTGTAGGGCAACGCTTGAGAGCTGGAGATGTAATTACTCAGGGTTCTCTTCATTACGCACAAGTCTTTCGCCTTTTACTAAAGACTTCCGTGGAGAGGAACATCATTGAGTTGAAGCAATTTTTGTCAGGCTTAGCCTCTTGGCTAGGCCTCATGTATCTGTGAAAAAGAAAAATGTTCTAAAGCATGTTCTCCTCAACATGCTTTAGAACCTAGCTATGGGGAACCCGGGGGCGGAGTTGCCAAACAGCAGCTATTGCTAACTGCAATTCAGACTACAACACCACTTTAAGGGAGAACTTTCCCAAGAGGTGCCACTGGACGGCAAACCATGGACAGGCATCGCTTCTCGGCCTTTTGGCTAAGATCAAGTGTAGTATCTGTTCTTATCAGTTTAATATCTGATACGTCCTCTATAAGGGGACTCAATATTAAATGGATTTTTGCCAACAGGAGCTGAAATAGGGGCTTGCTCCGTTCGCTCCAAGCATCGACCCGGTATTGCATTACTTCTGGGAACGGTGCACCCTTCTACTGTCTTAAGAAAAACCAAAAACACCTGGGCAGCTCCGTGCGACATGGGGTCCAAAGGCCTCAGCGGAAATGGATAGCACAGCAGGTGAGGAAAAACCTGCCAAGGCCGACCGATTGTTTTGGTGGAACGCCTTTCTACTCTCAGCCACAAATCACTGCACATGAACAAAGACAGCTGGGAATCAAGTGCAGTGCGGAATCAAAAGCAAGATTGCGCCACCAAACATACATGGTAGTGGGTGTATCCTTCCAAGCGACAAGGCTAGTGAGGCCTACCGTGAGAGAAGTGGCTAAGACGACACTGGTGTAGGGCAACGCTTGAGAGCTGGAGATGTAATTACTCAGGGTTCTCTTCATTACGCACAAGTCTTTCGCCTTTTACTAAAGACTTCCGTGGAGAGGAACATCATTGAGTTGAAGCAATTTTTGTCAGGCTTAGCCTCTTGGCTAGGCCTCATGTATCTGTGAAAAAGAAAAATGTTCTAAAGCATGTTCTCCTCAACATGCTTTAGAACCTAGCTATGGGGAACCCGGGAGCGGAGTTGCCAAACAGCAGCTATTGCTAACTGCAATTCAGACTACAACACCACTTTAAGGGAGAACTTTCCCAAGAGGTGCCACTGGACGGCAAACCATGGACAGGCATCGCTTCTCGGCCTTTTGGCTAAGATCAAGTGTAGTATCTGTTCTTATCAGTTTAATATCTGATACGTCCTCTATAAGGGGACTCAATATTAAATGGATTTTTGCCAACAGGAGCTGAAATAGGGGCTTGCTCCGTTCGCTCCAAGCATCGACCCGGTATTGCATTACTTCTGGGAACGGTGCACCCTTCTACTGTCTTAAGAAAAACCAAAAACACCTGGGCAGCTCCGTGCGACATGGGGTCCAAAGGCCTCAGCGGAAATGGATAGCACAGCAGGTGAGGAAAAACCTGCCAAGGCCGACCGATTGTTTTGGTGGAACGCCTTTCTACTCTCAGCCACAAATCACTGCACATGGCTGGGAATCAAGTGCAGTGCGGAATCAAAAGCAAGATTGCGCCACCAAACATACATGGTAGTGGGTGTATCCTTCCAAGCGACAAGGCTAGTGAGGCCTACCGTGAGAGAAGTGGCTAAGACGACACTGGTGTAGGGCAACGCTTGAGAGCTGGAGATGTAATTACTCAGGGTTCTCTTCATTACGCACAAGTCTTTCGCCTTTTACTAAAGACTTCCGTGGAGAGGAACATCATTGAGTTGAAGCAATTTTTGTCAGGCTTAGCCTCTTGGCTAGGCCTCATGTATCTGTGAAAAAGAAAAATCTTCTAAAGCATGTTCTCCTCAACATGCTTTAGAACCTAGCTATGGGGAACCCGGGGGCGGAGTTGCCAAACAGCAGCTATTGCTAACTGCAATTCAGACTACAACACCACTTTAAGGGAGAACTTTCCCAAGAGGTGCCACTGGACGGCAAACCATGGACAGGCATCGCTTCTCGGCCTTTTGGCTAAGATCAAGTGTAGTATCTGTTCTTATCAGTTTAATATCTGATACGTCCTCTATAAGGGGACTCAATATTAAATGGATTTTTGCCAACAGGAGCTGAAATAGGGGCTTGCTCCGTTCGCTCCAAGCATCGACCCGGTATTGCATTACTTCTGGGAACGGTGCACCCTTCTACTGTCTTAAGAAAAACCAAAAACACCTGGGCAGCTCCGTGCGACATGGGGTCCAAGGGCCTCAGCGGAAATGGATAGCACAGCAGGTGAGGAAAAACCTGCCAAGGCCGACCGATTGTTTTGGTGGAACGCCCTTCTACTCTCAGCCACAAATCACTGCACATGAACAAAGACAGCTGGGAATCAAGTGCAGTGCGGAATCAAAAGCAAGATTGCGCCACCAAACATACATGGTAGTGGGTGTATCCTTCCAAGCGACAAGGCTAGTGAGGCCTACCGTGAGAGAAGTGGCTAAGACGACACTGGTGTAGGGCAACGCTTGAGAGCTGGAGATGTAATTACTCAGGGTTCTCTTCATTACGCACAAGTCTTTCGCCTTTTACTAAAGACTTCCGTGGAGAGGAACATCATTGAGTTGAAGCAATTTTTGTCAGGCTTAGCCTCTTGGCTAGGCCTCATGTATCTGTGAAAAAGAAAAATCTTCTAAAGCATGTTCTCCTCAACATGCTTTAGAACCTAGCTATGGGGAACCCGGTGGCGGAGTTGCCAAACAGCAGCTATTGCTAACTGCAATTCAGACTACAACACCACTTTAAGGGAGAACTTTCCCAAGAGGTGCCACTGGACGGCAAACCATGGACAGGCATCGCTTCTCGGCCTTTTGGCTAAGATCAAGTGTAGTATCTGTTCTTATCAGTTTAATATCTGATACGTCCTCTATAAGGGGACTCAATATTAAATGGATTTTTGCCAACAGGAGCTGAAATAGGGGCTTGCTCCGTTCGCTCCAAGCATCGACCCGGTATTGCATTACTTCTGGGAACGGTGCACCCTTCTACTGTCTTAAGAAAAACCAAAAACACCTGGGCAGCTCCGTGCGACATGGGGTCCAAAGGCCTCAGCGGAAATGAATAGCACAGCAGGTGAGGAAAAACCTGCCAAGGCCGACCGATTGTTTTGGTGGAACGCCTTTCTACTCTCAGCCACAAATCACTGCACATGGCTGGGAATCAAGTGCAGTGCGGAATCAAAAGCAAGATTGCGCCATCAAACATACATGGTAGTGGGTGTATCCTTCCAAGCGACAAGGCTAGTGAGGCCTACCGTGAGAGAAGTGGCTAAGACGACACTGGTGTAGGGCAACGCTTGAGAGCTGGAGATGTAATTACTCAGGGTTCTCTTCATTACGCACAAGTCTTTCGCCTTTTACTAAAGACTTCCGTGGAGAGGAACATCATTGAGTTGAAGCAATTTTTGTCAGGCTTAGCCTCTTGGCTAGGCCTCATGTATCTGTGAAAAAGAAAAATGTTCTAAAGCATGTTCTCCTCAACATGCTTTAGAACCTAGCTATGGGGAACCCGGGAGCGGAGTTGCCAAACAGCAGCTATTGCTAACTGCAATTCAGACTACAACACCACTTTAAGGGAGAACTTTCCCAAGAGGTGCCACTGGACGGCAAACCATGGACAGGCATCGCTTCTCGGCCTTTTGGCTAAGATCAAGTGTAGTATCTGTTCTTATCAGTTTAATATCTGATACGTCCTCTATAAGGGGACTCAATATTAAATGGATTTTTGCCAACAGGAGCTGAAATAGGGGCTTGCTCCGTTCGCTCCAAGCATCGACCCGGTATTGCACTACTTCTGGGAACGGTGCACCCTTCTACTGTCTTAAGAAAAACCAAAAACACCTGGGCAGCTCCGTGCGACATGGGGTCCAAAGGCCTCAGCGGAAATGGATAGCACAGCAGGTGAGGAAAAACCTGCCAAGGCCGACCGATTGTTTTGGTGGAACGCCTTTCTACTCTCAGCCACAAATCACTGCACATGGCTGGGAATCAAGTGCAGTGCGGAATCAAAAGCAAGATTGCGCCACCAAACATACATGGTAGTGGGTGTATCCTTCCAAGCGACAAGGCTAGTGAGGCCTACCGTGAGAGAAGTGGCTAAGACGACACTGGTGTAGGGCAACGCTTGAGAGCTGGAGATGTAATTACTCAGGGTTCTCTTCATTACGCACAAGTCTTTCGCCTTTTACTAAAGACTTCCGTGGAGAGGAACATCATTGAGTTGAAGCAATTTTTGTCAGGCTTAGCCTCTTGGCTAGGCCTCATGTATCTGTGAAAAAGAAAAATGTTCTAAAGCATGTTCTCCTCAACATGCTTTAGAACCTAGCTATGGGGAACCCGGGGGCGGAGTTGCCAAACAGCAGCTATTGCTAACTGCAATTCAGACTACAACACCACTTTAAGGGAGAACTTTCCCAAGAGGTGCCACTGGACGGCAAACCATGGACAGGCATCGCTTCTCGGCCTTTTGGCTAAGATCAAGTGTAGTATCTGTTCTTATCAGTTTAATATCTGATACGTCCTCTATAAGGGGACTCAATATTAAATGGATTTTTGCCAACAGGAGCTGAAATAGGGGCTTGCTCCGTTCGCTCCAAGCATCGACCCGGTATTGCATTACTTCTGGGAACGGTGCACCCTTCTACTGTCTTAAGAAAAACCAAAAACACCTGGGCAGCTCCGTGCGACATGGGGTCCAAAGGCCTCAGCGGAAATGGATAGCACAGCAGGTGAGGAAAAACCTGCCAAGGCCGACCGATTGTTTTGGTGGAACGCCTTTCTACTCTCAGCCACAAATCACTGCACATGAACAAAGACAGCTGGGAATCAAGTGCAGTGCGGAATCAAAAGCAAGATTGCGCCACCAAACATACATGGTAGTGGGTGTATCCTTCCAAGCGACAAGGCTAGTGAGGCCTACCGTGAGAGAAGTGGCTAAGACGACACTGGTGTAGGGCAACGCTTGAGAGCTGGAGATGTAATTACTCAGGGTTCTCTTCATTACGCACAAGTCTTTCGCCTTTTACTAAAGACTTCCGTGGAGAGGAACATCATTGAGTTGAAACAATTTTTGTCAGGCTTAGCCTCTTGGCTAGGCCTCATGTATCTGTGAAAAAGAAAAATGTTCTAAAGCATGTTCTCCTCAACATGCTTTAGAACCTAGCTATGGGGAACCCGGGAGCGGAGTTGCCAAACAGCAGCTATTGCTAACTGCAATTCAGACTACAACACCACTTTAAGGGAGAACTTTCCCAAGAGGTGCCACTGGACGGCAAACCATGGACAGGCATCGCTTCTCGGCCTTTTGGCTAAGATCAAGTGTAGTATCTGTTCTTATCAGTTTAATATCTGATACGTCCTCTATAAGGGGACTCAATATTAAATGGATTTTTGCCAACAGGAGCTGAAATAGGGGCTTGCTCCGTTCGCTCCAAGCATCGACCCGGTATTGCATTACTTCTGGGAACGGTGCACCCTTCTACTGTCTTAAGAAAAACCAAAAACACCTGGGCAGCTCCGTGCGACATGGGGTCCAAAGGCCTCAGCGGAAATGGATAGCACAGCAGGTGAGGAAAAACCTGCCAAGGCCGACCGATTGTTTTGGTGGAACGCCTTTCTACTCTCAGCCACAAATCACTGCACATGGCTGGGAATCAAGTGCAGTGCGGAATCAAAAGCAAGATTGCGCCACCAAACATACATGGTAGTGGGTGTATCCTTCCAAGCGACAAGGCTAGTGAGGCCTACCGTGAGAGAAGTGGCTAAGACGACACTGGTGTAGGGCAACGCTTGAGAGCTGGAGATGTAATTACTCAGGGTTCTCTTCATTACGCACAAGTCTTTCGCCTTTTACTAAAGACTTCCGTGGAGAGGAACATCATTGAGTTGAAGCAATTTTTGTCAGGCTTAGCCTCTTGGCTAGGCCTCATGTATCTGTGAAAAAGAAAAATCTTCTAAAGCATGTTCTCCTCAACATGCTTTAGAACCTAGCTATGGGGAACCCGGGGGCGGAGTTGCCAAACAGCAGCTATTGCTAACTGCAATTCAGACTACAACACCACTTTAAGGGAGAACTTTCCCAAGAGGTGCCACTGGACGGCAAACCATGGACAGGCATCGCTTCTCGGCCTTTTGGCTAAGATCAAGTGTAGTATCTGTTCTTATCAGTTTAATATCTGATACGTCCTCTATAAGGGGACTCAATATTAAATGGATTTTTGCCAACAGGAGCTGAAATAGGGGCTTGCTCCGTTCGCTCCAAGCATCGACCCGGTATTGCATTACTTCTGGGAACGGTGCACCCTTCTACTGTCTTAAGAAAAACCAAAAACACCTGGGCAGCTCCGTGCGACATGGGGTCCAAGGGCCTCAGCGGAAATGGATAGCACAGCAGGTGAGGAAAAACCTGCCAAGGCCGACCGATTGTTTTGGTGGAACGCCCTTCTACTCTCAGCCACAAATCACTGCACATGAACAAAGACAGCTGGGAATCAAGTGCAGTGCGGAATCAAAAGCAAGATTGCGCCACCAAACATACATGGTAGTGGGTGTATCCTTCCAAGCGACAAGGCTAGTGAGGCCTACCGTGAGAGAAGTGGCTAAGACGACACTGGTGTAGGGCAACGCTTGAGAGCTGGAGATGTAATTACTCAGGGTTCTCTTCATTACGCACAAGTCTTTCGCCTTTTACTAAAGACTTCCGTGGAGAGGAACATCATTGAGTTGAAGCAATTTTTGTCAGGCTTAGCCTCTTGGCTAGGCCTCATGTATCTGTGAAAAAGAAAAATCTTCTAAAGCATGTTCTCCTCAACATGCTTTAGAACCTAGCTATGGGGAACCCGGGGGCGGAGTTGCCAAACAGCAGCTATTGCTAACTGCAATTCAGACTACAACACCACTTTAAGGGAGAACTTTCCCAAGAGGTGCCACTGGACGGCAAACCATGGACAGGCATCGCTTCTCGGCCTTTTGGCTAAGATCAAGTGTAGTATCTGTTCTTATCAGTTTAATATCTGATACGTCCTCTATAAGGGGACTCAATATTAAATGGATTTTTGCCAACAGGAGCTGAAATAGGGGCTTGCTCCGTTCGCTCCAAGCATCGACCCGGTATTGCATTACTTCTGGGAACGGTGCACCCTTCTACTGTCTTAAGAAAAACCAAAAACACCTGGGCAGCTCCGTGCGACATGGGGTCCAAGGGCCTCAGCGGAAATGGATAGCACAGCAGGTGAGGAAAAACCTGCCAAGGCCGACCGATTGTTTTGGTGGAACGCCCTTCTACTCTCAGCCACAAATCACTGCACATGAACAAAGACAGGTGGGAATCAAGTGCAGTGCGGAATCAAAAGCAAGATTGCGCCACCAAACATACATGGTAGTGGGTGTATCCTTCCAAGCGACAAGGCTAGTGAGGCCTACCGTGAGAGAAGTGGCTAAGACGACACTGGTGTAGGGCAACGCTTGAGAGCTGGAGATGTAATTACTCAGGGTTCTCTTCATTACGCACAAGTCTTTCGCCTTTTACTAAAGACTTCCGTGGAGAGGAACATCATTGAGTTGAAGCAATTTTTGTCAGGCTTAGCCTCTTGGCTAGGCCTCATGTATCTGTGAAAAAGAAAAATGTTCTAAAGCATGTTCTCCTCAACATGCTTTAGAACCTAGCTATGGGGAACCCGGGAGCGGAGTTGCCAAACAGCAGCTATTGCTAACTGCAATTCAGACTACAACACCACTTTAAGGGAGAACTTTCCCAAGAGGTGCCACTGGACGGCAAACCATGGACAGGCATCGCTTCTCGGCCTTTTGGCTAAGATCAAGTGTAGTATCTGTTCTTATCAGTTTAATATCTGATACGTCCTCTATAAGGGGACTCAATATTAAATGGATTTTTGCCAACAGGAGCTGAAATAGGGGCTTGCTCCGTTCGCTCCAAGCATCGACCCGGTATTGCATTACTTCTGGGAACGGTGCACCCTTCTACTGTCTTAAGAAAAACCA
This sequence comes from Ammodytes marinus, assembly GCF_949987685.1. Classification (NCBI taxonomy): domain Eukaryota; kingdom Metazoa; phylum Chordata; class Actinopteri; order Uranoscopiformes; family Ammodytidae; genus Ammodytes; species Ammodytes marinus. Next base: position 25,399,201 of record NC_137234.1, on the reverse strand, counting down.
AAAACACCTGGGCAGCTCCGTGCGACATGGGGTCCAAAGGCCTCAGCGGAAATGGATAGCACAGCAGGTGAGGAAAAACCTGCCAAGGCCGACCGATTGTTTTGGTGGAACGCCTTTCTACTCTCAGCCACAAATCACTGCACATGGCTGGGAATCAAGTGCAGTGCGGAATCAAAAGCAAGATTGCGCCACCAAACATACATGGTAGTGGGTGTATCCTTCCAAGCGACAAGGCTAGTGAGGCCTACCGTGAGAGAAGTGGCTAAGACGACACTGGTGTAGGGCAACGCTTGAGAGCTGGAGATGTAATTACTCAGGGTTCTCTTCATTACGCACAAGTCTTTCGCCTTTTACTAAAGACTTCCGTGGAGAGGAACATCATTGAGTTGAAGCAATTTTTGTCAGGCTTAGCCTCTTGGCTAGGCCTCATGTATCTGTGAAAAAGAAAAATGTTCTAAAGCATGTTCTCCTCAACATGCTTTAGAACCTAGCTATGGGGAACCCGGGAGCGGAGTTGCCAAACAGCAGCTATTGCTAACTGCAATTCAGACTACAACACCACTTTAAGGGAGAACTTTCCCAAGAGGTGCCACTGGACGGCAAACCATGGACAGGCATCGCTTCTCGGCCTTTTGGCTAAGATCAAGTGTAGTATCTGTTCTTATCAGTTTAATATCTGATACGTCCTCTATAAGGGGACTCAATATTAAATGGATTTTTGCCAACAGGAGCTGAAATAGGGGCTTGCTCCGTTCGCTCCAAGCATCGACCCGGTATTGCACTACTTCTGGGAACGGTGCACCCTTCTACTGTCTTAAGAAAAACCAAAAACACCTGGGCAGCTCCGTGCGACATGGGGTCCAAAGGCCTCAGCGGAAATGGATAGCACAGCAGGTGAGGAAAAACCTGCCAAGGCCGACCGATTGTTTTGGTGGAACGCCTTTCTACTCTCAGCCACAAATCACTGCACATGGCTGGGAATCAAGTGCAGTGCGGAATCAAAAGCAAGATTGCGCCACCAAACATACATGGTAGTGGGTGTATCCTTCCAAGCGACAAGGCTAGTGAGGCCTACCGTGAGAGAAGTGGCTAAGACGACACTGGTGTAGGGCAACGCTTGAGAGCTGGAGATGTAATTACTCAGGGTTCTCTTCATTACGCACAAGTCTTTCGCCTTTTACTAAAGACTTCCGTGGAGAGGAACATCATTGAGTTGAAGCAATTTTTGTCAGGCTTAGCCTCTTGGCTAGGCCTCATGTATCTGTGAAAAAGAAAAATGTTCTAAAGCATGTTCTCCTCAACATGCTTTAGAACCTAGCTATGGGGAACCCGGGGGCGGAGTTGCCAAACAGCAGCTATTGCTAACTGCAATTCAGACTACAACACCACTTTAAGGGAGAACTTTCCCAAGAGGTGCCACTGGACGGCAAACCATGGACAGGCATCGCTTCTCGGCCTTTTGGCTAAGATCAAGTGTAGTATCTGTTCTTATCAGTTTAATATCTGATACGTCCTCTATAAGGGGACTCAATATTAAATGGATTTTTGCCAACAGGAGCTGAAATAGGGGCTTGCTCCGTTCGCTCCAAGCATCGACCCGGTATTGCATTACTTCTGGGAACGGTGCACCCTTCTACTGTCTTAAGAAAAACCAAAAACACCTGGGCAGCTCCGTGCGACATGGGGTCCAAAGGCCTCAGCGGAAATGGATAGCACAGCAGGTGAGGAAAAACCTGCCAAGGCCGACCGATTGTTTTGGTGGAACGCCTTTCTACTCTCAGCCACAAATCACTGCACATGAACAAAGACAGCTGGGAATCAAGTGCAGTGCGGAATCAAAAGCAAGATTGCGCCACCAAACATACATGGTAGTGGGTGTATCCTTCCAAGCGACAAGGCTAGTGAGGCCTACCGTGAGAGAAGTGGCTAAGACGACACTGGTGTAGGGCAACGCTTGAGAGCTGGAGATGTAATTACTCAGGGTTCTCTTCATTACGCACAAGTCTTTCGCCTTTTACTAAAGACTTCCGTGGAGAGGAACATCATTGAGTTGAAACAATTTTTGTCAGGCTTAGCCTCTTGGCTAGGCCTCATGTATCTGTGAAAAAGAAAAATGTTCTAAAGCATGTTCTCCTCAACATGCTTTAGAACCTAGCTATGGGGAACCCGGGAGCGGAGTTGCCAAACAGCAGCTATTGCTAACTGCAATTCAGACTACAACACCACTTTAAGGGAGAACTTTCCCAAGAGGTGCCACTGGACGGCAAACCATGGACAGGCATCGCTTCTCGGCCTTTTGGCTAAGATCAAGTGTAGTATCTGTTCTTATCAGTTTAATATCTGATACGTCCTCTATAAGGGGACTCAATATTAAATGGATTTTTGCCAACAGGAGCTGAAATAGGGGCTTGCTCCGTTCGCTCCAAGCATCGACCCGGTATTGCATTACTTCTGGGAACGGTGCACCCTTCTACTGTCTTAAGAAAAACCAAAAACACCTGGGCAGCTCCGTGCGACATGGGGTCCAAGGGCCTCAGCGGAAATGGATAGCACAGCAGGTGAGGAAAAACCTGCCAAGGCCGACCGATTGTTTTGGTGGAACGCCCTTCTACTCTCAGCCACAAATCACTGCACATGAACAAAGACAGCTGGGAATCAAGTGCAGTGCGGAATCAAAAGCAAGATTGCGCCACCAAACATACATGGTAGTGGGTGTATCCTTCCAAGCGACAAGGCTAGTGAGGCCTACCGTGAGAGAAGTGGCTAAGACGACACTGGTGTAGGGCAACGCTTGAGAGCTGGAGATGTAATTACTCAGGGTTCTCTTCATTACGCACAAGTCTTTCGCCTTTTACTAAAGACTTCCGTGGAGAGGAACATCATTGAGTTGAAGCAATTTTTGTCAGGCTTAGCCTCTTGGCTAGGCCTCATGTATCTGTGAAAAAGAAAAATCTTCTAAAGCATGTTCTCCTCAACATGCTTTAGAACCTAGCTATGGGGAACCCGGGGGCGGAGTTGCCAAACAGCAGCTATTGCTAACTGCAATTCAGACTACAACACCACTTTAAGGGAGAACTTTCCCAAGAGGTGCCACTGGACGGCAAACCATGGACAGGCATCGCTTCTCGGCCTTTTGGCTAAGATCAAGTGTAGTATCTGTTCTTATCAGTTTAATATCTGATACGTCCTCTATAAGGGGACTCAATATTAAATGGATTTTTGCCAACAGGAGCTGAAATAGGGGCTTGCTCCGTTCGCTCCAAGCATCGACCCGGTATTGCATTACTTCTGGGAACGGTGCACCCTTCTACTGTCTTAAGAAAAACCAAAAACACCTGGGCAGCTCCGTGCGACATGGGGTCCAAGGGCCTCAGCGGAAATGGATAGCACAGCAGGTGAGGAAAAACCTGCCAAGGCCGACCGATTGTTTTGGTGGAACGCCCTTCTACTCTCAGCCACAAATCACTGCACATGAACAAAGACAGCTGGGAATCAAGTGCAGTGCGGAATCAAAAGCAAGATTGCGCCACCAAACATACATGGTAGTGGGTGTATCCTTCCAAGCGACAAGGCTAGTGAGGCCTACCGTGAGAGAAGTGGCTAAGACGACACTGGTGTAGGGCAACGCTTGAGAGCTGGAGATGTAATTACTCAGGGTTCTCTTCATTACGCACAAGTCTTTCGCCTTTTACTAAAGACTTCCGTGGAGAGGAACATCATTGAGTTGAAGCAATTTTTGTCAGGCTTAGCCTCTTGGCTAGGCCTCATGTATCTGTGAAAAAGAAAAATCTTCTAAAGCATGTTCTCCTCAACATGCTTTAGAACCTAGCTATGGGGAACCCGGGGGCGGAGTTGCCAAACAGCAGCTATTGCTAACTGCAATTCAGACTACAACACCACTTTAAGGGAGAACTTTCCCAAGAGGTGCCACTGGACGGCAAACCATGGACAGGCATCGCTTCTCGGCCTTTTGGCTAAGATCAAGTGTAGTATCTGTTCTTATCAGTTTAATATCTGATACGTCCTCTATAAGGGGACTCAATATTAAATGGATTTTTGCCAACAGGAGCTGAAATAGGGGCTTGCTCCGTTCGCTCCAAGCATCGACCCGGTATTGCATTACTTCTGGGAACGGTGCACCCTTCTACTGTCTTAAGAAAAACCAAAAACACCTGGGCAGCTCCGTGCGACATGGGGTCCAAAGGCCTCAGCGGAAATGGATAGCACAGCAGGTGAGGAAAAACCTGCCAAGGCCGACCGATTGTTTTGGTGGAACGCCTTTCTACTCTCAGCCACAAATCACTGCACATGAACAAAGACAGCTGGGAATCAAGTGCAGTGCGGAATCAAAAGCAAGATTGCGCCACCAAACATACATGGTAGTGGGTGTATCCTTCCAAGCGACAAGGCTAGTGAGGCCTACCGTGAGAGAAGTGGCTAAGACGACACTGGTGTAGGGCAACGCTTGAGAGCTGGAGATGTAATTACTCAGGGTTCTCTTCATTACGCACAAGTCTTTCGCCTTTTACTAAAGACTTCCGTGGAGAGGAACATCATTGAGTTGAAACAATTTTTGTCAGGCTTAGCCTCTTGGCTAGGCCTCATGTATCTGTGAAAAAGAAAAATGTTCTAAAGCATGTTCTCCTCAACATGCTTTAGAACCTAGCTATGGGGAACCCGGGAGCGGAGTTGCCAAACAGCAGCTATTGCTAACTGCAATTCAGACTACAACACCACTTTAAGGGAGAACTTTCCCAAGAGGTGCCACTGGACGGCAAACCATGGACAGGCATCGCTTCTCGGCCTTTTGGCTAAGATCAAGTGTAGTATCTGTTCTTATCAGTTTAATATCTGATACGTCCTCTATAAGGGGACTCAATATTAAATGGATTTTTGCCAACAGGAGCTGAAATAGGGGCTTGCTCCGTTCGCTCCAAGCATCGACCCGGTATTGCATTACTTCTGGGAACGGTGCACCCTTCTACTGTCTTAAGAAAAACCAAAAACACCTGGGCAGCTCCGTGCGACATGGGGTCCAAAGGCCTCAGCGGAAATGGATAGCACAGCAGGTGAGGAAAAACCTGCCAAGGCCGACCGATTGTTTTGGTGGAACGCCTTTCTACTCTCAGCCACAAATCACTGCACATGGCTGGGAATCAAGTGCAGTGCGGAATCAAAAGCAAGATTGCGCCACCAAACATACATGGTAGTGGGTGTATCCTTCCAAGCGACAAGGCTAGTGAGGCCTACCGTGAGAGAAGTGGCTAAGACGACACTGGTGTAGGGCAACGCTTGAGAGCTGGAGATGTAATTACTCAGGGTTCTCTTCATTACGCACAAGTCTTTCGCCTTTTACTAAAGACTTCCGTGGAGAGGAACATCATTGAGTTGAAGCAATTTTTGTCAGGCTTAGCCTCTTGGCTAGGCCTCATGTATCTGTGAAAAAGAAAAATCTTCTAAAGCATGTTCTCCTCAACATGCTTTAGAACCTAGCTATGGGGAACCCGGGGGCGGAGTTGCCAAACAGCAGCTATTGCTAACTGCAATTCAGACTACAACACCACTTTAAGGGAGAACTTTCCCAAGAGGTGCCACTGGACGGCAAACCATGGACAGGCATCGCTTCTCGGCCTTTTGGCTAAGATCAAGTGTAGTATCTGTTCTTATCAGTTTAATATCTGATACGTCCTCTATAAGGGGACTCAATATTAAATGGATTTTTGCCAACAGGAGCTGAAATAGGGGCTTGCTCCGTTCGCTCCAAGCATCGACCCGGTATTGCATTACTTCTGGGAACGGTGCACCCTTCTACTGTCTTAAGAAAAACCAAAAACACCTGGGCAGCTCCGTGCGACATGGGGTCCAAGGGCCTCAGCGGAAATGGATAGCACAGCAGGTGAGGAAAAACCTGCCAAGGCCGACCGATTGTTTTGGTGGAACGCCCTTCTACTCTCAGCCACAAATCACTGCACATGAACAAAGACAGCTGGGAATCAAGTGCAGTGCGGAATCAAAAGCAAGATTGCGCCACCAAACATACATGGTAGTGGGTGTATCCTTCCAAGCGACAAGGCTAGTGAGGCCTACCGTGAGAGAAGTGGCTAAGACGACACTGGTGTAGGGCAACGCTTGAGAGCTGGAGATGTAATTACTCAGGGTTCTCTTCATTACGCACAAGTCTTTCGCCTTTTACTAAAGACTTCCGTGGAGAGGAACATCATTGAGTTGAAGCAATTTTTGTCAGGCTTAGCCTCTTGGCTAGGCCTCATGTATCTGTGAAAAAGAAAAATCTTCTAAAGCATGTTCTCCTCAACATGCTTTAGAACCTAGCTATGGGGAACCCGGGGGCGGAGTTGCCAAACAGCAGCTATTGCTAACTGCAATTCAGACTACAACACCACTTTAAGGGAGAACTTTCCCAAGAGGTGCCACTGGACGGCAAACCATGGACAGGCATCGCTTCTCGGCCTTTTGGCTAAGATCAAGTGTAGTATCTGTTCTTATCAGTTTAATATCTGATACGTCCTCTATAAGGGGACTCAATATTAAATGGATTTTTGCCAACAGGAGCTGAAATAGGGGCTTGCTCCGTTCGCTCCAAGCATCGACCCGGTATTGCATTACTTCTGGGAACGGTGCACCCTTCTACTGTCTTAAGAAAAACCAAAAACACCTGGGCAGCTCCGTGCGACATGGGGTCCAAGGGCCTCAGCGGAAATGGATAGCACAGCAGGTGAGGAAAAACCTGCCAAGGCCGACCGATTGTTTTGGTGGAACGCCCTTCTACTCTCAGCCACAAATCACTGCACATGAACAAAGACAGCTGGGAATCAAGTGCAGTGCGGAATCAAAAGCAAGATTGCGCCACCAAACATACATGGTAGTGGGTGTATCCTTCCAAGCGACAAGGCTAGTGAGGCCTACCGTGAGAGAAGTGGCTAAGACGACACTGGTGTAGGGCAACGCTTGAGAGCTGGAGATGTAATTACTCAGGGTTCTCTTCATTACGCACAAGTCTTTCGCCTTTTACTAAAGACTTCCGTGGAGAGGAACATCATTGAGTTGAAGCAATTTTTGTCAGGCTTAGCCTCTTGGCTAGGCCTCATGTATCTGTGAAAAAGAAAAATCTTCTAAAGCATGTTCTCCTCAACATGCTTTAGAACCTAGCTATGGGGAACCCGGGGGCGGAGTTGCCAAACAGCAGCTATTGCTAACTGCAATTCAGACTACAACACCACTTTAAGGGAGAACTTTCCCAAGAGGTGCCACTGGACGGCAAACCATGGACAGGCATCGCTTCTCGGCCTTTTGGCTAAGATCAAGTGTAGTATCTGTTCTTATCAGTTTAATATCTGATACGTCCTCTATAAGGGGACTCAATATTAAATGGATTTTTGCCAACAGGAGCTGAAATAGGGGCTTGCTCCGTTCGCTCCAAGCATCGACCCGGTATTGCATTACTTCTGGGAACGGTGCACCCTTCTACTGTCTTAAGAAAAACCAAAAACACCTGGGCAGCTCCGTGCGACATGGGGTCCAAGGGCCTCAGCGGAAATGGATAGCACAGCAGGTGAGGAAAAACCTGCCAAGGCCGACCGATTGTTTTGGTGGAACGCCCTTCTACTCTCAGCCACAAATCACTGCACATGAACAAAGACAGCTGGGAATCAAGTGCAGTGCGGAATCAAAAGCAAGATTGCGCCACCAAACATACATGGTAGTGGGTGTATCCTTCCAAGCGACAAGGCTAGTGAGGCCTACCGTGAGAGAAGTGGCTAAGACGACACTGGTGTAGGGCAACGCTTGAGAGCTGGAGATGTAATTACTCAGGGTTCTCTTCATTACGCACAAGTCTTTCGCCTTTTACTAAAGACTTCCGTGGAGAGGAACATCATTGAGTTGAAGCAATTTTTGTCAGGCTTAGCCTCTTGGCTAGGCCTCATGTATCTGTGAAAAAGAAAAATCTTCTAAAGCATGTTCTCCTCAACATGCTTTAGAACCTAGCTATGGGGAACCCGGGAGCGGAGTTGCCAAACAGCAGCTATTGCTAACTGCAATTCAGACTACAACACCACTTTAAGGGAGAACTTTCCCAAGAGGTGCCACTGGACGGCAAACCATGGACAGGCATCGCTTCTCGGCCTTTTGGCTAAGATCAAGTGTAGTATCTGTTCTTATCAGTTTAATATCTGATACGTCCTCTATAAGGGGACTCAATATTAAATGGATTTTTGCCAACAGGAGCTGAAATAGGGGCTTGCTCCGTTCGCTCCAAGCATCGACCCGGTATTGCACTACTTCTGGGAACGGTGCACCCTTCTACTGTCTTAAGAAAAACCAAAAACACCTGGGCAGCTCCGTGCGACATGGGGTCCAAAGGCCTCAGCGGAAATGGATAGCACAGCAGGTGAGGAAAAACCTGCCAAGGCCGACCGATTGTTTTGGTGGAACGCCTTTCTACTCTCAGCCACAAATCACTGCACATGGCTGGGAATCAAGTGCAGTGCGGAATCAAAAGCAAGATTGCGCCACCAAACATACATGGTAGTGGGTGTATCCTTCCAAGCGACAAGGCTAGTGAGGCCTACCGTGAGAGAAGTGGCTAAGACGACACTGGTGTAGGGCAACGCTTGAGAGCTGGAGATGTAATTACTCAGGGTTCTCTTCATTACGCACAAGTCTTTCGCCTTTTACTAAAGACTTCCGTGGAGAGGAACATCATTGAGTTGAAGCAATTTTTGTCAGGCTTAGCCTCTTGGCTAGGCCTCATGTATCTGTGAAAAAGAAAAATCTTCTAAAGCATGTTCTCCTCAACATGCTTTAGAACCTAGCTATGGGGAACCCGGGGGCGGAGTTGCCAAACAGCAGCTATTGCTAACTGCAATTCAGACTACAACACCACTTTAAGGGAGAACTTTCCCAAGAGGTGCCACTGGACGGCAAACCATGGACAGGCATCGCTTCTCGGCCTTTTGGCTAAGATCAAGTGTAGTATCTGTTCTTATCAGTTTAATATCTGATACGTCCTCTATAAGGGGACTCAATATTAAATGGATTTTTGCCAACAGGAGCTGAAATAGGGGCTTGCTCCGTTCGCTCCAAGCATCGACCCGGTATTGCATTACTTCTGGGAACGGTGCACCCTTCTACTGTCTTAAGAAAAACCAAAAACACCTGGGCAGCTCCGTGCGACATGGGGTCCAAAGGCCTCAGCGGAAATGGATAGCACAGCAGGTGAGGAAAAACCTGCCAAGGCCGACCGATTGTTTTGGTGGAACGCCTTTCTACTCTCAGCCACAAATCACTGCACATGAACAAAGACAGCTGGGAATCAAGTGCAGTGCGGAATCAAAAGCAAGATTGCGCCACCAAACATACATGGTAGTGGGTGTATCCTTCCAAGCGACAAGGCTAGTGAGGCCTACCGTGAGAGAAGTGGCTAAGACGACACTGGTGTAGGGCAAAGCTTGAGAGCTGGAGATGTAATTACTCAGGGTTCTCTTCATTACGCACAAGTCTTTCGCCTTTTACTAAAGACTTCCGTGGAGAGGAACATCATTGAGTTGAAGCAATTTTTGTCAGGCTTAGCCTCTTGGCTAGGCCTCATGTATCTGTGAAAAAGAAAAATGTTCTAAAGCATGTTCTCCTCAACATGCTTTAGAACCTAGCTATGGGGAACCCGGGAGCGGAGTTGCCAAACAGCAGCTATTGCTAACTGCAATTCAGACTACAACACCACTTTAAGGGAGAACTTTCCCAAGAGGTGCCACTGGACGGCAAACCATGGACAGGCATCGCTTCTCGGCCTTTTGGCTAAGATCAAGTGTAGTATCTGTTCTTATCAGTTTAATATCTGATACGTCCTCTATAAGGGGACTCAATATTAAATGGATTTTTGCCAACAGGAGCTGAAATAGGGGCTTGCTCCGTTCGCTCCAAGCATCGACCCGGTATTGCATTACTTCTGGGAACGGTGCACCCTTCTACTGTCTTAAGAAAAACCAAAAACACCTGGGCAGCTCCGTGCGACATGGGGTCCAAAGGCCTCAGCGGAAATGGATAGCACAGCAGGTGAGGAAAAACCTGCCAAGGCCGACCGATTGTTTTGGTGGAACGCCTTTCTACTCTCAGCCACAAATCACTGCACATGGCTGGGAATCAAGTGCAGTGCGGAATCAAAAGCAAGATTGCGCCACCAAACATACATGGTAGTGGGTGTATCCTTCCAAGCGACAAGGCTAGTGAGGCCTACCGTGAGAGAAGTGGCTAAGACGACACTGGTGTAGGGCAACGCTTGAGAGCTGGAGATGTAATTACTCAGGGTTCTCTTCATTACGCACAAGTCTTTCGCCTTTTACTAAAGACTTCCGTGGAGAGGAACATCATTGAGTTGAAGCAATTTTTGTCAGGCTTAGCCTCTTGGCTAGGCCTCATGTATCTGTGAAAAAGAAAAATCTTCTAAAGCATGTTCTCCTCAACATGCTTTAGAACCTAGCTATGGGGAACCCGGGGGCGGAGTTGCCAAACAGCAGCTATTGCTAACTGCAATTCAGACTACAACACCACTTTAAGGGAGAACTTTCCCAAGAGGTGCCACTGGACGGCAAACCATGGACAGGCATCGCTTCTCGGCCTTTTGGCTAAGATCAAGTGTAGTATCTGTTCTTATCAGTTTAATATCTGATACGTCCTCTATAAGGGGACTCAATATTAAATGGATTTTTGCCAACAGGAGCTGAAATAGGGGCTTGCTCCGTTCGCTCCAAGCATCGACCCGGTATTGCATTACTTCTGGGAACGGTGCACCCTTCTACTGTCTTAAGAAAAACCAAAAACACCTGGGCAGCTCCGTGCGACATGGGGTCCAAAGGCCTCAGCGGAATGGATAGCACAGCAGGTGAGGAAAAACCTGCCAAGGCCGACCGATTGTTTTGGTGGAACGCCTTTCTACTCTCAGCCACAAATCACTGCACATGGCTGGGAATCAAGTGCAGTGCGGAATCAAAAGCAAGATTGCGCCACCAAACATACATGGTAGTGGGTGTATCCTTCCAAGCGACAAGGCTAGTGAGGCCTACCGTGAGAGAAGTGGCTAAGACGACACTGGTGTAGGGCAACGCTTGAGAGCTGGAGATGTAATTACTCAGGGTTCTCTTCATTACGCACAAGTCTTTCGCCTTTTACTAAAGACTTCCGTGGAGAGGAACATCATTGAGTTGAAGCAATTTTTGTCAGGCTTAGCCTCTTGGCTAGGCCTCATGTATCTGTGAAAAAGAAAAATCTTCTAAAGCATGTTCTCCTCAACATGCTTTAGAACCTAGCTATGGGGAACCCGGGGGCGGAGTTGCCAAACAGCAGCTATTGCTAACTGCAATTCAGACTACAACACCACTTTAAGGGAGAACTTTCCCAAGAGGTGCCACTGGACGGCAAACCATGGACAGGCATCGCTTCTCGGCCTTTTGGCTAAGATCAAGTGTAGTATCTGTTCTTATCAGTTTAATATCTGATACGTCCTCTATAAGGGGACTCAATATTAAATGGATTTTTGCCAACAGGAGCTGAAATAGGGGCTTGCTCCGTTCGCTCCAAGCATCGACCCGGTATTGCATTACTTCTGGGAACGGTGCACCCTTCTACTGTCTTAAGAAAAACCAAAAACACCTGGGCAGCTCCGTGCGACATGGGGTCCAAGGGCCTCAGCGGAAATGGATAGCACAGCAGGTGAGGAAAAACCTGCCAAGGCCGACCGATTGTTTTGGTGGAACGCCCTTCTACTCTCAGCCACAAATCACTGCACATGAACAAAGACAGCTGGGAATCAAGTGCAGTGCGGAATCAAAAGCAAGATTGCGCCACCAAACATACATGGTAGTGGGTGTATCCTTCCAAGCGACAAGGCTAGTGAGGCCTACCGTGAGAGAAGTGGCTAAGACGACACTGGTGTAGGGCAACGCTTGAGAGCTGGATATGTAATTACTCAGGGTTCTCTTCATTACGCACAAGTCTTTCGCCTTTTACTAAAGACTTCCGTGGAGAGGAACATCATTGAGTTGAAGCAATTTTTGTCAGGCTTAGCCTCTTGGCTAGGCCTCATGTATCTGTGAAAAAGAAAAATCTTCTAAAGCATGTTCTCCTCAACATGCTTTAGAACCTAGCTATGGGGAACCCGGGGGCGGAGTTGCCAAACAGCAGCTATTGCTAACTGCAATTCAGACTACAACACCACTTTAAGGGAGAACTTTCCCAAGAGGTGCCACTGGACGGCAAACCATGGACAGGCATCGCTTCTCGGCCTTTTGGCTAAGATCAAGTGTAGTATCTGTTCTTATCAGTTTAATATCTGATACGTCCTCTATAAGGGGACTCAATATTAAATGGATTTTTGCCAACAGGAGCTGAAATAGGGGCTTGCTCCGTTCGCTCCAAGCATCGACCCGGTATTGCATTACTTCTGGGAACGGTGCACCCTTCTACTGTCTTAAGAAAAACCAAAAACACCTGGCAGCTCCGTGCGACATGGGGTCCAAGGGCCTCAGCGGAAATGGATAGCACAGCAGGTGAGGAAAAACCTGCCAAGGCCGACCGATTGTTTTGGTGGAACGCCTTTCTACTCTCAGCCACAAATCACTGCACATGAACAAAGACAGCTGGGAATCAAGTGCAGTGCGGAATCAAAAGCAAGATTGCGCCACCAAACATACATGGTAGTGGGTGTATCCTTCCAAGCGACAAGGCTAGTGAGGCCTACCGTGAGAGAAGTGGCTAAGACGACACTGGTGTAGGGCAACGCTTGAGAGCTGGAGATGTAATTACTCAGGGTTCTCTTCATTACGCACAAGTCTTTCGCCTTTTACTAAAGACTTCCGTGGAGAGGAACATCATTGAGTTGAAGCAATTTTTGTCAGGCTTAGCCTCTTGGCTAGGCCTCATGTATCTGTGAAAAAGAAAAATCTTCTAAAGCATGTTCTCCTCAACATGCTTTAGAACCTAGCTATGGGGAACCCGGGAGCGGAGTTGCCAAACAGCAGCTATTGCTAACTGCAATTCAGACTACAACACCACTTTAAGGGAGAACTTTCCCAAGAGGTGCCACTGGACGGCAAACCATGGACAGGCATCGCTTCTCGGCCTTTTGGCTAAGATCAAGTGTAGTATCTGTTCTTATCAGTTTAATATCTGATACGTCCTCTATAAGGGGACTCAATATTAAATGGATTTTTGCCAACAGGAGCTGAAATAGGGGCTTGCTCCGTTCGCTCCAAGCATCGACCCGGTATTGCATTACTTCTGGGAACGGTGCACCCTTCTACTGTCTTAAGAAAAACCAAAAACACCTGGGCAGCTCCGTGCGACATGGGGTCCAAGGGCCTCAGCGGAAATGGATAGCACAGCAGGTGAGGAAAAACCTGCCAAGGCCGACCGATTGTTTTGGTGGAACGCCCTTCTACTCTCAGCCACAAATCACTGCACATGAACAAAGACAGCTGGGAATCAAGTGCAGTGCGGAATCAAAAGCAAGATTGCGCCACCAAACATACATGGTAGTGGGTGTATCCTTCCAAGCGACAAGGCTAGTGAGGCCTACCGTGAGAGAAGTGGCTAAGACGACACTGGTGTAGGGCAACGCTTGAGAGCTGGAGATGTAATTACTCAGGGTTCTCTTCATTACGCACAAGTCTTTCGCCTTTTACTAAAGACTTCCGTGGAGAGGAACATCATTGAGTTGAAGCAATTTTTGTCAGGCTTAGCCTCTTGGCTAGGCCTCATGTATCTGTGAAAAAGAAAAATCTTCTAAAGCATGTTCTCCTCAACATGCTTTAGAACCTAGCTATGGGGAACCCGGGGGCGGAGTTGCCAAACAGCAGCTATTGCTAACTGCAATTCAGACTACAACACCACTTTAAGGGAGAACTTTCCCAAGAGGTGCCACTGGACGGCAAACCATGGACAGGCATCGCTTCTCGGCCTTTTGGCTAAGATCAAGTGTAGTATCTGTTCTTATCAGTTTAATATCTGATACGTCCTCTATAAGGGGACTCAATATTAAATGGATTTTTGCCAACAGGAGCTGAAATAGGGGCTTGCTCCGTTCGCTCCAAGCATCGACCCGGTATTGCATTACTTCTGGGAACGGTGCACCCTTCTACTGTCTTAAGAAAAACCAAAAACACCTGGGCAGCTCCGTGCGACATGGGGTCCAAGGGCCTCAGCGGAAATGGATAGCACAGCAGGTGAGGAAAAACCTGCCAAGGCCGACCGATTGTTTTGGTGGAACGCCCTTCTACTCTCAGCCACAAATCACTGCACATGAACAAAGACAGCTGGGAATCAAGTGCAGTGCGGAATCAAAAGCAAGATTGCGCCACCAAACATACATGGTAGTGGGTGTATCCTTCCAAGCGACAAGGCTAGTGAGGCCTACCGTGAGAGAAGTGGCTAAGACGACACTGGTGTAGGGCAACGCTTGAGAGCTGGAGATGTAATTACTCAGGGTTCTCTTCATTACGCACAAGTCTTTCGCCTTTTACTAAAGACTTCCGTGGAGAGGAACATCATTGAGTTGAAGCAATTTTTGTCAGGCTTAGCCTCTTGGCTAGGCCTCATGTATCTGTGAAAAAGAAAAATCTTCTAAAGCATGTTCTCCTCAACATGCTTTAGAACCTAGCTATGGGGAACCCGGGGGCGGAGTTGCCAAACAGCAGCTATTGCTAACTGCAATTCAGACTACAACACCACTTTAAGGGAGAACTTTCCCAAGAGGTGCCACTGGACGGCAAACCATGGACAGGCATCGCTTCTCGGCCTTTTGGCTAAGATCAAGTGTAGTATCTGTTCTTATCAGTTTAATATCTGATACGTCCTCTATAAGGGGACTCAATATTAAATGGATTTTTGCCAACAGGAGCTGAAATAGGGGCTTGCTCCGTTCGCTCCAAGCATCGACCCGGTATTGCATTACTTCTGGGAACGGTGCACCCTTCTACTGTCTTAAGAAAAACCAAAAACACCTGGCAGCTCCGTGCGACATGGGGTCCAAGGGCCTCAGCGGAAATGGATAGCACAGCAGGTGAGGAAAAACCTGCCAAGGCCGACCGATTGTTTTGGTGGAACGCCTTTCTACTCTCAGCCACAAATCACTGCACATGAACAAAGACAGCTGGGAATCAAGTGCAGTGCGGAATCAAAAGCAAGATTGCGCCACCAAACATACATGGTAGTGGGTGTATCCTTCCAAGCGACAAGGCTAGTGAGGCCTACCGTGAGAGAAGTGGCTAAGACGACACTGGTGTAGGGCAACGCTTGAGAGCTGGAGATGTA
Organism: Ammodytes marinus; assembly: GCF_949987685.1. Classification (NCBI taxonomy): domain Eukaryota; kingdom Metazoa; phylum Chordata; class Actinopteri; order Uranoscopiformes; family Ammodytidae; genus Ammodytes; species Ammodytes marinus. The sequence goes on along the minus strand of NC_137234.1, from coordinate 25,383,880 downwards.
ATTACTCAGGGTTCTCTTCATTACGCACAAGTCTTTCGCCTTTTACTAAAGACTTCCGTGGAGAGGAACATCATTGAGTTGAAGCAATTTTTGTCAGGCTTAGCCTCTTGGCTAGGCCTCATGTATCTGTGAAAAAGAAAAATGTTCTAAAGCATGTTCTCCTCAACATGCTTTAGAACCTAGCTATGGGGAACCCGGGGGCGGAGTTGCCAAACAGCAGCTATTGCTAACTGCAATTCAGACTACAACACCACTTTAAGGGAGAACTTTCCCAAGAGGTGCCACTGGACGGCAAACCATGGACAGGCATCGCTTCTCGGCCTTTTGGCTAAGATCAAGTGTAGTATCTGTTCTTATCAGTTTAATATCTGATACGTCCTCTATAAGGGGACTCAATATTAAATGGATTTTTGCCAACAGGAGCTGAAATAGGGGCTTGCTCCGTTCGCTCCAAGCATCGACCCGGTATTGCATTACTTCTGGGAACGGTGCACCCTTCTACTGTCTTAAGAAAAACCAAAAACACCTGGGCAGCTCCGTGCGACATGGGGTCCAAAGGCCTCAGCGGAAATGGATAGCACAGCAGGTGAGGAAAAACCTGCCAAGGCCGACCGATTGTTTTGGTGGAACGCCTTTCTACTCTCAGCCACAAATCACTGCACATGGCTGGGAATCAAGTGCAGTGCGGAATCAAAAGCAAGATTGCGCCACCAAACATACATGGTAGTGGGTGTATCCTTCCAAGCGACAAGGCTAGTGAGGCCTACCGTGAGAGAAGTGGCTAAGACGACACTGGTGTAGGGCAACGCTTGAGAGCTGGAGATGTAATTACTCAGGGTTCTCTTCATTACGCACAAGTCTTTCGCCTTTTACTAAAGACTTCCGTGGAGAGGAACATCATTGAGTTGAAGCAATTTTTGTCAGGCTTAGCCTCTTGGCTAGGCCTCATGTATCTGTGAAAAAGAAAAATCTTCTAAAGCATGTTCTCCTCAACATGCTTTAGAACCTAGCTATGGGGAACCCGGGAGCGGAGTTGCCAAACAGCAGCTATTGCTAACTGCAATTCAGACTACAACACCACTTTAAGGGAGAACTTTCCCAAGAGGTGCCACTGGACGGCAAACCATGGACAGGCATCGCTTCTCGGCCTTTTGGCTAAGATCAAGTGTAGTATCTGTTCTTATCAGTTTAATATCTGATACGTCCTCTATAAGGGGACTCAATATTAAATGGATTTTTGCCAACAGGAGCTGAAATAGGGGCTTGCTCCGTTCGCTCCAAGCATCGACCCGGTATTGCATTACTTCTGGGAACGGTGCACCCTTCTACTGTCTTAAGAAAAACCAAAAACACCTGGGCAGCTCCGTGCGACATGGGGTCCAAAGGCCTCAGCGGAAATGGATAGCACAGCAGGTGAGGAAAAACCTGCCAAGGCCGACCGATTGTTTTGGTGGAACGCCTTTCTACTCTCAGCCACAAATCACTGCACATGGCTGGGAATCAAGTGCAGTGCGGAATCAAAAGCAAGATTGCGCCACCAAACATACATGGTAGTGGGTGTATCCTTCCAAGCGACAAGGCTAGTGAGGCCTACCGTGAGAGAAGTGGCTAAGACGACACTGGTGTAGGGCAACGCTTGAGAGCTGGAGATGTAATTACTCAGGGTTCTCTTCATTACGCACAAGTCTTTCGCCTTTTACTAAAGACTTCCGTGGAGAGGAACATCATTGAGTTGAAGCAATTTTTGTCAGGCTTAGCCTCTTGGCTAGGCCTCATGTATCTGTGAAAAAGAAAAATCTTCTAAAGCATGTTCTCCTCAACATGCTTTAGAACCTAGCTATGGGGAACCCGGGGGCGGAGTTGCCAAACAGCAGCTATTGCTAACTGCAATTCAGACTACAACACCACTTTAAGGGAGAACTTTCCCAAGAGGTGCCACTGGACGGCAAACCATGGTTAGGCATCGCTTCTCGGCCTTTTGGCTAAGATCAAGTGTAGTATCTGTTCTTATCAGTTTAATATCTGATACGTCCTCTATAAGGGGACTCAATATTAAATGGATTTTTGCCAGCAGGAGCTGAAATAGGGGCTTGCTCCGTTCGCTCCAAGCATCGACCCGGTATTGCATTACTTCTGGGAACGGTGCACCCTTCTACTGTCTTAAGAAAAACCAAAAACACCTGGGCAGCTCCGTGCGACATGGGGTCCAAGGGCCTCAGCGGAAATGGATAGCACAGCAGGTGAGGAAAAACCTGCCAAGGCCGACCGATTGTTTTGGTGGAACGCCCTTCTACTCTCAGCCACAAATCACTGCACATGAACAAAGACAGCTGGGAATCAAGTGCAGTGCGGAATCAAAAGCAAGATTGCGCCACCAAACATACATGGTAGTGGGTGTATCCTTCCAAGCGACAAGGCTAGTGAGGCCTACCGTGAGAGAAGTGGCTAAGACGACACTGGTGTAGGGCAACGCTTGAGAGCTGGAGATGTAATTACTCAGGGTTCTCTTCATTACGCACAAGTCTTTCGCCTTTTACTAAAGACTTCCGTGGAGAGGAACATCATTGAGTTGAAGCAATTTTTGTCAGGCTTAGCCTCTTGGCTAGGCCTCATGTATCTGTGAAAAAGAAAAATCTTCTAAAGCATGTTCTCCTCAACATGCTTTAGAACCTAGCTATGGGGAACCCGGGGGCGGAGTTGCCAAACAGCAGCTATTGCTAACTGCAATTCAGACTACAACACCACTTTAAGGGAGAACTTTCCCAAGAGGTGCCACTGGACGGCAAACCATGGACAGGCATCGCTTCTCGGCCTTTTGGCTAAGATCAAGTGTAGTATCTGTTCTTATCAGTTTAATATCTGATACGTCCTCTATAAGGGGACTCAATATTAAATGGATTTTTGCCAACAGGAGCTGAAATAGGGGCTTGCTCCGTTCGCTCCAAGCATCGACCCGGTATTGCATTACTTCTGGGAACGGTGCACCCTTCTACTGTCTTAAGAAAAACCAAAAACACCTGGGCAGCTCCGTGCGACATGGGGTCCAAAGGCCTCAGCGGAAATGGATAGCACAGCAGGTGAGGAAAAACCTGCCAAGGCCGACCGATTGTTTTGGTGGAACGCCTTTCTACTCTCAGCCACAAATCACTGCACATGAACAAAGACAGCTGGGAATCAAGTGCAGTGCGGAATCAAAAGCAAGATTGCGCCACCAAACATACATGGTAGTGGGTGTATCCTTCCAAGCGACAAGGCTAGTGAGGCCTACCGTGAGAGAAGTGGCTAAGACGACACTGGTGTAGGGCAACGCTTGAGAGCTGGAGATGTAATTACTCAGGGTTCTCTTCATTACGCACAAGTCTTTCGCCTTTTACTAAAGACTTCCGTGGAGAGGAACATCATTGAGTTGAAGCAATTTTTGTCAGGCTTAGCCTCTTGGCTAGGCCTCATGTATCTGTGAAAAAGAAAAATGTTCTAAAGCATGTTCTCCTCAACATGCTTTAGAACCTAGCTATGGGGAACCCGGGAGCGGAGTTGCCAAACAGCAGCTATTGCTAACTGCAATTCAGACTACAACACCACTTTAAGGGAGAACTTTCCCAAGAGGTGCCACTGGACGGCAAACCATGGACAGGCATCGCTTCTCGGCCTTTTGGCTAAGATCAAGTGTAGTATCTGTTCTTATCAGTTTAATATCTGATACGTCCTCTATAAGGGGACTCAATATTAAATGGATTTTTGCCAACAGGAGCTGAAATAGGGGCTTGCTCCGTTCGCTCCAAGCATCGACCCGGTATTGCATTACTTCTGGGAACGGTGCACCCTTCTACTGTCTTAAGAAAAACCAAAAACACCTGGGCAGCTCCGTGCGACATGGGGTCCAAAGGCCTCAGCGGAAATGGATAGCACAGCAGGTGAGGAAAAACCTGCCAAGGCCGACCGATTGTTTTGGTGGAACGCCTTTCTACTCTCAGCCACAAATCACTGCACATGGCTGGGAATCAAGTGCAGTGCGGAATCAAAAGCAAGATTGCGCCACCAAACATACATGGTAGTGGGTGTATCCTTCCAAGCGACAAGGCTAGTGAGGCCTACCGTGAGAGAAGTGGCTAAGACGACACTGGTGTAGGGCAACGCTTGAGAGCTGGAGATGTAATTACTCAGGGTTCTCTTCATTACGCACAAGTCTTTCGCCTTTTACTAAAGACTTCCGTGGAGAGGAACATCATTGAGTTGAAGCAATTTTTGTCAGGCTTAGCCTCTTGGCTAGGCCTCATGTATCTGTGAAAAAGAAAAATCTTCTAAAGCATGTTCTCCTCAACATGCTTTAGAACCTAGCTATGGGGAACCCGGGAGCGGAGTTGCCAAACAGCAGCTATTGCTAACTGCAATTCAGACTACAACACCACTTTAAGGGAGAACTTTCCCAAGAGGTGCCACTGGACGGCAAACCATGGACAGGCATCGCTTCTCGGCCTTTTGGCTAAGATCAAGTGTAGTATCTGTTCTTATCAGTTTAATATCTGATACGTCCTCTATAAGGGGACTCAATATTAAATGGATTTTTGCCAACAGGAGCTGAAATAGGGGCTTGCTCCGTTCGCTCCAAGCATCGACCCGGTATTGCATTACTTCTGGGAACGGTGCACCCTTCTACTGTCTTAAGAAAAACCAAAAACACCTGGGCAGCTCCGTGCGACATGGGGTCCAAAGGCCTCAGCGGAAATGGATAGCACAGCAGGTGAGGAAAAACCTGCCAAGGCCGACCGATTGTTTTGGTGGAACGCCTTTCTACTCTCAGCCACAAATCACTGCACATGGCTGGGAATCAAGTGCAGTGCGGAATCAAAAGCAAGATTGCGCCACCAAACATACATGGTAGTGGGTGTATCCTTCCAAGCGACAAGGCTAGTGAGGCCTACCGTGAGAGAAGTGGCTAAGACGACACTGGTGTAGGGCAACGCTTGAGAGCTGGAGATGTAATTACTCAGGGTTCTCTTCATTACGCACAAGTCTTTCGCCTTTTACTAAAGACTTCCGTGGAGAGGAACATCATTGAGTTGAAGCAATTTTTGTCAGGCTTAGCCTCTTGGCTAGGCCTCATGTATCTGTGAAAAAGAAAAATCTTCTAAAGCATGTTCTCCTCAACATGCTTTAGAACCTAGCTATGGGGAACCCGGGGGCGGAGTTGCCAAACAGCAGCTATTGCTAACTGCAATTCAGACTACAACACCACTTTAAGGGAGAACTTTCCCAAGAGGTGCCACTGGACGGCAAACCATGGACAGGCATCGCTTCTCGGCCTTTTGGCTAAGATCAAGTGTAGTATCTGTTCTTATCAGTTTAATATCTGATACGTCCTCTATAAGGGGACTCAATATTAAATGGATTTTTGCCAGCAGGAGCTGAAATAGGGGCTTGCTCCGTTCGCTCCAAGCATCGACCCGGTATTGCATTACTTCTGGGAACGGTGCACCCTTCTACTGTCTTAAGAAAAACCAAAAACACCTGGGCAGCTCCGTGCGACATGGGGTCCAAGGGCCTCAGCGGAAATGGATAGCACAGCAGGTGAGGAAAAACCTGCCAAGGCCGACCGATTGTTTTGGTGGAACGCCCTTCTACTCTCAGCCACAAATCACTGCACATGAACAAAGACAGCTGGGAATCAAGTGCAGTGCGGAATCAAAAGCAAGATTGCGCCACCAAACATACATGGTAGTGGGTGTATCCTTCCAAGCGACAAGGCTAGTGAGGCCTACCGTGAGAGAAGTGGCTAAGACGACACTGGTGTAGGGCAACGCTTGAGAGCTGGAGATGTAATTACTCAGGGTTCTCTTCATTACGCACAAGTCTTTCGCCTTTTACTAAAGACTTCCGTGGAGAGGAACATCATTGAGTTGAAGCAATTTTTGTCAGGCTTAGCCTCTTGGCTAGGCCTCATGTATCTGTGAAAAAGAAAAATCTTCTAAAGCATGTTCTCCTCAACATGCTTTAGAACCTAGCTATGGGGAACCCGGGGGCGGAGTTGCCAAACAGCAGCTATTGCTAACTGCAATTCAGACTACAACACCACTTTAAGGGAGAACTTTCCCAAGAGGTGCCACTGGACGGCAAACCATGGACAGGCATCGCTTCTCGGCCTTTTGGCTAAGATCAAGTGTAGTATCTGTTCTTATCAGTTTAATATCTGATACGTCCTCTATAAGGGGACTCAATATTAAATGGATTTTTGCCAACAGGAGCTGAAATAGGGGCTTGCTCCGTTCGCTCCAAGCATCGACCCGGTATTGCATTACTTCTGGGAACGGTGCACCCTTCTACTGTCTTAAGAAAAACCAAAAACACCTGGGCAGCTCCGTGCGACATGGGGTCCAAAGGCCTCAGCGGAAATGGATAGCACAGCAGGTGAGGAAAAACCTGCCAAGGCCGACCGATTGTTTTGGTGGAACGCCTTTCTACTCTCAGCCACAAATCACTGCACATGAACAAAGACAGCTGGGAATCAAGTGCAGTGCGGAATCAAAAGCAAGATTGCGCCACCAAACATACATGGTAGTGGGTGTATCCTTCCAAGCGACAAGGCTAGTGAGGCCTACCGTGAGAGAAGTGGCTAAGACGACACTGGTGTAGGGCAACGCTTGAGAGCTGGAGATGTAATTACTCAGGGTTCTCTTCATTACGCACAAGTCTTTCGCCTTTTACTAAAGACTTCCGTGGAGAGGAACATCATTGAGTTGAAGCAATTTTTGTCAGGCTTAGCCTCTTGGCTAGGCCTCATGTATCTGTGAAAAAGAAAAATCTTCTAAAGCATGTTCTCCTCAACATGCTTTAGAACCTAGCTATGGGGAACCCGGGAGCGGAGTTGCCAAACAGCAGCTATTGCTAACTGCAATTCAGACTACAACACCACTTTAAGGGAGAACTTTCCCAAGAGGTGCCACTGGACGGCAAACCATGGACAGGCATCGCTTCTCGGCCTTTTGGCTAAGATCAAGTGTAGTATCTGTTCTTATCAGTTTAATATCTGATACGTCCTCTATAAGGGGACTCAATATTAAATGGATTTTTGCCAACAGGAGCTGAAATAGGGGCTTGCTCCGTTCGCTCCAAGCATCGACCCGGTATTGCATTACTTCTGGGAACGGTGCACCCTTCTACTGTCTTAAGAAAAACCAAAAACACCTGGGCAGCTCCGTGCGACATGGGGTCCAAAGGCCTCAGCGGAAATGGATAGCACAGCAGGTGAGGAAAAACCTGCCAAGGCCGACCGATTGTTTTGGTGGAACGCCTTTCTACTCTCAGCCACAAATCACTGCACATGGCTGGGAATCAAGTGCAGTGCGGAATCAAAAGCAAGATTGCGCCACCAAACATACATGGTAGTGGGTGTATCCTTCCAAGCGACAAGGCTAGTGAGGCCTACCGTGAGAGAAGTGGCTAAGACGACACTGGTGTAGGGCAACGCTTGAGAGCTGGAGATGTAATTACTCAGGGTTCTCTTCATTACGCACAAGTCTTTCGCCTTTTACTAAAGACTTCCGTGGAGAGGAACATCATTGAGTTGAAGCAATTTTTGTCAGGCTTAGCCTCTTGGCTAGGCCTCATGTATCTGTGAAAAAGAAAAATCTTCTAAAGCATGTTCTCCTCAACATGCTTTAGAACCTAGCTATGGGGAACCCGGGAGCGGAGTTGCCAAACAGCAGCTATTGCTAACTGCAATTCAGACTACAACACCACTTTAAGGGAGAACTTTCCCAAGAGGTGCCACTGGACGGCAAACCATGGACAGGCATCGCTTCTCGGCCTTTTGGCTAAGATCAAGTGTAGTATCTGTTTTTATCAGTTTAATATCTGATACGTCCTCTATAAGGGGACTCAATATTAAATGGATTTTTGCCAACAGGAGCTGAAATAGGGGCTTGCTCCGTTCGCTCCAAGCATCGACCCGGTATTGCATTACTTCTGGGAACGGTGCACCCTTCTACTGTCTTAAGAAAAACCAAAAACACCTGGGCAGCTCCGTGCGACATGGGGTCCAAAGGCCTCAGCGGAAATGGATAGCACAGCAGGTGAGGAAAAACCTGCCAAGGCCGACCGATTGTTTTGGTGGAACGCCTTTCTACTCTCAGCCACAAATCACTGCACATGAACAAAGACAGCTGGGAATCAAGTGCAGTGCGGAATCAAAAGCAAGATTGCGCCACCAAACATACATGGTAGTGGGTGTATCCTTCCAAGCGACAAGGCTAGTGAGGCCTACCGTGAGAGAAGTGGCTAAGACGACACTGGTGTAGGGCAACGCTTGAGAGCTGGAGATGTAATTACTCAGGGTTCTCTTCATTACGCACAAGTCTTTCGCCTTTTACTAAAGACTTCCGTGGAGAGGAACATCATTGAGTTGAAGCAATTTTTGTCAGGCTTAGCCTCTTGGCTAGGCCTCATGTATCTGTGAAAAAGAAAAATGTTCTAAAGCATGTTCTCCTCAACATGCTTTAGAACCTAGCTATGGGGAACCCGGGAGCGGAGTTGCCAAACAGCAGCTATTGCTAACTGCAATTCAGACTACAACACCACTTTAAGGGAGAACTTTCCCAAGAGGTGCCACTGGACGGCAAACCATGGACAGGCATCGCTTCTCGGCCTTTTGGCTAAGATCAAGTGTAGTATCTGTTCTTATCAGTTTAATATCTGATACGTCCTCTATAAGGGGACTCAATATTAAATGGATTTTTGCCAACAGGAGCTGAAATAGGGGCTTGCTCCGTTCGCTCCAAGCATCGACCCGGTATTGCATTACTTCTGGGAACGGTGCACCCTTCTACTGTCTTAAGAAAAACCAAAAACACCTGGGCAGCTCCGTGCGACATGGGGTCCAAAGGCCTCAGCGGAAATGGATAGCACAGCAGGTGAGGAAAAACCTGCCAAGGCCGACCGATTGTTTTGGTGGAACGCCTTTCTACTCTCAGCCACAAATCACTGCACATGGCTGGGAATCAAGTGCAGTGCGGAATCAAAAGCAAGATTGCGCCACCAAACATACATGGTAGTGGGTGTATCCTTCCAAGCGACAAGGCTAGTGAGGCCTACCGTGAGAGAAGTGGCTAAGACGACACTGGTGTAGGGCAACGCTTGAGAGCTGGAGATGTAATTACTCAGGGTTCTCTTCATTACGCACAAGTCTTTCGCCTTTTACTAAAGACTTCCGTGGAGAGGAACATCATTGAGTTGAAGCAATTTTTGTCAGGCTTAGCCTCTTGGCTAGGCCTCATGTATCTGTGAAAAAGAAAAATGTTCTAAAGCATGTTCTCCTCAACATGCTTTAGAACCTAGCTATGGGGAACCCGGGAGCGGAGTTGCCAAACAGCAGCTATTGCTAACTGCAATTCAGACTACAACACCACTTTAAGGGAGAACTTTCCCAAGAGGTGCCACTGGACGGCAAACCATGGACAGGCATCGCTTCTCGGCCTTTTGGCTAAGATCAAGTGTAGTATCTGTTCTTATCAGTTTAATATCTGATACGTCCTCTATAAGGGGACTCAATATTAAATGGATTTTTGCCAACAGGAGCTGAAATAGGGGCTTGCTCCGTTCGCTCCAAGCATCGACCCGGTATTGCATTACTTCTGGGAACGGTGCACCCTTCTACTGTCTTAAGAAAAACCAAAAACACCTGGGCAGCTCCGTGCGACATGGGGTCCAAGGGCCTCAGCGGAAATGGATAGCACAGCAGGTGAGGAAAAACCTGCCAAGGCCGACCGATTGTTTTGGTGGAACGCCCTTCTACTCTCAGCCACAAATCACTGCACATGAACAAAGACAGCTGGGAATCAAGTGCAGTGCGGAATCAAAAGCAAGATTGCGCCACCAAACATACATGGTAGTGGGTGTATCCTTCCAAGCGACAAGGCTAGTGAGGCCTACCGTGAGAGAAGTGGCTAAGACGACACTGGTGTAGGGCAACGCTTGAGAGCTGGAGATGTAATTACTCAGGGTTCTCTTCATTACGCACAAGTCTTTCGCCTTTTACTAAAGACTTCCGTGGAGAGGAACATCATTGAGTTGAAGCAATTTTTGTCAGGCTTAGCCTCTTGGCTAGGCCTCATGTATCTGTGAAAAAGAAAAATGTTCTAAAGCATGTTCTCCTCAACATGCTTTAGAACCTAGCTATGGGGAACCCGGGGGCGGAGTTGCCAAACAGCAGCTATTGCTAACTGCAATTCAGACTACAACACCACTTTAAGGGAGAACTTTCCCAAGAGGTGCCACTGGACGGCAAACCATGGACAGGCATCGCTTCTCGGCCTTTTGGCTAAGATCAAGTGTAGTATCTGTTCTTATCAGTTTAATATCTGATACGTCCTCTATAAGGGGACTCAATATTAAATGGATTTTTGCCAACAGGAGCTGAAATAGGGGCTTGCTCCGTTCGCTCCAAGCATCGACCCGGTATTGCATTACTTCTGGGAACGGTGCACCCTTCTACTGTCTTAAGAAAAACCAAAAACACCTGGCAGCTCCGTGCGACATGGGGTCCAAGGGCCTCAGCGGAAATGGATAGCACAGCAGGTGAGGAAAAACCTGCCAAGGCCGACCGATTGTTTTGGTGGAACGCCTTTCTACTCTCAGCCACAAATCACTGCACATGAACAAAGACAGCTGGGAATCAAGTGCAGTGCGGAATCAAAAGCAAGATTGCGCCACCAAACATACATGGTAGTGGGTGTATCCTTCCAAGCGACAAGGCTAGTGAGGCCTACCGTGAGAGAAGTGGCTAAGACGACACTGGTGTAGGGCAACGCTTGAGAGCTGGAGATGTAATTACTCAGGGTTCTCTTCATTACGCACAAGTCTTTCGCCTTTTACTAAAGACTTCCGTGGAGAGGAACATCATTGAGTTGAAGCAATTTTTGTCAGGCTTAGCCTCTTGGCTAGGCCTCATGTATCTGTGAAAAAGAAAAATGTTCTAAAGCATGTTCTCCTCAACATGCTTTAGAACCTAGCTATGGGGAACCCGGGAGCGGAGTTGCCAAACAGCAGCTATTGCTAACTGCAATTCAGACTACAACACCACTTTAAGGGAGAACTTTCCCAAGAGGTGCCACTGGACGGCAAACCATGGACAGGCATCGCTTCTCGGCCTTTTGGCTAAGATCAAGTGTAGTATCTGTTCTTATCAGTTTAATATCTGATACGTCCTCTATAAGGGGACTCAATATTAAATGGATTTTTGCCAACAGGAGCTGAAATAGGGGCTTGCTCCGTTCGCTCCAAGCATCGACCCGGTATTGCATTACTTCTGGGAACGGTGCACCCTTCTACTGTCTTAAGAAAAACCAAAAACACCTGGGCAGCTCCGTGCGACATGGGGTCCAAAGGCCTCAGCGGAAATGGATAGCACAGCAGGTGAGGAAAAACCTGCCAAGGCCGACCGATTGTTTTGGTGGAACGCCTTTCTACTCTCAGCCACAAATCACTGCACATGGCTGGGAATCAAGTGCAGTGCGGAATCAAAAGCAAGATTGCGCCACCAAACATACATGGTAGTGGGTGTATCCTTCCAAGCGACAAGGCTAGTGAGGCCTACCGTGAGAGAAGTGGCTAAGACGACACTGGTGTAGGGCAACGCTTGAGAGCTGGAGATGTAATTACTCAGGGTTCTCTTCATTACGCACAAGTCTTTCGCCTTTTACTAAAGACTTCCGTGGAGAGGAACATCATTGAGTTGAAGCAATTTTTGTCAGGCTTAGCCTCTTGGCTAGGCCTCATGTATCTGTGAAAAAGAAAAATCTTCTAAAGCATGTTCTCCTCAACATGCTTTAGAACCTAGCTATGGGGAACCCGGGAGCGGAGTTGCCAAACAGCAGCTATTGCTAACTGCAATTCAGACTACAACACCACTTTAAGGGAGAACTTTCCCAAGAGGTGCCACTGGACGGCAAACCATGGACAGGCATCGCTTCTCGGCCTTTTGGCTAAGATCAAGTGTAGTATCTGTTCTTATCAGTTTAATATCTGATACGTCCTCTATAAGGGGACTCAATATTAAATGGATTTTTGCCAACAGGAGCTGAAATAGGGGCTTGCTCCGTTCGCTCCAAGCATCGACCCGGTATTGCATTACTTCTGGGAACGGTGCACCCTTCTACTGTCTTAAGAAAAACCAAAAACACCTGGGCAGCTCCGTGCGACATGGGGTCCAAAGGCCTCAGCGGAAATGGATAGCACAGCAGGTGAGGAAAAACCTGCCAAGGCCGACCGATTGTTTTGGTGGAACGCCCTTCTACTCTCAGCCACAAATCACTGCACATGAACAAAGACAGCTGGGAATCAAGTGCAGTGCGGAATCAAAAGCAAGATTGCGCCACCAAACATACATGGTAGTGGGTGTATCCTTCCAAGCGACAAGGCTAGTGAGGCCTACCGTGAGAGAAGTGGCTAAGACGACACTGGTGTAGGGCAACGCTTGAGAGCTGGAGATGTAATTACTCAGGGTTCTCTTCATTACGCACAAGTCTTTCGCCTTTTACTAAAGACTTCCGTGGAGAGGAACATCATTGAGTTGAAGCAATTTTTGTCAGGCTTAGCCTCTTGGCTAGGCCTCATGTATCTGTGAAAAAGAAAAATGTTCTAAAGCATGTTCTCCTCAACATGCTTTAGAACCTAGCTATGGGGAACCCGGGGGCGGAGTTGCCAAACAGCAGCTATTGCTAACTGCAATTCAGACTACAACACCACTTTAAGGGAGAACTTTCCCAAGAGGTGCCACTGGACGGCAAACCATGGACAGGCATCGCTTCTCGGCCTTTTGGCTAAGATCAAGTGTAGTATCTGTTCTTATCAGTTTAATATCTGATACGTCCTCTATAAGGGGACTCAATATTAAATGGATTTTTGCCAACAGGAGCTGAAATAGGGGCTTGCTCCGTTCGCTCCAAGCATCGACCCGGTATTGCATTACTTCTGGGAACGGTGCACCCTTCTACTGTCTTAAGAAAAACCAAAAACACCTGGCAGCTCCGTGCGACATGGGGTCCAAGGGCCTCAGCGGAAATGGATAGCACAGCAGGTGAGGAAAAACCTGCCAAGGCCGACCGATTGTTTTGGTGGAACGCCTTTCTACTCTCAGCCACAAATCACTGCACATGAACAAAGACAGCTGGGAATCAAGTGCAGTGCGGAATCAAAAGCAAGATTGCGCCACCAAACATACATGGTAGTGGGTGTATCCTTCCAAGCGACAAGGCTAGTGAGGCCTACCGTGAGAGAAGTGGCTAAGACGACACTGGTGTAGGGCAACGCTTGAGAGCTGGAGATGTAATTACTCAGGGTTCTCTTCATTACGCACAAGTCTTTCGCCTTTTACTAAAGACTTCCGTGGAGAGGAACATCATTGAGTTGAAGCAATTTTTGTCAGGCTTAGCCTCTTGGCTAGGCCTCATGTATCTGTGAAAAAGAAAAATGTTCTAAAGCATGTTCTCCTCAACATGCTTTAGAACCTAGCTATGGGGAACCCGGGAGCGGAGTTGCCAAACAGCAGCTATTGCTAACTGCAATTCAGACTACAACACCACTTTAAGGGAGAACTTTCCCAAGAGGTGCCACTGGACGGCAAACCATGGACAGGCATCGCTTCTCGGCCTTTTGGCTAAGATCAAGTGTAGTATCTGTTCTTATCAGTTTAATATCTGATACGTCCTCTATAAGGGGACTCAATATTAAATGGATTTTTGCCAACAGGAGCTGAAATAGGGGCTTGCTCCGTTCGCTCCAAGCATCGACCCGGTATTGCATTACTTCTGGGAACGGTGCACCCTTCTACTGTCTTAAGAAAAACCAAAAACACCTGGGCAGCTCCGTGCGACATGGGGTCCAAAGGCCTCAGCGGAAATGGATAGCACAGCAGGTGAGGAAAAACCTGCCAAGGCCGACCGATTGTTTTGGTGGAACGCCTTTCTACTCTCAGCCACAAATCACTGCACATGGCTGGGAATCAAGTGCAGTGCGGAATCAAAAGCAAGATTGCGCCACCAAACATACATGGTAGTGGGTGTATCCTTCCAAGCGACAAGGCTAGTGAGGCCTACCGTGAGAGAAGTGGCTAAGACGACACTGGTGTAGGGCAACGCTTGAGAGCTGGAGATGTAATTACTCAGGGTTCTCTTCATTACGCACAAGTCTTTCGCCTTTTACTAAAGACTTCCGTGGAGAGGAACATCATTGAGTTGAAGCAATTTTTGTCAGGCTTAGCCTCTTGGCTAGGCCTCATGTATCTGTGAAAAAGAAAAATGTTCTAAAGCATGTTCTCCTCAACATGCTTTAGAACCTAGCTATGGGGAACCCGGGAGCGGAGTTGCCAAACAGCAGCTATTGCTAACTGCAATTCAGACTACAACACCACTTTAAGGGAGAACTTTCCCAAGAGGTGCCACTGGACGGCAAACCATGGACAGGCATCGCTTCTCGGCCTTTTGGCTAAGATCAAGTGTAGTATCTGTTCTTATCAGTTTAATATCTGATACGTCCTCTATAAGGGGACTCAATATTAAATGGATTTTTGCCAACAGGAGCTGAAATAGGGGCTTGCTCCGTTCGCTCCAAGCATCGACCCGGTATTGCATTACTTCTGGGAACGGTGCACCCTTCTACTGTCTTAAGAAAAACCAAAAACACCTGGGCAGCTCCGTGCGACATGGGGTCCAAAGGCCTCAGCGGAAATGGATAGCACAGCAGGTGAGGAAAAACCTGCCAAGGCCGACCGATTGTTTTGGTGGAACGCCTTTCTACTCTCAGCCACAAATCACTGCACATGGCTGGGAATCAAGTGCAGTGCGGAATCAAAAGCAAGATTGCGCCACCAAACATACATGGTAGTGGGTGTATCCTTCCAAGCGACAAGGCTAGTGAGGCCTACCGTGAGAGAAGTGGCTAAGACGACACTGGTGTAGGGCAACGCTTGAGAGCTGGAGATGTAATTACTCAGGGTTCTCTTCATTACGCACAAGTCTTTCGCCTTTTACTAAAGACTTCCGTGGAGAGGAACATCATTGAGTTGAAGCAATTTTTGTCAGGCTTAGCCTCTTGGCTAGGCCTCATGTATCTGTGAAAAAGAAAAATCTTCTAAAGCATGTTCTCCTCAACATGCTTTAGAACCTAGCTATGGGGAACCCGGGGGCGGAGTTGCCAAACAGCAGCTATTGCTAACTGCAATTCAGACTACAACACCACTTTAAGGGAGAACTTTCCCAAGAGGTGCCACTGGACGGCAAACCATGGACAGGCATCGCTTCTCGGCCTTTTGGCTAAGATCAAGTGTAGTATCTGTTCTTATCAGTTTAATATCTGATACGTCCTCTATAAGGGGACTCAATATTAAATGGATTTTTGCCAACAGGAGCTGAAATAGGGGCTTGCTCCGTTCGCTCCAAGCATCGACCCGGTATTGCATTACTTCTGGGAACGGTGCACCCTTCTACTGTCTTAAGAAAAACCAAAAACACCTGGGCAGCTCCGTGCGACATGGGGTCCAAGGGCCTCAGCGGAAATGGATAGCACAGCAGGTGAGGAAAAACCTGCCAAGGCCGACCGATTGTTTTGGTGGAACGCCCTTCTACTCTCAGCCACAAATCACTGCACATGAACAAAGACAGCTGGGAATCAAGTGCAGTGCGGAATCAAAAGCAAGATTGCGCCACCAAACATACATGGTAGTGGGTGTATCCTTCCAAGCGACAAGGCTAGTGAGGCCTACCGTGAGAGAAGTGGCTAAGACGACACTGGTGTAGGGCAACGCTTGAGAGCTGGAGATGTAATTACTCAGGGTTCTCTTCATTACGCACAAGTCTTTCGCCTTTTACTAAAGACTTCCGTGGAGAGGAACATCATTGAGTTGAAGCAATTTTTGTCAGGCTTAGCCTCTTGGCTAGGCCTCATGTATCTGTGAAAAAGAAAAATGTTCTAAAGCATGTTCTCCTCAACATGCTTTAGAACCTAGCTATGGGGAACCCGGGGGCGGAGTTGCCAAACAGCAGCTATTGCTAACTGCAATTCAGACTACAACACCACTTTAAGGGAGAACTTTCCCAAGAGGTGCCACTGGACGGCAAACCATGGACAGGCATCGCTTCTCGGCCTTTTGGCTAAGATCAAGTGTAGTATCTGTTCTTATCAGTTTAATATCTGATACGTCCTCTATAAGGGGACTCAATATTAAATGGATTTTTGCCAACAGGAGCTGAAATAGGGGCTTGCTCCGTTCGCTCCAAGCATCGACCCGGTATTGCATTACTTCTGGGAACGGTGCACCCTTCTACTGTCTTAAGAAAAACCAAAAACACCTGGCAGCTCCGTGCGACATGGGGTCCAAGGGCCTCAGCGGAAATGGATAGCACAGCAGGTGAGGAAAAACCTGCCAAGGCCGACCGATTGTTTTGGTGGAACGCCTTTCTACTCTCAGCCACAAATCACTGCACATGAACAAAGACAGCTGGGAATCAAGTGCAGTGCGGAATCAAAAGCAAGATTGCGCCACCAAACATACATGGTAGTGGGTGTATCCTTCCAAGCGACAAGGCTAGTGAGGCCTACCGTGAGAGAAGTGGCTAAGACGACACTGGTGTAGGGCAACGCTTGAGAGCTGGAGATGTAATTACTCAGGGTTCTCTTCATTACGCACAAGTCTTTCGCCTTTTACTAAAGACTTCCGTGGAGAGGAACATCATTGAGTTGAAGCAATTTTTGTCAGGCTTAGCCTCTTGGCTAGGCCTCATGTATCTGTGAAAAAGAAAAATGTTCTAAAGCATGTTCTCCTCAACATGCTTTAGAACCTAGCTATGGGGAACCCGGGAGCGGAGTTGCCAAACAGCAGCTATTGCTAACTGCAATTCAGACTACAACACCACTTTAAGGGAGAACTTTCCCAAGAGGTGCCACTGGACGGCAAACCATGGACAGGCATCGCTTCTCGGCCTTTTGGCTAAGATCAAGTGTAGTATCTGTTCTTATCAGTTTAATATCTGATACGTCCTCTATAAGGGGACTCAATATTAAATGGATTTTTGCCAACAGGAGCTGAAATAGGGGCTTGCTCCGTTCGCTCCAAGCATCGACCCGGTATTGCATTACTTCTGGGAACGGTGCACCCTTCTACTGTCTTAAGAAAAACCAAAAACACCTGGGCAGCTCCGTGCGACATGGGGTCCAAAGGCCTCAGCGGAAATGGATAGCACAGCAGGTGAGGAAAAACCTGCCAAGGCCGACCGATTGTTTTGGTGGAACGCCTTTCTACTCTCAGCCACAAATCACTGCACATGGCTGGGAATCAAGTGCAGTGCGGAATCAAAAGCAAGATTGCGCCACCAAACATACATGGTAGTGGGTGTATCCTTCCAAGCGACAAGGCTAGTGAGGCCTACCGTGAGAGAAGTGGCTAAGACGACACTGGTGTAGGGCAACGCTTGAGAGCTGGAGATGTAATTACTCAGGGTTCTCTTCATTACGCACAAGTCTTTCGCCTTTTACTAAAGACTTCCGTGGAGAGGAACATCATTGAGTTGAAGCAATTTTTGTCAGGCTTAGCCTCTTGGCTAGGCCTCATGTATCTGTGAAAAAGAAAAATGTTCTAAAGCATGTTCTCCTCAACATGCTTTAGAACCTAGCTATGGGGAACCCGGGAGCGGAGTTGCCAAACAGCAGCTATTGCTAACTGCAATTCAGACTACAACACCACTTTAAGGGAGAACTTTCCCAAGAGGTGCCACTGGACGGCAAACCATGGACAGGCATCGCTTCTCGGCCTTTTGGCTAAGATCAAGTGTAGTATCTGTTCTTATCAGTTTAATATCTGATACGTCCTCTATAAGGGGACTCAATATTAAATGGATTTTTGCCAACAGGAGCTGAAATAGGGGCTTGCTCCGTTCGCTCCAAGCATCGACCCGGTATTGCATTACTTCTGGGAACGGTGCACCCTTCTACTGTCTTAAGAAAAACCAAAAACACCTGGGCAGCTCCGTGCGACATGGGGTCCAAAGGCCTCAGCGGAAATGGATAGCACAGCAGGTGAGGAAAAACCTGCCAAGGCCGACCGATTGTTTTGGTGGAACGCCTTTCTACTCTCAGCCACAAATCACTGCACATGGCTGGGAATCAAGTGCAGTGCGGAATCAAAAGCAAGATTGCGCCACCAAACATACATGGTAGTGGGTGTATCCTTCCAAGCGACAAGGCTAGTGAGGCCTACCGTGAGAGAAGTGGCTAAGACGACACTGGTGTAGGGCAACGCTTGAGAGCTGGAGATGTAATTACTCAGGGTTCTCTTCATTACGCACAAGTCTTTCGCCTTTTACTAAAGACTTCCGTGGAGAGGAACATCATTGAGTTGAAGCAATTTTTGTCAGGCTTAGCCTCTTGGCTAGGCCTCATGTATCTGTGAAAAAGAAAAATCTTCTAAAGCATGTTCTCCTCAACATGCTTTAGAACCTAGCTATGGGGAACCCGGGGGCGGAGTTGCCAAACAGCAGCTATTGCTAACTGCAATTCAGACTACAACACCACTTTAAGGGAGAACTTTCCCAAGAGGTGCCACTGGACGGCAAACCATGGACAGGCATCGCTTCTCGGCCTTTTGGCTAAGATCAAGTGTAGTATCTGTTCTTATCAGTTTAATATCTGATACGTCCTCTATAAGGGGACTCAATATTAAATGGATTTTTGCCAACAGGAGCTGAAATAGGGGCTTGCTCCGTTCGCTCCAAGCATCGACCCGGTATTGCATTACTTCTGGGAACGGTGCACCCTTCTACTGTCTTAAGAAAAACCAAAAACACCTGGGCAGCTCCGTGCGACATGGGGTCCAAGGGCCTCAGCGGAAATGGATAGCACAGCAGGTGAGGAAAAACCTGCCAAGGCCGACCGATTGTTTTGGTGGAACGCCCTTCTACTCTCAGCCACAAATCACTGCACATGAACAAAGACAGCTGGGAATCAAGTGCAGTGCGGAATCAAAAGCAAGATTGCGCCACCAAACATACATGGTAGTGGGTGTATCCTTCCAAGCGACAAGGCTAGTGAGGCCTACCGTGAGAGAAGTGGCTAAGACGACACTGGTGTAGGGCAACGCTTGAGAGCTGGAGATGTAATTACTCAGGGTTCTCTTCATTACGCACAAGTCTTTCGCCTTTTACTAAAGACTTCCGTGGAGAGGAACATCATTGAGTTGAAGCAATTTTTGTCAGGCTTAGCCTCTTGGCTAGGCCTCATGTATCTGTGAAAAAGAAAAATGTTCTAAAGCATGTTCTCCTCAACATGCTTTAGAACCTAGCTATGGGGAACCCGGGGGCGGAGTTGCCAAACAGCAGCTATTGCTAACTGCAATTCAGACTACAACACCACTTTAAGGGAGAACTTTCCCAAGAGGTGCCACTGGACGGCAAACCATGGACAGGCATCGCTTCTCGGCCTTTTGGCTAAGATCAAGTGTAGTATCTGTTCTTATCAGTTTAATATCTGATACGTCCTCTATAAGGGGACTCAATATTAAATGGATTTTTGCCAACAGGAGCTGAAATAGGGGCTTGCTCCGTTCGCTCCAAGCATCGACCCGGTATTGCATTACTTCTGGGAACGGTGCACCCTTCTACTGTCTTAAGAAAAACCAAAAACACCTGGCAGCTCCGTGCGACATGGGGTCCAAGGGCCTCAGCGGAAATGGATAGCACAGCAGGTGAGGAAAAACCTGCCAAGGCCGACCGATTGTTTTGGTGGAACGCCTTTCTACTCTCAGCCACAAATCACTGCACATGAACAAAGACAGCTGGGAATCAAGTGCAGTGCGGAATCAAAAGCAAGATTGCGCCACCAAACATACATGGTAGTGGGTGTATCCTTCCAAGCGACAAGGCTAGTGAGGCCTACCGTGAGAGAAGTGGCTAAGACGACACTGGTGTAGGGCAACGCTTGAGAGCTGGAGATGTAATTACTCAGGGTTCTCTTCATTACGCACAAGTCTTTCGCCTTTTACTAAAGACTTCCGTGGAGAGGAACATCATTGAGTTGAAGCAATTTTTGTCAGGCTTAGCCTCTTGGCTAGGCCTCATGTATCTGTGAAAAAGAAAAATGTTCTAAAGCATGTTCTCCTCAACATGCTTTAGAACCTAGCTATGGGGAACCCGGGAGCGGAGTTGCCAAACAGCAGCTATTGCTAACTGCAATTCAGACTACAACACCACTTTAAGGGAGAACTTTCCCAAGAGGTGCCACTGGACGGCAAACCATGGACAGGCATCGCTTCTCGGCCTTTTGGCTAAGATCAAGTGTAGTATCTGTTCTTATCAGTTTAATATCTGATACGTCCTCTATAAGGGGACTCAATATTAAATGGATTTTTGCCAACAGGAGCTGAAATAGGGGCTTGCTCCGTTCGCTCCAAGCATCGACCCGGTATTGCATTACTTCTGGGAACGGTGCACCCTTCTACTGTCTTAAGAAAAACCAAAAACACCTGGGCAGCTCCGTGCGACATGGGGTCCAAAGGCCTCAGCGGAAATGGATAGCACAGCAGGTGAGGAAAAACCTGCCAAGGCCGACCGATTGTTTTGGTGGAACGCCTTTCTACTCTCAGCCACAAATCACTGCACATGGCTGGGAATCAAGTGCAGTGCGGAATCAAAAGCAAGATTGCGCCACCAAACATACATGGTAGTGGGTGTATCCTTCCAAGCGACAAGGCTAGTGAGGCCTACCGTGAGAGAAGTGGCTAAGACGACACTGGTGTAGGGCAACGCTTGAGAGCTGGAGATGTAATTACTCAGGGTTCTCTTCATTACGCACAAGTCTTTCGCCTTTTACTAAAGACTTCCGTGGAGAGGAACATCATTGAGTTGAAGCAATTTTTGTCAGGCTTAGCCTCTTGGCTAGGCCTCATGTATCTGTGAAAAAGAAAAATCTTCTAAAGCATGTTCTCCTCAACATGCTTTAGAACCTAGCTATGGGGAACCCGGGGGCGGAGTTGCCAAACAGCAGCTATTGCTAACTGCAATTCAGACTACAACACCACTTTAAGGGAGAACTTTCCCAAGAGGTGCCACTGGACGGCAAACCATGGACAGGCATCGCTTCTCGGCCTTTTGGCTAAGATCAAGTGTAGTATCTGTTCTTATCAGTTTAATATCTGATACGTCCTCTATAAGGGGACTCAATATTAAATGGATTTTTGCCAACAGGAGCTGAAATAGGGGCTTGCTCCGTTCGCTCCAAGCATCGACCCGGTATTGCATTACTTCTGGGAACGGTGCACCCTTCTACTGTCTTAAGAAAAACCAAAAACACCTGGGCAGCTCCGTGCGACATGGGGTCCAAGGGCCTCAGCGGAAATGGATAGCACAGCAGGTGAGGAAAAACCTGCCAAGGCCGACCGATTGTTTTGGTGGAACGCCCTTCTACTCTCAGCCACAAATCACTGCACATGAACAAAGACAGCTGGGAATCAAGTGCAGTGCGGAATCAAAAGCAAGATTGCGCCACCAAACATACATGGTAGTGGGTGTATCCTTCCAAGCGACAAGGCTAGTGAGGCCTACCGTGAGAGAAGTGGCTAAGACGACACTGGTGTAGGGCAACGCTTGAGAGCTGGAGATGTAATTACTCAGGGTTCTCTTCATTACGCACAAGTCTTTCGCCTTTTACTAAAGACTTCCGTGGAGAGGAACATCATTGAGTTGAAGCAATTTTTGTCAGGCTTAGCCTCTTGGCTAGGCCTCATGTATCTGTGAAAAAGAAAAATCTTCTAAAGCATGTTCTCCTCAACATGCTTTAGAACCTAGCTATGGGGAACCCGGGAGCGGAGTTGCCAAACAGCAGCTATTGCTAACTGCAATTCAGACTACAACACCACTTTAAGGGAGAACTTTCCCAAGAGGTGCCACTGGACGGCAAACCATGGACAGGCATCGCTTCTCGGCCTTTTGGCTAAGATCAAGTGTAGTATCTGTTCTTATCAGTTTAATATCTGATACGTCCTCTATAAGGGGACTCAATATTAAATGGATTTTTGCCAACAGGAGCTGAAATAGGGGCTTGCTCCGTTCGCTCCAAGCATCGACCCGGTATTGCACTACTTCTGGGAACGGTGCACCCTTCTACTGTCTTAAGAAAAACCAAAAACACCTGGGGCCTATCCGAAAAGTCCAATCTCCTTACCTATAAGCCTCCTTTCCTATGCCTTAACCCCTAAACGTCATCGGGGTTAAGGAGAGATGAAAGGTGCTTCCTATCGAACATAGGAAAGGACAGCGTTGTTTCAAATGAATTCGACTCCACCTTTCCTAACCGACGTCATTGCGCGACGGCGAGTATTGCTGACGTGAGTCACTAGCGTGAAACTTCCTTCTCCGAAAATGGACTACAACAAGCGCTCGTTTGATCCATGCGTTCTTTTCATATTGATTTTAATCAGGTTGTCGCCAACAGAGTGAGAATCACTCCCATATATCCCAATTCACATGTGGAATAAAAAGAGGCTACACTTGTGTTGATGTTGAAATGAACTGCCCCCAGTAACTTCATTAAATGTGAAGTTGGTATTTTATTTTCTTATGGTGTAAATTATGTGCTACGAAAATAACTATTATGATGTTGGTCTTTTATGAGTTCTTTATTATCTTTAGCCTGTGTGTGTGTGGGGGGGGGGGGGGGGGAGTATTTTGTTTTAGCCGAGTTAAATCTTCCTCTCTTCTCCTCTCCTCTCTTCTGTTTTACCTCTCGTTCGTATTCGTGTAGAGTCGGTAAACTCCGGCGGTGGCCTGTTGCTTTAAATCTTGCCGCCGTAAAGGATTATGGGATACCACTATCTACGTTCCTTTAGCAAAGGTTGGTCAGGAGTAACCTATGCTAAAGGAGGGTTAAAGGATGAATCGAGGCTCCTTTCCTATGCATTTTGGTTATTCGGATTCACCTATCTGCCGAGCACTTCCGGGTCATCTCGATAGGAAAGGAAATTTCCTATGCAAAAAAGAGTTTTCGGATAGGCCCCTGGGCAGCTCCGTGCGACATGGGGTCCAAAGGCCTCAGCGGAAATGGATAGCACAGCAGGTGAGGAAAAACCTGCCAAGGCCGACCGATTGTTTTGGTGGAACGCCTTTCTACTCTCAGCCACAAATCACTGCACATGGCTGGGAATCAAGTGCAGTGCGGAATCAAAAGCAAGATTGCGCCACCAAACATACATGGTAGTGGGTGTATCCTTCCAAGCGACAAGGCTAGTGAGGCCTACCGTGAGAGAAGTGGCTAAGACGACACTGGTGTAGGGCAACGCTTGAGAGCTGGAGATGTAATTACTCAGGGTTCTCTTCATTACGCACAAGTCTTTCGCCTTTTACTAAAGACTTCCGTGGAGAGGAACATCATTGAGTTGAAGCAATTTTTGTCAGGCTTAGCCTCTTGGCTAGGCCTCATGTATCTGTGAAAAAGAAAAATGTTCTAGGCCGTGTCTGAACTGCCATACTAGCGTCCTACATCCTACATACTCATGCATACTCTCTACTCAAAGATCGATTGTGTATGCGAGCTGCGTCTAAAACGTTCTCAGTTGAAGTATACTCAAGCAATGAAGAATTTCTTCTTCTTCTTATAAGATTCAGGCAGTTTAGACACTGTTAAGCTTATAACCGCCCTCTACAGGTTAGATATTGAACTAGATTTTTACAGTCCTGTGTTCTTCATCTGTGTTTTAGACCTCTTGTTTTATAATAATGATGTTTTGAGGCGGAGGATCCCTCCGACGCTCTCTGTCCGGCTCATCAGCACTCAGCTGTCTGTGAGTTGAGCTGGACGAGCCGCGGTGTGTGGGACAGCGATCTGTTCTGATCTCTCTCCACTATCAGACTCACAACACTCATTTCACTTAGTGACTCTAATGTTGTTAGGTATTTATCTTCATCTCTTATCTATTGTAAGAGTGTATGAATGACTGCACGTACAGTTGTCAGATCGCGGAACCCCAAACAATGTTGTTGCCTAGCAACTTGCTCGAAAATATTTCATTTTCCTGGGCGGGTAGAATTGACCCAGTGCATTGTGGGGCGGTTGAGTAGGAAAAGTATACGATCGATTCATACCCAAAATCTTCCCGGAAGTTAGTACTCATCCGGGAATTTCTCACATACCCAAACTCGCATACCCAACCGTCACATACTCAAATTGAAGTCAAAATGAGTATGAGTAGGACGTTAGTATGGCAGTTCAGACACGGCCCTAAAGCATGTTCTCCTCAACATGCTTTAGAACCTAGCTATGGGGAACCCGGGGGCGGAGTTGCCAAACAGCAGCTATTGCTAACTGCAATTCAGACTACAACACCACTTTAAGGGAGAACTTTCCCAAGAGGTGCCACTGGACGGCAAACCATGGACAGGCATCGCTTCTCGGCCTTTTGGCTAAGATCAAGTGTAGTATCTGTTCTTATCAGTTTAATATCTGATACGTCCTCTATAAGGGGACTCAATATTAAATGGATTTTTGCCAACAGGAGCTGAAATAGGGGCTTGCTCCGTTCGCTCCAAGCATCGACCCGGTATTGCATTACTTCTGGGAACGGTGCACCCTTCTACTGTCTTAAGAAAAACCAAAAACACCTGGGGCCTATCCGAAAAGTCCAATCTCCTTACCTATAAGCCTCCTTTCCTATGCCTTAACCCCTAAACGTCATCGGGGTTAAGGAGAGATGAAAGGTGCTTCCTATCGAACATAGGAAAGGACAGCGTTGTTTCAAATGAATTCGACTCCACCTTTCCTAACCGACGTCATTGCGCGACGGCGAGTATTGCTGACGTGAGTCACTAGCGTGAAACTTCCTTCTCCGAAAATGGACTACAACAAGCGCTCGTTTGATCCATGCGTTCTTTTCATATTGATTTTAATCAGGTTGTCGCCAACAGAGTGAGAATCACTCCCATATATCCCAATTCACATGTGGAATAAAAAGAGGCTACACTTGTGTTGATGTTGAAATGAACTGCCCCCAGTAACTTCATTAAATGTGAAGTTGGTATTTTATTTTCTTATGGTGTAAATTATGTGCTACGAAAATAACTATTATGATGTTGGTCTTTTATGAGTTCTTTATTATCTTTAGCCTGTGTGTGTGTGGGGGGGGGGGGGGGGGGGAGTATTTTGTTTTAGCCGAGTTAAATCTTCCTCTCTTCTCCTCTCCTCTCTTCTGTTTTACCTCTCGTTCGTATTCGTGTAGAGTCGGTAAACTCCGGCGGTGGCCTGTTGCTTTAAATCTTGCCGCCGTAAAGGATTATGGGATACCACTATCTACGTTCCTTTAGCAAAGGTTGGTCAGGAGTAACCTATGCTAAAGGAGGGTTAAAGGATGAATCGAGGCTCCTTTCCTATGCATTTTGGTTATTCGGATTCACCTATCTGCCGAGCACTTCCGGGTCATCTCGATAGGAAAGGAAATTTCCTATGCAAAAAAGAGTTTTCGGATAGGCCCCTGGGCAGCTCCGTGCGACATGGGGTCCAAAGGCCTCAGCGGAAATGGATAGCACAGCAGGTGAGGAAAAACCTGCCAAGGCCGACCGATTGTTTTGGTGGAACGCCTTTCTACTCTCAGCCACAAATCACTGCACATGGCTGGGAATCAAGTGCAGTGCGGAATCAAAAGCAAGATTGCGCCACCAAACATACATGGTAGTGGGTGTATCCTTCCAAGCGACAAGGCTAGTGAGGCCTACCGTGAGAGAAGTGGCTAAGACGACACTGGTGTAGGGCAACGCTTGAGAGCTGGAGATGTAATTACTCAGGGTTCTCTTCATTACGCACAAGTCTTTCGCCTTTTACTAAAGACTTCCGTGGAGAGGAACATCATTGAGTTGAAGCAATTTTTGTCAGGCTTAGCCTCTTGGCTAGGCCTCATGTATCTGTGAAAAAGAAAAATGTTCTAGGCCGTGTCTGAACTGCCATACTAGCGTCCTACATCCTACATACTCATGCATACTCTCTACTCAAAGATCGATTGTGTATGCGAGCTGCGTCTAAAACGTTCTCAGTTGAAGTATACTCAAGCAATGAAGAATTTCTTCTTCTTCTTATAAGATTCAGGCAGTTTAGACACTGTTAAGCTTATAACCGCCCTCTACAGGTTAGATATTGAACTAGATTTTTACAGTCCTGTGTTCTTCATCTGTGTTTTAGACCTCTTGTTTTATAATAATGATGTTTTGAGGCGGAGGATCCCTCCGACGCTCTCTGTCCGGCTCATCAGCACTCAGCTGTCTGTGAGTTGAGCTGGACGAGCCGCGGTGTGTGGGACAGCGATCTGTTCTGATCTCTCTCCACTATCAGACTCACAACACTCATTTCACTTAGTGACTCTAATGTTGTTAGGTATTTATCTTCATCTCTTATCTATTGTAAGAGTGTATGAATGACTGCACGTACAGTTGTCAGATCGCGGAACCCCAAACAATGTTGTTGCCTAGCAACTTGCTCGAAAATATTTCATTTTCCTGGGCGGGTAGAATTGACCCAGTGCATTGTGGGGCGGTTGAGTAGGAAAAGTATACGATCGATTCATACCCAAAATCTTCCCGGAAGTTAGTACTCATCCGGGAATTTCTCACATACCCAAACTCGCATACCCAACCGTCACATACTCAAATTGAAGTCAAAATGAGTATGAGTAGGACGTTAGTATGGCAGTTCAGACACGGCCCTAAAGCATGTTCTCCTCAACATGCTTTAGAACCTAGCTATGGGGAACCCGGGGGCGGAGTTGCCAAACAGCAGCTATTGCTAACTGCAATTCAGACTACAACACCACTTTAAGGGAGAACTTTCCCAAGAGGTGCCACTGGACGGCAAACCATGGACAGGCATCGCTTCTCGGCCTTTTGGCTAAGATCAAGTGTAGTATCTGTTCTTATCAGTTTAATATCTGATACGTCCTCTATAAGGGGACTCAATATTAAATGGATTTTTGCCAACAGGAGCTGAAATAGGGGCTTGCTCCGTTCGCTCCAAGCATCGACCCGGTATTGCATTACTTCTGGGAACGGTGCACCCTTCTACTGTCTTAAGAAAAACCAAAAACACCTGGGCAGCTCCGTGCGACATGGGGTCCAAAGGCCTCAGCGGAAATGGATAGCACAGCAGGTGAGGAAAAACCTGCCAAGGCCGACCGATTGTTTTGGTGGAACGCCTTTCTACTCTCAGCCACAAATCACTGCACATGAACAAAGACAGCTGGGAATCAAGTGCAGTGCGGAATCAAAAGCAAGATTGCGCCACCAAACATACATGGTAGTGGGTGTATCCTTCCAAGCGACAAGGCTAGTGAGGCCTACCGTGAGAGAAGTGGCTAAGACGACACTGGTGTAGGGCAACGCTTGAGAGCTGGAGATGTAATTACTCAGGGTTCTCTTCATTACGCACAAGTCTTTCGCCTTTTACTAAAGACTTCCGTGGAGAGGAACATCATTGAGTTGAAGCAATTTTTGTCAGGCTTAGCCTCTTGGCTAGGCCTCATGTATCTGTGAAAAAGAAAAATGTTCTAAAGCATGTTCTCCTCAACATGCTTTAGAACCTAGCTATGGGGAACCCGGGAGCGGAGTTGCCAAACAGCAGCTATTGCTAACTGCAATTCAGACTACAACACCACTTTAAGGGAGAACTTTCCCAAGAGGTGCCACTGGACGGCAAACCATGGACAGGCATCGCTTCTCGGCCTTTTGGCTAAGATCAAGTGTAGTATCTGTTCTTATCAGTTTAATATCTGATACGTCCTCTATAAGGGGACTCAATATTAAATGGATTTTTGCCAACAGGAGCTGAAATAGGGGCTTGCTCCGTTCGCTCCAAGCATCGACCCGGTATTGCATTACTTCTGGGAACGGTGCACCCTTCTACTGTCTTAAGAAAAACCAAAAACACCTGGGCAGCTCCGTGCGACATGGGGTCCAAAGGCCTCAGCGGAAATGGATAGCACAGCAGGTGAGGAAAAACCTGCCAAGGCCGACCGATTGTTTTGGTGGAACGCCTTTCTACTCTCAGCCACAAATCACTGCACATGGCTGGGAATCAAGTGCAGTGCGGAATCAAAAGCAAGATTGCGCCACCAAACATACATGGTAGTGGGTGTATCCTTCCAAGCGACAAGGCTAGTGAGGCCTACCGTGAGAGAAGTGGCTAAGACGACACTGGTGTAGGGCAACGCTTGAGAGCTGGAGATGTAATTACTCAGGGTTCTCTTCATTACGCACAAGTCTTTCGCCTTTTACTAAAGACTTCCGTGGAGAGGAACATCATTGAGTTGAAGCAATTTTTGTCAGGCTTAGCCTCTTGGCTAGGCCTCATGTATCTGTGAAAAAGAAAAATGTTCTAAAGCATGTTCTCCTCAACATGCTTTAGAACCTAGCTATGGGGAACCCGGGGGCGGAGTTGCCAAACAGCAGCTATTGCTAACTGCAATTCAGACTACAACACCACTTTAAGGGAGAACTTTCCCAAGAGGTGCCACTGGACGGCAAACCATGGACAGGCATCGCTTCTCGGCCTTTTGGCTAAGATCAAGTGTAGTATCTGTTCTTATCAGTTTAATATCTGATACGTCCTCTATAAGGGGACTCAATATTAAATGGATTTTTGCCAACAGGAGCTGAAATAGGGGCTTGCTCCGTTCGCTCCAAGCATCGACCCGGTATTGCATTACTTCTGGGAACGGTGCACCCTTCTACTGTCTTAAGAAAAACCAAAAACACCTGGGCAGCTCCGTGCGACATGGGGTCCAAAGGCCTCAGCGGAAATGGATAGCACAGCAGGTGAGGAAAAACCTGCCAAGGCCGACCGATTGTTTTGGTGGAACGCCTTTCTACTCTCAGCCACAAATCACTGCACATGAACAAAGACAGCTGGGAATCAAGTGCAGTGCGGAATCAAAAGCAAGATTGCGCCACCAAACATACATGGTAGTGGGTGTATCCTTCCAAGCGACAAGGCTAGTGAGGCCTACCGTGAGAGAAGTGGCTAAGACGACACTGGTGTAGGGCAACGCTTGAGAGCTGGAGATGTAATTACTCAGGGTTCTCTTCATTACGCACAAGTCTTTCGCCTTTTACTAAAGACTTCCGTGGAGAGGAACATCATTGAGTTGAAGCAATTTTTGTCAGGCTTAGCCTCTTGGCTAGGCCTCATGTATCTGTGAAAAAGAAAAATGTTCTAAAGCATGTTCTCCTCAACATGCTTTAGAACCTAGCTATGGGGAACCCGGGAGCGGAGTTGCCAAACAGCAGCTATTGCTAACTGCAATTCAGACTACAACACCACTTTAAGGGAGAACTTTCCCAAGAGGTGCCACTGGACGGCAAACCATGGACAGGCATCGCTTCTCGGCCTTTTGGCTAAGATCAAGTGTAGTATCTGTTCTTATCAGTTTAATATCTGATACGTCCTCTATAAGGGGACTCAATATTAAATGGATTTTTGCCAACAGGAGCTGAAATAGGGGCTTGCTCCGTTCGCTCCAAGCATCGACCCGGTATTGCACTACTTCTGGGAACGGTGCACCCTTCTACTGTCTTAAGAAAAACCAAAAACACCTGGGCAGCTCCGTGCGACATGGGGTCCAAAGGCCTCAGCGGAAATGGATAGCACAGCAGGTGAGGAAAAACCTGCCAAGGCCGACCGATTGTTTTGGTGGAACGCCTTTCTACTCTCAGCCACAAATCACTGCACATGGCTGGGAATCAAGTGCAGTGCGGAATCAAAAGCAAGATTGCGCCACCAAACATACATGGTAGTGGGTGTATCCTTCCAAGCGACAAGGCTAGTGAGGCCTACCGTGAGAGAAGTGGCTAAGACGACACTGGTGTAGGGCAACGCTTGAGAGCTGGAGATGTAATTACTCAGGGTTCTCTTCATTACGCACAAGTCTTTCGCCTTTTACTAAAGACTTCCGTGGAGAGGAACATCATTGAGTTGAAGCAATTTTTGTCAGGCTTAGCCTCTTGGCTAGGCCTCATGTATCTGTGAAAAAGAAAAATGTTCTAAAGCATGTTCTCCTCAACATGCTTTAGAACCTAGCTATGGGGAACCCGGGGGCGGAGTTGCCAAACAGCAGCTATTGCTAACTGCAATTCAGACTACAACACCACTTTAAGGGAGAACTTTCCCAAGAGGTGCCACTGGACGGCAAACCATGGACAGGCATCGCTTCTCGGCCTTTTGGCTAAGATCAAGTGTAGTATCTGTTCTTATCAGTTTAATATCTGATACGTCCTCTATAAGGGGACTCAATATTAAATGGATTTTTGCCAACAGGAGCTGAAATAGGGGCTTGCTCCGTTCGCTCCAAGCATCGACCCGGTATTGCATTACTTCTGGGAACGGTGCACCCTTCTACTGTCTTAAGAAAAACCAAAAACACCTGGGCAGCTCCGTGCGACATGGGGTCCAAAGGCCTCAGCGGAAATGGATAGCACAGCAGGTGAGGAAAAACCTGCCAAGGCCGACCGATTGTTTTGGTGGAACGCCTTTCTACTCTCAGCCACAAATCACTGCACATGAACAAAGACAGCTGGGAATCAAGTGCAGTGCGGAATCAAAAGCAAGATTGCGCCACCAAACATACATGGTAGTGGGTGTATCCTTCCAAGCGACAAGGCTAGTGAGGCCTACCGTGAGAGAAGTGGCTAAGACGACACTGGTGTAGGGCAACGCTTGAGAGCTGGAGATGTAATTACTCAGGGTTCTCTTCATTACGCACAAGTCTTTCGCCTTTTACTAAAGACTTCCGTGGAGAGGAACATCATTGAGTTGAAACAATTTTTGTCAGGCTTAGCCTCTTGGCTAGGCCTCATGTATCTGTGAAAAAGAAAAATGTTCTAAAGCATGTTCTCCTCAACATGCTTTAGAACCTAGCTATGGGGAACCCGGGAGCGGAGTTGCCAAACAGCAGCTATTGCTAACTGCAATTCAGACTACAACACCACTTTAAGGGAGAACTTTCCCAAGAGGTGCCACTGGACGGCAAACCATGGACAGGCATCGCTTCTCGGCCTTTTGGCTAAGATCAAGTGTAGTATCTGTTCTTATCAGTTTAATATCTGATACGTCCTCTATAAGGGGACTCAATATTAAATGGATTTTTGCCAACAGGAGCTGAAATAGGGGCTTGCTCCGTTCGCTCCAAGCATCGACCCGGTATTGCATTACTTCTGGGAACGGTGCACCCTTCTACTGTCTTAAGAAAAACCAAAAACACCTGGGCAGCTCCGTGCGACATGGGGTCCAAAGGCCTCAGCGGAAATGGATAGCACAGCAGGTGAGGAAAAACCTGCCAAGGCCGACCGATTGTTTTGGTGGAACGCCTTTCTACTCTCAGCCACAAATCACTGCACATGGCTGGGAATCAAGTGCAGTGCGGAATCAAAAGCAAGATTGCGCCACCAAACATACATGGTAGTGGGTGTATCCTTCCAAGCGACAAGGCTAGTGAGGCCTACCGTGAGAGAAGTGGCTAAGACGACACTGGTGTAGGGCAACGCTTGAGAGCTGGAGATGTAATTACTCAGGGTTCTCTTCATTACGCACAAGTCTTTCGCCTTTTACTAAAGACTTCCGTGGAGAGGAACATCATTGAGTTGAAGCAATTTTTGTCAGGCTTAGCCTCTTGGCTAGGCCTCATGTATCTGTGAAAAAGAAAAATCTTCTAAAGCATGTTCTCCTCAACATGCTTTAGAACCTAGCTATGGGGAACCCGGGGGCGGAGTTGCCAAACAGCAGCTATTGCTAACTGCAATTCAGACTACAACACCACTTTAAGGGAGAACTTTCCCAAGAGGTGCCACTGGACGGCAAACCATGGACAGGCATCGCTTCTCGGCCTTTTGGCTAAGATCAAGTGTAGTATCTGTTCTTATCAGTTTAATATCTGATACGTCCTCTATAAGGGGACTCAATATTAAATGGATTTTTGCCAACAGGAGCTGAAATAGGGGCTTGCTCCGTTCGCTCCAAGCATCGACCCGGTATTGCATTACTTCTGGGAACGGTGCACCCTTCTACTGTCTTAAGAAAAACCAAAAACACCTGGGCAGCTCCGTGCGACATGGGGTCCAAGGGCCTCAGCGGAAATGGATAGCACAGCAGGTGAGGAAAAACCTGCCAAGGCCGACCGATTGTTTTGGTGGAACGCCCTTCTACTCTCAGCCACAAATCACTGCACATGAACAAAGACAGCTGGGAATCAAGTGCAGTGCGGAATCAAAAGCAAGATTGCGCCACCAAACATACATGGTAGTGGGTGTATCCTTCCAAGCGACAAGGCTAGTGAGGCCTACCGTGAGAGAAGTGGCTAAGACGACACTGGTGTAGGGCAACGCTTGAGAGCTGGAGATGTAATTACTCAGGGTTCTCTTCATTACGCACAAGTCTTTCGCCTTTTACTAAAGACTTCCGTGGAGAGGAACATCATTGAGTTGAAGCAATTTTTGTCAGGCTTAGCCTCTTGGCTAGGCCTCATGTATCTGTGAAAAAGAAAAATCTTCTAAAGCATGTTCTCCTCAACATGCTTTAGAACCTAGCTATGGGGAACCCGGGGGCGGAGTTGCCAAACAGCAGCTATTGCTAACTGCAATTCAGACTACAACACCACTTTAAGGGAGAACTTTCCCAAGAGGTGCCACTGGACGGCAAACCATGGACAGGCATCGCTTCTCGGCCTTTTGGCTAAGATCAAGTGTAGTATCTGTTCTTATCAGTTTAATATCTGATACGTCCTCTATAAGGGGACTCAATATTAAATGGATTTTTGCCAACAGGAGCTGAAATAGGGGCTTGCTCCGTTCGCTCCAAGCATCGACCCGGTATTGCATTACTTCTGGGAACGGTGCACCCTTCTACTGTCTTAAGAAAAACCAAAAACACCTGGGCAGCTCCGTGCGACATGGGGTCCAAGGGCCTCAGCGGAAATGGATAGCACAGCAGGTGAGGAAAAACCTGCCAAGGCCGACCGATTGTTTTGGTGGAACGCCCTTCTACTCTCAGCCACAAATCACTGCACATGAACAAAGACAGGTGGGAATCAAGTGCAGTGCGGAATCAAAAGCAAGATTGCGCCACCAAACATACATGGTAGTGGGTGTATCCTTCCAAGCGACAAGGCTAGTGAGGCCTACCGTGAGAGAAGTGGCTAAGACGACACTGGTGTAGGGCAACGCTTGAGAGCTGGAGATGTAATTACTCAGGGTTCTCTTCATTACGCACAAGTCTTTCGCCTTTTACTAAAGACTTCCGTGGAGAGGAACATCATTGAGTTGAAGCAATTTTTGTCAGGCTTAGCCTCTTGGCTAGGCCTCATGTATCTGTGAAAAAGAAAAATGTTCTAAAGCATGTTCTCCTCAACATGCTTTAGAACCTAGCTATGGGGAACCCGGGAGCGGAGTTGCCAAACAGCAGCTATTGCTAACTGCAATTCAGACTACAACACCACTTTAAGGGAGAACTTTCCCAAGAGGTGCCACTGGACGGCAAACCATGGACAGGCATCGCTTCTCGGCCTTTTGGCTAAGATCAAGTGTAGTATCTGTTCTTATCAGTTTAATATCTGATACGTCCTCTATAAGGGGACTCAATATTAAATGGATTTTTGCCAACAGGAGCTGAAATAGGGGCTTGCTCCGTTCGCTCCAAGCATCGACCCGGTATTGCATTACTTCTGGGAACGGTGCACCCTTCTACTGTCTTAAGAAAAACCAAAAACACCTGGGCAGCTCCGTGCGACATGGGGTCCAAAGGCCTCAGCGGAAATGGATAGCACAGCAGGTGAGGAAAAACCTGCCAAGGCCGACCGATTGTTTTGGTGGAACGCCTTTCTACTCTCAGCCACAAATCACTGCACATGGCTGGGAATCAAGTGCAGTGCGGAATCAAAAGCAAGATTGCGCCACCAAACATACATGGTAGTGGGTGTATCCTTCCAAGCGACAAGGCTAGTGAGGCCTACCGTGAGAGAAGTGGCTAAGACGACACTGGTGTAGGGCAACGCTTGAGAGCTGGAGATGTAATTACTCAGGGTTCTCTTCATTACGCACAAGTCTTTCGCCTTTTACTAAAGACTTCCGTGGAGAGGAACATCATTGAGTTGAAGCAATTTTTGTCAGGCTTAGCCTCTTGGCTAGGCCTCATGTATCTGTGAAAAAGAAAAATGTTCTAAAGCATGTTCTCCTCAACATGCTTTAGAACCTAGCTATGGGGAACCCGGGAGCGGAGTTGCCAAACAGCAGCTATTGCTAACTGCAATTCAGACTACAACACCACTTTAAGGGAGAACTTTCCCAAGAGGTGCCACTGGACGGCAAACCATGGACAGGCATCGCTTCTCGGCCTTTTGGCTAAGATCAAGTGTAGTATCTGTTCTTATCAGTTTAATATCTGATACGTCCTCTATAAGGGGACTCAATATTAAATGGATTTTTGCCAACAGGAGCTGAAATAGGGGCTTGCTCCGTTCGCTCCAAGCATCGACCCGGTATTGCACTACTTCTGGGAACGGTGCACCCTTCTACTGTCTTAAGAAAAACCAAAAACACCTGGGCAGCTCCGTGCGACATGGGGTCCAAAGGCCTCAGCGGAAATGGATAGCACAGCAGGTGAGGAAAAACCTGCCAAGGCCGACCGATTGTTTTGGTGGAACGCCTTTCTACTCTCAGCCACAAATCACTGCACATGGCTGGGAATCAAGTGCAGTGCGGAATCAAAAGCAAGATTGCGCCACCAAACATACATGGTAGTGGGTGTATCCTTCCAAGCGACAAGGCTAGTGAGGCCTACCGTGAGAGAAGTGGCTAAGACGACACTGGTGTAGGGCAACGCTTGAGAGCTGGAGATGTAATTACTCAGGGTTCTCTTCATTACGCACAAGTCTTTCGCCTTTTACTAAAGACTTCCGTGGAGAGGAACATCATTGAGTTGAAGCAATTTTTGTCAGGCTTAGCCTCTTGGCTAGGCCTCATGTATCTGTGAAAAAGAAAAATCTTCTAAAGCATGTTCTCCTCAACATGCTTTAGAACCTAGCTATGGGGAACCCGGGGGCGGAGTTGCCAAACAGCAGCTATTGCTAACTGCAATTCAGACTACAACACCACTTTAAGGGAGAACTTTCCCAAGAGGTGCCACTGGACGGCAAACCATGGACAGGCATCGCTTCTCGGCCTTTTGGCTAAGATCAAGTGTAGTATCTGTTCTTATCAGTTTAATATCTGATACGTCCTCTATAAGGGGACTCAATATTAAATGGATTTTTGCCAACAGGAGCTGAAATAGGGGCTTGCTCCGTTCGCTCCAAGCATCGACCCGGTATTGCATTACTTCTGGGAACGGTGCACCCTTCTACTGTCTTAAGAAAAACCAAAAACACCTGGGCAGCTCCGTGCGACATGGGGTCCAAAGGCCTCAGCGGAAATGGATAGCACAGCAGGTGAGGAAAAACCTGCCAAGGCCGACCGATTGTTTTGGTGGAACGCCTTTCTACTCTCAGCCACAAATCACTGCACATGAACAAAGACAGCTGGGAATCAAGTGCAGTGCGGAATCAAAAGCAAGATTGCGCCACCAAACATACATGGTAGTGGGTGTATCCTTCCAAGCGACAAGGCTAGTGAGGCCTACCGTGAGAGAAGTGGCTAAGACGACACTGGTGTAGGGCAACGCTTGAGAGCTGGAGATGTAATTACTCAGGGTTCTCTTCATTACGCACAAGTCTTTCGCCTTTTACTAAAGACTTCCGTGGAGAGGAACATCATTGAGTTGAAACAATTTTTGTCAGGCTTAGCCTCTTGGCTAGGCCTCATGTATCTGTGAAAAAGAAAAATCTTCTAAAGCATGTTCTCCTCAACATGCTTTAGAACCTAGCTATGGGGAACCCGGGAGCGGAGTTGCCAAACAGCAGCTATTGCTAACTGCAATTCAGACTACAACACCACTTTAAGGGAGAACTTTCCCAAGAGGTGCCACTGGACGGCAAACCATGGACAGGCATCGCTTCTCGGCCTTTTGGCTAAGATCAAGTGTAGTATCTGTTCTTATCAGTTTAATATCTGATACGTCCTCTATAAGGGGACTCAATATTAAATGGATTTTTGCCAACAGGAGCTGAAATAGGGGCTTGCTCCGTTCGCTC
Organism: Ammodytes marinus; assembly: GCF_949987685.1. NCBI lineage: Eukaryota > Metazoa > Chordata > Actinopteri > Uranoscopiformes > Ammodytidae > Ammodytes > Ammodytes marinus. Next base: position 25,347,702 of record NC_137234.1, on the reverse strand, counting down.
CAAGCATCGACCCGGTATTGCATTACTTCTGGGAACGGTGCACCCTTCTACTGTCTTAAGAAAAACCAAAAACACCTGGGCAGCTCCGTGCGACATGGGGTCCAAGGGCCTCAGCGGAAATGGATAGCACAGCAGGTGAGGAAAAACCTGCCAAGGCCGACCGATTGTTTTGGTGGAACGCCCTTCTACTCTCAGCCACAAATCACTGCACATGAACAAAGACAGCTGGGAATCAAGTGCAGTGCGGAATCAAAAGCAAGATTGCGCCACCAAACATACATGGTAGTGGGTGTATCCTTCCAAGCGACAAGGCTAGTGAGGCCTACCGTGAGAGAAGTGGCTAAGACGACACTGGTGTAGGGCAACGCTTGAGAGCTGGAGATGTAATTACTCAGGGTTCTCTTCATTACGCACAAGTCTTTCGCCTTTTACTAAAGACTTCCGTGGAGAGGAACATCATTGAGTTGAAGCAATTTTTGTCAGGCTTAGCCTCTTGGCTAGGCCTCATGTATCTGTGAAAAAGAAAAATCTTCTAAAGCATGTTCTCCTCAACATGCTTTAGAACCTAGCTATGGGGAACCCGGGGGCGGAGTTGCCAAACAGCAGCTATTGCTAACTGCAATTCAGACTACAACACCACTTTAAGGGAGAACTTTCCCAAGAGGTGCCACTGGACGGCAAACCATGGACAGGCATCGCTTCTCGGCCTTTTGGCTAAGATCAAGTGTAGTATCTGTTCTTATCAGTTTAATATCTGATACGTCCTCTATAAGGGGACTCAATATTAAATGGATTTTTGCCAACAGGAGCTGAAATAGGGGCTTGCTCCGTTCGCTCCAAGCATCGACCCGGTATTGCATTACTTCTGGGAACGGTGCACCCTTCTACTGTCTTAAGAAAAACCAAAAACACCTGGGCAGCTCCGTGCGACATGGGGTCCAAGGGCCTCAGCGGAAATGGATAGCACAGCAGGTGAGGAAAAACCTGCCAAGGCCGACCGATTGTTTTGGTGGAACGCCCTTCTACTCTCAGCCACAAATCACTGCACATGAACAAAGACAGCTGGGAATCAAGTGCAGTGCGGAATCAAAAGCAAGATTGCGCCACCAAACATACATGGTAGTGGGTGTATCCTTCCAAGCGACAAGGCTAGTGAGGCCTACCGTGAGAGAAGTGGCTAAGACGACACTGGTGTAGGGCAACGCTTGAGAGCTGGAGATGTAATTACTCAGGGTTCTCTTCATTACGCACAAGTCTTTCGCCTTTTACTAAAGACTTCCGTGGAGAGGAACATCATTGAGTTGAAGCAATTTTTGTCAGGCTTAGCCTCTTGGCTAGGCCTCATGTATCTGTGAAAAAGAAAAATCTTCTAAAGCATGTTCTCCTCAACATGCTTTAGAACCTAGCTATGGGGAACCCGGGGGCGGAGTTGCCAAACAGCAGCTATTGCTAACTGCAATTCAGACTACAACACCACTTTAAGGGAGAACTTTCCCAAGAGGTGCCACTGGACGGCAAACCATGGACAGGCATCGCTTCTCGGCCTTTTGGCTAAGATCAAGTGTAGTATCTGTTCTTATCAGTTTAATATCTGATACGTCCTCTATAAGGGGACTCAATATTAAATGGATTTTTGCCAACAGGAGCTGAAATAGGGGCTTGCTCCGTTCGCTCCAAGCATCGACCCGGTATTGCATTACTTCTGGGAACGGTGCACCCTTCTACTGTCTTAAGAAAAACCAAAAACACCTGGGCAGCTCCGTGCGACATGGGGTCCAAAGGCCTCAGCGGAAATGGATAGCACAGCAGGTGAGGAAAAACCTGCCAAGGCCGACCGATTGTTTTGGTGGAACGCCTTTCTACTCTCAGCCACAAATCACTGCACATGAACAAAGACAGCTGGGAATCAAGTGCAGTGCGGAATCAAAAGCAAGATTGCGCCACCAAACATACATGGTAGTGGGTGTATCCTTCCAAGCGACAAGGCTAGTGAGGCCTACCGTGAGAGAAGTGGCTAAGACGACACTGGTGTAGGGCAACGCTTGAGAGCTGGAGATGTAATTACTCAGGGTTCTCTTCATTACGCACAAGTCTTTCGCCTTTTACTAAAGACTTCCGTGGAGAGGAACATCATTGAGTTGAAGCAATTTTTGTCAGGCTTAGCCTCTTGGCTAGGCCTCATGTATCTGTGAAAAAGAAAAATGTTCTAAAGCATGTTCTCCTCAACATGCTTTAGAACCTAGCTATGGGGAACCCGGGAGCGGAGTTGCCAAACAGCAGCTATTGCTAACTGCAATTCAGACTACAACACCACTTTAAGGGAGAACTTTCCCAAGAGGTGCCACTGGACGGCAAACCATGGACAGGCATCGCTTCTCGGCCTTTTGGCTAAGATCAAGTGTAGTATCTGTTCTTATCAGTTTAATATCTGATACGTCCTCTATAAGGGGACTCAATATTAAATGGATTTTTGCCAACAGGAGCTGAAATAGGGGCTTGCTCCGTTCGCTCCAAGCATCGACCCGGTATTGCATTACTTCTGGGAACGGTGCACCCTTCTACTGTCTTAAGAAAAACCAAAAACACCTGGGCAGCTCCGTGCGACATGGGGTCCAAAGGCCTCAGCGGAAATGGATAGCACAGCAGGTGAGGAAAAACCTGCCAAGGCCGACCGATTGTTTTGGTGGAACGCCTTTCTACTCTCAGCCACAAATCACTGCACATGGCTGGGAATCAAGTGCAGTGCGGAATCAAAAGCAAGATTGCGCCACCAAACATACATGGTAGTGGGTGTATCCTTCCAAGCGACAAGGCTAGTGAGGCCTACCGTGAGAGAAGTGGCTAAGACGACACTGGTGTAGGGCAACGCTTGAGAGCTGGAGATGTAATTACTCAGGGTTCTCTTCATTACGCACAAGTCTTTCGCCTTTTACTAAAGACTTCCGTGGAGAGGAACATCATTGAGTTGAAGCAATTTTTGTCAGGCTTAGCCTCTTGGCTAGGCCTCATGTATCTGTGAAAAAGAAAAATCTTCTAAAGCATGTTCTCCTCAACATGCTTTAGAACCTAGCTATGGGGAACCCGGGGGCGGAGTTGCCAAACAGCAGCTATTGCTAACTGCAATTCAGACTACAACACCACTTTAAGGGAGAACTTTCCCAAGAGGTGCCACTGGACGGCAAACCATGGACAGGCATCGCTTCTCGGCCTTTTGGCTAAGATCAAGTGTAGTATCTGTTCTTATCAGTTTAATATCTGATACGTCCTCTATAAGGGGACTCAATATTAAATGGATTTTTGCCAACAGGAGCTGAAATAGGGGCTTGCTCCGTTCGCTCCAAGCATCGACCCGGTATTGCATTACTTCTGGGAACGGTGCACCCTTCTACTGTCTTAAGAAAAACCAAAAACACCTGGGCAGCTCCGTGCGACATGGGGTCCAAGGGCCTCAGCGGAAATGGATAGCACAGCAGGTGAGGAAAAACCTGCCAAGGCCGACCGATTGTTTTGGTGGAACGCCCTTCTACTCTCAGCCACAAATCACTGCACATGAACAAAGACAGCTGGGAATCAAGTGCAGTGCGGAATCAAAAGCAAGATTGCGCCACCAAACATACATGGTAGTGGGTGTATCCTTCCAAGCGACAAGGCTAGTGAGGCCTACCGTGAGAGAAGTGGCTAAGACGACACTGGTGTAGGGCAACGCTTGAGAGCTGGAGATGTAATTACTCAGGGTTCTCTTCATTACGCACAAGTCTTTCGCCTTTTACTAAAGACTTCCGTGGAGAGGAACATCATTGAGTTGAAGCAATTTTTGTCAGGCTTAGCCTCTTGGCTAGGCCTCATGTATCTGTGAAAAAGAAAAATCTTCTAAAGCATGTTCTCCTCAACATGCTTTAGAACCTAGCTATGGGGAACCCGGGGGCGGAGTTGCCAAACAGCAGCTATTGCTAACTGCAATTCAGACTACAACACCACTTTAAGGGAGAACTTTCCCAAGAGGTGCCACTGGACGGCAAACCATGGACAGGCATCGCTTCTCGGCCTTTTGGCTAAGATCAAGTGTAGTATCTGTTCTTATCAGTTTAATATCTGATACGTCCTCTATAAGGGGACTCAATATTAAATGGATTTTTGCCAACAGGAGCTGAAATAGGGGCTTGCTCCGTTCGCTCCAAGCATCGACCCGGTATTGCATTACTTCTGGGAACGGTGCACCCTTCTACTGTCTTAAGAAAAACCAAAAACACCTGGGCAGCTCCGTGCGACATGGGGTCCAAGGGCCTCAGCGGAAATGGATAGCACAGCAGGTGAGGAAAAACCTGCCAAGGCCGACCGATTGTTTTGGTGGAACGCCCTTCTACTCTCAGCCACAAATCACTGCACATGAACAAAGACAGGTGGGAATCAAGTGCAGTGCGGAATCAAAAGCAAGATTGCGCCACCAAACATACATGGTAGTGGGTGTATCCTTCCAAGCGACAAGGCTAGTGAGGCCTACCGTGAGAGAAGTGGCTAAGACGACACTGGTGTAGGGCAACGCTTGAGAGCTGGAGATGTAATTACTCAGGGTTCTCTTCATTACGCACAAGTCTTTCGCCTTTTACTAAAGACTTCCGTGGAGAGGAACATCATTGAGTTGAAGCAATTTTTGTCAGGCTTAGCCTCTTGGCTAGGCCTCATGTATCTGTGAAAAAGAAAAATGTTCTAAAGCATGTTCTCCTCAACATGCTTTAGAACCTAGCTATGGGGAACCCGGGAGCGGAGTTGCCAAACAGCAGCTATTGCTAACTGCAATTCAGACTACAACACCACTTTAAGGGAGAACTTTCCCAAGAGGTGCCACTGGACGGCAAACCATGGACAGGCATCGCTTCTCGGCCTTTTGGCTAAGATCAAGTGTAGTATCTGTTCTTATCAGTTTAATATCTGATACGTCCTCTATAAGGGGACTCAATATTAAATGGATTTTTGCCAACAGGAGCTGAAATAGGGGCTTGCTCCGTTCGCTCCAAGCATCGACCCGGTATTGCATTACTTCTGGGAACGGTGCACCCTTCTACTGTCTTAAGAAAAACCAAAAACACCTGGGCAGCTCCGTGCGACATGGGGTCCAAAGGCCTCAGCGGAAATGGATAGCACAGCAGGTGAGGAAAAACCTGCCAAGGCCGACCGATTGTTTTGGTGGAACGCCTTTCTACTCTCAGCCACAAATCACTGCACATGGCTGGGAATCAAGTGCAGTGCGGAATCAAAAGCAAGATTGCGCCACCAAACATACATGGTAGTGGGTGTATCCTTCCAAGCGACAAGGCTAGTGAGGCCTACCGTGAGAGAAGTGGCTAAGACGACACTGGTGTAGGGCAACGCTTGAGAGCTGGAGATGTAATTACTCAGGGTTCTCTTCATTACGCACAAGTCTTTCGCCTTTTACTAAAGACTTCCGTGGAGAGGAACATCATTGAGTTGAAGCAATTTTTGTCAGGCTTAGCCTCTTGGCTAGGCCTCATGTATCTGTGAAAAAGAAAAATGTTCTAAAGCATGTTCTCCTCAACATGCTTTAGAACCTAGCTATGGGGAACCCGGGAGCGGAGTTGCCAAACAGCAGCTATTGCTAACTGCAATTCAGACTACAACACCACTTTAAGGGAGAACTTTCCCAAGAGGTGCCACTGGACGGCAAACCATGGACAGGCATCGCTTCTCGGCCTTTTGGCTAAGATCAAGTGTAGTATCTGTTCTTATCAGTTTAATATCTGATACGTCCTCTATAAGGGGACTCAATATTAAATGGATTTTTGCCAACAGGAGCTGAAATAGGGGCTTGCTCCGTTCGCTCCAAGCATCGACCCGGTATTGCACTACTTCTGGGAACGGTGCACCCTTCTACTGTCTTAAGAAAAACCAAAAACACCTGGGCAGCTCCGTGCGACATGGGGTCCAAAGGCCTCAGCGGAAATGGATAGCACAGCAGGTGAGGAAAAACCTGCCAAGGCCGACCGATTGTTTTGGTGGAACGCCTTTCTACTCTCAGCCACAAATCACTGCACATGGCTGGGAATCAAGTGCAGTGCGGAATCAAAAGCAAGATTGCGCCACCAAACATACATGGTAGTGGGTGTATCCTTCCAAGCGACAAGGCTAGTGAGGCCTACCGTGAGAGAAGTGGCTAAGACGACACTGGTGTAGGGCAACGCTTGAGAGCTGGAGATGTAATTACTCAGGGTTCTCTTCATTACGCACAAGTCTTTCGCCTTTTACTAAAGACTTCCGTGGAGAGGAACATCATTGAGTTGAAGCAATTTTTGTCAGGCTTAGCCTCTTGGCTAGGCCTCATGTATCTGTGAAAAAGAAAAATGTTCTAAAGCATGTTCTCCTCAACATGCTTTAGAACCTAGCTATGGGGAACCCGGGGGCGGAGTTGCCAAACAGCAGCTATTGCTAACTGCAATTCAGACTACAACACCACTTTAAGGGAGAACTTTCCCAAGAGGTGCCACTGGACGGCAAACCATGGACAGGCATCGCTTCTCGGCCTTTTGGCTAAGATCAAGTGTAGTATCTGTTCTTATCAGTTTAATATCTGATACGTCCTCTATAAGGGGACTCAATATTAAATGGATTTTTGCCAACAGGAGCTGAAATAGGGGCTTGCTCCGTTCGCTCCAAGCATCGACCCGGTATTGCATTACTTCTGGGAACGGTGCACCCTTCTACTGTCTTAAGAAAAACCAAAAACACCTGGGCAGCTCCGTGCGACATGGGGTCCAAAGGCCTCAGCGGAAATGGATAGCACAGCAGGTGAGGAAAAACCTGCCAAGGCCGACCGATTGTTTTGGTGGAACGCCTTTCTACTCTCAGCCACAAATCACTGCACATGAACAAAGACAGCTGGGAATCAAGTGCAGTGCGGAATCAAAAGCAAGATTGCGCCACCAAACATACATGGTAGTGGGTGTATCCTTCCAAGCGACAAGGCTAGTGAGGCCTACCGTGAGAGAAGTGGCTAAGACGACACTGGTGTAGGGCAACGCTTGAGAGCTGGAGATGTAATTACTCAGGGTTCTCTTCATTACGCACAAGTCTTTCGCCTTTTACTAAAGACTTCCGTGGAGAGGAACATCATTGAGTTGAAACAATTTTTGTCAGGCTTAGCCTCTTGGCTAGGCCTCATGTATCTGTGAAAAAGAAAAATGTTCTAAAGCATGTTCTCCTCAACATGCTTTAGAACCTAGCTATGGGGAACCCGGGAGCGGAGTTGCCAAACAGCAGCTATTGCTAACTGCAATTCAGACTACAACACCACTTTAAGGGAGAACTTTCCCAAGAGGTGCCACTGGACGGCAAACCATGGACAGGCATCGCTTCTCGGCCTTTTGGCTAAGATCAAGTGTAGTATCTGTTCTTATCAGTTTAATATCTGATACGTCCTCTATAAGGGGACTCAATATTAAATGGATTTTTGCCAACAGGAGCTGAAATAGGGGCTTGCTCCGTTCGCTCCAAGCATCGACCCGGTATTGCATTACTTCTGGGAACGGTGCACCCTTCTACTGTCTTAAGAAAAACCAAAAACACCTGGGCAGCTCCGTGCGACATGGGGTCCAAGGGCCTCAGCGGAAATGGATAGCACAGCAGGTGAGGAAAAACCTGCCAAGGCCGACCGATTGTTTTGGTGGAACGCCCTTCTACTCTCAGCCACAAATCACTGCACATGAACAAAGACAGCTGGGAATCAAGTGCAGTGCGGAATCAAAAGCAAGATTGCGCCACCAAACATACATGGTAGTGGGTGTATCCTTCCAAGCGACAAGGCTAGTGAGGCCTACCGTGAGAGAAGTGGCTAAGACGACACTGGTGTAGGGCAACGCTTGAGAGCTGGAGATGTAATTACTCAGGGTTCTCTTCATTACGCACAAGTCTTTCGCCTTTTACTAAAGACTTCCGTGGAGAGGAACATCATTGAGTTGAAGCAATTTTTGTCAGGCTTAGCCTCTTGGCTAGGCCTCATGTATCTGTGAAAAAGAAAAATCTTCTAAAGCATGTTCTCCTCAACATGCTTTAGAACCTAGCTATGGGGAACCCGGGGGCGGAGTTGCCAAACAGCAGCTATTGCTAACTGCAATTCAGACTACAACACCACTTTAAGGGAGAACTTTCCCAAGAGGTGCCACTGGACGGCAAACCATGGACAGGCATCGCTTCTCGGCCTTTTGGCTAAGATCAAGTGTAGTATCTGTTCTTATCAGTTTAATATCTGATACGTCCTCTATAAGGGGACTCAATATTAAATGGATTTTTGCCAACAGGAGCTGAAATAGGGGCTTGCTCCGTTCGCTCCAAGCATCGACCCGGTATTGCATTACTTCTGGGAACGGTGCACCCTTCTACTGTCTTAAGAAAAACCAAAAACACCTGGGCAGCTCCGTGCGACATGGGGTCCAAGGGCCTCAGCGGAAATGGATAGCACAGCAGGTGAGGAAAAACCTGCCAAGGCCGACCGATTGTTTTGGTGGAACGCCCTTCTACTCTCAGCCACAAATCACTGCACATGAACAAAGACAGCTGGGAATCAAGTGCAGTGCGGAATCAAAAGCAAGATTGCGCCACCAAACATACATGGTAGTGGGTGTATCCTTCCAAGCGACAAGGCTAGTGAGGCCTACCGTGAGAGAAGTGGCTAAGACGACACTGGTGTAGGGCAACGCTTGAGAGCTGGAGATGTAATTACTCAGGGTTCTCTTCATTACGCACAAGTCTTTCGCCTTTTACTAAAGACTTCCGTGGAGAGGAACATCATTGAGTTGAAGCAATTTTTGTCAGGCTTAGCCTCTTGGCTAGGCCTCATGTATCTGTGAAAAAGAAAAATCTTCTAAAGCATGTTCTCCTCAACATGCTTTAGAACCTAGCTATGGGGAACCCGGGGGCGGAGTTGCCAAACAGCAGCTATTGCTAACTGCAATTCAGACTACAACACCACTTTAAGGGAGAACTTTCCCAAGAGGTGCCACTGGACGGCAAACCATGGACAGGCATCGCTTCTCGGCCTTTTGGCTAAGATCAAGTGTAGTATCTGTTCTTATCAGTTTAATATCTGATACGTCCTCTATAAGGGGACTCAATATTAAATGGATTTTTGCCAACAGGAGCTGAAATAGGGGCTTGCTCCGTTCGCTCCAAGCATCGACCCGGTATTGCATTACTTCTGGGAACGGTGCACCCTTCTACTGTCTTAAGAAAAACCAAAAACACCTGGGCAGCTCCGTGCGACATGGGGTCCAAGGGCCTCAGCGGAAATGGATAGCACAGCAGGTGAGGAAAAACCTGCCAAGGCCGACCGATTGTTTTGGTGGAACGCCCTTCTACTCTCAGCCACAAATCACTGCACATGAACAAAGACAGGTGGGAATCAAGTGCAGTGCGGAATCAAAAGCAAGATTGCGCCACCAAACATACATGGTAGTGGGTGTATCCTTCCAAGCGACAAGGCTAGTGAGGCCTACCGTGAGAGAAGTGGCTAAGACGACACTGGTGTAGGGCAACGCTTGAGAGCTGGAGATGTAATTACTCAGGGTTCTCTTCATTACGCACAAGTCTTTCGCCTTTTACTAAAGACTTCCGTGGAGAGGAACATCATTGAGTTGAAGCAATTTTTGTCAGGCTTAGCCTCTTGGCTAGGCCTCATGTATCTGTGAAAAAGAAAAATGTTCTAAAGCATGTTCTCCTCAACATGCTTTAGAACCTAGCTATGGGGAACCCGGGAGCGGAGTTGCCAAACAGCAGCTATTGCTAACTGCAATTCAGACTACAACACCACTTTAAGGGAGAACTTTCCCAAGAGGTGCCACTGGACGGCAAACCATGGACAGGCATCGCTTCTCGGCCTTTTGGCTAAGATCAAGTGTAGTATCTGTTCTTATCAGTTTAATATCTGATACGTCCTCTATAAGGGGACTCAATATTAAATGGATTTTTGCCAACAGGAGCTGAAATAGGGGCTTGCTCCGTTCGCTCCAAGCATCGACCCGGTATTGCATTACTTCTGGGAACGGTGCACCCTTCTACTGTCTTAAGAAAAACCAAAAACACCTGGGCAGCTCCGTGCGACATGGGGTCCAAAGGCCTCAGCGGAAATGGATAGCACAGCAGGTGAGGAAAAACCTGCCAAGGCCGACCGATTGTTTTGGTGGAACGCCTTTCTACTCTCAGCCACAAATCACTGCACATGGCTGGGAATCAAGTGCAGTGCGGAATCAAAAGCAAGATTGCGCCACCAAACATACATGGTAGTGGGTGTATCCTTCCAAGCGACAAGGCTAGTGAGGCCTACCGTGAGAGAAGTGGCTAAGACGACACTGGTGTAGGGCAACGCTTGAGAGCTGGAGATGTAATTACTCAGGGTTCTCTTCATTACGCACAAGTCTTTCGCCTTTTACTAAAGACTTCCGTGGAGAGGAACATCATTGAGTTGAAGCAATTTTTGTCAGGCTTAGCCTCTTGGCTAGGCCTCATGTATCTGTGAAAAAGAAAAATCTTCTAAAGCATGTTCTCCTCAACATGCTTTAGAACCTAGCTATGGGGAACCCGGGGGCGGAGTTGCCAAACAGCAGCTATTGCTAACTGCAATTCAGACTACAACACCACTTTAAGGGAGAACTTTCCCAAGAGGTGCCACTGGACGGCAAACCATGGACAGGCATCGCTTCTCGGCCTTTTGGCTAAGATCAAGTGTAGTATCTGTTCTTATCAGTTTAATATCTGATACGTCCTCTATAAGGGGACTCAATATTAAATGGATTTTTGCCAACAGGAGCTGAAATAGGGGCTTGCTCCGTTCGCTCCAAGCATCGACCCGGTATTGCATTACTTCTGGGAACGGTGCACCCTTCTACTGTCTTAAGAAAAACCAAAAACACCTGGGCAGCTCCGTGCGACATGGGGTCCAAGGGCCTCAGCGGAAATGGATAGCACAGCAGGTGAGGAAAAACCTGCCAAGGCCGACCGATTGTTTTGGTGGAACGCCCTTCTACTCTCAGCCACAAATCACTGCACATGAACAAAGACAGCTGGGAATCAAGTGCAGTGCGGAATCAAAAGCAAGATTGCGCCACCAAACATACATGGTAGTGGGTGTATCCTTCCAAGCGACAAGGCTAGTGAGGCCTACCGTGAGAGAAGTGGCTAAGACGACACTGGTGTAGGGCAACGCTTGAGAGCTGGAGATGTAATTACTCAGGGTTCTCTTCATTACGCACAAGTCTTTCGCCTTTTACTAAAGACTTCCGTGGAGAGGAACATCATTGAGTTGAAGCAATTTTTGTCAGGCTTAGCCTCTTGGCTAGGCCTCATGTATCTGTGAAAAAGAAAAATCTTCTAAAGCATGTTCTCCTCAACATGCTTTAGAACCTAGCTATGGGGAACCCGGGGGCGGAGTTGCCAAACAGCAGCTATTGCTAACTGCAATTCAGACTACAACACCACTTTAAGGGAGAACTTTCCCAAGAGGTGCCACTGGACGGCAAACCATGGACAGGCATCGCTTCTCGGCCTTTTGGCTAAGATCAAGTGTAGTATCTGTTCTTATCAGTTTAATATCTGATACGTCCTCTATAAGGGGACTCAATATTAAATGGATTTTTGCCAACAGGAGCTGAAATAGGGGCTTGCTCCGTTCGCTCCAAGCATCGACCCGGTATTGCATTACTTCTGGGAACGGTGCACCCTTCTACTGTCTTAAGAAAAACCAAAAACACCTGGGCAGCTCCGTGCGACATGGGGTCCAAAGGCCTCAGCGGAAATGGATAGCACAGCAGGTGAGGAAAAACCTGCCAAGGCCGACCGATTGTTTTGGTGGAACGCCTTTCTACTCTCAGCCACAAATCACTGCACATGAACAAAGACAGCTGGGAATCAAGTGCAGTGCGGAATCAAAAGCAAGATTGCGCCACCAAACATACATGGTAGTGGGTGTATCCTTCCAAGCGACAAGGCTAGTGAGGCCTACCGTGAGAGAAGTGGCTAAGACGACACTGGTGTAGGGCAACGCTTGAGAGCTGGAGATGTAATTACTCAGGGTTCTCTTCATTACGCACAAGTCTTTCGCCTTTTACTAAAGACTTCCGTGGAGAGGAACATCATTGAGTTGAAGCAATTTTTGTCAGGCTTAGCCTCTTGGCTAGGCCTCATGTATCTGTGAAAAAGAAAAATGTTCTAAAGCATGTTCTCCTCAACATGCTTTAGAACCTAGCTATGGGGAACCCGGGAGCGGAGTTGCCAAACAGCAGCTATTGCTAACTGCAATTCAGACTACAACACCACTTTAAGGGAGAACTTTCCCAAGAGGTGCCACTGGACGGCAAACCATGGACAGGCATCGCTTCTCGGCCTTTTGGCTAAGATCAAGTGTAGTATCTGTTCTTATCAGTTTAATATCTGATACGTCCTCTATAAGGGGACTCAATATTAAATGGATTTTTGCCAACAGGAGCTGAAATAGGGGCTTGCTCCGTTCGCTCCAAGCATCGACCCGGTATTGCACTACTTCTGGGAACGGTGCACCCTTCTACTGTCTTAAGAAAAACCAAAAACACCTGGGCAGCTCCGTGCGACATGGGGTCCAAAGGCCTCAGCGGAAATGGATAGCACAGCAGGTGAGGAAAAACCTGCCAAGGCCGACCGATTGTTTTGGTGGAACGCCTTTCTACTCTCAGCCACAAATCACTGCACATGGCTGGGAATCAAGTGCAGTGCGGAATCAAAAGCAAGATTGCGCCACCAAACATACATGGTAGTGGGTGTATCCTTCCAAGCGACAAGGCTAGTGAGGCCTACCGTGAGAGAAGTGGCTAAGACGACACTGGTGTAGGGCAACGCTTGAGAGCTGGAGATGTAATTACTCAGGGTTCTCTTCATTACGCACAAGTCTTTCGCCTTTTACTAAAGACTTCCGTGGAGAGGAACATCATTGAGTTGAAGCAATTTTTGTCAGGCTTAGCCTCTTGGCTAGGCCTCATGTATCTGTGAAAAAGAAAAATGTTCTAAAGCATGTTCTCCTCAACATGCTTTAGAACCTAGCTATGGGGAACCCGGGAGCGGAGTTGCCAAACAGCAGCTATTGCTAACTGCAATTCAGACTACAACACCACTTTAAGGGAGAACTTTCCCAAGAGGTGCCACTGGACGGCAAACCATGGACAGGCATCGCTTCTCGGCCTTTTGGCTAAGATCAAGTGTAGTATCTGTTCTTATCAGTTTAATATCTGATACGTCCTCTATAAGGGGACTCAATATTAAATGGATTTTTGCCAACAGGAGCTGAAATAGGGGCTTGCTCCGTTCGCTCCAAGCATCGACCCGGTATTGCACTACTTCTGGGAACGGTGCACCCTTCTACTGTCTTAAGAAAAACCAAAAACACCTGGGCAGCTCCGTGCGACATGGGGTCCAAAGGCCTCAGCGGAAATGGATAGCACAGCAGGTGAGGAAAAACCTGCCAAGGCCGACCGATTGTTTTGGTGGAACGCCTTTCTACTCTCAGCCACAAATCACTGCACATGGCTGGGAATCAAGTGCAGTGCGGAATCAAAAGCAAGATTGCGCCACCAAACATACATGGTAGTGGGTGTATCCTTCCAAGCGACAAGGCTAGTGAGGCCTACCGTGAGAGAAGTGGCTAAGACGACACTGGTGTAGGGCAACGCTTGAGAGCTGGAGATGTAATTACTCAGGGTTCTCTTCATTACGCACAAGTCTTTCGCCTTTTACTAAAGACTTCCGTGGAGAGGAACATCATTGAGTTGAAGCAATTTTTGTCAGGCTTAGCCTCTTGGCTAGGCCTCATGTATCTGTGAAAAAGAAAAATGTTCTAAAGCATGTTCTCCTCAACATGCTTTAGAACCTAGCTATGGGGAACCCGGGGGCGGAGTTGCCAAACAGCAGCTATTGCTAACTGCAATTCAGACTACAACACCACTTTAAGGGAGAACTTTCCCAAGAGGTGCCACTGGACGGCAAACCATGGACAGGCATCGCTTCTCGGCCTTTTGGCTAAGATCAAGTGTAGTATCTGTTCTTATCAGTTTAATATCTGATACGTCCTCTATAAGGGGACTCAATATTAAATGGATTTTTGCCAACAGGAGCTGAAATAGGGGCTTGCTCCGTTCGCTCCAAGCATCGACCCGGTATTGCATTACTTCTGGGAACGGTGCACCCTTCTACTGTCTTAAGAAAAACCAAAAACACCTGGGCAGCTCCGTGCGACATGGGGTCCAAAGGCCTCAGCGGAAATGGATAGCACAGCAGGTGAGGAAAAACCTGCCAAGGCCGACCGATTGTTTTGGTGGAACGCCTTTCTACTCTCAGCCACAAATCACTGCACATGAACAAAGACAGCTGGGAATCAAGTGCAGTGCGGAATCAAAAGCAAGATTGCGCCACCAAACATACATGGTAGTGGGTGTATCCTTCCAAGCGACAAGGCTAGTGAGGCCTACCGTGAGAGAAGTGGCTAAGACGACACTGGTGTAGGGCAACGCTTGAGAGCTGGAGATGTAATTACTCAGGGTTCTCTTCATTACGCACAAGTCTTTCGCCTTTTACTAAAGACTTCCGTGGAGAGGAACATCATTGAGTTGAAACAATTTTTGTCAGGCTTAGCCTCTTGGCTAGGCCTCATGTATCTGTGAAAAAGAAAAATGTTCTAAAGCATGTTCTCCTCAACATGCTTTAGAACCTAGCTATGGGGAACCCGGGAGCGGAGTTGCCAAACAGCAGCTATTGCTAACTGCAATTCAGACTACAACACCACTTTAAGGGAGAACTTTCCCAAGAGGTGCCACTGGACGGCAAACCATGGACAGGCATCGCTTCTCGGCCTTTTGGCTAAGATCAAGTGTAGTATCTGTTCTTATCAGTTTAATATCTGATACGTCCTCTATAAGGGGACTCAATATTAAATGGATTTTTGCCAACAGGAGCTGAAATAGGGGCTTGCTCCGTTCGCTCCAAGCATCGACCCGGTATTGCATTACTTCTGGGAACGGTGCACCCTTCTACTGTCTTAAGAAAAACCAAAAACACCTGGGCAGCTCCGTGCGACATGGGGTCCAAAGGCCTCAGCGGAAATGGATAGCACAGCAGGTGAGGAAAAACCTGCCAAGGCCGACCGATTGTTTTGGTGGAACGCCTTTCTACTCTCAGCCACAAATCACTGCACATGGCTGGGAATCAAGTGCAGTGCGGAATCAAAAGCAAGATTGCGCCACCAAACATACATGGTAGTGGGTGTATCCTTCCAAGCGACAAGGCTAGTGAGGCCTACCGTGAGAGAAGTGGCTAAGACGACACTGGTGTAGGGCAACGCTTGAG
Source organism: Ammodytes marinus (assembly GCF_949987685.1). NCBI lineage: Eukaryota > Metazoa > Chordata > Actinopteri > Uranoscopiformes > Ammodytidae > Ammodytes > Ammodytes marinus. The sequence continues at coordinate 25,332,333 of NC_137234.1, read as the reverse complement.
AGCTGGAGATGTAATTACTCAGGGTTCTCTTCATTACGCACAAGTCTTTCGCCTTTTACTAAAGACTTCCGTGGAGAGGAACATCATTGAGTTGAAGCAATTTTTGTCAGGCTTAGCCTCTTGGCTAGGCCTCATGTATCTGTGAAAAAGAAAAATCTTCTAAAGCATGTTCTCCTCAACATGCTTTAGAACCTAGCTATGGGGAACCCGGGGGCGGAGTTGCCAAACAGCAGCTATTGCTAACTGCAATTCAGACTACAACACCACTTTAAGGGAGAACTTTCCCAAGAGGTGCCACTGGACGGCAAACCATGGACAGGCATCGCTTCTCGGCCTTTTGGCTAAGATCAAGTGTAGTATCTGTTCTTATCAGTTTAATATCTGATACGTCCTCTATAAGGGGACTCAATATTAAATGGATTTTTGCCAACAGGAGCTGAAATAGGGGCTTGCTCCGTTCGCTCCAAGCATCGACCCGGTATTGCATTACTTCTGGGAACGGTGCACCCTTCTACTGTCTTAAGAAAAACCAAAAACACCTGGGCAGCTCCGTGCGACATGGGGTCCAAGGGCCTCAGCGGAAATGGATAGCACAGCAGGTGAGGAAAAACCTGCCAAGGCCGACCGATTGTTTTGGTGGAACGCCCTTCTACTCTCAGCCACAAATCACTGCACATGAACAAAGACAGCTGGGAATCAAGTGCAGTGCGGAATCAAAAGCAAGATTGCGCCACCAAACATACATGGTAGTGGGTGTATCCTTCCAAGCGACAAGGCTAGTGAGGCCTACCGTGAGAGAAGTGGCTAAGACGACACTGGTGTAGGGCAACGCTTGAGAGCTGGAGATGTAATTACTCAGGGTTCTCTTCATTACGCACAAGTCTTTCGCCTTTTACTAAAGACTTCCGTGGAGAGGAACATCATTGAGTTGAAGCAATTTTTGTCAGGCTTAGCCTCTTGGCTAGGCCTCATGTATCTGTGAAAAAGAAAAATCTTCTAAAGCATGTTCTCCTCAACATGCTTTAGAACCTAGCTATGGGGAACCCGGGGGCGGAGTTGCCAAACAGCAGCTATTGCTAACTGCAATTCAGACTACAACACCACTTTAAGGGAGAACTTTCCCAAGAGGTGCCACTGGACGGCAAACCATGGACAGGCATCGCTTCTCGGCCTTTTGGCTAAGATCAAGTGTAGTATCTGTTCTTATCAGTTTAATATCTGATACGTCCTCTATAAGGGGACTCAATATTAAATGGATTTTTGCCAACAGGAGCTGAAATAGGGGCTTGCTCCGTTCGCTCCAAGCATCGACCCGGTATTGCATTACTTCTGGGAACGGTGCACCCTTCTACTGTCTTAAGAAAAACCAAAAACACCTGGGCAGCTCCGTGCGACATGGGGTCCAAGGGCCTCAGCGGAAATGGATAGCACAGCAGGTGAGGAAAAACCTGCCAAGGCCGACCGATTGTTTTGGTGGAACGCCCTTCTACTCTCAGCCACAAATCACTGCACATGAACAAAGACAGCTGGGAATCAAGTGCAGTGCGGAATCAAAAGCAAGATTGCGCCACCAAACATACATGGTAGTGGGTGTATCCTTCCAAGCGACAAGGCTAGTGAGGCCTACCGTGAGAGAAGTGGCTAAGACGACACTGGTGTAGGGCAACGCTTGAGAGCTGGAGATGTAATTACTCAGGGTTCTCTTCATTACGCACAAGTCTTTCGCCTTTTACTAAAGACTTCCGTGGAGAGGAACATCATTGAGTTGAAGCAATTTTTGTCAGGCTTAGCCTCTTGGCTAGGCCTCATGTATCTGTGAAAAAGAAAAATGTTCTAAAGCATGTTCTCCTCAACATGCTTTAGAACCTAGCTATGGGGAACCCGGGAGCGGAGTTGCCAAACAGCAGCTATTGCTAACTGCAATTCAGACTACAACACCACTTTAAGGGAGAACTTTCCCAAGAGGTGCCACTGGACGGCAAACCATGGACAGGCATCGCTTCTCGGCCTTTTGGCTAAGATCAAGTGTAGTATCTGTTCTTATCAGTTTAATATCTGATACGTCCTCTATAAGGGGACTCAATATTAAATGGATTTTTGCCAACAGGAGCTGAAATAGGGGCTTGCTCCGTTCGCTCCAAGCATCGACCCGGTATTGCATTACTTCTGGGAACGGTGCACCCTTCTACTGTCTTAAGAAAAACCAAAAACACCTGGGCAGCTCCGTGCGACATGGGGTCCAAAGGCCTCAGCGGAAATGGATAGCACAGCAGGTGAGGAAAAACCTGCCAAGGCCGACCGATTGTTTTGGTGGAACGCCTTTCTACTCTCAGCCACAAATCACTGCACATGGCTGGGAATCAAGTGCAGTGCGGAATCAAAAGCAAGATTGCGCCACCAAACATACATGGTAGTGGGTGTATCCTTCCAAGCGACAAGGCTAGTGAGGCCTACCGTGAGAGAAGTGGCTAAGACGACACTGGTGTAGGGCAACGCTTGAGAGCTGGAGATGTAATTACTCAGGGTTCTCTTCATTACGCACAAGTCTTTCGCCTTTTACTAAAGACTTCCGTGGAGAGGAACATCATTGAGTTGAAGCAATTTTTGTCAGGCTTAGCCTCTTGGCTAGGCCTCATGTATCTGTGAAAAAGAAAAATCTTCTAAAGCATGTTCTCCTCAACATGCTTTAGAACCTAGCTATGGGGAACCCGGGGGCGGAGTTGCCAAACAGCAGCTATTGCTAACTGCAATTCAGACTACAACACCACTTTAAGGGAGAACTTTCCCAAGAGGTGCCACTGGACGGCAAACCATGGACAGGCATCGCTTCTCGGCCTTTTGGCTAAGATCAAGTGTAGTATCTGTTCTTATCAGTTTAATATCTGATACGTCCTCTATAAGGGGACTCAATATTAAATGGATTTTTGCCAACAGGAGCTGAAATAGGGGCTTGCTCCGTTCGCTCCAAGCATCGACCCGGTATTGCATTACTTCTGGGAACGGTGCACCCTTCTACTGTCTTAAGAAAAACCAAAAACACCTGGCAGCTCCGTGCGACATGGGGTCCAAGGGCCTCAGCGGAAATGGATAGCACAGCAGGTGAGGAAAAACCTGCCAAGGCCGACCGATTGTTTTGGTGGAACGCCTTTCTACTCTCAGCCACAAATCACTGCACATGAACAAAGACAGCTGGGAATCAAGTGCAGTGCGGAATCAAAAGCAAGATTGCGCCACCAAACATACATGGTAGTGGGTGTATCCTTCCAAGCGACAAGGCTAGTGAGGCCTACCGTGAGAGAAGTGGCTAAGACGACACTGGTGTAGGGCAACGCTTGAGAGCTGGAGATGTAATTACTCAGGGTTCTCTTCATTACGCACAAGTCTTTCGCCTTTTACTAAAGACTTCCGTGGAGAGGAACATCATTGAGTTGAAGCAATTTTTGTCAGGCTTAGCCTCTTGGCTAGGCCTCATGTATCTGTGAAAAAGAAAAATGTTCTAAAGCATGTTCTCCTCAACATGCTTTAGAACCTAGCTATGGGGAACCCGGGAGCGGAGTTGCCAAACAGCAGCTATTGCTAACTGCAATTCAGACTACAACACCACTTTAAGGGAGAACTTTCCCAAGAGGTGCCACTGGACGGCAAACCATGGACAGGCATCGCTTCTCGGCCTTTTGGCTAAGATCAAGTGTAGTATCTGTTCTTATCAGTTTAATATCTGATACGTCCTCTATAAGGGGACTCAATATTAAATGGATTTTTGCCAACAGGAGCTGAAATAGGGGCTTGCTCCGTTCGCTCCAAGCATCGACCCGGTATTGCATTACTTCTGGGAACGGTGCACCCTTCTACTGTCTTAAGAAAAACCAAAAACACCTGGGCAGCTCCGTGCGACATGGGGTCCAAAGGCCTCAGCGGAAATGGATAGCACAGCAGGTGAGGAAAAACCTGCCAAGGCCGACCGATTGTTTTGGTGGAACGCCTTTCTACTCTCAGCCACAAATCACTGCACATGGCTGGGAATCAAGTGCAGTGCGGAATCAAAAGCAAGATTGCGCCACCAAACATACATGGTAGTGGGTGTATCCTTCCAAGCGACAAGGCTAGTGAGGCCTACCGTGAGAGAAGTGGCTAAGACGACACTGGTGTAGGGCAACGCTTGAGAGCTGGAGATGTAATTACTCAGGGTTCTCTTCATTACGCACAAGTCTTTCGCCTTTTACTAAAGACTTCCGTGGAGAGGAACATCATTGAGTTGAAGCAATTTTTGTCAGGCTTAGCCTCTTGGCTAGGCCTCATGTATCTGTGAAAAAGAAAAATCTTCTAAAGCATGTTCTCCTCAACATGCTTTAGAACCTAGCTATGGGGAACCCGGGGGCGGAGTTGCCAAACAGCAGCTATTGCTAACTGCAATTCAGACTACAACACCACTTTAAGGGAGAACTTTCCCAAGAGGTGCCACTGGACGGCAAACCATGGACAGGCATCGCTTCTCGGCCTTTTGGCTAAGATCAAGTGTAGTATCTGTTCTTATCAGTTTAATATCTGATACGTCCTCTATAAGGGGACTCAATATTAAATGGATTTTTGCCAACAGGAGCTGAAATAGGGGCTTGCTCCGTTCGCTCCAAGCATCGACCCGGTATTGCATTACTTCTGGGAACGGTGCACCCTTCTACTGTCTTAAGAAAAACCAAAAACACCTGGGCAGCTCCGTGCGACATGGGGTCCAAGGGCCTCAGCGGAAATGGATAGCACAGCAGGTGAGGAAAAACCTGCCAAGGCCGACCGATTGTTTTGGTGGAACGCCCTTCTACTCTCAGCCACAAATCACTGCACATGAACAAAGACAGCTGGGAATCAAGTGCAGTGCGGAATCAAAAGCAAGATTGCGCCACCAAACATACATGGTAGTGGGTGTATCCTTCCAAGCGACAAGGCTAGTGAGGCCTACCGTGAGAGAAGTGGCTAAGACGACACTGGTGTAGGGCAACGCTTGAGAGCTGGAGATGTAATTACTCAGGGTTCTCTTCATTACGCACAAGTCTTTCGCCTTTTACTAAAGACTTCCGTGGAGAGGAACATCATTGAGTTGAAGCAATTTTTGTCAGGCTTAGCCTCTTGGCTAGGCCTCATGTATCTGTGAAAAAGAAAAATCTTCTAAAGCATGTTCTCCTCAACATGCTTTAGAACCTAGCTATGGGGAACCCGGGAGCGGAGTTGCCAAACAGCAGCTATTGCTAACTGCAATTCAGACTACAACACCACTTTAAGGGAGAACTTTCCCAAGAGGTGCCACTGGACGGCAAACCATGGACAGGCATCGCTTCTCGGCCTTTTGGCTAAGATCAAGTGTAGTATCTGTTCTTATCAGTTTAATATCTGATACGTCCTCTATAAGGGGACTCAATATTAAATGGATTTTTGCCAACAGGAGCTGAAATAGGGGCTTGCTCCGTTCGCTCCAAGCATCGACCCGGTATTGCACTACTTCTGGGAACGGTGCACCCTTCTACTGTCTTAAGAAAAACCAAAAACACCTGGGGCCTATCCGAAAAGTCCAATCTCCTTACCTATAAGCCTCCTTTCCTATGCCTTAACCCCTAAACGTCATCGGGGTTAAGGAGAGATGAAAGGTGCTTCCTATCGAACATAGGAAAGGACAGCGTTGTTTCAAATGAATTCGACTCCACCTTTCCTAACCGACGTCATTGCGCGACGGCGAGTATTGCTGACGTGAGTCACTAGCGTGAAACTTCCTTCTCCGAAAATGGACTACAACAAGCGCTCGTTTGATCCATGCGTTCTTTTCATATTGATTTTAATCAGGTTGTCGCCAACAGAGTGAGAATCACTCCCATATATCCCAATTCACATGTGGAATAAAAAGAGGCTACACTTGTGTTGATGTTGAAATGAACTGCCCCCAGTAACTTCATTAAATGTGAAGTTGGTATTTTATTTTCTTATGGTGTAAATTATGTGCTACGAAAATAACTATTATGATGTTGGTCTTTTATGAGTTCTTTATTATCTTTAGCCTGTGTGTGTGTGGGGGGGGGGGGGGGGGGGAGTATTTTGTTTTAGCCGAGTTAAATCTTCCTCTCTTCTCCTCTCCTCTCTTCTGTTTTACCTCTCGTTCGTATTCGTGTAGAGTCGGTAAACTCCGGCGGTGGCCTGTTGCTTTAAATCTTGCCGCCGTAAAGGATTATGGGATACCACTATCTACGTTCCTTTAGCAAAGGTTGGTCAGGAGTAACCTATGCTAAAGGAGGGTTAAAGGATGAATCGAGGCTCCTTTCCTATGCATTTTGGTTATTCGGATTCACCTATCTGCCGAGCACTTCCGGGTCATCTCGATAGGAAAGGAAATTTCCTATGCAAAAAAGAGTTTTCGGATAGGCCCCTGGGCAGCTCCGTGCGACATGGGGTCCAAAGGCCTCAGCGGAAATGGATAGCACAGCAGGTGAGGAAAAACCTGCCAAGGCCGACCGATTGTTTTGGTGGAACGCCTTTCTACTCTCAGCCACAAATCACTGCACATGGCTGGGAATCAAGTGCAGTGCGGAATCAAAAGCAAGATTGCGCCACCAAACATACATGGTAGTGGGTGTATCCTTCCAAGCGACAAGGCTAGTGAGGCCTACCGTGAGAGAAGTGGCTAAGACGACACTGGTGTAGGGCAACGCTTGAGAGCTGGAGATGTAATTACTCAGGGTTCTCTTCATTACGCACAAGTCTTTCGCCTTTTACTAAAGACTTCCGTGGAGAGGAACATCATTGAGTTGAAGCAATTTTTGTCAGGCTTAGCCTCTTGGCTAGGCCTCATGTATCTGTGAAAAAGAAAAATGTTCTAGGCCGTGTCTGAACTGCCATACTAGCGTCCTACATCCTACATACTCATGCATACTCTCTACTCAAAGATCGATTGTGTATGCGAGCTGCGTCTAAAACGTTCTCAGTTGAAGTATACTCAAGCAATGAAGAATTTCTTCTTCTTCTTATAAGATTCAGGCAGTTTAGACACTGTTAAGCTTATAACCGCCCTCTACAGGTTAGATATTGAACTAGATTTTTACAGTCCTGTGTTCTTCATCTGTGTTTTAGACCTCTTGTTTTATAATAATGATGTTTTGAGGCGGAGGATCCCTCCGACGCTCTCTGTCCGGCTCATCAGCACTCAGCTGTCTGTGAGTTGAGCTGGACGAGCCGCGGTGTGTGGGACAGCGATCTGTTCTGATCTCTCTCCACTATCAGACTCACAACACTCATTTCACTTAGTGACTCTAATGTTGTTAGGTATTTATCTTCATCTCTTATCTATTGTAAGAGTGTATGAATGACTGCACGTACAGTTGTCAGATCGCGGAACCCCAAACAATGTTGTTGCCTAGCAACTTGCTCGAAAATATTTCATTTTCCTGGGCGGGTAGAATTGACCCAGTGCATTGTGGGGCGGTTGAGTAGGAAAAGTATACGATCGATTCATACCCAAAATCTTCCCGGAAGTTAGTACTCATCCGGGAATTTCTCACATACCCAAACTCGCATACCCAACCGTCACATACTCAAATTGAAGTCAAAATGAGTATGAGTAGGACGTTAGTATGGCAGTTCAGACACGGCCCTAAAGCATGTTCTCCTCAACATGCTTTAGAACCTAGCTATGGGGAACCCGGGGGCGGAGTTGCCAAACAGCAGCTATTGCTAACTGCAATTCAGACTACAACACCACTTTAAGGGAGAACTTTCCCAAGAGGTGCCACTGGACGGCAAACCATGGACAGGCATCGCTTCTCGGCCTTTTGGCTAAGATCAAGTGTAGTATCTGTTCTTATCAGTTTAATATCTGATACGTCCTCTATAAGGGGACTCAATATTAAATGGATTTTTGCCAACAGGAGCTGAAATAGGGGCTTGCTCCGTTCGCTCCAAGCATCGACCCGGTATTGCATTACTTCTGGGAACGGTGCACCCTTCTACTGTCTTAAGAAAAACCAAAAACACCTGGGCAGCTCCGTGCGACATGGGGTCCAAAGGCCTCAGCGGAAATGGATAGCACAGCAGGTGAGGAAAAACCTGCCAAGGCCGACCGATTGTTTTGGTGGAACGCCTTTCTACTCTCAGCCACAAATCACTGCACATGAACAAAGACAGCTGGGAATCAAGTGCAGTGCGGAATCAAAAGCAAGATTGCGCCACCAAACATACATGGTAGTGGGTGTATCCTTCCAAGCGACAAGGCTAGTGAGGCCTACCGTGAGAGAAGTGGCTAAGACGACACTGGTGTAGGGCAACGCTTGAGAGCTGGAGATGTAATTACTCAGGGTTCTCTTCATTACGCACAAGTCTTTCGCCTTTTACTAAAGACTTCCGTGGAGAGGAACATCATTGAGTTGAAGCAATTTTTGTCAGGCTTAGCCTCTTGGCTAGGCCTCATGTATCTGTGAAAAAGAAAAATGTTCTAAAGCATGTTCTCCTCAACATGCTTTAGAACCTAGCTATGGGGAACCCGGTGGCGGAGTTGCCAAACAGCAGCTATTGCTAACTGCAATTCAGACTACAACACCACTTTAAGGGAGAACTTTCCCAAGAGGTGCCACTGGACGGCAAACCATGGACAGGCATCGCTTCTCGGCCTTTTGGCTAAGATCAAGTGTAGTATCTGTTCTTATCAGTTTAATATCTGATACGTCCTCTATAAGGGGACTCAATATTAAATGGATTTTTGCCAACAGGAGCTGAAATAGGGGCTTGCTCCGTTCGCTCCAAGCATCGACCCGGTATTGCATTACTTCTGGGAACGGTGCACCCTTCTACTGTCTTAAGAAAAACCAAAAACACCTGGGCAGCTCCGTGCGACATGGGGTCCAAAGGCCTCAGCGGAAATGGATAGCACAGCAGGTGAGGAAAAACCTGCCAAGGCCGACCGATTGTTTTGGTGGAACGCCTTTCTACTCTCAGCCACAAATCACTGCACATGGCTGGGAATCAAGTGCAGTGCGGAATCAAAAGCAAGATTGCGCCACCAAACATACATGGTAGTGGGTGTATCCTTCCAAGCGACAAGGCTAGTGAGGCCTACCGTGAGAGAAGTGGCTAAGACGACACTGGTGTAGGGCAACGCTTGAGAGCTGGAGATGTAATTACTCAGGGTTCTCTTCATTACGCACAAGTCTTTCGCCTTTTACTAAAGACTTCCGTGGAGAGGAACATCATTGAGTTGAAGCAATTTTTGTCAGGCTTAGCCTCTTGGCTAGGCCTCATGTATCTGTGAAAAAGAAAAATCTTCTAAAGCATGTTCTCCTCAACATGCTTTAGAACCTAGCTATGGGGAACCCGGGAGCGGAGTTGCCAAACAGCAGCTATTGCTAACTGCAATTCAGACTACAACACCACTTTAAGGGAGAACTTTCCCAAGAGGTGCCACTGGACGGCAAACCATGGACAGGCATCGCTTCTCGGCCTTTTGGCTAAGATCAAGTGTAGTATCTGTTCTTATCAGTTTAATATCTGATACGTCCTCTATAAGGGGACTCAATATTAAATGGATTTTTGCCAACAGGAGCTGAAATAGGGGCTTGCTCCGTTCGCTCCAAGCATCGACCCGGTATTGCACTACTTCTGGGAACGGTGCACCCTTCTACTGTCTTAAGAAAAACCAAAAACACCTGGGGCCTATCCGAAAAGTCCAATCTCCTTACCTATAAGCCTCCTTTCCTATGCCTTAACCCCTAAACGTCATCGGGGTTAAGGAGAGATGAAAGGTGCTTCCTATCGAACATAGGAAAGGACAGCGTTGTTTCAAATGAATTCGACTCCACCTTTCCTAACCGACGTCATTGCGCGACGGCGAGTATTGCTGACGTGAGTCACTAGCGTGAAACTTCCTTCTCCGAAAATGGACTACAACAAGCGCTCGTTTGATCCATGCGTTCTTTTCATATTGATTTTAATCAGGTTGTCGCCAACAGAGTGAGAATCACTCCCATATATCCCAATTCACATGTGGAATAAAAAGAGGCTACACTTGTGTTGATGTTGAAATGAACTGCCCCCAGTAACTTCATTAAATGTGAAGTTGGTATTTTATTTTCTTATGGTGTAAATTATGTGCTACGAAAATAACTATTATGATGTTGGTCTTTTATGAGTTCTTTATTATCTTTAGCCTGTGTGTGTGTGGGGGGGGGGGGGGGGGGGAGTATTTTGTTTTAGCCGAGTTAAATCTTCCTCTCTTCTCCTCTCCTCTCTTCTGTTTTACCTCTCGTTCGTATTCGTGTAGAGTCGGTAAACTCCGGCGGTGGCCTGTTGCTTTAAATCTTGCCGCCGTAAAGGATTATGGGATACCACTATCTACGTTCCTTTAGCAAAGGTTGGTCAGGAGTAACCTATGCTAAAGGAGGGTTAAAGGATGAATCGAGGCTCCTTTCCTATGCATTTTGGTTATTCGGATTCACCTATCTGCCGAGCACTTCCGGGTCATCTCGATAGGAAAGGAAATTTCCTATGCAAAAAAGAGTTTTCGGATAGGCCCCTGGGCAGCTCCGTGCGACATGGGGTCCAAAGGCCTCAGCGGAAATGGATAGCACAGCAGGTGAGGAAAAACCTGCCAAGGCCGACCGATTGTTTTGGTGGAACGCCTTTCTACTCTCAGCCACAAATCACTGCACATGGCTGGGAATCAAGTGCAGTGCGGAATCAAAAGCAAGATTGCGCCACCAAACATACATGGTAGTGGGTGTATCCTTCCAAGCGACAAGGCTAGTGAGGCCTACCGTGAGAGAAGTGGCTAAGACGACACTGGTGTAGGGCAACGCTTGAGAGCTGGAGATGTAATTACTCAGGGTTCTCTTCATTACGCACAAGTCTTTCGCCTTTTACTAAAGACTTCCGTGGAGAGGAACATCATTGAGTTGAAGCAATTTTTGTCAGGCTTAGCCTCTTGGCTAGGCCTCATGTATCTGTGAAAAAGAAAAATGTTCTAGGCCGTGTCTGAACTGCCATACTAGCGTCCTACATCCTACATACTCATGCATACTCTCTACTCAAAGATCGATTGTGTATGCGAGCTGCGTCTAAAACGTTCTCAGTTGAAGTATACTCAAGCAATGAAGAATTTCTTCTTCTTCTTATAAGATTCAGGCAGTTTAGACACTGTTAAGCTTATAACCGCCCTCTACAGGTTAGATATTGAACTAGATTTTTACAGTCCTGTGTTCTTCATCTGTGTTTTAGACCTCTTGTTTTATAATAATGATGTTTTGAGGCGGAGGATCCCTCCGACGCTCTCTGTCCGGCTCATCAGCACTCAGCTGTCTGTGAGTTGAGCTGGACGAGCCGCGGTGTGTGGGACAGCGATCTGTTCTGATCTCTCTCCACTATCAGACTCACAACACTCATTTCACTTAGTGACTCTAATGTTGTTAGGTATTTATCTTCATCTCTTATCTATTGTAAGAGTGTATGAATGACTGCACGTACAGTTGTCAGATCGCGGAACCCCAAACAATGTTGTTGCCTAGCAACTTGCTCGAAAATATTTCATTTTCCTGGGCGGGTAGAATTGACCCAGTGCATTGTGGGGCGGTTGAGTAGGAAAAGTATACGATCGATTCATACCCAAAATCTTCCCGGAAGTTAGTACTCATCCGGGAATTTCTCACATACCCAAACTCGCATACCCAACCGTCACATACTCAAATTGAAGTCAAAATGAGTATGAGTAGGACGTTAGTATGGCAGTTCAGACACGGCCCTAAAGCATGTTCTCCTCAACATGCTTTAGAACCTAGCTATGGGGAACCCGGGGGCGGAGTTGCCAAACAGCAGCTATTGCTAACTGCAATTCAGACTACAACACCACTTTAAGGGAGAACTTTCCCAAGAGGTGCCACTGGACGGCAAACCATGGACAGGCATCGCTTCTCGGCCTTTTGGCTAAGATCAAGTGTAGTATCTGTTCTTATCAGTTTAATATCTGATACGTCCTCTATAAGGGGACTCAATATTAAATGGATTTTTGCCAACAGGAGCTGAAATAGGGGCTTGCTCCGTTCGCTCCAAGCATCGACCCGGTATTGCATTACTTCTGGGAACGGTGCACCCTTCTACTGTCTTAAGAAAAACCAAAAACACCTGGGCAGCTCCGTGCGACATGGGGTCCAAAGGCCTCAGCGGAAATGGATAGCACAGCAGGTGAGGAAAAACCTGCCAAGGCCGACCGATTGTTTTGGTGGAACGCCTTTCTACTCTCAGCCACAAATCACTGCACATGAACAAAGACAGCTGGGAATCAAGTGCAGTGCGGAATCAAAAGCAAGATTGCGCCACCAAACATACATGGTAGTGGGTGTATCCTTCCAAGCGACAAGGCTAGTGAGGCCTACCGTGAGAGAAGTGGCTAAGACGACACTGGTGTAGGGCAACGCTTGAGAGCTGGAGATGTAATTACTCAGGGTTCTCTTCATTACGCACAAGTCTTTCGCCTTTTACTAAAGACTTCCGTGGAGAGGAACATCATTGAGTTGAAGCAATTTTTGTCAGGCTTAGCCTCTTGGCTAGGCCTCATGTATCTGTGAAAAAGAAAAATGTTCTAAAGCATGTTCTCCTCAACATGCTTTAGAACCTAGCTATGGGGAACCCGGTGGCGGAGTTGCCAAACAGCAGCTATTGCTAACTGCAATTCAGACTACAACACCACTTTAAGGGAGAACTTTCCCAAGAGGTGCCACTGGACGGCAAACCATGGACAGGCATCGCTTCTCGGCCTTTTGGCTAAGATCAAGTGTAGTATCTGTTCTTATCAGTTTAATATCTGATACGTCCTCTATAAGGGGACTCAATATTAAATGGATTTTTGCCAACAGGAGCTGAAATAGGGGCTTGCTCCGTTCGCTCCAAGCATCGACCCGGTATTGCATTACTTCTGGGAACGGTGCACCCTTCTACTGTCTTAAGAAAAACCAAAAACACCTGGGCAGCTCCGTGCGACATGGGGTCCAAAGGCCTCAGCGGAAATGGATAGCACAGCAGGTGAGGAAAAACCTGCCAAGGCCGACCGATTGTTTTGGTGGAACGCCTTTCTACTCTCAGCCACAAATCACTGCACATGGCTGGGAATCAAGTGCAGTGCGGAATCAAAAGCAAGATTGCGCCACCAAACATACATGGTAGTGGGTGTATCCTTCCAAGCGACAAGGCTAGTGAGGCCTACCGTGAGAGAAGTGGCTAAGACGACACTGGTGTAGGGCAACGCTTGAGAGCTGGAGATGTAATTACTCAGGGTTCTCTTCATTACGCACAAGTCTTTCGCCTTTTACTAAAGACTTCCGTGGAGAGGAACATCATTGAGTTGAAGCAATTTTTGTCAGGCTTAGCCTCTTGGCTAGGCCTCATGTATCTGTGAAAAAGAAAAATGTTCTAAAGCATGTTCTCCTCAACATGCTTTAGAACCTAGCTATGGGGAACCCGGGAGCGGAGTTGCCAAACAGCAGCTATTGCTAACTGCAATTCAGACTACAACACCACTTTAAGGGAGAACTTTCCCAAGAGGTGCCACTGGACGGCAAACCATGGACAGGCATCGCTTCTCGGCCTTTTGGCTAAGATCAAGTGTAGTATCTGTTCTTATCAGTTTAATATCTGATACGTCCTCTATAAGGGGACTCAATATTAAATGGATTTTTGCCAACAGGAGCTGAAATAGGGGCTTGCTCCGTTCGCTCCAAGCATCGACCCGGTATTGCATTACTTCTGGGAACGGTGCACCCTTCTACTGTCTTAAGAAAAACCAAAAACACCTGGGCAGCTCCGTGCGACATGGGGTCCAAAGGCCTCAGCGGAAATGGATAGCACAGCAGGTGAGGAAAAACCTGCCAAGGCCGACCGATTGTTTTGGTGGAACGCCTTTCTACTCTCAGCCACAAATCACTGCACATGGCTGGGAATCAAGTGCAGTGCGGAATCAAAAGCAAGATTGCGCCACCAAACATACATGGTAGTGGGTGTATCCTTCCAAGCGACAAGGCTAGTGAGGCCTACCGTGAGAGAAGTGGCTAAGACGACACTGGTGTAGGGCAACGCTTGAGAGCTGGAGATGTAATTACTCAGGGTTCTCTTCATTACGCACAAGTCTTTCGCCTTTTACTAAAGACTTCCGTGGAGAGGAACATCATTGAGTTGAAGCAATTTTTGTCAGGCTTAGCCTCTTGGCTAGGCCTCATGTATCTGTGAAAAAGAAAAATCTTCTAAAGCATGTTCTCCTCAACATGCTTTAGAACCTAGCTATGGGGAACCCGGGAGCGGAGTTGCCAAACAGCAGCTATTGCTAACTGCAATTCAGACTACAACACCACTTTAAGGGAGAACTTTCCCAAGAGGTGCCACTGGACGGCAAACCATGGACAGGCATCGCTTCTCGGCCTTTTGGCTAAGATCAAGTGTAGTATCTGTTTTTATCAGTTTAATATCTGATACGTCCTCTATAAGGGGACTCAATATTAAATGGATTTTTGCCAACAGGAGCTGAAATAGGGGCTTGCTCCGTTCGCTCCAAGCATCGACCCGGTATTGCATTACTTCTGGGAACGGTGCACCCTTCTACTGTCTTAAGAAAAACCAAAAACACCTGGGCAGCTCCGTGCGACATGGGGTCCAAAGGCCTCAGCGGAAATGGATAGCACAGCAGGTGAGGAAAAACCTGCCAAGGCCGACGATTGTTTTGGTGGAACGCCTTTCTACTCTCAGCCACAAATCACTGCACATGAACAAAGACAGCTGGGAATCAAGTGCAGTGCGGAATCAAAAGCAAGTTTGCTTCACCAAACATACATGGTAGTGGGTGTGTCCTTCCAAGCGACAAGGCTAGTGAGGCCTACCGTGAGAGAAGTGGCTAAGACGACGCTGGTGTAGGGCAACTCTCGGATATGTGATTGCTCAGGGTTCTCTTCATTACGCACAAGTATTTTGCCTTGTACCTGTCCGTTGCAACATGACCTTTTGATTGATTTATTGATTAATTGATTGATTGACTTTGTTGCAAGTTTCAGAGAAAAAAGGAAATAACCGGTGCACATTTTAATTAGCTGAGGAGCTAATTAATTTCTAAGGAAAGGACAGGCAAGCTGACGAGCTCCCGAGACAAGGACCCCTATTCGCCCCGCTATTCAGACTCCTCCAAGCAGCCGTAGGCCATACCAACGAACATGTTGAGCCGCTGACTCGGACGCTTCAAGTAAGGCTGATGATTATATCTGGGTAGATTTAGATACTTAACCCTCTATTGCATAGCGTTGCCATATGGTAACAATTACTTTATATCAGTTTTATAACTAAAAGGCTCTATTATAAAATTATTTTATTCTTGATTATTTTTTAACAGGGGGCTTTTACTTTGAAGAACAAATAATTTATGCCATTAGATAACCATGCCTGATTGCCACTCCACTTTCCTTGGACTTATGACACAGTGAAGGCCCATGTGAAGGCCATGTCCTGGGGGCTGCCAAAATTTAATTATTGTTCAATATTTAAGTAAAATTCCAACATGAGAGAAATGTAAATGCTATCTCAGAATAGTTATCTTTCAATTTTTATCATTAAAACCAGTTTAGATTTAATAGGTTTTTTGTAGAATAATAAAATCAATGTATATGTGAATATGGAGGTTATCTACGTGCATTCAACCTATTGGACTGCAATTGACTTACATAGTCATATGCACCAGTCTAGCTAGGGTTCTCCAAAGTTATGTTAACAACTTGTATTTGTTTTTATAAGGGAAAACATTTTGGAATAAACCCATACTTATCCATACAACATGCAAGCTAGATAGTTCATCCTCTAAGGAGCGTACAGTATGTGTTTGAATAGCGTAAGGCACTTCTGTGCTATAACCATGCTGTCTAATCAGCATCTTGATATGCCACACCTGTCAGGTGGATGGATTATCTAGCAAAGGACGCGGACTATGTAACAGCCTTTAGGCTGTTACATAGTCCGCGAGAAGAAAGAACAAAGTTCCCGGTTATAGAGATGCGAGAAGTTCTTTCTGGCCTGACATTTCATACTTCCGTCAGACTGACCAATCACACAATAGTTCTCGGACAAGCTGCGAGAATAAAAATCGGCCCGGAAGATGTGTCGAGAACAAGCTGCAAGAACAGCTGAACAAGAGCTGCGAGAAGTAAATGACGTAATTTTTTTTCTCGCAGCTCTGTCACGAGAACTTTATTCTTCTTCTCGCGGCGTATGTAACAGCCTCAACACAGACTTAAACAAATTTTGGAAATAAAATTGAGAGAAAGGGCCTTTTGAATCCACAGATAAATCTTCGATATCAGCTCATGAGAAATCTGAACAAAAATGAAAGGGTTGGGTTTATATATAGCAGTGGTGTCAAACGTATGGCCCGCGAGATGATTTAATCCGGCCCGCGACTTGTAGAGCACACATTTATGAGCATTTTAAAAAAAAGTAAGTCTCTAGCCCATTCCTGTGAGGAGATATGAATTTTTAAAGAAATAACCAAAATGCTCACTCCAGCCGCTAGGGGGCAGCCAAAATTAAAAAAGCACATTTTAGCAACGTGGGAAATGGTAAATGGCAATCTTGCTTCACCGCTATTAATGTTTCCTCCAGTGCTTTATAGCAAAGTAAAAACCAAAAAAATAAAAGATAAATAAAACGATTTTTATTTTTAGTGCTGAACAATTAATGTACTAGCAAGCGCGATGTGTCTGCGGCTCTGCGCGCGCGAAACGAGCAGGAGCATGCTAGTGTAGGCCTCCAAGATTTATTTCCTAATGTTCCATGCTGCTTTATCTTTATGTTTTAAATTGGGAAAAACGAATTCCAAAACAACCAATAACCTCTGTATCTAAAAATAAATCAAAACAGTAGAAGTTGCACTTTTATTTAATTTAATTTTGTACTGTCTGCATGTTTGCACAAAATGTGTCCCTGTACATATAGTAAACAAAATTGGACAACTGTAAGGTCAGTGCCTGTTGTATTTGTTTATTCAAATAAACAGTTGTTTATTTCATTAGTGCGTATTGGCATCTTTGAGCAAAATACCCCCAAAATTTTTGCTGTGGCGCTTCGCGCCGCACCTCCTATTCCCATGGCCAGCAGCAACTTTTACTAAGACATTTCCTGGGGGGTACAGAGATCCCTTGTGATCTGTGATAATGTAGGTTACAAATGTAGGCTGAGTGTTTTTTACTGATAAGCATATTACTGAAAAACAAAGCTAGAAATTTGGAGTTGACATATGTACGTTATTTTGCCATTATTTTACTGGTCCGGCCCACTTGAGATCAGAGAGGCTGTATGTGGCCCTCGAACCAAAATGAGTTTGACACCCCTGCTTTACAGTGTAGATATTGAATGCTGAGTTGCTGTGCTTTTTGTTTTACTTTTTCTTGCACTTGAGAAACTACTTTGGCTGTGTTTTGGTTTCTGAGCGCTGCTGGTTACCTGTATTACACAGTGTATAGATTGTGATATCTTGTGGACGTTAGTCTGTTCGATCTACACTCTGCTCGACTCTCTCCCTCTCCCTGTAACATTTATTTTAAAGTGCACAATTCTAAAGTACATGTGAAATAGACTTTAAATTAAGTACAAGTATAAGCATACTTGAAATAAATAATGGATAAATTAAGTATATTTTTTATAAACTAAGGTATACTACATTTAAAAAAAAGCCAAGCAGAGCTGAGCCGAGAGAGGTGAGAAACACCCGTGTGTACTGCAGGGTTAATTGTCTAAATGCAGGGTCTAACCCTTCCCATCTGACAAAAAAGCCGGATCGATATGGTCAGTGGGAAAGGGGTATAGTGTTTATTAGCCTTGACTTACAGAAAATACTACAGGCAGACAAGCTGATGATGTCATGCCTTGCTCTGATTGGGTAGCACAGACTTCCTCCTCCCCCCCTCTCTCTCTGCATCTGTTTCTCTCCTCCCTGTCGTCTTGTCTCTGTCTATCCTTGTTCACCCCTTTTCCATTCAACATCTCTCTCTCTCTCTCTCTCTCTCTCTCCCCCCCCCCGCCCTCTCCCTCTCTCTGTCTGTTGCATCCTGCTCCTGCCAGGAAGACGATGGTGGTGATGATGTGACACTGTGAACAGCCAATGATCATTGGTGGAATGGGTGTGTCCAGGGGCCAAGCTTTAAGCTGAGAGGACCAAGGAAGAAAAGGGGGGAATATAGGAGAGTGGGGGAGCATAGTCAGAACTGACGAGAGCCTACACTGGCTTAATAAAGGATGATACGTGGAGTAGTAAGGGAGAAGGAGTAAGCTATCAACCTGAGTTGACATGGACAAATATCGACCAAAGAGACCAACCACTCTGGCTCTTTTCCCACAGCTGCCGCAAGCCGGCACTCAGGTAGGGAGGCTGAGGATGGCCCCATTATTTTTTGTGAGCTGGGCAAATGGGTTACAGTCTGTATGTGTGTGCACAATGATAGGTGGATCCTGTGTTTAAAGCTGAGCTGGAGTGGCATTTAGCTGTATAAATGGATAACAGTGTCAGTGCGCGTGCGCGTGTGCCTGGGAGGATCCTGTCTTCAGAATGAGACAGCATTAGCTAGTTGTGTGTGTGTGTGTGTGTGTGTGTGTGTGTGTGTGTGTGTGTGTGTGTGTGTGTGTGTGTGTGTGTGTGTGTGTGTGTGTGTGTGTGTGTGTTTGTGTATATGTATAAAATGTAAATTGATTCTTGTTTGGCAGGATGATACATCTACATCTGTGTTACCTTGTCTAGGATGTCAAGGTGTAGCTCCCTACAAGGCTGGGTCTATCACACCAAATATATAGACAGAGTTCTCATTAACACATACAGTGCATACGGGATGTATTCACAGCGCTTCACTTTTTCCACATTTCGTTATGATATGCCTCGTTTCCACCGAGCAGAGCGGGTCTGGTAGGAGCGGTTTGGTCTGCTTATTTTGGCTTTTCATTTGCCAAAAGTTGGGTAAGGTCCGAAAATAAGCGAGCTAAACCGCTCTAATGGCGCTTTTCCACTGCATGGCATCAGCTCAACTCGCCTCGACTCAACTCGCATTTTTGGCATTTCCACCGCAAAATCATGGTACCTTCTACCTGCTAGCTGATGCTATTTTGGTATAGCCTCCCTCGAGGTTCCAAGCGAGCTGAGCCGATGAATACTTATGTACAGTCAAAACCGAAATGATTTATACCCCTGGCAAATTTTTACTTGAAGTTATTTTTATGAAACCAGCAAGCTTTTTCTTGATTGGAAATTGCACAGGCTTCTCCCAAAAGATAATAAGACAATGTACAAGAGGCATCATTGTGAAAAAATATATATTTTTCAGCTTTTATTTACATTTGAACAAAAAGTGGCATGTCCAAAATTATTCATACCCTTCTCAATAATCAAAAGAAAAAGCCTTTTAAGCAATCAAACCCTTCCTATAATTGCTGACCAGCTTTTTTTATGTCTCCACTAGTATTTTTAACCATTCACTCTTTCAGTTTGGAGGTCTCACTGCCATCACCCTGATCTTTAGCTCCCTCCACAGATTCTCAATTGGATTCAAGTCAGATCTCTGGCTGGGCCACTGTAAAACGTTAATGTGTTTGTCCGCTAACACTTTCTTCACCACTTTTGCTTTGTGTTTTGGGTCGTTGTCGTATTATTAAAAAAATTCAAGACGTCCCGGATGGTGGGAAACCTATGAGGACGTGGTCGGAAGCCAAAAGTTACACCTGTACTCGGCAGGAGGATAGTGAGAGAGGTGAAAAATAATCCTAGGATCACCACCAAGGCCATCCTGGTTAATCTTGTCTCTGCTGGAGGCAAAGTTTCATGGCAGACAATACAACGGATACTGCACACTGCTGGGTTCCTTGGACGCAGAATAAGGAGGATGCCACTTCTCCAGATAAGGCACACAAAAGCCTGCTTGGACTTTGCAAATGCTTATCTGGACAAAAAAGAAGACTTCTGGGGCCTTATTCACAAAACATTTTGTGAAACATTTTATCTTTATCTAGCGCTATAAGTACTCCTAAGGAGCACTAAAAGTTCTTAGTAAGGAGTAATTTCTTAAAACCTATTCACAAAGCTGATAAGACCAACTTTTACTAAGGAATGGGAGGGACTCCTAAGCTAAGACTAGAGGGCGGTGTTGACCCTGTTGCTATGGATGAGATAATGTTCATACCTTCTATGCCCACAGTGATTGGCTGAGAGGGAATGAGTCTCTAAGGCCCTGTTCTCACGGCAACACGAAACGGTGCAAACGTGGAAAAATTCCCGCGGTTGCACTATATCATGTACATGAAAACAGCAAACGCAGGCATGAAACCGCAAGTTTTTGAGATCACGTCCCAGGGAGGATTTTTTGGAAAACACAACGGTTTTGGTTTCGTGTGAACACCGAAACCATTTCCCCTGGTAACGCTGACGTCACGGCTCCACTTCACGTATACATAGTCTATAACATTTGCTGTCAATACCCACACGCGAGTTATAAAGTTAGAAGACAACATAACGTGCAGGGCTTAAATAGGCCTATAACACTCGCCAATTTAGTCTGTAGTCTATTAGTAAGTTATTGATACCATGAACCCGCCACTTTGTCTGGGGAAAGATTTGTGCTCTGCCGCTTTTTCTAGCAAAATAAACTTGTGTACACGGCTCTCTCTACATTAAAAAACACTATCCATAGTTCAGCGCGCAGTGGTTAAGTTACTGTTCAACAAAAGGAGCATTAAGGCTACGGCTTCACAGTAAAAGCATTTCACTGGCTAAACATTAACAGCATTTCACCGGACAAACGTGAGTTGGCTTTTATTTTGAAGTACGCCTAACAGGAAAAGTAGCCGCTCACAAAGCCCCTTCACTATCAGCATGTCTTCTGTTTTCACGAGTTCAATGCGGTGAAATAAGAGGACAGAAAGCTTGTCATTTACAATACTTGTAACCCCAAGCTTACACCAACCGCTTTATGAACGTTAGTGGCATTCATTTTCGGTTTCAGTAAGGTTTTATGCATCAAATTGTACCGGAAAAGCTATCTACTACTACCTTGTACCGCCAACTGCTGGCCTGGCAGGCTTACTACATCGATTTCGTCCCGTTTCCTCTGAAAACATGTGCACGGGTGAAGATGTCAGATAAATTGTGTCTAAACGGGGTTTTAAAAAAAAACAAAAACGGGAAAACTGTCACGTATTCACCGTGAGAACAGGGCCTAAGAGTGAATTTATGATAGAAACACTGTGGGAGATATCCATATCGTGTCGCTGTATTAAAGTAAAGAGTTTTTATATACAATTAATGACAAGTGACACTGATTTAACATGAAACCAAGATACTGCAGGGTTTCCCAAACATTCATTCACAATTAACCTACAATAGCGCCACATAGGCCTATTAATTTTAAATTTTACAATGATTTGAATCGGAAAAAATATCCTCATTGAACAGCTGCACGCCATGCACTCTCACTGTATTTCTCTCAACGGCGGACTATGCAGCAATAGTCAGACAGCGACAAACCAGGAAATTCACGAAATTCACAATTTAGAAACAACAGCCGGCGAAATCGTAAAGTGCATGTGGAAGGAAAAAGGCGAGACGCGCAACTATACAGTAGCGGACCTGTGGAACGGAGGATATACTGCGAAGTGCCACATATAGGCCTACTCTAGTAACAAATTAAACCCAAAGGTGACACCGAAAGTAACTTTCAGTGCATCGTAAACCCAAAGCAACTGCAGGAAAAGGAACTTAATGAATAATTGTTTATATGAATGTAATAAATATAAATGTGTCTATACTTTCTAAATATAGCTTTACTAAGATCATTAACCCCTTACAGCTATTAAGGTACCTTTTGTAAAGCTCACTAGCTTTAAATCTCTCAAACACCATCAAAAGATTGTCTGTGATCTACTCTTTGTGACTCCTAGCTTTTCATAGATTTAGGAGCTAGTTTTAGTGCTAAAATGCTTTGTGAATTACACTTATCTTAAAAAGTTAGGAGTCCTAAAATTAGGAGTGAAACGCCCCTTATTTTTGAGAGTTACTCCTAAATCAGCATGTTAGGATCTACTCTTAGCCTTAAAATGTTTTGTGAATACGGCCCCTGGTCTTCTGTTTTGTGGTCAAATGAAACTAAATTGAATTGTTTTGCCACAATGATGTATCCTTCATTTGGCATGAAAAAGGAGAAGCCTTCAACCCTAAGAACACCATCCCCACTGTCAAACATGGTGGTGGGAACCTAATGCTTTGGATTTTTTTTTTTCAGCCAATGGACCAGGGAACCTAATCACAGTAAACGGCATCATGAAAAAAGAGCAATACATCAAAATTCTCAACAACAACATCAGGCAGTCTGCAGAGAAACTTGGCCTTGGGCACCATTGGACATTTCAGCAGGACAACGACCCAAAACACAAAGCAAAAATGGTGAAGAAATGGTTAGCGGACAAACACATTAACGTTTACAGTGGCCAAGCCAGAGACCTGACTTGAATCCAATTGAGAATCTGTGGAGGGAGCTGAAGATCAGGGTGATGGCAAGAAGACCCTCCAACCTGAAAGAGTTGGAGCTCATTGCCAAAGATGAATGGGCAAAAATACCAGTGGAGAGATGCAAAAAGCTGGCCAGCAATTATAGGAAGCGTTTGATTGCTTTAATAGCCAATAAAGGCTTTTCTATTGACTATTGAGAAGGGTATGAATAATTTTGGACATGTCAATTTTTGTTCAAATGTTAATAAAAGCTTTTTTTTCCACAAAGATGCCTCTTGTACATCGTCTTATTATCGGCATAATGAGGAATTACAGTATGGCACCATGATAGGACCTATGGTCAATTAGTTATGGCCAATTAGCTGCTAAGCACCGCCCTGTGTAAACGTTTTGGTCAATGGCGGCCATGTTTTTTAAACTATTCTACTAATCTTTTATGGGCATCTGTATCTCTTTACCCCGGTACGTCTTGATCAATTTGGTGTTGATTGCGTACAATTAGAGAAAGTTGTGGTGAAAAACCTGTTTTTCAGTTTATGCTAAGTAAATGCAAATTAGCGAAAAATATTTCCAGGCGGACTTATATGGTCCCGGAGGCTTTTTTGTAGAGCACCCTCACGTGTACCAGTATGATACATTTCTAGTCAATCGGACTTATGGTGTGAGGGGCGTGGCCTCTCAACCTTTTTTCATACAGGGCTTAATAACAGCGCGACCTTGTGGAGGATTCCTTAGACAAATAATAGCACCCCCCCCTCCCCCCGGAGTGTGGATGCACGCTCTGTGAAATTCTTGCATTTCTGCGAATAACGGTTTGAGCTTGAAAAAGAGGTGAAAGAATTAAAAAAAGTATTGTCGATAACAATAATTGCAGGTCCTCAATACTTGAGGACCTGCACTTAATAATACATACCATGTTTGTGGCAGGGCAGCAGAGCAGAGAAGCTCCATGCGTGGCTGTGTGTTTAGCAGCTGAGACGTTGAGTGGCTGGGAACAGAAATGGGCAAGTGTAGGTTGTTAACTTCTGACGTACTTTTTAGACACCCAAATTGTTCATTGTCCTTGACTACTAAGCCAGTTATAAAACATAAAACTGCAGAGAGGCGGAGCAGCAAATTCTTGCCCCCACATAATAGTTTCTGTGGCCCTTGGTAGTGATCCATGTTGAACATTTTAGAATTTTGTGTTAAAAACATTTCTGTTCACATGAATCCGTAGAGTTTATTAAAGTCACTAAAACTGTTGATATCAAGTTTAAAAGTCATCTTAATCAGTTATATGGGGTTAAGTCTATACAGTTTGAATGAATCCCACATACTTTCTTCACATGTATTTTATTTAACCTTTATTTAACCAGGAGAAATCATTGAGATTAAAAATCTCTTTTACAAGACAGTCTTGGCCAAGACAGGCAGCAGCACAGTC
The DNA here is from genome assembly GCF_949987685.1 of Ammodytes marinus. NCBI lineage: Eukaryota > Metazoa > Chordata > Actinopteri > Uranoscopiformes > Ammodytidae > Ammodytes > Ammodytes marinus. The sequence continues at coordinate 25,308,385 of NC_137234.1, read as the reverse complement.
CAGAGTCACAAACAATAATTTAAAAACAACAGAGAACATACTGTATAAATAGAGTCACAGTCAGAACATCATCAAACAAAGCATGTACAGACAGAAGAGCCAGCTTCAACATCATTAAGTAAGGACTTAAACATTTTAGAGAAACCAGCTCCTTAAGGTTTAGCGCATGTTGCAGCTGGTTCCATGAAAAAGGAACAGAATAACTAAATGCCCTTTTCCCAAGTTCAGTACGGACTCTAGGCACAGTCAGTAAAAACAAGTCATCAGAGCGGAGCTGATACTTTCCTGTGCTTTTCTGAATTACATACTTCTGGAGGTACAGTATGTAGGAAGAACACCGAGGATATGCCTACAATAACGTAACTATGGTTAAATTAGATTTTGTTACCTTCTCTTTTTCAATAAATTAATAATTAGTTGTTCTCCCTTGCTCACGCTCCAGGTCTGAAAATGAGTCCACTCCAGCCCTGAATTTATGCCATAATAGAGTACAGTCGGCTTGCTAAGTGTAATAAACAGTTATGAAGTGCTATGACAATGCAAAAATGAATAAGCCAGCTAATATTTCTCTGTTCTGCCAGTGCTGTTAGTTCAGCTGAAGGTCTGCTATGACATCCCCAAAAGTTTTTAAACTCACCAAAAGTTTGTCAGGCTAGTATATTCAATTGTAAATCCACTCTTGGCATTCCACTATGCCGAGGATTAGTCGTTTTATAAAGCAGCCTGCAACAAAATAGTTTTCAGCAGCAATTACGAAACTCGGCGTGCACATCAGGACACGCGAAACTTGCGATCTGACATTGGTTCTGGGGCTGTACCTCAAAAAATGGGCCCCTAAGAAGGTTTTCAGGAATAGTACGAAGCAGGAATGAGCTGGGAGCATGACATTTTTTCAGGAAGATACGGCCCCAGGTGCAACAGAAAGCAATTTCGAGTTTTGGGCAAAACCCAACAGGAAGTCCGCCATTTTGGATTTAGTGCATAAAATCGCAATTTATAGATGTTTCATATTCTAGCAAACTTGTCCAAGAGATTTCACGCTAGTGACTTCAAACCACTTCCAAAATTATCTTAACTTATTACCGATATTTGATTACAAAGATCTTTTAAATTGAGCAAGGAACCAGGGAGCTATTAGGGGTCAAAGTTGAAAAAGGGCAAATTAAAAACAATACCTCAGGAAACCTTTAATTAATCATAACTGAGGCTTTGTTATGCTTAGGTGCACACAATTCTATACACAAATGTATCATTCCAGGATACACAAAAAAGCCTTTTTATGCCCCGCTAGGGTTGTACGGAATCCAATTTTCGATACCTATATACCCCGGCATACGGTATTACCATTTTGTAATTACGTTGTCCGTTTTATATATATTTTTCTTATATTTACTTAATTTTTTATGATTTAAAGAAAAAAATAATTATTTACTACATTTAACTAGCTCACATTGAACTAATTACATTGACGTTACCTACGCCAAATACTAATTTTAACAAATAGGACTTGAACTCATCACCATGTAGTGTTACGTTAGAAGACCTCAAGGGTTCCCCTCTTTTTGTGTGTGTGTGTGTGTGTGTGTGTGTGTTTGTGTGATAGTCCAATTCTGTGTCTCATTAACTCTATCCAGGACTCCATCAACAACAACTCTTTTGGCAACAAAGACAGCTGGAAGGACCCCCACTCTTCTTCTCCTCACATTACAGGTATGGACTAGGGCTGTCAAACGATACAATTTTTAATCAGATTAATGACAGGGTAGCTGTGGATTAATCACGATTAATCGGCATTAGAAATATTCCCGAAAAAAATCTAATTTTCTCTGTATTTAGGTGTTGGATCATTGTTTGTTTGTAATGATTTAATTTGAATTGTGTGCTCCATGCCATGTGCTATGGCCGTGAGCCGTAATAAATAAATGAAATGAAATGAAATGAAATGAGAAAGATAAATGACAGATCTATAGGCCTACATTTTACAACTGTTTTTTTTTCATGGCAAATTCTAATGTGTTATTACTGAAATATTAAATACAATCAAACTAAAACATAGGGGAGAACGGGGTAATTTGTCACACGGGTACGTTGTCACAATCGTTATATCTCGGAACCAGAAGGCGCTGTCTGTTACATTTTGGTATGTAAATATCCACAACTGGGATCAGAGGTCACCTACATAGTCTTCCTTGGAGTTAGACTGCTGCATTTGAGGTGAGAGGACTGTTAAGGCCAGGACACACCAGTCCGACTACCCGAAAATGGAGACTGCCGATTCAGGGAGCTCCAGTCTTCCCGTCGCGGCCGAAAAAGTGCAAAGAACACACCAAACCGACTGCCGACTTTCCGTAACCTCTGCGCTTGCGCGGGACGTAATGTCTCCATAACAGCAGGCGGCGCTAATCTGTATTGTGGCCCGAAAAAATACAGAAGCCGGAAATGATGGGACGGCTCTCTAGACCATAAACATAGATAGAAATACGTATTTATATTTATGGACCATAAAGAGCACCATTTTTAGCAGAGAGTGTCGAGCATGGTGTCGAGCAGTCAACAAGGGTTGATGCATGTGAGTACTCGCTGAACGAAACAAACAAACACATTAAAACGATGGCTAACTGTTGTTAGCTGTTTGTGCTACCCGCCTCACTTCCGGGCTTCACTGATTCGCTAGCCCTCCACAAATCAAATTGCTCCAACTGAAAGACTGCCCACCGCCTCAAAAGAAGCCCGACGACATCTACGACGAACGATTTCACGGCTCACACCAAACAGATTCGTGTCCCCGCCCCCTCCCGACTCTACGACGGCGATTATCGGGCCGGTGTGTCCTGGCCTTTAGTGTTTTTCATGTCAAATTGAAAATATTTAGCTCCTCAGTATTTTTCTTCTAGGCTTTTACACAATGGGTTTATAACAAAACACTTGTTACCCTTAAAAAGTGTGAAGGGTAAGCTATAGTTTAGATTGTTTTTAGCAAGCTAATTAGTTGTCAGATGGTTGTTGGCCTTGATGCTAGCAATACATTCCAGTTGGGGTTGGTCGTCACATTTTTGGGGGGGCTGGTTGTCACATGTTATCCAAAGGGTGCAACCAGGAAAGGAACCCAATTACAAAAGAAAATGTCAAGCTGTATCCTCACTGACACCCCAGAGAAGGAGAGAATTGAGCAGAAAAGGCAGCTTGCATACAAAAGAGAAAAAGGGCAACAAAATCAAAACGACCCAGTGCATCCCAAACTAGACCAGTTGCCAAGGCTACTGCACCCCAGTGCACTCCACCCCAGCTGGGGAAGAAGAAACAGAAGAGAAAGAGACAGGAGGGGGAATCTTCATCAGATGAAGAGGATAGTTTGTGTTTGGTTTGTATGGAAACGTTCTCCAGCACCCGTTCAGGGGAGGTAAGGGAGAAGTGTTGTATGTGCAACCAGTGGGCACACAATCTCTGCTTAGTTAGAGTGAGCAGACCCTACATTTGCCATCACTCTAACTCAGATAGTGAATGTGTGTATCCTAGTTGAGTAGGCTATTATTGTTAGACCTATTTGTTTTGTTCTTTATGTTGTTACTTACAGTAGGTTGGTCTTGATATGGATTTCCCTTTTGTTAATTCATTGCTCATTTTGTGTTAAGATGCATAAAGTTATGTAGGCCTATTTTTCAACTTGACAATGAATTGTCAAATTAATTGTTAGTTCTGCTTTCTTGCCTTCTTTTTAAGATTTTTCCCATAAATATAACATTGTGACAAACAACCCCATAGTGTGTGACAACCGACCCCTTGATGGGGTTGGTTGTCACAATGTGTTAGAGTGTCTTTGATGGTAAATTTCTTCTTTATTACAATTCGTTAGAAAAAGTGCGGGCTTCACATTTCAAGCCAACACCTTAAGCTTCAATTTAATGTAGGAATGACTATTGAAAGAAGTTTAGTGTGCCTACTTACCCCGGTCTCCCCTACCACACACATGGCATCTTTCTCCAGAATCAATGGATAGATGTGTGTGTTTGTATCCCATATGTGTGCATGACATTAAGATCAATGAATTCTGGTAAATTTTTGAATTCCTACATGCAAAACTTGATTGCAGTCCACGTGTGTGTGTGTGTGTGTGTGTGTGTGTGTGTGTGTGTGTGTGTGTGTGTGTGTGTGTGTGTGTGTGTGTGTGTGTGTGTGTGTGTGTGTGTGTGTGTGTGTACAGTCATGGACAAAAGTGGAATTCTGTCAAATAATGCACTGTCTCACCCAGAAAATGATTGCATTGCGTTGGCATTAATATTTTCATAACGTTTGTTTGCAACTGAAAAACACCAAAAAGAAAATACAAAAATGCCAAATTAGATACAATGTTGGGATTCAGATCTGGACTGATTGCTGGCCACATCAGAACTCTCCAGTGCTTTCCCTCAAACAATTTTTTTGCTTTTTGAAGTATGCTTTGGGTCATTGTCCTGCTGGAAGATCCATGTCCTCTGACTGAGACCCATCTTTCTGACACTGGGTCGTACATTGCGCTCCATAATTCCTTGATAGTCCTCCGGTTGCACACAGTCAAGGAATCCTGTGCAAGAGGTCTTCGGGCCAGGGATGCGCTGAAGTCGGGGTAGAAAAAGATCTTGTGCCCGAGAAAACACAAGTTGTCCCTTCTCTTCCCAAAGACACGCTCCTTATCCTGGTAGTTGTGGAAAAGCACAATAAAAGCTGGAGATCTGTTGTTATGCATTAGCTCTCCCCAGCCTGTGTGCGCGGTCCAGCTTCAGCGGTGTGGGGAAGAACTTGGGCCTAAGAATCTCTGTAAAGAGCTCCATCATGAACTTGGCCGGGTCAGAGCCTTCCATCTTCTCTAGGATACCCACCACCCTTAAAATGGATCTTCGTGAAGGTTCTTCAAATCATCCACTAGTCAATGCGCTGGTCATGTAGGTCCATTGTGACGCCGAGGGATGCATTGACTGGGGCCAGAACTTTGGCCACCAGGGATGTGACGGTTCCAGTGAGGTCGGTGAGAAAAACAGAGCGCTCTTGTTCTTCTTTGACTTACCCAACATTTTTGAGGACCGGTGATGCAACGAAAGTATTTCTTTTCAAAGGGGTAACCCCAAAGTAAGCTGTAGCTCCATAAAATGGAAATTAAAGTGAAAGTTGTTCTGGAACGATTCGCCTGCCTACTCCGTCTTCATGCTGAACCGGAAGTCCTGCCATTAATTTTCAATGTACACCCGCATACACAGCGAGCAGCCTGTTTGCAGTGATCTGAGCAGCCAAAGCATCTTTTGAAAGTTGAGGAATTGTAAATGAGGAGTTGCTCGCCGCTTGATCATATTGGGCCATATATGCCTTACGCCTGGCGCCGTTTCTGAGATCAGACCCGTCACACTTACGGTGCAACAACAACAACAACATGGTCCAGCTGTGCCAAAAAAAAGACAGATGTAGGTACACTGTGTAACCAGCGGCAGTCATGTCACAAATAGCATTAAATCAGCATGAAGACGCACCCTGATCGCAAATACACACACATTAACAGCAATTCAGCAACATACTAAACACATTAACAACAGCAGTGTGTGCTCAGCGGCAAAAATAAAGGCAGACATCAGCCTACCTGAAAGTGAAAGTGCACCAGGTCTGGCGGAGGACAACACCGGTGCTTCGCTGTACTATATTGGAATTCCACACGGATACTGTCGTCAAGTTTGGGTTCATATTACCCTCTGTAAGAGCACACAGCTGGGTGAGTTTCACTATGCTAACCGACACTACCTTGGCTTAAGTACAACCAACAGCTAAACAGATGCAAAATACACATATTTGCAATCTCAACGCTGATTGGCTATCGCGGCGTGGCGACGCCGAAAATATCAATATTTTCATCTTCTGCGTTCGCCGCATATGTTCCCGCCGCTGGACGCCGATTCTTGGGTGGACACGCGGCCATGTGCTAGTACATTGACTTTGTATGTAATCTCGCCACGCGGCGAGTGGAGTGTGTTCGCACCTTTACAGAAGGAAGGAACTCAAAAGAGCGATCCAATGAATCCCAATGTGATTTAAAAAATTAAACATTAGTTACATTTTTCTAAATGAAAGACAGCCCTGGTTATGCATAGCTCTACTTCATTCCCAAACTGAGCACAGTGTCTGCAGTGCTGCTTGAGCGTACAACCCCCTGGAGAGGCTGGCAGAGCAATAGGAACGACAGGTGCGCCACAGGCATATTTGTTGCTTTTTGTGGGGAACCAGAATAAATCTCCACCAAGTATTTTTTTTCCTCTGCAGCAAGACTGCAAGTTTTTATTTTCTGCTGCCTGGACATTGTTTCTGCTTTCGTCTTCTTCCCGTCTTCACAGCCTTAACACACCCCTTGATGACATCACGGTTCTCAAGAAAAAACAACAATTTTTTGTTACCTGCTGAGAACTCTGAGTTTGCTGAGAGTTTGTCAGCTCAGAGTGGAGGCATGAAGTCAGTGTGTTTAAAAAAAACATGTTAATCTTATTGTAGTTACAATGTGCCAGATGTAATAAAGTCAAGTCACCTTTTTTTAAAGACCAGAGGCTTGGATTTTTTCTTGATGTTTACTGGGTATGTTCTTGAACAATTTGAAATGACTATAACTATTATCCAGCTAAATCTGCCTGTGATAGACTACTTGGATAATCCTTATTCCTACACTTGGTTACCTAATACATAATCTTAAACTTCTGTTCCTTTTCGCATGTGTGTGTGTGCGCGTGTGTGTGTGTGTGTGTGTGTGTGTGTGTGTGGTGTGTGTTTTAAGGGGATCTAGCACCACCAGATATCCAACCAAAAGCGGAGGACAAAGTCCTGCACAGCACGTGTCAGCCAGCCACAAGACCACCCATTACCAATGGAGCCAGGGGCAACACCGCTACCACCACCGCAGCAGTTTTGCCTCTGGCACGGGATAGGCAGGTGTATGGGGCAACACATACACATTCCTCCAATACACAGAGGAACAACAAACAACAAGGAGGACCAAGGAAAGGAGTAGGAAGAGGGGGAGGAAATGGAGCAAAAACAATGAGAGAAAGGAGCCTGGGTGACATCAGAAGAAAAGTTGGAGTGAGTGCAGGGAAGGAAGATAGAAGAGGAGGAAGACTGTGTGAAGATTCCAAGGGGAAGGAGAATGAGAGGAATGGACATCAGAAACCAAGAGAAGCAAATGGACTGAAAAACAAGGGGGCTAATGGGAAAGGAAAAGAAGGTGCAAAAGGAGGTAACAGAGGAGGGGGATTCAAGCCATATAACATGCTGTCAAATAAAGAAGTTTATCTGACAGCCATGGTGGTCCCACGTACTCCTGTAGCACCAAGAAACCAGGACAAGACCCAGGACCAAGGTAATTAACCCACCTTTAGTGTGAGGTCTTCAATTTGTTTATTATCTTACTATATTTATTTTATCTGCAGTCTTCCCTTGTGAGATAGCAACAAAAAAAGTACTTTCTTAACAAATTCACAAGGAAATGCTTTGGAAAAAAAAACGAAAGGCTAGCTCACCTGAAAAAGCCAGGCTGATAATAGTGTCACCTGCTAATTAAGCCTGAAGTGTTTCCAATAACGCAGTTGAGCCTGTTCTTATCAAGGCCGACTCTAGTCAAGCCTGCTTAGGCTCTCTTAAGGTGCGAACACACTGCACTCACCGCCGATAGCACCATAGCAACAAGTTATAAGCTGTTAGGGCTTCAGCTCTATTTAGTATATCTTCAATGATGGAAATGCCATGGATTACATAATGGACCATTTTTCAGAATCATGAAGTACAATTCAGAACCTGCAAAGCTCCCACAATTTTCATTTAATCAAATAATTTAGTCAAATTTAGTCGAATGCTTAGTTACATGTTCAGCAGTAACTAAGAATGATCTCATTCATGAATGACCTTTTGCAGGAATGCTGAATTTATTCAGACTCCATTATTGTCCGCTCATGAATTGGCAACTGATCACGTACAGTGCTTCTTGAAAGTATTTTAACCCCTTGAGCCTTTTGGAATGTAATTTAGTTTAACCATTATCAATTAATTTGTATCAATACCAGCATTTTTTATATTAAATAACAGGTGTGTGTTTATCAATTCAACATTTATTTTCTGGATTTTTTTCAGAAAGACTAAAATAAAACTAATTATTTGGCAACTTTTGTATGTGCACAAGTAAGTGAACCCTGAGCTGCATTACATAAATTGAGCAAGTAAACACAATCAGGTGGGCCAAATTGAGTGATGAAATGGACCAATGTAATGAGATATCTTTAGGGAAGAAATTGGGCGGCACTAGATAAAACAAATCAAATCAGGTCAATTTAGGCTCACCAAAGTGAACCCATACAGGTAAGACATGCCGAGAGGAAAGGAAATCTCAGAGGATCTTAGGGAGAGAGTTGTGATGTTGCACATTTGTCTGGGGACAGCTATAAATTAATTTAAAAAAAATTGAGTTCCATCGGTTCACCATGAGGCAGATTATCTACAAATGGAGAGCTCTAAGAGTGACTGAACATCTGCCTAGAGGTGGACTTCCTTCAAAAATATCCACAAGAGGCAAAATAAATTAGATTTTTCAAGTAAAAGCCAACCCAAACATTACATCTAGTGATTTGAAGACCTCTCTTGCAGCATCTGGGACAGATGTGCATGGTTCCACAATAAGAAGAGAACTCAGTCAACATGGCTTTCATGGAAGGGTTGCTGAAGAAGCCTCTGCTCTCAAAAAAGAACAAAACTGCTTGTCACAACTTTGCCAGTGAGCACCTAGAGATATCTGAAGTCTTCTGGAAGTCTTTTCTGTGGACAGATTAGTCCAAAATTGAACTGTTTGGTCATAACCAAAACCGCCATGTTTGGGCAAAAATTTAAGTCTGCCTACCACTAAAATAACCTTCTCCCAAGTAAGTGACGAATGGTGGTGGCAAATGGTCAGCAAATCTCTAGAAGTAATGTTTTGGTTGGCTTTTATCTGAAAAATCACTTTTATTCTGGCGCTTGTGGACTATGAGAATATGTTTATTTATTTATTTTTTGCTATTTTCTTTCGAACTTAGTGTTCTGATTTCATTGTGGACGTTGATTCTTTTGAAAATGATAATAAAATGAAAATTACCTTTAGGTGACATTCCTTGCTTCACCACTTTCCCCCTAATGCGTTGATAGATTGGCAATATGCCACTCATTAAAGCCACTACGAGTAACATGGCACGTTGGCGGCCCCTTTGGACAAAAGCGGTAGTATTTTTACGACGCCAGCTGTCGTGAAGCTGTTTTCTAGCGCGTGCCGGGCGTGCGAGATTCAAATGATCAGGAAGCAATATAGTGCATGTCCGTGTGTTGAAAGTGTGAGGGCACCGGAATCTTTTCGGCTCCGTGAGAGTGGTTAGTGACACAGCATCAACTAATGCCAGTCAGTGCTACACAAACCTGATTGCAATGAGTTGATGCAGTGTCACCTCTCACGGAGCTGAAAGAGTCCGTGTCCTCACACAAAGCGAATGAACGAGAGACGGCAGTTAGTATGGATCACGATGAGGTAATGTGTTTATGTTATTTCAGATGAATAATGGTCATCTGATGATGCTGGTGAGGCAAAGTAAACTTTGTTTTAGTAGGCTACCGCTCATTAATTTAGGAGTAAACACTGCAGTCTAATTCGCTCCCGTGAAATTGTGTATATACGTTGCTTGGCAACGCCCTCCCGCCCGCCTATCACTCTCCCTTTTAGCTTTTCTTCATTGCATTTTCTTTTTTTTCTTTGATGGTTCAGCCCCATTATCAGTCATTATGACGACAAATAACTGTCTCAAACAAGGCTCCCGCTCCCCTTCCCTCATCTGGAGGGATAGGCTTCTCAAATCGCGTTGCAGCGCCACACTGAAATCTGCGACCAATACGGATATGTGACCATAGAGCCTGAACGAGCGAACCGGAAATCGGACTGGGTGTACGACCAGACCAAAAGCAGTAATAACAACTATATAAAAACGTCTTTCTTTGCACTGATGGTCTCGTTTGGTGTTAAAGGTTATTTATGATTATGAGAGGAACCATGAGGCTGTTAAAAAGATATTTAAATGTTACTCGGAGCTGCTTTAACTTTTGTGCTGACAGATCAGGTGCCCCCTGCCTCAACTGGTTAACTTTTTTCTTTTAACTCTTTTTTTTGCTTCAAATTTAATATCGGATATTTAAAGGACTTTTTTTCTTTATTTTCTGTTACAATCGTCACCACGGAGGAAACACTTCTCTGTCTTCCATCTCGGACACAGCTGTTTGTATTTCTTCAGGTGTGAAACGTTTCTTTTTTACTTTAAGGGCCAAGCTCCTCCCAACAAACATCACCGCTATAAACCGGATACGCCTTGGCAAATGTATTTCCTTATATAGAGAAATGAGGACGTTTCAGTATGCTGATCGCATAGAGCGGATATGTGCCCGTCGGTTTTGATTTATTAACATACGCAATGCTTTAGGAACAAAATTGTCTGGTACGCACTACGCAGGTGTCTTAAACCCGACGATGAAATTGCATAATCAATCTCTTTTTGCGTAGTAAGAACATTTCCACACAATTATTAGTAAATTATGGCCATTGTTAGGACCTTCAACTCAGAGCCGGCCTGAGGCATAAGCAAACTAAGCGGTTGCTTTTTTGTTTGTGTGTTTGATATTAACATCATGTTGTGCAAATTTAAGTTATCATACAAAGAAAGAACTACAATGTTTTGGTCTAGATAATTAATAGCCTAATAATTTAAACAGTTCATCTGGGAGGTAATCCAAGGTTAACTGATCACGTCACATTCACATCCATTCACATTGTGTATTGAATTTATTTAAAAACATTTTGAAATGGGGCTTCCCTCAGTTGCCCATGCACTGTGTATAGTCTGAAATAGGCTATAGACTCTATAGCCTATTCCAGCCTTGTCTGTGAAAAAAAAGATAGCTGGACAACAGAGTTCTTCTGCTTCGTTCCTCTCACTGTATTTAAATGCATTCATTATATTACAGAGAAATATGTCCCTTAAAGAAAAAGAGCTCCAAGCCCAACCCAGAGGACCCTCCATAATATTGTATCTTAAATTTAAAAAAAATATGGAAAATCAACGTGTCTTTCTTCAATAACTTCTAATTCATCCGACCCAGTGTCTCCAAATTATTTGTTCACACAAAATTCATCAGCTTTAGCCTCTTCATTTTCCTCTCAAAGTGCACAAGATTCATGCATTTCACTTTAAAAAGCTAAAACAAATCTAGATTTATCTATTATTTTCTATTTATCTTCACTATTTTCACCCAGCTGCACATTGGAGGCACTAAACAGAAAAACATTGGGTGTGTGAATGGCATTTAACAAAGGTCAATCATTTGGGCTGACTATCATTGGAGAGGGGCCCCTTGATCATATTCTGCTTAGGGCCACATGAAGGCTTGGGCCGGCTCTGCTTCAACTCTTTGCAAGCGGTTTGAAAATTACTATTTCTTTCACCACTGTCCATTTTTTGTGTTCTAAGGGCAAAACCATAACAGGACCCAGGGCAACCCCCCTGTCCTCTCTCAGTCCTGCAGCGAGGGAGGGACTATCAAAATGTCTCTCAGCTCAGACACAGAGGGCCCTCCACCAGGGCCCATGCATCCCTCTCTATCCCGTCAAAACAACCCTGACATCCGCGAGGAAGAGGGGGAGGGAGAATGGACTCCCTGCATGAAGTCCCAGAGTGGTCCAACACACTGCCTTGCAGGAAATGAAAAAATACAGATGGACTGCAGCAAGTCAGAGATGGACACAGGGGGAGAAAAAGGTAACAATAACTCTGAGGCTCATTGCACGGCCACTGTCACTCGGGGAGATTGTGCAGCTTCTCAGACTGTACAACAAAGTGAAGCCAAAGCAGGGTTAAACTATGAACATGCTCGATTGGAGTTGGTCAGCCTTAAGGACTGCTTGCACCGTTACAATGACCACAATGATGACAGCGATGCAGAGACAGTCTATCAGTCAGCCAATGAGGAAGAAGACCCCGAGTATGAGGAGGAAAGGAAAAGAAGAGACCAAGCAAGGAAGAAAGGTAATGATACAGATTACTAAGAGAAACATATACTTTTACTGTAATAATATCCTCTTTCTTATTTTAATGTCAAATTAATTTCTCAGTTTGTATATCTAATTAAAGGATGTCCCAAATGAATTCCCTTGCATGTTATGGGAAGTGATCAAAGCGCTAATCAGTAATTGATTCCCATTCTAGTTCTACAGTCCAGAATGAACAGGAAAAGAGGAGGACTGCTCCAAAAATATTCCAGCTGAGAACCTACTTTTCAGGTTCAGAACCAATTTATTTTTAGGTGTAAACATGCCGGCCGTCAAAAGGTTCTTGAACTGGAACTGGCACAGATCCTTGCCGGTGTGAAAGCCCTATCTGTGGAACTATACTGAAAAGATAATAGTTTAAGCACCAAACTTTGTAATATGAAGAAAACGATTCCTTTATTGTCATTGCATGAGACAAACAACAGAATTCAGTGTAGTTGTAGCTTCAGGACAGATTGTCTGGGGATGAAATTTAACCCACGTCTGTCTCTGTTTGCATCTTTCTGCGGCTATCAGTTGAAACTTTCCTTGTTTTTTCTGATTCTCTGCTAGAGAAAAGGAAAGAGGAAGAAAAGAGAAGCAAGAAGGATGAAGAGATGAAGAAGAGAAGGGAAGAGGATGTGAAAATGAGGAGGGAGGAGGAAGTGAAGAGGAGAAGGGAAGTTGTGGCAAGATTTTGCAGACAGTCTAAGGTAACATCAACCACGGCAGAAGAAGGAACCAGGAAGGAAGATGAGTTTAGTGGACAAATGATCGGAGCTATCAGAAGCAGGAAACTTCCCAACCTCTTTGCCAACAACAGAATTAATTTCAATGCCACTGGTTTGTATATTTTCCAAATATTAATTTTACATAAAAAAGTCTGGTGGTATAACTATAAATTAATAAGCAGGCTCCTGTAACATCTATTTGGCTTACCAATTAAAGTTGCTTCCTGTAGGTATTTTAGAGTGTCTGCATCGCACTTCCCTATAATAGAGTCAAATATTAAGTCAAATATTTCCAAATCCTACACACACTCAACAAATGTTCGTAGGATGGCAATTTGGGTTTACTTTTAAACTATAAGGTTCTTGATTATGAGTATAATATCAATGCTGTATCATTTAGGTGCTGGGTCACATGGTGTGTTCTCCTGTGTTTTGGATGGGGTGGAGAGACAGCAGAGCCACAGAGCTGTTTACAGGTTAACACAAATTAACACAAATGAATTCTGACTTATCCAAATATACCCATTAGACTTAAATCTGTAAATGTATTATGCTCATTTTTAGGTTTGTGCCTCGTCATGCAGATGAGCTATACCTAGAGATGGATGACCCAGTGTTGATGCTGAAGCAGTCTGAGGACCTCTGGTGTCAGGGTTACAACATGAGGACTGGAGCTGCTGGCATATTCCCTGCATTCTACGCTGTTGGGGTGGTCAAAGATAATAACAAAGGTAAACTTGAAATAAATTAACTAAAAATATAGGATCTCCATCATGTTATGATTACTCACAGTCACAGAGGAGGTTTGCACTCATCGTTGTCAAAGTCATGCTTTATTGTCAATTCTACAAAATGTGCCAGACAGACCCAAATGAAAATAAATATACTTGTGTATTTTTCTCTGGTATATTTAGTATACTTTTTATGCAGTACATTTAAGTTGTGTTAAATTGAAACCACTTAAGTTGTACTTAATATCTTCAAAGTTGCATTTAAGGTATGCTTATATAAAGTAAATACATATTTTTAGGTATTATTTGGTACTACCAATATAGTTCACTCGTGTTTAAATATACTTAAAGCATTTCAAATATGCTAATGCAAAGTATACTGACATTGAATATATAGTGCAGTACACATTTACTTGTAGAAAACCAATATTTAAGATAAATGCTGCCATTTTATTATATTCATTGTGACACATGGAAGTGAAAAACCATTCAAAGCATAGCTTAGAGTAGTTACAAGGTAGTCATCTCACTCATGCAACTCTTACATCGTGCATTCTACATACCATATCCCTACAGTTTGCACTGATCATCAACTTCATTGTTTATGTGTAACAACTTGCCAGACATGATGAAACACACCAACCTCCAACCGCAATATTAACATACTTTCAATCTGTTTAAGTCTACTTTAATACACTTGTGTGCTAATAGTGATTTAATTAGTGGCGGGCCGTTCCTTTTATACCTAGGCCTTCAGAGCCATCATCCATTCCTGACATGCTGGTTCTGAAGGCGGGTGCAATTCAGCCGCCTCCTATTATTTCCTTTACGCCGCATGGGAGGGCGTACTGTCATGTGTTTCTTAGCCACAATCATACAATGATCTATCCAGCAGTCTGGACCCTTCATGGCACGGGTGATGATTACATCACTGATGTCACATCGTCTAACAATGACATACTCAATCAGGTGCCAGTGTTTTGAGCGAGGGTGCATCCAACAAGTTTTGTATTTGTTCTTCTGTTGGAAAAGTGTATTAGTTATCGTCAAGTTGTGCTCATGCCATTTGCATTAATCTGACCAATACCATTTTTGCCAAGTACTCCATCCCATACCCTGTTGTTCTGTCCCCCTCAAGCATTAAATTCCCCAAGCAAAAGAATCTTATCAGTCTCAGGGATCCGACCAAGAACTTTGTCAAGTGATTGGTAAAACTTATCCTTATCCACACTCTCAGATGGGAGGGTTGGTGCAAAAAGTGTGGCATAACCATTTCTGACAAGGGGGATACATAAACCTTTCACTAATGCCAACAGGTGTTTCAGTGAGTCATGGCTAAGCCCACGCCATGCTGCCCTAACCCCCCCCCCCCCCCCCCAGACACACAGGAGTCAAACAGCACAATGGGGACAGTAACATGAGGGTAGGGAAGTCAGGAGAACAAAGGGACATGGACGGATCATAACACATCTTCCAAAACATTTTATTTGTTTCAAATTTTTCTTTGTTGTCCTCTCTTCTAGCAGTCCAGAAAGATGATTGGATACAACAGTTTCTGGTGCGATTCCTGGGTTCGGTTCAGGTCCCCGTCCACAAAGGCAATGACGTGTTGTGTGCTGCGATGCAAAAGGTACATTAACACAGATAGTGTACAGCAGAACTACACCATAAAAGCTGATCACCAGTGATATTGTAGTAATCCAGCTGTTGATCACTTTGTGTAAGAACTAAATAAAAGTGAATCGCAGTGAGTGTCTACCTGACTGAGGCATGGGATTACCCTGGTCCAATGTGGTGCAGACAGGAAAAAAAGCTGTAAAATCTCCCTTTGTTGCATTTTCATAATCAATCTATCTATCTATCTATCTATCTATCTATCTATCTATCTATCTATCTATCTATCTATCTATCTATCTATCTATCTATCTATCTATCTATCTATCTATCTATCTATCTATCTATCTATCTATCTATCTATCTATCTATCTATCTATCTATCTATCTATCTATCTATCTATCTATCTATCTATCTATCTATCTATCTATCTATCTATCTATCAGGTGGCGTGTAACAGGCGGTTAGCAGGTGAGCCTCCCTCAGCTTGTGTGATGGAGGTCAGTGTGAAGGGTGTGAAGATCAGTGTCCAGGACCAGTGTCACTCTGCTCAGCGGGTACGTGCACTACTTTATCTATCCACCTACTTCCCTTCCTATCTTCTTGAGTGTCACGTCTTTTCAAATCCATTTGATGGAAAAACCTGAAGCATG
Source organism: Ammodytes marinus (assembly GCF_949987685.1). NCBI lineage: Eukaryota > Metazoa > Chordata > Actinopteri > Uranoscopiformes > Ammodytidae > Ammodytes > Ammodytes marinus. The sequence continues at coordinate 25,292,567 of NC_137234.1, read as the reverse complement.
TTGGAAACAAGAGAGTTTGCTGTATTTTTGCTCTACAGTTGCAATCAGTACAAACAGCAAGTTTCACAAAAAATTGCAATGTCCATTATAAAAATATTTGAAAACATATTTATGGATTTATACATATTTGGCAGCCTTACACAGCTCCATTTGACCCCAGAACACTAACGCTAAAAATAGATACAGCATTACTAATGCTGGGTGTATTTCACCCGATATAGTCAAAATATATTAAAGTACAACAATGCATGGAAACTTGAGGTACTTTTCCTTTATTTCCACCTATGCAACATCTCCTAAACTGAAAAAAGGCATCATTGGCGGAACCTATAAAAATGCTGTATAAATTGTGAAAAATTAGCAAATTTGTTTACAAGAAATTCCTAAATAAATAAATAATGGAGCTCGGAACTTGTTCCTCTGTGAACTCAAGAGGCTCGCCGCCTGATCATATAGGGCCATATATTCCTGACGCCAACGCCGAGATCAGACCCGTCACACAGGAACGGCCCGCCACCAATTAAATCACAATCATGCGGGTGAAATTCACCCGGGTTAGTGTTCTAGGGTTAAATCCTTTATATGCATTTTTCAGATTTCTTTATTTAAAAGGGACAAAGCACATGAATTAACATGGGCATCAGAGTCCATCATGAGATCATGCCAGATTTAGCCATATGGGCAAAATTTAATCTGCAGTCCCTAGCAGGTTGATGAAACAAAATCTCTGTCTGTCTTTGTAAGGGGGACCAATGTTCAAATTTCTTCCAGTTGAAGAACATTTCCTTCTGTGGCTGTCATCCTAAGCACAGCAAGTGAGTCCAACTACATTCATTTGACATAATCCATTTTCACATTTGAATGAGAAATGCATTATACTAATTAAATTGTACCTTTTGTCACAGGATGACCGCAAAGTAAAGTTAAAAAAATATAGGCTGCATATCTGAGCAGGAAAGCACATTCATTTGAAGACATTTTTATTTGTTTCAGTAGTTACACAACAAGTAGGTACAAATCAAGTACCATCAATACCTAAAAAAAAAGACAATAAAACAAATACATTTATTTATTTAGGTGTCATTTAGGCAATTCGTCTTCTTAATCGACAAATCGTCCTAAAATTACCTACTTGTTGTGTAACTACTGAAAAAAATGAAATGTTCTTCAAATAAATGTGCTTTCCTGCTCAGATATGCTGCCTATATTTTTTAACTTTACTTTGCAGTCATCCAGTGTTACTTATCAGTTGAGCAAAATGTGTCTCTATGTTGTACTGTTACTAGTTTGTAGACTGTCTACTGTTCTCAACTGTTTTCACTTTAATTTGATAGTCCTAACTACTGTGTACTAATGCTAAATTGAATATCGACTGATAGTTTGTTGACAGTCCTGTATAGATTATTGGACAATCAACAAAACTATTATTTTGTCATCTACAAAACTTTTCTCTATGTTGCTCTGTTAATACTTTGTAGAATGTCTACTGTTTTCACTTTAATTTGATAGTCCTAACTACTGTCTACTAATGCTAAATTGAATTGTTGATTGTCATTTATAGATTAGTTGACAATCAACATATAGTCAATTACACATAGGGTGCCTATATATTGATTGTTAAAATATTCTTATCTTTATGAATCTAACTTATTTTATTTTATTTCATTTATTTATTTGTTTCAGGACAATGCACATTAATGAACTGTCGATTTGAATCTAACTGCCAGAGATTAGAGATTAGATTCTGGTGTACCTAGGGATATTCTTATCACAGGAGGAGGTAGTGCTAAATTAAGTTGGTAATAGATGGGCATAGCTTCTCCCTTTTTATATGAAAAAAATCTGACTGGGGTTTTTGAACACATAGCCTGCAGAAGAACACCTGGGTTAACAAATCTAGTTGATAACCACTGTTGTAATAACCATTATCTGTGGTTTAGGTTTTGTCGAGCCAGCTAATGCAGTAAAAGCCAGGCTCTGTTGAGTATGCTTCGTAGTAAATCCCTAATTTTTGCATTAGTAAATATTTGTTAAAAAAAAACTTTTGGTTTCCTGAGCTATGCTGGTTATTGCACTGCAGGTATTTTGGCTTCATCACCAAGCACCCTGACCAACAACGCTTTGCCTGTCATGTGATGATGGCAGATGGGACATTGCATCCTTTAGCAGAGTCAGTAGGGTAAGACATATTGCATTGGAATTGTTTTCTTTCAAATGCAAAATTTTTACCATTGAATATTTATAACGAATATTCGGTCCATTTTGCATTAGTCAAGCAAATAGTATCATACTATACAGTATTGCTTTTTACCAAAGTGACACACAACATGTCCTTTTAGCCATGTCTATTTGTGAATATACAGGGCTCTAGGCAAACCAGACACTGTTAGATGATAATACAAATAAAAATATGTTTGCTATCTTTTTTTAAATTGTTATTATCTGTTTTGACATTTCATTTTCTAAATCTATTTTCTGGTGTCCCACAGGAGGGCCTTCCAGCAGTATTACAAGGAAAACATTGGCTACTCTTGTCCCACTGAAGATATCTTCATTGAATAACATCTGTCCTCCAATCAAACAATGTACTGAATACTCACTATGTGCATGTAAGCCTGGTCTTACACCACAAACTAGACCACAGATATATATCTTAAACAGAGGACTTGCATGGTGGCTTTCTTTTAATAGCATCATCCAGTGATAAAGCAAGCTATTCCTTCCTTTTGCCTTGTCATAGTATGAATTCCTCTATGGATATTGTCAGATAATATGCTCCATACAGTGAGAACTAATGTAACATACGTAACATGTGCGTAAGTACGCAAACACATATCTGATATTATGTCCGTAAATAACTTATACATACATATTGGATGTACAATTATATAAACATCTCGACTGGAGTTTACTTAATGACAGAACGTCTATATCATCAATTGTTTTACTCAACACCTGTGTTGAAAAGAATAATTCTTAGTAAGTGACAGTTTTGGTAACAGATTACATCTGAGTCCATACCCATGTATAAAAAGTCAACCCTGTGAGCAGCTCGATGAGGCTGTATGTAGGCACAGTAATGCCAGGGGATTTCCAAGAATTGGGGATCACCAAAGTTATTGGGATTCCTCCATTGGGGTCCATTGATGTCAACAAAATTTCATTAGTCTCTAATATTTTTCAAGATATTTCTGTCTGAACAAAAATATTTGCCGATTTACGGACATTGACATGTAAACCCATACTGCTAACGTGGCTAATAAAATGCTAGACATTTTCAAAGATCAGACCTGGAAACTTATGATGAACCTTTTGTTGTTATTTTCAACACTTCATATATCTAACTATTGCTGTTATGAACCATCTTTGAATTGACTAATCAGTCACGGCAGTAGTTACGTGGTAAATGTTAAACGTTGTCGTCTGAGATATGGTTTTATATCAAAGCGAAACAATCAAACCAGTGTAAATAATAAATAAACTAAACTGTTATATGGAGTATTTAATAATGCTGCAAAGCAATCTTGGACTGGGAACTCAGCTTTTTTTAAATATTTTAATCATGACAAATAGTAATACAATATTTTAGGAAGATGAAATTGCATCAATTTCATGGTTATTATTCAATACATTTGGCCAATGCATTATTATATGAACAGTTAAAAACATATTCTATAGGCCAAGCCTTCTTTTTAAATGAATGTGTTTAATATGCTATGCATTTAGTTAAGTTAGTATTTACATTTTCTAAGAGTCAAACATGTATAATTTGTGCGTATGCATGGACTGAGGAAGTTCTAAATATGTTCTCAGATCACCGATTTGTGCGTGTAACGTTCGTGCGCACATTTAAGCACGAATCTGTGCACACGCACTGTTAGTAAATGAGGACCAATGTATGTCATATCCTACATAAAAAAGTTTTAAATCCGCAGCTTGTTTTCAAATTTGGGAATATCTATGTCAAAGTATGATAGGGCCTATATTTAGACTCACATTAAATAACTTGATTTCCGATGCCCCTGCATGTCGTTTTGCAGCATGTCATGACTTGTTTTGCAACAATAATGTTCAATAACCAAGGATAAGGTAATCACCAAAAGTAACGTTGTAACAAGTTATATAATTTTATAGTCCAGAAATCCATTTGAAAGTTATTTTCTATGTATTTTGTGCTTCTAAACTATCAGGATCTACTGTGCATGACTCAACGATACAGATCTATCCTGTATACATACTGTATGAATCTATCTGAGTTATTATTGCTACCATACAAGCGGAAGGTGTTTAGCCACATTTGCAAGCATGCAGAAGCTAGCCCAAAGACACAACAGCTGAGGCAGCAGTCAGTTTGCCCAAGAGCTGGAGGAACTGAATGAAAGGAGCATCCTGCCGCACCTGAAGAGGGGAAGGAGGCGGAGGATGTGGTCCACACGCCCAGGTGACAGGTAGGCCCTCATTGTGCCTGAATCCAGGACCAACCCTAGGTAGGTAATCCTAGGTTGGTAACCCGTTGGGAAGGGCCCATTCAACTCTTTATGGGGTTCACCGTCAGACCCGGCCGGGCACATGATGTTTTTCATATTTACATATGAACAGGCAGGAAGAGGTGTTATTCTATCACAATTAAATGTCCTGTCTGTTTGTTCAGTCCCTGAACTTAAACATGCTCAAAACAACAGATTGAGGATCAAAGAAAAATTGTATCTGCCATTGCATTCAATGTTGGACATCTTTTAATACATTTAACTTTCTTCACAATATTGTTGTTCATTTCCAGTGTTGTGACATCCCTTTTAACGGAAAGATCTAAAGCAGCAGGAATATATTCACCCACAAAGTGTGATAAAAAGCAAATAAAAGGCAAAAGCACAATATTTATGCATTGTCATTGTAAGTGACGATGCATAAATAAATTTGATTTCATAATGCACACAACATAATCAATCCTTAAAATTCATGTAATAAATAGATAGATAAAAAGATAATTATTCATGTTGGCTTAAAATGTTAAAAAATATAAATAAAATGTAATTGAACTGGTTTGTAATGTGAATACTAAAATGTGTTAATGTGCTGTAGGCGCACGGAACTAATGTTTTGTTCCTAGTTCCCTTACGTCAGTACTGTTTCATTCAGTTAATGGGTAAAGCATGACCAAGCGTGGACGAACGCTCATAAAGTGCAGCAATATAGTGAGCCTCTGAAGCCAAAGCAGACGGCCAAGATATAAGGACTGTAACAAGGACAGTAAAATTACTTTCAACAAACCTCTTTTCACAACGGCCAGCGAGGTATTTTATTTCACCATTACAATGCACTTTATTTATTGTATTATGTGTGTAATTTCACATGCCAATAAGTGTAATATCTGTTTAATATAGTCCTCATGTAAATGCTGTATAATTTGCTGATGTGCTGTTTTGTATAATGTTTATTTACTGTTAGTATATTAACAGCATTAAGGCGTAAACGGATAAATGTGAGCTGAGATGGTGCGGACAGAGTGACAGTGTGGTCATTGTGTGGATGCAACGTGCCATTAAGGACGCCTGTTTCAAAGAAACCCGCCTGTGTCTGTTATGAACCTGAAACACTGATGTCATCAAGGGGCATCATCTAAGCAGTGAAGATGAGAAGAAGAAGGAAGGAGACAAAAGGCGAGACAATGTTCGTGCCCAAATCACCACCAAGCATTCCGTTTATTTGGCAAAAACTTCAAGTTTCCCTGCGTTCTAAATCACATACTTTTTCTTTTTACTACACTACATACTAAAGTACAGAAGAGTTTTAGGGCCACAGGAGGTAAACAAGTTAGATAAGGAAGTTATTTTTTTCATTATGTTGAGAAATGTCAAGAATAAAGACGAATACTCCAAAATGCTATTGGAGTTAGTGGGGCATCTATGTATTTTAAGCATACTACAATTGAATTGCATGAATTGGGACATCCTAAATCTTTGTCTGGCATACTTAATAGTAGGGAAGTATGGGGATTGGAACGCAGGGTTTATTTTTTTTGCTGCCTTGGGCATTGTCTTTTCCTTCATCTCCTTCCTGCTTCTTCCTGTCTTCACAGCTTAAACACGCCCCTTGATGACATCACTTTTTCAGGTTCAGAACCAATTTATTTTAGGTGTGAACACGCCGACCGCTTCAACAGTATTGTAGGTTCTGGAACTGGTACCGGCAAGGAGCATTGCCCATGTGAATGCCAGCAGTTAAACTCAATAATACCATTTCATATTAGGGGTGGGAATCTCTTGGCACCTCACGATTCGATTTGATTCGATTCCGATTCAGAGGTCAACGATTTGATTCAAAATCGATTATCAATGCATCCCGATGCATTTTTTTTTACGTACATACCCTTGTGTGATTTTCAAAACTATATTTATATACACACCCAGGCCCGGAGTGGCTAATCGGGAGAACTGGGAGCATTCCCGGTGGGCCGCTCTGGTTTTTGGGCTGCGAGGGCCGGCCCAGTCATGGCACTGGGTTAAAATATCATTATACCTAATGGTGCATTAAAAATCATATTAAAAGTCCGCAGTTAAGTTACTGCTAATGGAAACTGACCATTTGCTACAACTTCCATTTCACATTAAAAGCATTTAACTGGCGTAACATGAGATGACTTTTATTTTGAAGCAGAAACAGGACCTTAGGGCCTCCTAGCCCTGCTGCGTGTCTCTCTCTAGCAGCATGTCTTCCATGTCGGACTACGCGGTGAAAGAAGATAACTTGTAATTCTGCGCTCATACCAAAGGCTTCATGAAAGTTAGTGACAGCCCCCCCCCAGTAATTTAGGTCTATTTAAAATGTATGCTCGGGACAATGGCTACTGGAGCGTCGGCTGCACTGGGATGAGCCCGAATCCGAACATGTATTCGGATGAGCACGGATAATGAGATCGATCCGATTATTTTCACTTCGCGAATAGTCTCGTCATTCGGGAAAAAACTATTTATTTTGCCTTTCATGCACTAAATTGACACAGCGCGTTCTGCCTTAACTTGAGTGGCACCTATCAGCTGTTCATCTCCGCTGACATGGTGGAGAAGCGAAAGACCGGCTGCGTTTATGCATGGCTCCGTGAGCCGTGGTCTCTCTCCATTCCACTGGAAGTTTCTGACCCCGGGTCACCTTCAGTCCTTCCTGACTAATGTATTTCAAATCTCTGAACGTAAACCACGTCTCTCTAATAGCAGGCAATGGATGGATCATTCAACTTAGTTTAGTTAAAAATAAGTCAAATGTGTAGGGGCTTAAGCTGCGAACACACCGCACTGGCCGCGCAGCGAGATTACATACAAAGTCAATGTACTAGCGCATGGCCGCGCGTCCACCCAAAAATCGGCGTCCAGCGAACGCAGAAGATTAAATTATTTATCTTTTTGGCGTCGCCGCGATAGCCAATCAGCGTTGAGATTGCCCGGTGGTCTGCAAGACGAGGTGGGCGTGTGGAGTGAGGACATTGGGCTTCCTATACATTCTGCAAATATGTGTATTTTGCATCCGTTTAGCTGTTGGTTGTACTTTAGCCAAGGTAGCGCCGGTTAGCAAGTGAAACTCACCCAGCTGTGTGCTGTTCCGGAGGACAATATGAACCCAAACTTGACGGCAGTGTCCGTGTGGAATTACAATACAGTACAGCGAAGCACCGGTGTTGTCCTCCGCCAGACCCGGCACACTTTCACTTTCAGGTAGGCTGATGTCTGCCTTTATTTTTGCCGCTGAGCACACACTGCTGTTGTTAATGTGTTTAGTATGTTGCTGAATTGCTGTTAATGTGTGTGTATTTGCGATCGGGGTGCGTCTTCATGCTGTTTTAATGTTAGGCTATTTGTGACATGACTGCCGCTGGTTACACAGTGAACCTACATCTGTATTTTTTGGCACAGCTGGACCATGTTATTGTTGTTGTTGCACTGTAAGTGTGACGGGTCTGATCTCGGCGTCGGCGTCAGGAATATATGGCCCAATATGATCAAGCGGCGAGCCTCTTGCGTTCACGCGGTCAACCGCCGCCTTCGATGTGGCGGCTGCGGTGAATATGGCCCAATATGACCAAGCGGCAAGCCTCCTGCGTTCACGCGGCCAACCGCCGCAGGGGGCCATTGCTGTGAGAGAGAGAAACTAATATGCCAATATTAAATCAATTTGAGGCTCTGAAGGGACAATAATGGTTGGTGAAAAAATATTCAGACATAAGCCCCGGCCACTTCCGGTTCCATAGGCTATCCGAATACAGACAGATAATTGTGTTTGTTGAACTGATACGGATAATGACGGGTCTGCACACTCCTACTGCACATAGTAGCACCATGGCAGGCACTTGAGTAGGCTAGGATACACAGGAGCATTTGAGTCCACACACAGAATTACAAGGGTGCATACTTAGGACAGTGCACTTTTGCAGACGTATATATTAAGGTTGTTATTACATTATATTAATAATGTCGGTCGTGAACTAAAGTGGGCCGGTCTGAGGCATGAAACTCCAGGGCTGAAAATGAGTCCCACTCCGGCCCTGTACACATCTAAGTTTGCTACTCAGAGTTTGCTAATCACTTCCTACTTTTGTGATGATCATTAAATACAATCAACAGATGAATTGCCTTCTCTAATAATGTATTAGAGAAAAAGCTTTTCTTGTCACAAATATGACTTTCTATTAACAGTGCAATAATCAATGCAGCTTGCATTTCAACACAATATGGAAGTGTGTAAAAACTAAACTGATTCACTTTAATTTTATTTCTACTCTTGTAAATCATGTTTTTATAGGATTTCTATTCTATTATTTTCTATGTCATTTCATCACATTGTGCAAAAAGTATGGCTTGGAATTCAGCTCTCATACAAAAACCTAAACAGACACAAAGCCAGTGCAGGTCTTATGGGTTTGCTGCTCTCAGCCCTTTTGTCGCCACTTTTAACAACTCGCACTTGTGTGGTGTGCATGCGCAGTGGCGCAGGAAATACTAGTATTGAATATTAGTATAAAAAATTGTAATAAATCGATTATTAACTTTTCTGAATCGATTCGGAATCGTTCGAGAGAGAATCGCGATGCAACGGAGAATCGATTATTTTTCCCACCCCTATCTCATATATAACAGAGGTTCCTATATTTTATTCCTGTCACTGTACAGCAACCAGCACTTGCCTTGTTTTGCTCACGGTACCTAAATCTACTTGTTGATGATTAAAAGGCTTCTCCAAATAGGGATTTACAGAATTTAAGGGAAATCTGTAAAAACATTGAGAATAAACTTCAGTGTAATTACTTGTATTTAACCTTGCTATACTAATCATTACTAGCTAAATTTATTATATTACGTCCGACCAATATTTAATGGAATAGAAACATTTGTTGGTAGAGCAGTGGCATGTCAGCTGACCGTGTAGACATGAGGTGTGCACGTCATCAGGACCACTGTTGAGTGAGGTGATCTTGATGCAACTTATTACTTGTGCATATCTTGTGACATTTGTATATCTTTTTGTCATAGGTAAAAGTAGGATAATTTTAATGAAACAGAATAGAGTGTGACTGCTCATCAGGGTAAAAGCTGACCAGAGGAAGGGGAAGGACCTTATATGGCCATAGGAAGGAGGTTACCGGGGTTCACCCGTGCAGGTGTTCTGGGATCATAGGAAGGAGTAGAGGAAGGGGAGAGGATTATATGGCCATAGGAAGGGGGCTACCTGGTCCCCCCGTGCAGCTGTGCCTTTTTCACTCCTCCCTCTCTTCCAAGTCTCATTGGTCCTCAGATTACTATATAACAGCTCGTTCTGAGCAGGACAAGGCCTTTTTGGGCCGCTTTTTGCAGGTACTACTATATACTCTATAGTTAGTCACGCTCTGTTCCAGCACACTCTATCTGTCCCTTTAACCATGGAGGCAGAAGAAAAACTTAGAAAGACTTTGTGAGTCCAAAATACTCTGAAAGAATTTTGACTTCGAAGAACTTAGAGGCAGAGTCTTTTAAAACACTTCTTTAAAACTCTTGAAACACAGATGACTTGGTAAAAATATCTAAAACTTTAGATGGGGATTATTAGAACAGGGGTCTGATAGAATGGTGATTGGAATTAATGAAGATTGGGTTGAGACAAGATCTCCCATTTACTGACTGGTGTCGTTAACAATCTTCCTTAAGTCCTTATCATTTTTACAGATTCAGTGGGATGTTAGATAGGGCTAGAGCGCAAGTTTAAAATCGGAGTGCATGCATAACTCTGGTCTTGTGCTTTGACAAATTGTGAAAAATACCAAGTTAACATCTACTAGGGGATAATGAGCAAATACTCCATTTTGATGAGTTTATAGGCATATAACCTCCTTTCTTTTCCTTTCTTGTCCATTTTATGTAATATTTCTATACTCTCTTGTATTTTGTAAATAAAATCCCTTAAATGTTGTAAAGCCTCAGTTTGAATTAGTTTATAGCTGGAACAGAAGGACTTTAGGTATAGGTTTTTTCTACAAAGAGATCGTTTCCCCCCCGGGGAGGTAAGTACATTGACTCCACACTACGGCACATTACTGATTTAAAACAAACACAACCTCATAACAAATACCTTTTTTATCAAAGAAAGACAATTGTTTTTAATGGCTTCCCAGGTTTAACGCTGGTAGTTGAATGCTGAAAATAGTATATCTGTTCTATTTTATAGGAGGTGGAATTAATAAACATCGGGTACATAAAAATTACGGTAAATAACTTGTGAAAGATATCCTTTGCCTAAAATAGGGGAGTGATCATCAGGAGCAAATAGAAAGTGTTACATTTCACACCTAAACGAGATTCCTGAAATAGACGAATACGTTTAGAAGAATTGAAACGCTGAACACAGTGGGTTTAAGTAGGACACTTTTATTTATCTAAGAGAATCCCAAGGCAGTCTAGTAGTTAAGATCCCGCGCGCTCACCTCCTGGAGCCCGGGTGAGACGATCAAGCAGAAGCCGTGAGAGTAGGGGAGCTCTTTGATGGTAATAGGGGTTGTAGTTAAAGCATTGGGTTACAGGTTAGTTAATGCAGGTTTAATAGGACATAACTAATAAACTTAGATACTAGCTTTTCATTACAGATCAGACTTTGGAAGTCGAGATCGTAACATGGCGCCCAACGTGGGGCTCGCTGGAACATTGTTAGTTTTGTATGACTGGATAAATAACTGTTTTATCGGTAATAGGAATAACTTTGGGAAGCGGGCTTAAAATACAAGAACCGACTCCCGTGAGGGAAAGATTCTTTATCAACCGGCGAAAACAAGCCGAGGAAGCAATTGCGGTCTGCCAGACTGGGAGGGTCGATGTTTAAAAAGGGGTTTTTAATTTTAATAAAACAAATTGAAACCCACGAACCGGCTTTTTGGACAGAGGTTCTCGTAGTCTGCTTTGCTCATTCTTAGTAAACATACCTTATAACAGGAGGCAAAATACATTCTTTCTTTAAAAACTCGGCCGGGCTTTAGTTTGTCTGAGAAAAATGGGAAGTATGGTCTGTTAGGTATAGAGAACGGGGTGAGTGGAAAACCACACTGTGAGTAAACGATACTCAGGAGCGGACAGGATAGTGATTTAGTGGATGAGACAATTGTGTTCTGCGTACTAAGTTTAGGTGGTACTGGTACTTGTGGTCATTAGATTGTAATGATCGAAGTCAGGCAATGGGATATATTTGTAGCGATAAATATATTACAGTTCCCCTTTTAACTGATTGTATCCATTTTGGTGATCTCAGACAGTGGTGATTTTCTAGGTATCCTGATCAGCTGCCGTGAAAGAAATAGGGACCACAAAAGGACAAACGACTTGAAACTACCATATGTACATTAAGGGCTGTTAAGCTTTTAATTTATACACGTTCAATTTTAATTGTTTTTAGTGGCTAGGTTGTGGTTACTTTACAATTAAGGATGGATGCGGTTTAACTCTGTATAGTCTGAAGAGGCAAACAGAGAGGAAGAGCCTATACGGCTTCCACAAGAGGAGAGAGAAACCTCTTTAAGAATAGGCATAGATTTCTTAAGTTAAATCTTGTGCTATTACTGAGCTTTAAAAATACTTTTTTCTTACACGAAACAATAGTAGATTTTAAAGTTTCTACCTATTTAATGGTAGACATAGTTTTACATGGTAAACTAATAGGACTTACAGCCTTTGGAAACCATTATGATACAATAAGTTATCGTCTAATAGGGACTTTCACAATATAATTTCACTCAACTGTAGCATTAATGAACAAGCTAAAGTGGAAGAGAGGGTAATTCTTCCTTTTCTCCTTCTCCTCTGTGTGTATCGCCTTACATGCAGTCTACCGGCGCGTCTTTTTCACGTCTTGGCGTGAAACCAGGCTGTGAGTGCAGCACCCAGAAAGTCACAAAGAGGGGGAGAAGAGTTAACAGCTATTTCACAAGGGTTTTCTAAATTGTCAGAAAAATGCAATTCTAGAATAGGACCACAGTGAGAAAGTTTTGATCGCCTTTTGCCTTTAAAACGTATTAGGTGCAAAGGTAGATACAAGTCCATTTGCGCATATGACAAGTAGCTTTTGATGAGACATTAGGAGAGCACCGCTGCTCAGAAGGCTCAAAAATCAACTTTCGACAAATATGGGGTAAACTAGTCTTATACGAGTAAGTTATTGAGTCCATCCGCTGATTTCGATGGTGATAAATGTGTGATCGATGGGTTTTTAACATTTAAACAAACTTTTACATTTTGTAAACGGGACAGCCACGGCTCTCACTTTAGATAGTGCGATCCACAATAAAGTTAGCGCTTGAGCAAACGGGGCATTTCCTTTGCGCCTTCACATTAAAAAGCATGATTAATAGCAAACGTAAGTAGGCTTTTATTTTGAAGCAGATAAAAACAGGAACATAGTTTTTCACATGAAGCACACTAGATAGGCATGTCTTCTGTTTTAGTGGATTTAAAAATGGTAAAAATAGACAAAGCTTTCCATTTACACTACTAGGCTACTTGCTGCGCTCACACTAAAAACCTCATGAACGTTAGTGGGAGTCTTTCAGGCATTTATTTTCATTAAGCATTCGTAGAGAAAGGAAAATGGTTTTTCAGAGCAAAGAGAAGAGACGGCTCTGAAGCTTTAACAGCGAGTCAGTATAGAAACAGTTTGAAATTAGCGCAGTAGAACTACTCGCAAAATATTCTCAAACAATCCTTGTCATTTAGTCTACAAAGGTGAAGTAATCTATTTAATATAGGTTTAAGGTTTTATGGTTTGGGTTTTTAATGAGAGAAATAGATGTTCTAAAAATTATTGTTAAAGCAGTCAGACAGGATAGTCAATTGGTAACCGAGAAATAGGAATAGAAAGGCCTAAATATGGCTAGAAAACTTTGATTTTACATCAAGAGTAAGAAAATGCACACACCAGAGTAACCATTGAAATGGCCTCGATAAGTTACTCCTTGGTGCACACATTTTGTAGAACTTACTGAACACATATAAGATGTGGTTCATTTTAAAAGAGAACTTTGTTCTCATTCCGAAATGCACATACAACACAAGAGGTAAAAGAGTCAACACTGTGTTTGGTTGATGAGTTAAAGATACGACTGAGAATACTCCTTTAAGAAATTAAATAAAGTGGAGAAACCTTATCTCATTCTTCCTTGATTCAGTGTTGAACCCTTTTTAGCTCAATATACATTACACAATGCCGTGTGGAATATTGTCTGCCCCGGGGAGAGATTTTTATTTTTATCTTATTTAGATGTTTAACACATTTGTACATTTGTTTTGATCTCAGAGTGTGAAGAGCAGAAGTAAGCGTGGGTAGAGAACTTGTGCAGTTTTCCCACAGACCGTGCCTGGGAATTCACACCTTAGAGAAACAGGAGACCATATAGTAGCCATAAAAGTAATGGTCCTAGTTTACGGCGTCGATCCTTCCTTCCACACACTCTGAGATGATCTCTGAAGACACAGCTGGGGCTTGTGCTCTTTGAGTTTAAAACTTAATTTTTATATATTTTGCCTTTACTTTCTTATAGTCTAGAAGATCGTTCCTTCTTTTTGTTTTTATCTTTTTATATAATCACAGTATTCTCTATCGTAGAAGGTTTTTTCTCAGCTATTTTTTTTGTTTTTCCAGCTGAGCGTGAAAACTGAAATTCCAAATAATATGGCTAAATCTTTAATTTTATGTTTTATTTAGAAAAGATTGGACTGGTAACCTTGTTTTCGCGGCTTTGGTTGGAGTTTAGAAAACATATGGGCGGTTTAGGATCTCCGGTCCAACGGCCCATTGTGAGGTTGGCTGGAGCACCCGTTAATCTTTATTTTTGCCAGTCCAATCTTTCCCTTTTGTTTAATTCAAGATACGACAGGAAAAAACGTAGGGGGTTATTGTTTAGCACGGGTCAATTTTGAGATTTGTGTCTATTCTGGCTTCCACGGCATGTATTCTTTCATATTAATGTGAAAGAAGGGACCAAAAATAAGCGTTTTAAATGTTTATTTTACTATATATTTTATTTTTATTTTTTTTCCCTTGCGTCTGAGTTTTGCTACAAGGGTTTGCCAAAAGTGAGCATTTTAACGTAACATACAGCAGCGCGACCGCTGTCTGACTCTTAATAACCATGGTACTGTTAGAAAGCTCTGTATCTCAAGTATAATCTTATCGAATCAAAATATGGACATTTGCTTTTGATTAGTAACAAATAGTGAAAGTGTGAGGAGTGATTTGGTACAGTGAGCGCAACCTGTTTGGCTGGTGCGCATATGATTTGATTCGCCAGAAGGCATCACGGGACCTGCTCTGGTTGCCGCGGGTAGTTTGAAAATCACAAAATAAAATGGTAAAAAACACCGAAAATATTCCAAACTAACACAAAATAAAGACTGATTTATGTGGATACGGACATTAGATGATTGCCTTTTGAAGGGGAGAAGTGTTAAAGACATGTAAATGATTCCGATCGATCACGGCGGAGAGACACAGTCTAATAGAGCATGAGAGGGGGAGAAAGAGGGGAGAGTGCTGCGGCTACAGCCACAGTGGCTCGTAATGAATGTATCACGTTTTAATTAGCGTGTGGATGAAAATGTTTGTTATGCCATAGCATAGTTTATATGTTAAGCAGCGGTGTTGAGGGGTATGGTCCTAATTCACTAAATTATTGTAGATAAAATCGGTGATTACCAGTAGAATTCACGTTTTTATTTTTATTTTTTATTTTTTTTTGACGACAGTTTTCGCTGATCAAGTTTTCCAATACTCCGAGTCTGAATAAAGTGTCTCGGCTTCTAAACCACTGGCATCTACTAAACCTCCCAGTTTAAATTCATTGTCCTATTTTAAGAGGTTTTTACCCAAGCATTTGTTTATATATTGTTAGTTTGATTTATGAGACATTTTCCTCCTGAAAACATGCCAACGGTGCATTTCTAAAACGTAGGCTTTTACATAGTATTTTTTGATTTATTAAATACAAGGAAATTGTGTCCGAGATCTGTGGTGTAAAATCTTTAAAGACTAATATGTGGTAAACATAAAATAAAGTTCTAACTCTGGCTTCATCCAACATCTGGATTCTTTGGTTTAAAAGACAGGGAAAAATCCCTATTCACTTGGGGTGACTTAATTGAAGATGTGTGCCTTTGGGAGAATAAGTTATTATTTTTGTTTTACCTTAGTGGCTAAGACATGATTATAACGTGTTAGCTTTTAGTTTTTATTTTCAGTGCATGTCTGGAATAGACATTCAGAAACCTGCAATCTTTTGCATCTCTCAACTCTTTTGAAATCAAATCTGAGGGCTTGTCTGAGTGTCTTTTGACTAGGTGTTTTTATTCTATTTATTTTTTATTTTTAAAATGGATGAATACATAAATGATAAAAGGATTATACCGGTAATATTAGTTTCATTGTTACTTTTATTTTCATCTTCATTTTATTTACTACTGAAATTGTGAGTGATTTGCTCATTTCTATTGTTCTCTATTATAGAAGATTTTAGTTTTACTACTTGATATTATGTGAGTACCCTATGAATATAGCATACGAGCATAACACCAGTTTCTATCTTTATTTTTATCATTATTTTTTGATGGATTACTTAAGTTTGATTTGCTACTTTCCTTTTAGTTTTCAATGGTGAGACATTCTCACTCTCCTTATGACAGATGGCTGTAGTGCCTCTTCACTAAGCATTAGGCTCTCTATATTCCAATACGAATCAATAGGATCCTTTCTAAAAGCCCTAAATACAACTTTATCAGCAGCCTTAGTTGGTGAATTGCATTTTCCTCTTACATTGAGTAGTCTATTATATCACAACCATAGACTCTTAGTCTGCAGAAGAAGTTGGGAGACTTTTGGGCCTACTAGACCTCTGACACATAGGCGTGACCTGATAGCTACGTCTCAGGCTGTGACACCTCCAAACCTGACCATCTCCTGTTCCATCTGGGTGAACTACACCATGTCTCCTGGAGGGAGAAGAATCGTTCGCTTGCTGAGTGCTGTGTTCCATGGCACTCCTAACAGTCGGTGGGGGCCATCAACTCTATCCTGCTGTGGCGTCATTCTTGTCATGCAGTGGGCCTTTCTGCATCTGCCTGTCTTCCTGCGCTCTCAAACTGGGCGCAACAAGTCTTCTATGATGTGGGCCAGGGGCAGGTGTACTATTCTAAGATCAGAAGTTCTGGGGACTGTTGGGCCCTTTATGCTAAGCTTGGAGAAGATATCAAAGTGTGTAAGCCTGGTGACAAGGGCTGCCATCTTGCATATTGAGCAGACACTCAAATACTGACTAATCTACATACTCTGTGATTGAAGAAGGGGCTCGAAAGGCCTGAGGATACTCTTTTTAAAGTTAAGATCGTCGTGGGACTTTGTGTTTTTACATTTTTTGGACATTGCAAACTTAAGAACTTTTGATTGTACTGTCTGATGAACTCTTTACTCTGAATGGTGTCAGGATGTCATGGTTTTCTTACAGGTGTACTCTAATGTGTTTTGCTAAATGTTTCTTCATCTGTACGGTTGTGTCATGGTTGTATTAGCCTATGTAAAAGAGGGGAGTCTTTTAGTATTGTGTAGGCCTATACCCTTTGAGGTTGCTAGTTTTATCTTTAGTTTTTTTTTTTTTTTTTTAATAGGTTTTTGGTAATCCGTCACTTACTTATTTTAACTTTTTGATCTGGTGTTGTGTTTTTGCTCACTGAATTGGATTTTACCATTATGAATGTTATAATTACTATATTATTACGTTTATGCTTTTCTTTTTTGTGGTTCCTTTTTCTGGGTGCCTGTGATTTATTGTTATTTTCTATAGATCTGTTTGAGAAAAAAAAAAAAAAGATTATGAATTTTTTTTAATGTTTTTTTTGTTTTATTTTTTTATGATGAGGGTATTTGATATCTGGATGATGGTTGATTATTTACAAGTAATAAGTGACATGAGAGGGTGTTGAGTGAGGTGATCTTGATGCAACTTATTACTTGTGCATATCTTGTGACATTTGTATATCTTTTTGTCATAGGTAAAAGTAGGATAATTTTAATGAAACAGAATAGAGTGTGACTGCTCATCAGGGTAAAAGCTGACCAGAGGAAGGGGAAGGACCTTATATGGCCATAGGAAGGAGGTTACCGGGGTTCACCCGTGCAGGTGTTCTGGGATCATAGGAAGGAGTAGAGGAAGGGGAGAGGATTATATGGCCATAGGAAGGGGGCTACCTGGTCCCCCCGTGCAGCTGTGCCTTTTTCACTCCTCCCTCTCTTCCAAGTCTCATTGGTCCTCAGATTACTATATAACAGCTCGTTCTGAGCAGGACAAGGCCTTTTTGGGCCGCTTTTTGCAGGTACTACTATATACTCTATAGTTAGTCACGCTCTGTTCCAGCACACTCTATCTGTCCCTTTAACCATGGAGGCAGAAGAAAAACTTAGAAAGACTTTGTGAGTCCAAAATACTCTGAAAGAATTTTGACTTCGAAGAACTTAGAGGCAGAGTCTTTTAAAACACTTCTTTAAAACTCTTGAAACACAGATGACTTGGTAAAAATATCTAAAACTTTAGATGGGGATTATTAGAACAGGGGTCTGATAGAATGGTGATTGGAATTAATGAAGATTGGGTTGAGACAAGATCTCCCATTTACTGACTGGTGTCGTTAACAATCTTCCTTAAGTCCTTATCATTTTTACAGATTCAGTGGGATGTTAGATAGGGCTAGAGCGCAAGTTTAAAATCGGAGTGCATGCATAACTCTGGTCTTGTGCTTTGACAAATTGTGAAAAATACCAAGTTAACATCTACTAGGGGATAATGAGCAAATACTCCATTTTGATGAGTTTATAGGCATATAACCTCCTTTCTTTTCCTTTCTTGTCCATTTTATGTAATATTTCTATACTCTCTTGTATTTTGTAAATAAAATCCCTTAAATGTTGTAAAGCCTCAGTTTGAATTAGTTTATAGCTGGAACAGAAGGACTTTAGGTATAGGTTTTTTCTACAAAGAGATCGTTTCCCCCCCGGGGAGGTAAGTACATTGACTCCACACTACGGCACATTACTGATTTAAAACAAACACAACCTCATAACAAATACCTTTTTTATCAAAGAAAGACAATTGTTTTTAATGGCTTCCCAGGTTTAACGCTGGTAGTTGAATGCTGAAAATAGTATATCTGTTCTATTTTATAGGAGGTGGAATTAATAAACATCGGGTACATAAAAATTACGGTAAATAACTTGTGAAAGATATCCTTTGCCTAAAATAGGGGAGTGATCATCAGGAGCAAATAGAAAGTGTTACATTTCACACCTAAACGAGATTCCTGAAATAGACGAATACGTTTAGAAGAATTGAAACGCTGAACACAGTGGGTTTAAGTAGGACACTTTTATTTATCTAAGAGAATCCCAAGGCAGTCTAGTAGTTAAGATCCCGCGCGCTCACCTCCTGGAGCCCGGGTGAGACGATCAAGCAGAAGCCGTGAGAGTAGGGGAGCTCTTTGATGGTAATAGGGGTTGTAGTTAAAGCATTGGGTTACAGGTTAGTTAATGCAGGTTTAATAGGACATAACTAATAAACTTAGATACTAGCTTTTCATTACAGATCAGACTTTGGAAGTCGAGATCGTAACACCACACGGCATTTAAAGGGCTACATGTAGCATCAAAAGTGAATATACAGTCCCCTCCAATAGTATTGGAATGGTGAGGCCAATTCCTTTATTTTTCCTGTAGACTGGAAACATCAAGGTATTAACATCTGGATCCGATACACAACTGAGAAGATGGCATTTTTTGAAAAGGAACACCACATTTTTAGGCGAGCAGAAGTATTGGAACAGATAGACTTTAGATCAATTAAAGTGAATAAAAGGTAATATTTTGTCGCAAATCCTTTGCTTGCATCACCAAACTTTGGCATTCTTCTTTTGTGATGCTTTTCCAGGCTTTCAACGCAGCCTCATTCAGTTGCTGTTTGTGTTAGGGGGTTACTCTCTTAAGTCTCCTCTTTGGCAGGTAAAATGCATGCTCTATAGGGTTTAAGTCTGGAGATTGACTTGGCCAGTCTATAACCTTCCACTTCTTGCCCCTCATTAACTCCTTTGTTGTGTTTTGGGTCATTATCATGCTGCATGATGGAGGATCAAGCGCCGCGCAAGCGCCCGCCGCCGATTCTTGGGTGGACGCGCGGCCACGCGCTAGTACATTGACTTTGTATGTAATCTCGCTGCGCGGCCAGTGCGCTGTGTTCGCAGCTTAAGCCCCTACACGTTTGACTTATTTTTAACTAAACTAAGTTGTATGATCCATCGATCTAGATAAGATGTTTTTTGCCCGTTTATTTCCCTCTTCTCTCTCGCTCTCTCTCCCTCTGTCTCTCTATCTAGCTCTCTCTCTGTCAGTTTGGCTGCATCTTTCCTTAAATTGGCAGACAAAATGTTTCTGTAGACTTATAGTTCATTTTGCTGTTGCCATCATGTGTTACATCATCAATGAAGAATAATGAGCCCGTCCCAGAAGAAGCCATGCAAGCCCAAACCATGAAATTGCCTTCACTGTGATTCACAGATGAACTTGTATGTTTGGGATCATGAGCAGATTCTTTCTTTCTCTAAACTTTAGCCTTTCCATCACTTTGGTAAAGTTGCATCTTGACAACAACACAGTAACACATGATAGCAGCAGCAAAATTTACTTAAAAGTCTACAGAAACATTTTTCTGCCAATTTAAAGAAAGATGCAACCAAATTGATTGATTGATCATGCAGCAAGATAATGATCCAAAAAAAATGCAAAAACAACAAAGGAGTTCATCAGGGGCAATAAGTGGAAGGTTTTAGACTGGCCAAGTCAATCTCCAGACTTAAACCCTATAGACTAGAGCATGCATGTTACCTGCTAAAAAGGAGACCGAAGGGAGTAACCCCCCAAAACAAACAGCAACTGAATGAGGCTGCGGTGAAAGCCTGGAAAAGCATCACAAAAAAAGAATGCAAGAGTTTGGTTATGTCATTGGGTCATAGGCTTGATGCGGTTATTGCAAGCAAAGTATTTGCGACAAAATCTTACGGTTTATTCACTTTAATTTATTTAAAGTCTATCTGTTCCAATACTTTTACTTTCCTAAAAATTTGGCGTTCCTTTTAAAAAAATGCTATCTTCTAAGTTGTGTATCGGATCCAGATGTTAATACCTGGAAATGAAAGCTAAAATGTTGAGCTATTGTCTCATATTCATCGTTTGCTGTCAAACCCAAATGTTTCCAGTCTACAGCAAAAATAAAGGAATTGGCCTCACCGTTCCAATACTATTGGAGGGGACTGTAGAGTGCTAATGTTGTCATTGTCATTTGACTTAATTCCTCACTGCTTTTCTGTACCAGAATGCTAGAAAAAAAGAAGACAACAGTGTATTCAGTTGCAGAGGGTTTTTGCATTGATGTGCTCTTATTCACTACTATATTGTAGGGGCTTACATGCAAATAATGGGCAAGAATCGTTTGCTGTACCAAACAGCCACAGTTGTCAGTTTTCAGAGGAGTCCGTCTCTTCCGTGGATCCATCGCTTTCAACCTCCATCTTCCTCCTGTGGTGTATATTCCTTCTGGGGGATGCCTTCCTCTGTACATCCCTTAGAACCCCCACAGCACTGCCACTGCTATTGCTACCTGGACTCACTGAGATTTGGGCAATTCTGGACAGCAGGGGACAAGAATGGAGATATAAAGAGAAGAACAGAGGATGGTAGAAAAGAGAAAAGGACGAAAGAAAGAAAGAAAGAAAGAAAGAAAGAAAGAAAGAAAGAAAGAAAGAAAGAAAGAAAGAAAGAAAGAAAGAAAGAAAGAAAGAAAGAAAGGGCAAACGTTCTGTGAAATGTTTGCATTATTGCGCATAACAGTGCGGGAGGTGTTTCAGCTCGAAAAAGTTGCGGAAGTAATAGGTAAAAGTATGGTGGAGAACATTAAGTGCAGGCCCTCAGTATTACTTAGGGCCTGCACTCAATGAAAGAATATAAAAGCATATTAAAATGTGTTGGTTTGTCATGATTCACTTTTGCATTACACAGTAAACTGTAGTGGTGTGTGTGTGTGTGTGTGTGTGTGTGTGTGTGTGTGTGTGTTTGCTCTCACAGTTTGTCCAGTTCCTGGTCCATCTCTAGGTCAATGAGCAGCTCTGCCTTGCTGGGTAATGCTCCTGCAGAAGGGAAGAACATTTTAAACATGTATATGAATATATCCTATAGCTGAAAATCCTGACCCATATCTAGAACGATAGAGGGTCTGGCCACGATCAATAGACCTTTCCAACTCAAGGGGCGGAACCTACGCGTGCATTTCAAATGCCACTGCACACAATTGGATAGCACTACAACCAATCAGAGCAATGAATAAGGTGACGTATTAAGCCCCGTTCGTTTAGCGAACAGCGTGTTCACTGTTAAATTAAACTTTTGCCGTGGTCGGTTGTCAAAACAGAACATTCCTCTTAATTTCCTCATAAACAATTTGAATGCCGTCTTCCAAATTGATAAGTGTCGAGGCGAAAGCCGTCTCAAACTCGAACAACATATCCACAGCCATCTCTGTTTACTATCACGGCTTCGGCGGCGCACTGTCGTCATCCTGTTACGTCCGCCCCAGAGCACCATACACAGGGCTCTGGCCCGCCCATATCAGAAAGAACAATTTGATTGGTAGCTCAGGATTTCTTGACATATTTAATGAGCTTCAATGGAGAGTGTCCTGACCAACAGGCGCAGCAAATTGAATTTGCCAGCGCCTAGTGGCAGGTCTGGCTTTCCAGGCTAAATATATCCCTATATTTGTATTGAATCAAAATCTTTTTTATTAATGTGAAAGGGTCACGTTTTGTGATGAATGTGTGAGAATTGATTGATTGATTGATTGATTGAGAATGTCCGGATCTAAAAGTTCACAATAAATTAGAAAATTCTGATATTTTAGAAAAATATACTGAATAACAAGACTGTCTAGAACAGGGCGCTATTGCAGACTTACATTCTAAGGTTGGCATTAGGCTACATTATTTTAATAGTCGTTCTTGAACGAAAGTGGTCCGGTCTGAGTCATGAAACTCCAATGCTGGAAATGATTCCCACTCTGGCCCTGCTCTCATTGACCTCGCAGCAGAAAATCTGAGCAAATGTATGTACTGTACACTACCTGCCCAGCACCAAACAGCAATAAAATAAAATGAGCTACTAGCTCCTAAATGTAGATGAGTCTTCAGCAGTACTGTCTTGGAGGTTGTCTTGGCCAACCTAAAGGTGCGAACACACTGCACAATGACGCGCGTCTAGATTACATACAAAGTCAATGTACAAGTGCGTAGACTCGCAAATCGGCGTCAAGCAGCGGGCGTGCCGCGCGGTGCGTAGACGTGCTTTATCTCCTGTGCGTCATTTGAAGCGCGGCTAACGCAGAAAGTTAAAAAATATTTAACTTTTCGGCGTTGACGCGCCGCGATAGCCAATCAGCGTTGACATTGCCCGGTGGTAGGCGTGTGGAGAGTGAGGACATTGGGCTTCCAATACATTCTGCGAATATGTGTATTTTGCATCTGTTTAGCTGTTGGTTGTACTTTAGCCAAGGTAGCGCCGGTTGGTATAGTGAAACTCAGATATAGTCCACCATGACACAATATCAGTTTTTCTGTGAGAGTTGTTAATTAACCCTAGTCTACACCAAAAGCGTCACGCGAGTGCATGTACATCACTGTCTATATGTCCTGTCTTGTCTGTGCATTTCAAAACGTAAAGCAACAAAGCAGCAGCCAAACTGTCTCCAGAGGGCAGTTTTCCTTCATATGTGTGTGAGAGTATTTCTTATCAGTTTTTCCATCAATGTTGAAGCATATGATTGACACTTCATTCATAATTGACCACTTGAAAAAAAATTGCTTTATGCCTACACATTAGGATGAGGAATACACAATATAGAATCAATAAATAAACTGCAATAAGTGAGAAAACATGCCATCAGATAATACAATAAAAATATGATCAAAGTTTAAATTGCAATGATAAAACCCTGACGTATAGTGATTGTAGTTGGCCCAAAACGACGAGGTTCGAAATTATGAATACTACGTTTTCGAGCGCGTACAAAAGCCTCCGTTTTAGGGGTAATTGCCAGTGGATACAATGCAAACAAGACTAATTACCTTCACAGAAAGGACTGAAGATATGACTGAAAAGAGGCGGTAACTTTTCATCAGTTATAGTACTTTTTAAAACATTACATACTGTAAACAACACAGTGGGTAGACGTTTTCAGTTAAAGCATTGTTCAACCTTTTTCCACACAGTCTCCCCATCTCCGTCATAACATCCCATCTGTTTACGGCCCTCTACCATCTCTGTTGCAGACATACATACACACACTAGGGGTGTGCACGTGTACACGTGTAACCGTATAGTAAATCATAACCGTTTAGGAAAAATCAATAAACGAAAACCGTTTTTATATTATTTTAAATTTTATTTTTTTCAAAGTTTTTAAATATGTTCTGGAGACACGCATTTATTGATTTTACATCACTAATAAACTAATTGGGGAGGATAAAAGCTAGTCTGCTGAATCTGTCTGTCCCTCGGCGTGTGTGTGTGAGTGTGTGTATGGGCGCACACACACACACACACACACACTCACACACACACACACACACACACACACGGAGTTGCCGTGCTCGGGCTCGAATCACAGCCACGGACGAGTGATGAAAGATAACCTAAGGATTAAAGTTACCTGGTTGACGTGAACTACGTGCGTAAGTAGCCCAAACTTTATAACACCTGTTCAACCTGCATAAACATGGACATGTAGAAAGCGATAGGCTATGTTAATCAGGAAATTAATGAAGCGTGATAATGACGGCGAACCACTAGGCCTATCTATGCGGCAAACACATGACAGGCAAATATGTGTGTGTGTGTGTGTGTGTGTGTGTGTGTGTGTGTGTGTGTACACCATGGACCTATTATAAGAGGTGTGTAAACGAGCGTGGTTCATGTCAACTGTGTGTGTACCATGGTGTTTACAGGCGACCGAACGCATATGTGTGTGTGTGCGCGCGCGCCTACAAGACGGCGGGCGCACGAGGACAATGACGTCACGGTTAACCGTGTACACGAAAAAAATTCCGTCGTGTACACGGTTAGGCATTTTTGTAAACGTTCACACCCCTAACACACACACACACACACACACACACACACACACACACAAATATGTTTTTCTCGTAGTAGTAGTAGTAGAGTAGGGTAATGTGTAATGTTAAACCTACCAATAGATTGGTTGATGGTCTCATTTTTAGCCAGGCTCATCAGGAAGCTGTAGTAAGAGACTTTGTGATTCTGTTCCAGTGCTTCCCTCATACAGGATAGTGGAGGATGACTACAAAGAGATACAAAGAAGTTACATTAAACACGCACATAACAAATAAGTGCTACAGCGACACTACTCCAGGAATCTAAAACCAAGATAAAGGATTAAGCCGGGATATTTTGGTTATCCTGGCCTTCTTTACCTTATTTACTGTCAAAAGCAGAGGGACACAAGTTACCAAAAATCAAATCCAACAGCGCACAAGGCATTTACCACGATCCCTTGAATTTAGGGGGGTTCATAAAGGTATTTAGCTTCCAGTATCTAAACATTTCTTCTTTACACAAATGGATTGTTGGTATAACTGGTGCGTTATCACTCAAAGTGATTGGTTCAATATGGCATTCAACTATTTATGTATATGTATTGATGTGAGAGACCATGAAGTCATTTAGATAATACACACACACACGCACACGCACACACACACACCGCGGAGCGGACTGCAGTCAAGTTGTATTCAGGAGTGCAAAACCTAAGTTTGTAGAGGATGGCTGGTCCCAGTGAGTATGTGTATTTTACCTGTGTTTGAAGCGTTCACAGAGGGCGTGTATGCACTGAGCTAGAGTGGATGGCTCCACCCCGTCCTGCTCCTCTGCAGTCACAGCAGGCAGCTGCTCCATGGAGATGGACGTGGGGACGATGACAGTGTTAGGACTCTTCCCTGATAGGAGATCCAGGTAAATCAACAGCAGGCTCTCTAGGAACTCTACAGACAAAGGGGAGAACAGGCCATTGGAAGAGCAGGGTTAAGTTCTTTTACAGTTTTTTTCGATCGCTAAACCACAGTGGGCACAACTGGAGCGACATGTGCAAAACTCTAACAACACTATGCACCGCAGCGGTTCATGTGGACCAAACTGTAGCTCATTTTTCATTGCTTAAAAACAATTTTCAAAACTCTACACACTTATCTCATGGCTTAACCACAGCCTGCACAACACTGTGGATTTCTAGCACTTTGTTCAAATGCTAAAACACTAGTGGCACAACTGTAAACCACACATTCAAAACAGAATGAATTTCAGACTAGTGCATTTCAAACACTGCGGATTACAATTTCAACTGAACATACTGTATATACAGTATAGGGAAGGCTAAAAAATAAAAATAAATTAAATGGACCAATGAATGTTGTTGGTTCTTGGAGGGAGAAGTGTGGCAGTGAGAGTGTGGATGTGTGGAGGAAGACCTAGAAGACATTGAGCTGTAATTTTTTATGAAATACAGTAAGGGCTACACTGATAGACCCTGTTGTGAATCATGGTATCTCATTGAAAGAGACAGGGTTGAGAGTGCAACCCAATCTGCAAAGATCTAAAGTTGCATCTGTAATACGGATTTTCCAGCAAACAAACAACTTACAGTTGCATCCTTACAGTAAATGACAACAGGAATTGATTTCTGTATTACAATTATAGAATATTTACACGGATAAATATTACATTTGGAAATGTTTTCAAAAAAATATAAAATATGTATCTATCGAAGCAAACTTCTGATTTCCATTGATTTGTGTTTATACGTAAACATAACAGCTATGTTATAAAATAAACAATTTCATGTGAAATAATGTCAGTCTTTCCTCAAAGAAAATATTACGTAATTTGTGTGAAGTAACTCAAATTATTCAAACTGTAAAGCTTAAAAGTTTGTATTTTGAGTATTGGGGTTTGATGCTATAGTGTTTATACTCTGAGTGTTTTCTGAGTGACTGTGTGTGTTATCTCAATGAGGCTGGTGCATAGTGTTTGCTGCTATGATCCTGTTTTGCAGGTGAAGTGAATTGTTCAGCTCCAGTGAATGTTGGTAGTGCAGACTGTAGTTAGAGTTTTGCACATTGAGCTACAGTTGTGCCCACTGTGGTTTAGCGATCGAAAAAAACTGTAATTCAGCTTTGGTTGGAAATTATATTTCTATTGATTGCCTATCACCAAAAATTTTATTCTGTAATGATTTCCTCCCATTCCATTGTGGTGGATGATACGTTTACTAAACTTGCCTTACAATTTCCCCTCTGCCTTAGGAGAACAAAGCTTCTCATCCAAAAACTGATTCGTCAACAATTTGTATTTTACCCCCCAAAGAAAACTTTAAAACTCAAAATTTAACTAGAGCAATCTATATCGCCTCAAATTTGAAATTGCTCTTAAAAATGAGATGTTATTGATAAATAAATAAATATGTAATCATGAACACCAATATTATTGAGGGTGACAGACAAACTGAGTTAACAAACTGAGCATGTATACGCCCAGACATACTGTATTTTGTGCCAACATGCCAATATGAAACCATAGTTTATAATATTGTACCTTGGTAATAGAATTGCAGCTGGAATGCATAGAGAAAATCAGTGAACGACATCAGACAATCCATGGCGTCGTCCGTTAGAACTATTCTACAGGACAAGAAAAGAAAAACATCAGCCTACTGTCAAGCACTGTCAAGCAAGTTAGGTCCAGTAAAAGTAACTATAATACAGTAAAACATATCAAAGAAAAAGCACAAAAATTGAGCATTAAAGGTGAAGTAAGCGGTTTATTTATGTTAATGTAAGTGTTAAATCGCTCTTTATTCATACAGTGATCACTTACAGTCCCCTCCATAAGTATCGGAACAGTGAAGCCAATTCCTTTATTTTTGCTGTAGACTGGAAACATTTGGGTGTTACTCCAAAAGATGAATATGAGACAATAGCTCAACATTTCAGCTTTCATTTCCAGGTATTCACATCTGGATCTGATACACAACTGAGAAGATATCATTATTTGTAAAGGAACACCACATTTTTAGGTGAGCAGAAGTATTGGAACAGATGGACTTTAAATAAATTAAAGTGAACAAAACATACTATTTTGTCGCAAATCCTTTGCTTGC
The DNA here is from genome assembly GCF_949987685.1 of Ammodytes marinus. Classification (NCBI taxonomy): domain Eukaryota; kingdom Metazoa; phylum Chordata; class Actinopteri; order Uranoscopiformes; family Ammodytidae; genus Ammodytes; species Ammodytes marinus. The sequence continues at coordinate 25,264,762 of NC_137234.1, read as the reverse complement.
AATAACCGCATCAAGCCTGTGACCCATTGCCATCACAAAACTTTTGCATTCTTCTTTTGTGATGCTTTTCCAGGCTTTCAACGCAGCCTCATTCAGTTGCTGTTTGTTTTGGGGTTTGCAGTGTATGGGTCCTCAAGAAGGCCTAAGCGTCTACGCATTGATTGACAGCTTAAAAAGTACAGGTCCTAAGCATCAGTTTGATGGAAACGTTGTGGTGTTTGAAAGAGTTTAAGCAGTAGGCCTAGTGAATGTAAATACATCGGGGAAGGGCTGACGGTGACTCGGGGTGCAGCATATTCCATCTGTTCGTCTGTTCTCCGACCGCCACGGCAGCGGTTTACGAGGAAACTCAAATAAAAACAGCAGCGAATGCGACCGGTAGAACCCTCTATTCAAGGGATAGGGCGACGCCGAACGCGCTGCGTTTATCAGTGGTTAAAAAGAGAGAGACCGCGGGTCACGGGACGCGCCCGGTCCTCTCGTGTCCACCGCAGAACAGCTGTAAGTGTCATTCTACCCGTAGCGTCATTGAGGCGGAACCCGCTGCGTCAATTCAGCTCATAATATAAAATAAATAAAATCCCCGAATAATAACGGGACTATTCGGAAATTATCCGTATCCGTATCTAACTCATTATCCGTGCTTATCCGAATACATATTCGGATTCGGGCTCATCCCTAGTCGTGTGTATGTATACCATTTCATTTATTAGACTTAATTGTCCTCAAGGGGAAATTATTTATTATTAACACTGTACACAAATAATAACAGATTTTCAAACATAAGGAAACAGAAAATAACAGACAGACAACATGTCACTGCTGTGTTTTATCTGTGTTTTGTGTAGGGCTATGGCTGCATGTATCAGACGGGTGTACTACTAGGCAAGCTCAACAGAGCCTGGCTCTCTTTGCCTAAGCTGGTTACAGGCTGATGCATACCCAACAGCATGGCATGACATCTCAGCTAAGCACTCATGACACATCTCAGAAGAACTGAGAGGTATCTGATCTTTATTTTTTTAATTAAATATTATGAGCTATAAATATCAACTGTTTAAAATTTTCAAATTGTGTGTACAAAGGGCTAAATGTATTATACGTATTATTTTCATAGGCCTGATGGTGGCACATTTTTCAAATGGGTTACATTGAACATTTCTTCTCAATAAAGTAGCCTTTCTTGACCCCCGGTTCTATGGCTTGGTCCACTTTCACCTGAACAGAGTAATCTGGTCATAGCTTATTAAATCAGATGAAGGACAATGAGACAGGCAGAGGGGGAAAAAGCTGCTCCTGCCCTCTGTGCAATGGGCACTGTTGGTGACTATTGCCTCGTTTCCACCGAGTAGAGCGGGTCGGGTCAGAGCGGCCCAGAGCGGGACAGCTCGCTTTTAAGAATCTTAGTGGTGTTTCCACCGCCGACCCTACCCTTATGCCTCGTTTCCACTGAGTAGAGCGGGTCGGGTCGGAGCGGCTCTGAGCGGGACAGCTCACTTTTAAGAATCTCGTGGTGTTTCCACCGCCGCCCCTACCCTTACTGGTAGGGCGGGGTTTAGGCTGGACTGCGATAGCCGCCGCCAGAATGTGGGTCAAACTATCGGGCTGTAGAACAACTGTGGTCAAGCCAGCGGTCTCTCGTTTTTGCTTGGTCAAACCAGCCGCTTCTTTATTTATTCCCCCCGTGTTGTTGTGAACACAGAGACGGCTCGGTGCAACTGATAGAGACAGTGAGCGAACAGCGCTGGCTGCGGCAGCTACGTGACTATGGGACACAGTGTAACCAACTGATTCATTTAATGACTAGGAAAAACACCACACAATAAACAGTGCTGTGCTCACATTTTCGCCAAAACACAAGACTCTCTTCACTCTTGCCGAGATGACTACACATGGCGGAAATTATTCTTTCGACCGATCAAATGACGGCAGTGTGAAGCTACGCCTTTTCGGCACCCTTTCAGGCGGCTAGTACCCCTATGGAGGAGTACTGATATTAGGAGCGGCTCAGAGCGGTTAGGTGTGCTTAAACCGTACCCTACCCAACTTTTGGCAAATGAAAAGCCAAACTACCCGGACCGAACCGCTCTGATCCGTCCCGCTCTACTCGGTGGAAACGAGGCATTACTGGTAGGGCGGGGTTTAGGCTGGACTGCGATAGCCGCCGCCAGCATATGGGTCAAACTACAGTATAGGGCTGTGGAACAACTGTGGTCAAGCCAGCGGTCTCTTGTTTCTGCTTGGTCAAACCAGCCGCTTCTTTATTTATTCCCCCCGTGTTGTGAGTGTATTACAGTGAGCGAACAGCGCTGGCTGCGGCAGCTACGTGACATTGTAGCAGTGTGACACAGTGTAGCCCACTGATTAATTTAATGACGAGGAATAACAACACACAATAAACAGTGCTGCGCTCATATTTTTCGTCAAAACACAAGACTCTCTTCACTCTTGCCGAGGTGACTACACACGGCGGAAATGATTCTTTCGACCAATCAATGGACGGCAGTGTGTAGCTCCACCTTTTCGGCACCCTTTCAGGCGGCTGGTACCCAAACGGAGGAGTACCGAAAATAGGAGCGGCTTAGAGCGGTTAGGCTCGCTTATATCCGTACCCTACCCAACTTTTGGCAAATGGAAAGCCAAAATAACTGGACCGAACCGCTCCGACCCGCTCTACTCGGTGGAAACGAGGCATATAGTACACATCCAGTGCTTTGGCAAAGTCAGCCGCTGCAGTGATGGCATCTTGAAAGTCCAGACTGATCTGCAGAAGAGAAACGGATGTGAAAGCTAGGAGAGCCAGGCCCTCCACTACTACGTATCTCCTGGGGTACCACACACTGCTTTGTGTCAAAAGATTCAAAATCAGTGAATATCTCCTTAAGGATTTCTTAAGGACAAATAGCAGATTGTGAACAAATATTCACTGATTTAAAAAAAAAGAGATCTTGCAATGAAACAAGCATTCTCCAGAGTCTCTGACTCCAACTTTGATGCAGAATTCCACCAGATGTCCGTTCAGTCTAGTGGCCCCTCCACTGCAGCAGAGTTGAGAGGTTTAACTATAGTCAGTGTGTGAGCATCCATTAGTTCAGCTTTGTTGTCTATCTACTCTGCTGCAGCACCGGAAATACACACGCTTTCTATTCTTGCTTGAAGCCACAATAAATAAGTTAGCACTTTAGCACATAGTACTTTAGCACATAGCACTTTAGAGCTAAGCACTTTAGCACATTGCACTCTATCCATAAGTTCTAGTGCAATAAACACTTGCACTTTATCTCCATAATACTGCAAAGTGCAATTTAAGACTACCAAGCTCCATGTTCTCGATGTTTAAATGTTGGTTTGTCTGGTTGTGTTTGTGTCTGTGGTTGTGTTTTTGTTCTGTTGTACTCTTAAGAAAGCAATGATGCACTGTGCCTAAGACAAAATCCCCACGGGACAATAAAGTTGAACCTTGACCTTGGCATCAATTTAGCACAGAACAGATCGAGAGAGACAGGAACACAGACGCCGAAACAACATTAAAACATCTGGTAAGTTTTTCTTTGTAGAGGATTGTGAGTCTTCATTTTGTTGATGCAGGTAGAGTTTTCTAATATACATTGTTTATTATTACTGACCTGACGGCACTCTGCACCATCTCCGCTGGGAAGTCCGGACACAATAAAAGCAGTAGAGACCTGTACTCCAGCATGGACAGTAAGTCTGAAGACATTAAACACATATTAGTTACTGAATCAAGTTAATCACCCATTTATGAAACACACCACCACACATTCTAGAGGGGTAGAAGTGATCATTGAAAGGGGGTATCTTTGTGTGACATACTTATTTTATCTATCTATCTATCTATCTATCTATCTATCTATCTATCTATCTATCTATCTATCTATCTATCTATCTATCTATCTATCTATCTATCTATCTATCTATCTATCTATCTATCTATCGGGTTCAGGTCAGGACTCTGGTCAAGTTCATCCACACCAAACTCTCTCATCCATGTCTTTATGGACTGTTGCTTTGTGCACTGGTGCATTGTCATGTTGGAACATGAAGGGGCCATCCCCAAACTTTTCCCACAAAGTTGGGAGCATGAAATTGTCCAAAATCTCTTGGTATACTGAAGCGTTTAGAGTTCCTATAACTGGAACTAAGGGGCCAAGACCAGCTCCTGACAAACAACCCCATACCACAATCCCTCCTCCACCAAACTTTACACTTGGCACAAATATAGTGGCTAAAACACTGATGTACTGTATGTCTAACTGGGAAGAATCCTCCCTCCAGCGATTTTCCCCCCGAGTTTCGGAGGTGCCTGCTCGTGCAAGCATTACAATGTTGCATAGTATGCCTTTAAGATGACCATCACAATCTACTGTAACTATAATCAAAACAGAAGGTAGAAACAAGACTCACAGAAGGATTTGTGTAAGAGTATTCATGTCAGATAAGTTCTCCAAACTAAATTTTCTGGCAACGTGCACTTTTGTAACAATTTAAAACAGGTTTTGGAATATAACACCAACCAACCCTACTACATACTATTTCTGCCTTTTAAAATACCTCCACTCTTTCCGATCTGCCGGTAGCATCTCCAGAAGACTCTGATGAAGGAGGCTCTGTTATGAGGAGTGGCCCCGATGTAGTTATACTCTCTGAAGAGGACGTGGTTATTGTTCTTCACACTGTTGAAACTACAAACACAGCCACCAACAAATTACACAAACAAAAAGCTGTACTGAAGTCAAACCGAGCATCAGAATGGGGAAGAAAGGGGGTTAAAGTGACTTTGTACGAGGCATGGTTGATGGTGCACGGCAGGATGGATCCATACTTTCATGTTGTTTACGCCAAATTCGAACCTGCCATCTGAATGTCGCAACGGAAATAGAGACTCATCAGACCAGGCATGATTTTTCAATCTTCTATTGTCCATTATTGGTGATCTTGTGAGAATTGTAGAATTGTATTTTTTTTTTATAGAAATCTTTTTGGCATTTTTATGCTTTATTGATAGTGTAGAGACAGAGTTGAAATGGGGCAGAGAGGGGAGTGACATGCAGAGAACGACCGCGGGCTGGAATCGAACCCGGGTCCGTTGCTGGCCGAGGCCCATGGGGGGGACGCCCTACCAACTGCTCAGTTTCCTGTTTTTAGCTGACAGGAGTGGCACCCGGTGGGGTCTTCTGTTGCTGTAGCCCATTTGCTTCAAGGTTGGTCGCGTTTTGCGTTCAGAGATGGTATTCTGCATACCTGGGTTGTAATAAATGGTTATTTGAGTTATTGTTGCCTTGATATCATTTCGGACCAGTATGCCCATCCTCCTCTGACCTTTGACTTCAACAGGGCATTTTACGTCCACACAAATGCCGTTCACTGGATATTTTTCTTTTTCGGACCATTCTCTGTAAGCCCTAGATATGGTAACTTGTGTGTGAAAATCCCAGTAGATATGCAGTTTCTGAAATACTCAGACCAGCCCTTCTGGCACCCTCAACATTGCCATGTTCAAAGTCACTTAAAACACCTTTCTTCCCCATTCTGTTGCTCGGTTTTAACTTCAATAAGTTGTCCCGTCCAGGTCTACATGCCTAAATGCATTGAGTTTCTACCATGTGATTGGCTGATAAGTTATATGTGTTAACAAGAAAATGAACCGCTGTACCTGATAAATTTACCAAACAAATCAGTTGATGCTAAATCGGTTCCGTGAAGGTTGTGCAAAGCTCACACAGTCTACACGATTACATGGAGCATCATAATCGGGTAAATAAACGAATACGATTTCCACAGAACTTGTAATATGCATGTAAACACCTTTATCCGATCTACTTCGCACAAGAATCGGCACATTAACGGACAAGTGAAGTCGGATTAGAACACCTGGAGGACTCGTTCATAGTCGGCATTCTACATTTATACCTGTAGTTACCTTTCTGGTCCACTAATGTTTGGTCGACTAGGCTATAACAAGGGTGCAGCCCTAATCACATTCCATATGAACGTGTATGGAATGCAAAATAAATATCTTATAATTTATTAATAATTGTGTAATAAATATCAATTATTTATTTGTGTAGTTTTGTGGCTTATTTGGAAAATCGCGTAACTTACTATTCAGCAAAGTAGCGGTTAACCCCAAACTGGGTGTATTCCTCTTTATGTTCCAGCAGCTGCGTCACTGCATCACTCAGGTAAAACATCACGTTACTGTCCGCTGTAAAAACAAACACAGACACGGATATACTGACTGTGAATACGACAGAGAAACGAATAGCCCACTATCGTTACACGAATCAAATGAGTAACTGATAAGTTATAACACTGCACAACTAACACACAACCTACCGAGGTATTCAGCAACTGGGAGGGTCGAATTAAAACGGTTCATTGTGGTCGTCCTTTCAGAAGACAACGTTGAAATGAACATCGATAAACTTGACATGTAAAGCTATATGTACATCATTTAGTAGGCTTAATTGTATAACAGTAGCTTTGGGATTTTGCACGGTCCTTTCACGGTGGGCTACCTTAGATACAGGGAAACAGCCAGGAAACAGCTCAATGTTGTGAGTTACATAAATGAATGCCGCCCCCGAACAACACAGCACACAAAGGTTCCTCTGCTGTTTTTATAATAAATAAAAGATAAATAAAACAAAGAGATATAACAATAATAATAATAATAATAATAATAATAATAATAATAATAATAATAATAATAATAATAATAATGATAATAATAATCATAATCATAATCATAATAATAATGGAACTGTCCTTTCTTCTCTTTGGTGCTGTTCTCCAGAAGTGCTTTTTGATAATATAATAATGTAGCCTGACTCCGCCCGCCTACCTACTTTCGCTCAAATGTCAATTTCCTGAAATGAAGTACGATGGTTGGACCAGGCTGATAATAATGTAGTGTAAAGTTGCAACTGACCCTCTGAATGAAGTTGGAGTCTTAGAAGAGAATGTTGAATGCAATATTTTTTATCAACGTCATTAGTGTGGTCAGTGTATCTGTGTCTTTAAAATTAGACTGACATGTCTGTGACCTGTTCTGTCTAGACAAGTTTTCTCACAGATAGTATAGAATTAAAAGTAATAATTTTCACAGTATGCTTTGACTAGGTCATTGAATGTTGCTGTTTTATAATTTGCAGAATAATAAATATATAATCAGATGAAATACTAGCAACCACTCAAATCACGTAGGTGGTAAGGTAATACATTGACAGATAATGGATAGAATATTTGTCATGGAGCTTATTTAAGAGAAGCTTAACCTGCACAGTTTTGTTTGCAATCTTTCTGGGCGCATTGCACGATAGTTTGTGATTCTCGCCTTTCTCCAAGGCTCAACTGCACATTTTAAACAGGCCTTTTATTATATATTTACGAATCAATGACTGCTTCATTTTAAGGCAGCTAAACAAGTTTCTTCCACAGTATATAAAATGCTTCCACGCAAGCATACGAAATACATCCAATGATCCAATCAGTCAAGGAACTTCAGGCATTGGGGGCGGGCCTTGATTCAAATGCAACCAATCAATGGCTTCCTTCTCTGATAAGCCTATACAATTATCGTTTATGAATAAGAGAATATACCATAATGAATTGTCTTGGAGTAACATTTGAGTCCAATAGTTTATGGGTTTTGCTAGTGTTATCTAAGCTGTCTATGAAGTTGTATGTAGAGAGACTAGACTAAGTCAGGGTGTTGCCCCTGTCTCCACCATGGACCTTTATTAGCCTCGTTCGACTTTGAGCCGTCTTGCTCAGACCTGCGCAACTATGACGCGCGTCTTGCTGAGCGCACAACAAAAATGCTGTAATAATGCTGTGCGCTCAGCAAGACGCGCGTCATAGTTGCGCAGGTCTGAGCAAGACGGCTCCAAGATGAACGAGGCTATTCTCTCCGGCTCCAATGATGTGACCGGAAATAGGTCTTTATTTGTATTAAAATAAGAGCACACAATGTCTCAATAGCACAGTCAGATGCGTACATAAATGAAAATGTATTCCACAATATTGATTTACTTAGTATTCTTACTAATAGGCCTACACACGATTTGCTAATCAAATTATATTTTATATTACCGAGACACATTGTAGCTGTTGGTTTTATTTCGGACCGGAAGTTGTGTTTAATGTTTGTACAGCTTGTATAAAGCTTGCTTGGCTGTGAACCAACCATCGCCCCATCGAGCTAGACAGCCAGCATCGTATTTTCTCCTGGAGACAAAAACAGGTATCTCATCGATATAAAATGGTTTTCTAATCTTAGTTATACCTCGGGGCCCGTTCTGAACTAGCATGATAGCAGGCATTTTAGTTGCTACAGCTGTTGTTGTGAACTGCGATGTTAGGCCTGGCTGTCTTGGCGCGGATGAACGGTTAGCTACTAGCCTTGTTTCTAAGCAGCTAATGGTGGCTACCGACCGCTAGCAAATAATAAGGTCTTGCTACATTTGAGGAACCTATTACTTTTATACAATTTGTGTTTGCAATTTACATATTAATCGCCAACGTGAGCATCTTGTATCTTTGCTGTGGCACCTTTGAGCAGATGCGCGGGTTAAACACCCGCTAACGTAGCAACTGTCACTGTCGTTTGAAAGTTAGCTAGTTAATAGCCCACACCTCACTAGTTGGTAATTAAGGACATACCTCGAGTTAAGATGCTGACAATTCCCAGTCTAAGCAAACTGAAAACCCATTGGTAACAACATGTACTGTTGGTTAGACGTAGCACATATTGCAAACGGTTGCTAACGTAATTGATTAACTGCAATGACGAGCTATGTTTGAGGGTGCAGTATTGTTTCTAAGTTCCCGTCTGTGCATGGAGTCTGCAGAGCTGTCTGAGAACGTGAAGGAAATTTAGGTTTGAAACAACAAGTATTCAGTTATGGTTATCTATTCTCTTTATTCAGTGATACCAAAAGTCGTTGTATGTAAATTAGAATTCTTGCAGTTCCATCGTACCTAAGCTACTGCTTCCCATTTCAGTCAAACTCTTAAGGTGCGAACACACTAGGCACTGTACACGCGTAAGATTTACGTGCGTAACGCAGCTAAAATGTTGCTTGATCATTTTGTGTCAAAAATGGTTATACGCGCGTAACGTGCCTAACGTGCCTAGTCTCCCTCCCGATATTGTATTTCCCTTATCAACCATGGCTGATCAGACCCGACCCGACACAACAGCGTGCATGTCCGCACAAAAACAACAACAACACCGCCAACAACTGTGCCAAAAGACAAACTGAACAGCACAAATAGCCTAGCATTAAAACAGCATTGCATATTCACGGCAGCTACATAACAAACACAGTTACAGCAGCATCGGTGCACGGCGGCACAACATAAAGGCAAGTAGCCAAAATTACCCTACCTGGCTGTGACAGGGGACCGTGGCTGGCGTAGATCAACACCGGTGCTTCGCTCTACTTGTCGTGAAAATCCCGCGGACAGTCGTCATGTTTGGGTTCATAATATGAGGCGCTAGCCGCCCGCACACAACAGGGTGAGTTAACTAATGCTATACGGCGCTAACTTTGTTTATCGGCTAAAGCACAGCAGCACATATTCACTGAATTAACCAGGAAGTCCATTCTCCTGGTTTACTTTCCCCACGTGTTCTAACCCCGAGCGGCTTCATACAGCACCGGCCGCCCGCAATACATTTTCCTCCTCGGTGACTCTCATCAGCCTCTGTGTACAGTACACTGTTCTCCGACCCTGCCAATGTATGTGATGTCGGGTCAAGCTCAACGCTGTGATTGGCCAACGCGGCTAATCGCCTCGCGTAGAAGCAACAAAAGTTAAATTTTTTGAACTCCTCGCGTAGCTATACGCGCGTAATATATACGTGCGTAAAGATGTTGCTTTAGCGCGAGTGAAAATGTTGCTTTAGCGCGAGTGACGCATTTACGCGCCATGTACGCGCGTAAACCAATGGTTCCCTATGGAAAAGGGGCGGATTTCATACGCGTCTGTACGCGTGTAAAGTGCCTAGTGTGTTCGCACCTTAAGACCTCCCTGTGCTGTGTATCTGCGGGAGCGAGTGGCATTAATAACTTAAAAACAGTAAACGTTTAACATGATTACGTGCTTTTAGATGCTTTAATCATATGCCAAATTTATAAACAGACCATATTATTAACAATACATTAAGTTATGTACATGTCAGAGTTACGTACATGGATACATTCATAAGTAAACATTGAATAGACAGATTTGTGAAAGGGGTTTGGCGCTGTGTGTTACATTAGCGATCCTGCAGCCAGGCTCTACTTTTCACGGCAGTAGTTTGGTCTTTAGATGTCGCCAAACCAAAATTCCTCCCTAGTTCTGCTTTAATTTCAACCGTGTTGTTTCCCTTTGCCTTGGAAATTGAATTTCACCAAAATAATGGCGAATTCCGTGACATTCCGTGTTAAACAGTAGATTCCGTTTTAATTGCCCGATTCCGTGATTCCGTCCGTGTTTTCGTTATCGCGGAAATCATAGGGCCCTAGTTATGTAGCTGCCGTGAATATGCAATGCTGTTTTAATGCTAGGCTATTTGTGCTGTTCAGTTTGTCTTTTGGCACAGTTGTTGGCCGTGTTGTTTTTATTTTTGTGCGGACATGCACGCTGTTGTGTTGTGTCGGGTCTGATCGCAGCCATGGTTGATTAGGGGAAATACAATATCGGGAGGGAGACTAGGCACGTTACGTGCGTACAGTGTTAATTTCGTAGACTAAAACTATGACGAAAAATATTCGTCAACAAACCTTTTTCACGCACGAAAACTAAATAAAAAAGCATATTTGATGACGAAGACTGAGACGAATATAACTGACACTATAGTCTACGAATAGGAACGAGACAAAACTGTTAGGGCGGGACGAATGGAGAAGAGATCCAATCAGAACTGTGGGACAAGTTGGGAAGAAATCCAATCAGTGCAAAGCAGCGAATGCAACCCTGTGTCGGTGAAAATCGACGGGAGAACTCGCCAGTGTGAGCAGATGGAGAGAGCCGACGTGCAGAAAAACTCTGCGGTTTGATGGACAAAATGATAGTCAGGGATATCCTGCCCGTTAACGTTGTCTAGGGGAACGGCTAAGTTCCACGATCTGTTTGTAGTAGGCTATGTCTCGAGCTTGACTACACAGAGCCATGTCCCCAAACTGACTGCGCAACTATATGGGAAATTAAATGTGAAACTGCCGCCTCCCTCCGTTAGTTTCTGTTTTCATGCGAGTAAGTTCAATTAAAACCTCTCATTTTATTATCAAAAAGGCTTTAACGCTAAAGAAGTCCGAACACACACAGTGGCAACAGTGTTGCTTAAAGGAAAGCGCAGTTGCTCAATGTTATCAGCACGTAACTGCATGCTGCTGCTGCTGCTGCTGCTGCCCAGGGGCGGCCTTAACGATCTCGGGGCCCGTTTCAAGACCTAGTGTGGGGCCCCCCACTTATATTTTTTATTTTCTATTTTTTATAAATAATGCTTGTGCATGCTCCCCGCAAAAATAAAAAAGATTGTGGAATCCAGTTGGTTCATAGACGGATCATGATAATGGGCCCCCGGGCAAAGGCTCTTAAAGCCCCCCCTCCTCCTTATCCAGTCAGGTACACTGATTTTATGTGAGATTATTACGAATTAAATAGAATACATGTTTTGTATTACAACCATTAAATCTGTGTCTGTATTGCATATTCAAACCTTAATACCATTCAATGAAGAAAAACACTTAGTCGACGAAGTCCGCTGTATATTTAGTCAACTAAAATCTGCTTATATTTAGTAGACTAAGACTAGACTAAGACTAAAAGATTTCAGATGACATGCAAAAGACTAAGACTTAATCAGAATTTGCTGCCAAAATTAACACTGCACGCGTAGAACCATTTTTGACACAAAATGATCGAGCAACATTTTAGCTGCGTTTCGCGTGTAAAGCTTATGCGTGTAGTGTGTTCGCACTAGGGGTGTGAACGTTTACAAAAATGCCAAACCGTGTACACGACGAATTTTTTTTCGTGTACATGGTTAACCGTGACGTCATTGTCCTCGTGCCCCCGCCGTATTGTAGGCGCGCGCGCACACACACACACGCGTTTGTTCGCCTGTAAACACACAATTGACATGAACTACGCTCGTTTACACACCTCTTATAATAGGTCCATGGTACACACACACACACACACACACGTTCGCCGTCATAATCGTGCTTCATTAATTTCCTGATTAACATAGCCTATCGCTTTCTACATGTCCACGTTAAATGCATGTTGAACAGGTGTTATAAAGTTCTGGCTACTTACGAGCGTAGTTCACGTCAACCGGGTAACTTTAATCTTTAGGTTATCGTTCATCACTCTTCCGTGGCTGTGAGTCGAGCCCCAGCACGGCGACTCCCCGTGTGTGTGTGTGCGCCGATACACACACTCACTCACGCACACACACTCGCCGAGGGACAGACAGATTCTCGGCAGACTAGCTTTTATCCTCCCCAATTAGTTTATTAGTTATGTAAAATCAATAAACGCGTGTCCAGAACATATTTAAAAACTTTGAAATTTGAGAAAAAAAAAAAAAAAAAAAAAACGGTTTTCGTTTATTGATTTTTCCTAAACGGTTACACGTGTAAACGTGTACACGTGCACACCCCTAGTTCGCACCTTTAAACCGTGGTTCAGATTTTCTATTTCATTCCCCTGTAGCTTTCCACCAGGTAGTTGACCAGGTTGTCCATTCAGGTTTTGATCCTTGAAGGTCCTAGATATAATTTCTGGTGAACAACCTTTAACAACATTCCATGTCTGTTTTCAGGGGGGTTTTGCCCTGTGGGTATAGTGTAAATTCAAGGTATTTTAAAGACTAAATTAAAGTTCAGTGAGAAACGTATCTTAAATACACTTTTGTGTCACTGAACACTGAATGCTTCTGCGTGCTACAGCATAACAATATTATTAACGAGTTTTCTTAGATTTTAATACTCATCCATTTCGCTGTACAGTTAGACCTCCTTTCCACCGAGCAGCTAGGTTTGGTGCAGCTCAGTCCGCATATTGGCGTTTCCATTGGCAAAAGTTGGGTAGGGTCCCAAAATAAGCGAGCTGAGCCCTTCCTATTTTCGGTACTCCTTGGATTGGGTGCCAAGCCATCTGAAAGGGTGCCGAAAGGGTAAAACTACTCACTGCCGTCTGTTGATTGGTCGAAAGATTCATTTCCGCATTAAACTGCTGTGTGTAGGCCTAGTCACCTCGGCAGGAGGGAAGAGAGTCTTGTGTTTAGCGAAAACTGTCTGTGTCCAGCTCTGTTAATTGCATGGTGTTTTTCCTCTTCATTGAATTAATCGGCATGCTACACTGTGTCCCGCTGCTACAATGTCAGCATAGTTACGTTGCTGCCTTGTCCAGCGCTGTTCTCTGCATTTCCCAGCCGTAAATATGCCCGCAATATGGGGGGCCTTAAAATATAGGATACTCTGACCCATATTCTGGCTGCAGCTATCGCCGTCTGGTAAAGACCCCGCCTTCCTAAAGGGTAGGGGTGTAATGATCCATCGATGTAGATCGATCCATCGATTGATTTGCGAACAATCCAACTGAATCGATACAACGTCCAAACATCGATACAAATCGATGTTGTATATGCTTTTATTTTGACAATGTCCTTGCCCGGATGTTTGTGACACCATTTCCGCCCGACCGCAGCAGGCTTTTCACGCTTGTTATGATTATCAAAGTTAATTTCGGACACTGAAACCATCGGTAACAGACCTGTCGGTGTTTGCACCATGGGTAGAGGATCATATATCCCCGCTGACAGAGCAGTCGAGCCGGCGCTTACCGGGGCAGCGCGCCGCTCGCGGGGTTAGCAGCTGAGCTAGCGGGGCATTCGGCTGTTATCCCCGCGGGCTGTCCAGCACAGCGCTGCCCGGCTCGCAGTGTAAAGTTCCAAGAATGCGCGGCTCGGCTGCTCTCTCAGCGGTGAGAAGCTCCTGCGCTCCCCGGGGCGGTCACCCTCTCCTCGGGGTGAATTTACAAGCCAACGCAGCCTCAGCTGAAGAGGATAGCTCTATTAGGCTAATGAGCTAAGCTAGCGAGGAATCCACCAATTCAGTCCTGTGCCCTGAAACCCTACACGGCCCAAAACTACTCAAATGTCACTCCAAGCATTGTTTACTGCCACTACACCTTAAGATATGAATAATAGTAAGAGATTGAAATATATTAAGCGTATGAAAGATATTAATCTTTCAATCAAATAATTCAAGCTAATATTTTTTAGCTGTATTTTACATAGATAGAGGTATTTTATAAGGAAGTCCCCTTGACATTAAATAAAATGTCATCAAAAAGAGGGAAATAGCCGAGGTAGCAGCTTAAATTTGTTGTTTATCCTGTTAATTTCAAGATCTTTAGTGTTCAGAATGCATACAATGGATTAAAATTATACAAACGATTAAGAAGGCTATTCTATTATCAACGTATTGTTAGATAACGAGATAGGCCATCTTGTGTTAAATGGGCATATAATATCGTCTCATATCGATCGCAGGCCCCTGAATCGAATCGAATCGAAATCGTATCGCAGCAGATTTTAGATATCGGCAAATATCATATCGTTGTCTAATTAATCGATTTAATATCGTATCGTGATGAAAGCAGCGATTTACACCCCTACTAAAGGGTAGTGTAGGCGGTGGAGACGCTCGCCAGATCTAGCGTAAGTGAGCTGAGCCGCACTGGCCGTGCTGCTCAGTGGAAACGAGGCATTAGGTCTCAATCCTGCTATAGGCTCTACATCTGCTCCAATAGTGCCAGGGTCATCAGCCAGGGACCACAGTTAAGAGATGTTTTGCCCGTTCAGGCTTTTGCACACCGGGCACGTCGCGAATAAATGGCACGAAAATGCGTATCATTTGGAATGTGTATTTTGACACGTCTGACAATCGAAAGCGGCGTCTTAGAAAGATCAAATGATATGGAAGCTTCTATTGATGCTATTAAGGTGATTTAATCGCACGGAAAAAAAGCACCCAGTGTGCAAAACCTTTTATTCTGGAGCATTACTTGGTGGTGCTACAGTCCCAACATCCCCTGCAGATATCCTACTTCAGGACTTTCTTAAGCTTCCCATGTCTTACTCTGCCTTCCTGAAGGTCATAAATTGCGGAATAAACTAAACCCAGTCGGCAGCACTCCATGTTGTTTTTGCCTCCCTGTTGGCTTAAAGTTAATTCAGTTAATTATGTCGGGCAGGAGAAGAGAAAGAGACAAAAGGACAGAGACAGGAGAACTAAGTTTTATAGTTTTGCTTTTTAAAGGCATACTGTGCAACATTTTAATGAGAATTTATTCTAGTTATGAAAATAATCCCACTCAATGATCACTTCTGCCCCACTAGAATATGTGGTGGTGTGTTAATCCCTGGCTGTATTTTAAATAGTATTATTGGTTATTTTTTTCGGGAAAGGTTTTCCTTTAATGATTTTTTCTAAACGGTTTTGATTTACTAACTGGTTACACATGCACCCCCATAATAAACCCCTTAATAAAACAATATATATGCTGCTGTTTTGTTGTAAAGTACTTTGAGTGGCCTTGTGTCTGAATTGTGCTATATAAATAAACTTGCCTTGCCTTCTATGCTAACCACTGGCTCCTATCAAAACATGTGGATACAGACATACAGGTGTGGCTGTTGCGTGAGGGAGGCATGTTCTTGCACCCATATGTTGCAGTTATTTGTACTTATAAAGGTTTATCTCTCTATTAAGAATCGATAAGCAGCACTGGAATTAAAATGTCTAAATGATCCTGTTTGAATCTAAATTCTGGAACTGGCTCTCAGTACCTAACCCTAGCCTTAACCATTGTTGAATAAAGAAAGAAAGAAAATGGACTTAAATCGTCTGCATCTCTGAGATTGAAGTAGGGGAGAACGGGGTAATATGTCACACAGGTAGGTTGTCACAATCGTTATATCTCGGAACCAGAAGGTGCTGTCTGTTAAATTTTGGTATGTAAATATCTATAACTGGGATTAGAGGTCACCTACATAGTTTTCCTTGGAGTTAGACTGCTGAATTTGAGGTGAGAGGACTGTTAGTGTTTTTCATGTCAAATTGAAAATATTTAGCTCCTCAGTATTTTTCTTCTAGGCATTTACACAATGGGTTTATAACAAAAACTTGTTACCCTAAAAAAGTGTGAAGGGTAAGCTATAGTTTAGATTGTTTTTAGCAAGCTAATTAGTTGTCAGATGGTTGTTGGCCTTGATGCTAGCAAGAAATTTCAGTTGGGGTTGGTCGTCACATTTTTGGGGGGGTTGGTTGTCACATGTTATCCAAAGGGTACACCCAGGAAAGGAATCCAATAACAAAAGAAAATGTCAAGCTGTATCCTCACTGACACCCCAGAGAAGGAGAGAATAGAGCAGGAAAGGCAGCTAGCATGCAAAAGAGAATAAGGGCAACAAAATCAAAACGACCCAGTGCATCCCAAACTAGACCAGTTGCCAAGGCTACTGCCCCTGCTGGGGAAGAAGAAACAGAAGAGAAAGAGACAGGAGGAGGAATCTTCATCAGATGAAGAGGATAGTTTGTGTTTGGTTTGTATAGAAACGTTCTCCAGCACCCATTCAGGGGAAGTATGGGAGAAGTGTTGTATGTGCAACCAGTGGGTACACAATATCTGCTTAGTTAGTGAGCAGACCCTACATTTGCCATCACTGTAACTCAGATAGTGAATGTGTGTATCGTGGTTGAGTAGGCTATTATTGTTAGACCTATTTGTTTTGTTCTTTATGTTGTTACATTCATTAGCTTGGTCTTAATATGGATTTCCTTTTTGTTTATTCCTTGCTCATTATGTGTTAAGATGCATAAAGTTATGTAGGCCTATTTTTCAACTTGATTAGTTCTGCTTTCTTGTCTTCTTTTTAAGATTTTTCCCATTAAGATAACATTGTGACAAACAACCCCATAGTGTGTGACAACCAACCCCTTGATGGGGTTGGTTGTCACTATGTGTTAGTGTCTTTGATGGTACATTTCTTTTTTATTACAATAAGTTAGAAAAAGTGAGGGGTTCACATTTCAAGCCAACACCTTAAGCTTCAATTTAATGTAGGATTGACTATTGAAAGATGTTTAGGTGATGAGCAATTCTCACTAGAGTAAAAAGTGTGCCTACTTACCCCGGTCTCCCCTATCCGGTGCGCAGTCTAACACTTCACTCGCTAGTCTCACCGTTATAAAATAGTGCTCCACTGAATTTTTGAAAACTATTTTTAGGGTTAATTTATTCCTCTGCCAATAACTCCTTGATTCAATCAACCAATGCTATTTTATCTGGCTAATAATGCTGTTATATATTTCCAGCTTAATACCCTTTTAGGGAAGCCCACACCCCCTAGTGGCCACCATGGGGGATGATAGCGAATGGATGAAGCTTCCCACCGACCAGAAATGTGAACACAAGGTGAGTGATTCACTTATGTTTTACGGTGATATGCAGTGCTGTGCAATTCACTCTGTTCAAATGCATTTTCATTGTCCTTTCACACCTAGCCTGTATACTTCATTTTCCAAGGAAAATGTCCTTCATGAAAGTCAATATTTTAACCCCAAGTCCCCCACAAATGGAGTTAATTAACTCTGTAGCCAAATGTTGTGGAAATGGAACCCTAGCAAGAATTCTAAAATGGCTTCCTGTTTCACTGCCATTAAACATTACTGTATTTATTTATCACCACTGTATTTTTGTATCCCAAACAAGAGCCTTGTTTGGCAGTGTTTCCTACAGGTTGAGAATTTACTTGTACAGGTTGAGAATTTACTTGTGGTTGCGGATGGCGTAGAGTGAGATAGGCGGGTTCAGCAATAAATCAATCAAAGGTTTATGAACTATGTATCGATAGACAATGACTCAATAACATTTAATCATTTAGAAAGGAATACATATTTATATATCGGGTGGCCTAGAGGGCCGAACAGTAACCATGAGGTCTCTGGCTGGATCCCCGGCACCGGACAGGAGGGTGTTGGTAGAAAAAACTAGTGGTGGCTGGTATTAGATCTACGGTGCCCACCAGCTCTACCATTGTGTCCTTGAGAAAGACACTTAACCCCAAAATGCATCAAGGATCCTGTTCAGTCAAATGTTTAAATACTTGGTTGACCGGACAATACGTCAGATCAAGTCACTACTGCGCGTAAAACAAGTGGAAGAAGAAGTAGTTTGTTAGCATTAATAGCTTAGTGCAGCACTCGTATTGTTGTTTTTTGCATTGCATTTTGCTGTTTTGTGATGGACCATGATTATGCCTTGCTTGCCGCTGCTGTACCCATAACGAGGCGATTACCTTCGGTTACGTGCGAGGGCTGATGGGTGAGCTTACCATACCCATCCACCTGCTGTCAAATGCGGGCTTAACTAAACGTGATCGCTGATGAATGTCAGCGAGCAAATTGGCAGCACTTTTCATATCCATATTCTATTCACTTGTTAACATAAGCAAAGATCATTGAGATACAGAGAGCTAACATCGGCTGCTAATATAGCAACCGTATGTTACATTGGACGATGTCATGTGGATAATGCCAGCCACTGTTTATGATAACGTCACATAGCCTATATTATGTATCAGAAGGAGCAGACATGTAGTGAGTGAGCGGGTAGGATGGGATTCCTGTTAAATTCAGTGAATGTGTATTTTGCTTGTGTTCAGCTACTGGTTGTGCTTCAACCAAGTTCGCGCCGGTTACCAGAGGGTTAATTAGTGTTATTTTAACACAAATTAATTAGTTAATTAGTGTTATTTTCACACTAATTAATTAACCCTCTCTACACCAAGTCATTTCCGAGCGTTTTACTTTGTTGTATCATATCGTTATTGTGAACGCAATATCGTGTGACGTGAGATTAGTGAATCGGCACACCCTTACTTAACATGCATACACAATCATCATTACTCACTTATCATCAGCGAGGCACACACAAAACACCGCCCAACTCAGGCCAGACTCATGAGAAAATACTCTGCCCCAAACTCGGCTCAACGGAGTGCTTAAGTAAAACGGTAGCCTAGCAACGGAGCGCCGCTGCATTTGTACAATGTGGGTATGCTGCTTTAGTGGGTAGCTCCAAGCTAAACGGAGAGAGGGAGTTCAAGGCAAACTACACAGGCTGCCACAGCCCTGTGTGTACATGGGCAAATGGCTTTAAGGTCCAGTACAGACTTTATAGAAATGCTATATAATATTTATAAGTATCTTTTAATTGCTGTATAATTGTTTGAAAATAAAAGTATAAAAAAATATTTGTATTTCCTTTTTTAGAATGAGCCTTTTATATTGGAGCAGGTCACCCCAAACAGAGGAAGACAAAGAAGAAGTACTATAGAATAAATAACTAAATGCATGATCTTCTCCTCAGCGTTTAATATTGTGGAAAAACTTGAGAGGCAGTGGTGGATAAGGCCAATCTTAAGTAACCTGCTTCTTGTCTTTTTACAAGAAATGTATATTTGACATGTTGTTCCTTTTCGTTTACTCTTCATGCTCTCTTTGTCAGGTGTGGAAGGCCCGTTTAAATGGTTATGAAGAAGCTCTGAAGTTGTTCCAGAAGATCGGAGATGAGAAGAGTCCAGAATGGGGGAAGTACCTGGGACTGATGAAGAAGTTTGTCACCGACTCTAATGCTGTGGCTCAGCTTAAAGGCCTGGAGGCTGCCCTGGCTTTCATTGAGAATGCCCATGTAGCTGGCAAGTAAGTTATGGTTTCAGAAAGAATCTCTTGTGTATTTGAAAGTCTGAAATACGCAAGGATTAACACCAATTTTCATTTCATCAAATTTACTAGTTTCATTTTAAAAGAGAGACACCAGAATTGTTGAAACTATAGACCCCTTATCAGTCTACGTCACACAGCGTCACTCCCCACTCAACTGCGCATGTCAGCCGCAGAAAGAGACGAGAGCGACACGAGCCACAATCATGTCTTGTTGTGCTGTTGGATGCACAAACCGTTTATTTTTTGTTTGAATGGTGATAAAGCTAGTAAATGCCCAAATGCACCGCTGTATAATTACATAAATGAGTTGTGAAATGTTTACAATAAGGACAGTGACCGGAGACGAGGCTATAGCAATGGAGGCTTATTTACAATGACCCAGACGTTATACATCTCCGTCCTCTTCCCTTGTGTTTGACTCTATGGTTTGACTAGGCAGTAGGGGTTTGCACGTGTAGCCGGTAAGTAGGCTAAATCATACCATTTAGGAAAAATCAATAAACGAAAACCGAGTGGGGTCGACATTTGCTAGCCTACTGTAGGCTACTAAAGCAGATAACACCACATTATTGTGTTTGGTTATAATATTTATTCATTTAACTATTTAACTGCCCCACCATAAGTTTCACTTTCCTTTTCATCTCCGTCTCAAACAGCTGGTCTGATAAGCTGGTCGGCTCGTGAGCCCAACGGCCCCGAAAGCAGGAGTCAGTCTAAAAACAGATGATCACGGCTAGTTATGATCACTTTTAAATCAAAAAGCTAAATTATGAAATAAAGGCATCTCTGCCTCTCTCTGTCTATCTGTCTGCCGGTGTTTACTGTCACTCTCCAACAGCAGTCCGGCCACTGAAGTCGTCGGGGCCATTTCTTCTCATCATTTATCTACTCAACTGCCGGCAACGCGTATGGGTCATTAAGGCGTATCTCGTTCAATAGTGTTAATGTTTCCGCATAACCAATGTTATCACTCGCTGATAAACTGTTTTTAGTAAGCTGACAACATCGTTATTTAGCACCATGGACCTATAAAGAAACACCGCAACTGCAATATAACCAAACGGGTAACCATGGCAACCAGCCAAACAATTTTTCTTTCTGCAGCTATGCAGCGCGCGCATCCGCCGTGTTCATAAACAGATAAGGGGTCTATAGTGAATGTTGCTGGTAAAATATCAATATGACGGTCAACCGATTATTTCTCTGAATATTTTAGCTGAGAACCGCAGCTTTGTGTGGGGGGGGGGGGGGAAAGGGGGATACTCCAGAGCTTAAAGGCCTACTTCACCGGTTTGAATATGAAGGTGTATTGAATTCTGAGATCCTATGTAGTATAAATGTGCGAAAAAAAATGAAATCGGTTCATCCTAGCCTGAGAAAAGGCAGAAAGAGTGTTTTTTTTTAACCCTATATTTCTCTTCACATCACAGAAAGAGAAATATAGGGTTAAAAAAAACTTACTTTGTAAATATTACTGTGATGTCTTTTACTGTGACTGTACACCTTCATATTCAAACCGGTGAAGTAGGCCTTTAATAGTATTGTGTGTCACTGGTAGGGGTGGGGATAGAAAAAATAAAAAATCTCTCCTCATTGTCTCATTCATTCAAAGCAGCGGTGGTAAGCACACCAGCAGACTTGATAGAAAGTCATCCAATTTTTAGATCTGTGTTAAAGGAATAGTTAATTTATTATTTTGTTTAGTGATCTTGTGAAGTTTATCTTATGACCTACTCCCCTTGACTACCAGTATTTGAGCTAAGCTAACCTGGATGAGAGACCTTTGCCCAACTCTATATCATATAAAGTGCCAATAGTGTAATCACTAGGTTGACAGGAGGCCACAGCACTGCACCTTTTTCTCAAAAGTGAACCAACTAAAATAAAGATGAAGAATTTTTACGTCAACGCCTCAAATAATTTTTTTTTCTTTTTAAATATAAAAGCCCATGCAAGTGAACCTTATTCATATGACCATGTCAATAAGTATCTTCAGTGCGTTCTGACATGCTGTGTGCATTTCTGACCTTTTCTACAGGACCACAGGCGAGGTGGTGTCGGGCGTGGTGACCAAAGTGTTTAACCAGCCAAAGGCCCGAGCTAAGGAGCTTGGCGCAGACATCTGCCTGATGTACATGGAGATAGAGAAGGCTGAGGTGGTCCAAGATGAACTCCTCAAAGGACTGGACAACAAAAACCCAAAGATAGTGGTGGCCTGCATCGACACGCTTAAGAAGGGTCTAAGGTCAGTGCTACTATCCAAGGTTAAAATGGTCAACACTCGAGCAACTCATAATGTAAATTATTTTAAAAAATGGGGTATATTTTTTGTAGATTGTGCTATGCCAAGCACCTATCCCTCGTTATTAACTTCTATTATTGTATAAATACACCATTATTTTCCACATACAGAAATTTTAATTTGTAAAAACATTTGATATTCATCCATTCTAGCTCATATTTAAAATCACAATCCCCAAAGTTCTTACAAACTTTGCTTTTGACAGTTTATTACAAACGGTCTAATGTTTTGAAAATGGGATTGAAATTATTTAAAAAAGGAAGGTTTGAGGAAGGTTTAAAGGTATCAAAAATTGGATACCCACCAACCATAGGTGCGGATGGAACGTAGCGCAACGTTCCATGATTGAGTCTGATTTAAAACAATCCCCCTACTTTGGTAAGGTCTTATCTCCTGCAAATTACACTAACCATTTGGCACCTCTTGGTCTATCTTTTTCCCCGTAGTGAGTTTGGATCTAAGATTGTGACGTTGAAGCCAATAGTGAAGGTTTTACCCAAACAGTTTGAGTCCAGAGAGAAGGCGGTGAGAGATGAAGCTAAGCTACTTGCAGTAGAGATCTACAAATGGATCAGAGATGCTCTGAGACCTCCACTGCAAAACATTAACTCTGTACAGGTGAGAAACACTTTTCCTTTTGCACATGCTCACCCAACAATATGCAATGTTGAGCATTCAGAGTCAAGGTAAAGAATGTTGATGTGTTGTCTGTTCCCTGCAGCTGAAGGATTTGGAGGAGGAGTGGGCGAAGGTGCCTTCATCTCCTCCCAAGCAAAGCAGGTTCCTGCGCTCACAGCAAGACATGAAGGCAAAGTTTGACCAGCAACAGGCCCAAGGAGGAGAGCAGTCTGATGGTAGGTATCATGCTGTAGCAAGCTGCTTAAACATTGCTACATCCAAAATCATGTTGCTTTCCTTGTTGATGTAGAGAAATTGCAGTCATGGTCTGGTGTTATCTGCCTTTCTGTTGTTTCTCAGGAGAAGATGAGGAAGAAACCGCTGCACCACTGGATCCTTATGAACTTCTGGAATCTGTGGATATTCTGTCCAAGATGCCCAAAGACTTCTATGAGAAAATAGTACGTTTTTTCAGTATATGTACTCTACTCAAACAGGGCTCAACGCTAAGTTTTTTTTTCACTTGCCCGTTGGGCAAGTGGGTCTGGATTCTACTTCAGTTGAAACAAATACTGGATCTAAGCAGGCTTAACTGGGATTTTAACTGGTTTAAAAGGGGATGGCCAGTGAAGAACTACTTTTTTTTTTTTTTTTTTGCAATTCTGTTCCTGTGTAACATTATAAAACGAGCCTATGTAGACATTACACTCCCGATTGCCAAGTCCGACATGAACATTACATGTTATCAAGCTTTTTTCTGCGCCCAGGAACGCTAAAATTGTTGCAATATGTGACATAAAATCACTTTCTGCAGGAAGCTAAAAAGTGGCAGGAGAGGAAAGAAGCTCTGGAGGCTGTAGAGGCTCTGGCCAAGAACCCCAAACTAGAGAATGGAGACTATGGAGACCTTGTCAGAGCACTGAAGAAGGTAAAAACTCAAGTTCTTAGCACATTTTAAACTTTGGTTGTCTAATCTGGTAGTAGATTATAGGGATGTAACCAGGGACAAATTGGGCAACATTATCAAAAATTCTGACATTTCCCATCTAGATAAAGTTGGTCTAACTAAGCTCAGGTTGAGGGGGATTCAAGTGACTATGTTTTGTGTTCTAGGTTGTGGGAAAAGATGCCAATGTGATGCTGGTGTCCTTGGCAGCTAAATGCATGACAGGACTGGCTACGGGTCTCCGGAAGAAGTTTGGAACATTTGCTGGACAAGTAAGTTTAAGAAATCTCTTTTTAATAATATGCATATTATATGACTGCTTTTTGCATTTTGCGACCAGATCGTTTTGTCTTCACAGCATGTATAAAACGTCAGGGGCAAAAAAAATCTTTACAAAATTAAAATATAACAATCCTCAATTGACCTATTGCAGAACTGAATGGTGATTGTATCCTCTTAAAATAATCTAAGAAAGTTTTTTTTTTTTTTTTTTCTTCCCAAACTTATTGGAGAAGCAACTTAATGGTTCTTTTAGCTAACTTCCTTGTCAGTGACTGCAGTCACCTCCCTCGTCCCCACGTCACCACATTAATGCACTGCGGTCTTCAAGCAGCGAGTTATCTAGCATCATCTCAGATCCATGAGTGTGATAAAACATGATAAAAACCATCAAAACAGACATTGGATAGGATTTTTACCTTCTCCGCTATTGAAGGCGCATAGGCGCATACACATTCACCCATCTGTCGCTCTGCATGTGCACCGGCAGTGAGACGGGTGCCGGTTTGTAGCATTCTCTCTTCTGATTGGTTATCGTTAGTGGGATCCCGAAAAGTTTATTTGCCGATTACATGCGGAGCGAGTGACTGAGATATCGGCTTTATGAAACGCGCACACTATATAAGTGATCACTGTATGAATAAAAAGTTAATTAACACTTATATTAACATAAATAAATCGCTTACTTCACCTTTTAATGAACCTGATCTTCTCGAAATTTCTGAAAATAAAGGATGTTGCTTTGCCAGTTGGTATGAGACACTGTAGACTTCCAGTTGGTTGGTATTTCTGTATTAGCCAGTAAGGTAACAAAAGCTAGGCTATCTTTTTTTCAGATTTAGGGAAGTAAAATATTAAGGGGAAGACCCCAAATAATTGACTAAAAGCATTTGGTTCTACTAGAGTTCAATTAGCTCTAAAAGGGTTTTCAAGGTCGGAAAAATCACGATTTCCCAGTTGTCTGGAACGCACCGTTTCTGCTAAATTGAAGTGGCTGCGATCGTAGTGCAACCTGTTGTGAGCAAAGACTGTATATTAAAGAGGTTGTGAACATGCAAGCTCGTTATGGCTGTACCTACACCAACTCTTAGAGCAGAGGTGACAATATAAGGTATAATGAATAGCGAATGGGTCACTCCATAAAGACACACCAGGTGAACAAGAGCCCAACGCGATAATTAACCTGCTTATTATTACACGGCTATTAACTGTATCAATTAATTATGTCAACTACATTTAGATTTTAATTTGGTTTTATTTATTTAGTAAATGCTTTTATTGATTTCAGCACAACACATAGTCTGCTACTGTCAGAACTATGTAACTGTGGCCCAACTTCCTAACATCTTGACTGTAGTCTTTTCATACATCAAACATGACCCTGCTCATATTCAAAGTAATGTTGAAAAAGTATTCCAAGGACCACAATATGGTAAAGGTCACTAGGAAAGGCCATAGAGATTGGTCGTAATGTGCACATAGCTAT
The DNA here is from genome assembly GCF_949987685.1 of Ammodytes marinus. Classification (NCBI taxonomy): domain Eukaryota; kingdom Metazoa; phylum Chordata; class Actinopteri; order Uranoscopiformes; family Ammodytidae; genus Ammodytes; species Ammodytes marinus. Next base: position 25,239,314 of record NC_137234.1, on the reverse strand, counting down.
TGGTATATCAATCGGAGTTTATAATCCTTTATATAAAAGAACCTTAAAATGCCTATAGATTTTCAATGATATCCTTCCTATTTTTGCCAGTATCGCTGTGTCGTTGGAATTACATTTGATTTTTACGTGGCATGACGGCATTGCTCTAATGAAACAGGAATTTAATTCCAGAACTATTTGATCTTCAAAGTTATTAAATGTATATTAACTTTTTTTGCCTATTAAGGTGGTTCCAACTATTCTGGAGAAGTTCAAGGAGAAGAAGCCTCAGGTTGTCCAAGCCCTGCAGGAAGCTATCGACGCAATCTTTCTCACTGTAAGTACAGTCTTAAAACTTTAAATGCCAAAGACCTTAGTAAAGAGATGGTGCTTAAGAAGTTTTTTTAAAGTGCCCACGAGTCAGCTTTACAAATTTTATTCCAGGGGGTGGGCAATGTGACGCTGAAGGCTCTGTTGCCAAAAGCTTGAAGTTTGGTCATAGGGGTAGAGAGCAGTAGCCTGGGTGAACCTAGCCGAGCCATATATTTTTTTTATAAAAAATAATCTATTCTTGAGGGCACATTGTGCGTTGCCGAATAATGTGTGAGATCCTTCTCAAGAGGGTTGAGAGATTCCTCCATTTGTCCATCATTCTCCTCTCTTCCAAGGATAGCTTTACCAATTTTGACATCTGTTTTTTGTTCCCTTTTTTGACTTGTTGTATCCAGACAATGGTTCATCAGTGTTTCCCCTACCATTATACAGGCCTGGCGGGGCCGCCAGGCCAACGGGACCCCCCGCCAGGTCAACAGCAGCCTGACTTAAAAAAAAATAAAACATTTTTTTTTAAATTTTGTTAATTCAATTTTTCATTGATTCAGTAATAATCATTTGCGAGCGTCTGCGCAGCACTGTCGGTCTACCCCTCGTGTGCGCCTGTCTTTACAACCTCTCGTTTGATCATCCCATCATCTGATCTGTGTGTCTGCGTGTGCATTCGGTGCGCACTTTTTGACACGGAAGCCAATGAGCAGGAGCATGACTAGCAAGAAAACGTTGAACTAGTGGCGAAAATAAAACTAGCGCCTGCTCTATGGAGATATTAAGGACTCAGTAACAGGGACGTTGAACAGGAAAAAGTGCTGAGCAAAACTTAGAAAGTTAAAATCGCTACGTCGCCGTGGCAACACAACCAATCTGTATCAACAGCAGAGACAGCGCAGAAAAAACGGCATGCACTCGTTTCAGTAAGTTTACAGAAGTGCCACACTGCTACTGCCTTTGGCATTCTTCTCAGAAAAGCATTCATTTATTTTCAGGGGACATATTAATGTATTTATTGTTTTAACTGTTAAGTTATCTTAAACAGCAGGCCATAGTAGGCCTACAAGCTTTATTTTTTTGTATTTTCAATGCTAGGCCTACTTTATTTTTATGTTTTAAATGGAGAAATAGGCTAGATGAAATATAATGGTCGGAATAGGGAAGTTGCCTTATGTAGCACACATGTTGATAGGCTAATCATGATGTGTAGCCTATGTTAATTCATTTTCAACAAGGCTATTTGCATAAAAAAATATATTAAAAAAATGTTTCAGTAGGCTAGCTTCAAGGTGAGGTGATTCAGATTATTCCAGAAATGAGTACTAGACAGGACCTGTCTATATTAGATCTTAGTGTTTATTGTTTTTTTTTATTGAAATCCACGTGTTTTTCTTCAATAGTTTACGTGGCTTGTGTGCACAGAATTAAACAGATTTCGCCTCTCAAAGTGCACCAGATTGATGTATTTAACTTTAAAAGGATAAGGTTTCTTCTGGAGGGGGATGCCCTCAGACCTCCCTAGAAGGTCCATTCTCACCCAGCAGGATCTATCCTGATCTAAATCCTGTGAGAAACACCACATGTACAAACGTACTGATGAATGTGAAAGTATAACCCTATGCCCTCATTTTTAACGGGCTGTCAAAAGAGGCTCATCCCAAATGGGGTTCGTTTTGGTCAATTTCTTCTAGAAATTTGGTAAAAAGCGGCGCGCATACTCTTTATCAGCTCTTACCACCGGGCCTAAGAAAAATTCTAGGGGAAACACTGACTGGTTCATGACTATGTTAAAATATCTCCGTGTTCTGGAGAATGCAAAATCAGTGAATTTCTCCTCATGATCCGCTACCTGTCCGTATTGTGTGTGTGCGCTGAAACAAAATCCAGTGTTAATACAAACTCTGTAAATGGGCATGTTGCTATCTATGGTTGCCCCATTTGTTTACGTACCATTTTACAGAGCCTAGGCTGTGTAATAAGAGTATTTTTCGGCGTTCACACAGTACATACAGGTAGCGGATCATGCGATCATTACCTGATTTTGACCACAAATGTTCTCCAGAATCTCCGACTCTTAAAAATGTTTTTTTTTGATTAACTTTGGAAAAAAAGGCCCTACAACATCCAACATCCATCACCATACTTTACAGTGGATGTGATGTAGTTTTCTGTATGGCTGGCTATCCCTATGTGGATGCAAAAAACACAGTTTGTTGCCAAAAAATATCCCTTTTGGTCTCATCTGATAAACTACAAATTTGATTAGAAATTTCAGCTCTGCTAATATTAAATGTATCGCGCTCCTCTATTATTTAGGGATGCGGAACACTGTGTAAAAACAAACTCTGAACCTCCAGTATGCTGGCTTTGCTTGGTCCAGTGTAAATGCATAACGCTTGCATATTAGCGGATCTACTGCTGGCTGTGATGTTGCTGCCCCCAACAGAAATTTAAATCTGAATTTGATGGGGGTTTTTTTATATGGTATTGAAAGCTATTTTTCTTTCCAGACCACTCTCCAGAATCTGTCGGAGGACATCTTGTCTGTGATGGACAATAAGAACCCCTCCATCAAACAGCAGGCCTCTCTGTTCCTCGCCCGCTCCTTCAGACACTGCACACAGGCCACGCTGCCCAAGAGCGTCCTGAAACCCTTCTGTGCTGCTCTCGTCAAGGTACGCATACCCATTTTGATAAAAACTGCATAATGTACACGATTACAAATGTCTTGTTTATCTGAATATTATACTGAAAAGAAAGTTAAAGAACTACTTCCCCGGTTGAAATATGAAGGTATATTTTAAACTCTGAGATCCTATGTAGTATAAATGTGCAACAATTTTAGAAATCGGTTCATCCTAGCGTGAGAAAAAGCAGAAAGAGTGTTTTATGGTCTCACTGTCTAACCCTACATTTGCCCATGTGTGACATCACACATGATAAAATGTAGGGTTAGGATTAACAGGACAGCGGGGCCAAGGGAAGACTGAGGGAAGAAAAAGCTAATTGATATTATAATAGGGATTTTAAAATGATAGAAGGCTGGTTCCGTATGAAAAAATACAAGCAACTGAAAATGAGCAAATTACTGCTGCCAATAAGTAAAAATACTATTCCTACAATTGATTCTAACAACATACAGAGTTCACCTTTTCAAATGTAATCCTTTTCAAAGTGTTTTTTTCCTTTAACCATCCCCAGCAAGTGAATGATTCCGCTCCAGAGGTGCGTGACGCTGCTTTTGAAGCTTTGGGGACGGCCATGAAAGTCGTGGGAGAGAAAGCTGTGAACCCTTACCTGAGTGACTTGGATAAACTCAAACTTGATAAGGTAAGGATCAGTACAAGGAATCCCTCATTCTTATCAGCAGGGCTATGGAACCCTGTTGAAAAAAGGGTGTCACTTATCCATTTGTTCTATCCCTGCGTTCCAAATCCCATACTTTTTCTTTTTACTACTCTACATTCTAAAGAACAGAAGAGTTTTAGGGCCACAGAAGAGAGAAAAAAATCAAATAAGGAAGTTTTTTTCTTCATTATGTCGAGAAATGTGAAGAATAAAGACGAATACTACAAAATGCGATTTGAAGTTAGTGGGGCATTTATGTATTTTCAGCATACTACAATTGATGTGCATGTATTGGGACATCTTAAATCTTTTTTCTGGCATACTAAATATTGGGAAATATGGGTATTGGAATGCAGGGTATGTGTCTGTTTCTCAGGAGCAGCCAAAGCACTACATGACTTTTTCCACTAAAGGAGCCTAAATCCATGCACATTACTACATATGTCTGCTGAGCTGTCTAACGACATCTTACATATGCAGTGCAGACTTTGTTTTTGATTTTTTTTTAAAGAGAATTAATCAAAATAAAATATTGAAATATAAACGACAAGTTTTTAAAGTTTATTTTGGGTAAATTCATTATATTAATCAAGATATAAAAAAACAATAGATTCATTAAAAAAAAATTATAAATTAATTGATTAGAAAATAATCAATAGGTGCAGCCCTAGTTGACCTCAAACAAAGAAAAAAAAACAAGGTAAAGTGTGTGTGTGGTAAACTGAGAAGTTCTGTAACGCTTGGCTTAACAAAAGAAGTCGCAAAATTCATTAAGGCAGAGACTTAATAGATTGTGCATGCCACATCATGCACATAAAATTAGTCAATTGTTTTCCGATAAACGGTCGACAGACTAACTACATCCAGTAAGAGCGTTTATATGTTCCAATTCCGTGCGTAAATAGAGACGTACGTTTTCAACGTTATATCCGTCACTGCTCTCATACTTCCATGCGTCCTTTATGTTGGAATGGACATTAAGCAAATCAACCATTAGTGGGCAGCAGCGCCGCTCAGAGTAAATAGTTACTCAAATAGGAAGAAGAGTCAAACGGTGAATTATTAACTGGAATAAATCTTTTATAATAGGTCCATGGAAGAAACAGCTTTGGCGATATACTACCGTAGCGATGGAAGAGGCTAAACTGGATGCTGCATTATAGACAGCGGGGGTCTGTGAGGACATTTATCACGACATGTCTAACAAACTAGTCTTGCACGGACCTCCGGCACTTCTTTTTTGCTGCCGGTACGCATCCGCAACCTTGCAGGATACATGCAGAAATACGGACGAAATGTACGCAGAGTACGGAAGGCTCCGTCCGTATCTAACGTAGAGCATAAATAGGCCTTTAGTCAGACTAGTCGGCTATCCAAAATAAATGATGTCATGTATGTTTTAAGCTGAACAAATAAAGCTGAATAGTTTTTTTACTCCAAGACTTTATTGATTTGATTTGATGTTTGCAGATAAAGGAGAGTGCTGATAAAGTGGAGCTTCCTGGTGGAAAGAAGAAGGCGGCTGGAGCAGGTGGAGGAGGAGGTGGGGACAAGAAGCCAGCAGCGAGAGCTCCTCCCCCTGCTGAAGCGCCCCCTAAAGTGTCTGCTCCACCCAAGAAGACCCACACTGCAGCTGCCAGCAAGGTACACTGACAGCAATTAATTGTGAAAAATACAAATAAAATAGAATTGTCATATGGTTGTACCCCAATGTTGTGTGATGCTAATTGTACAGCACTTAGTCCTTTTTAAGGTGTAATATACTATATATATATATATATATATATATATATATATATATATATATATATATATATATATATATATATATATATATATATATATATATATATATATATATATATATATATATATATATATATATATATATATATATATATATATATATATATATATATATATATATATATATATATATATATATATATATATATATATATATATATATATATATATATATATATATTAGAGGTGGGCATAGATTAATTTTTTTAATCTAGATTAATCTAGATTAATTTTGGAATTAATCTAGATTAAAATGGCTCATTTGAATTCATTCATAATATGTGTGTGCTCCCTAAATAATGACTCAAAGTAAGTCTTTGAGAACGTGTTTCTCAAGCCAGGTGGCGCATCAGACCAGGGGCTCATCTCCTGTTTCCAACATGCATCACAAACTGCTTGAGGAAGCTGTTCTACTATGATAATTGGTGATGAAAATAAATAATGTTCAACAAGATGTTACATAGTAACGCGTTACCGGCATCGGACCTCTTTTTTCAGTAACGAGTAATCTAACGCGTTACTATCTCCAAACCAGTAATCAGATTGAAGTTACTCATCAAAGTCACTGTGCGTTACTTTTTCTGTCATTTTCCTTAGTGAAACATTTTACATAACTGCACAAGTGACTGCGATTGCGATTTTATGTAAATAAATGTGCGCGCATGTGTCTCTAAACTCTCCAACTGCTCCAACCGCTCCTCTCGTCTTTTTGGTAGCGCCCCTCGTCTCTGCCATGCAGCGTGTGTGTGTGCCTGTGTCTGTGTCTGTGTGTGTGTGTGCAGCAGCATTACGGCCGAGTCGAACTGTGGCGCAAAACAAAGTTTTCCCCCCGATGAAATATAGCGTCTGCTATGGGGATATTTAGGATTCGGGTACGGTGACGTTGAAGAGATAGAAGTGTTTAAAACTTGGAAACTTATAGTCACGTGGCGACCGGTGGCCACACACACCCACCCTGCGTTCCAATACCCGATTGTGTGGGCAAGTGATGGAGAGAGAGAGAGCGGCGGGTGTGTGAGAGAAGATTCGCCCCTCGTCTCTGACATGCAGCGTGTGTGTGTGTGTGTGAGTGTGTGTGTGTGTGTGTGTGTGTGTGTGTGTGTGTGTGTGTGTGTGTGTGTGTGTGTGTGTGTGTGTGTGTGTGTGTGTGTGTGTGTGTGTGTGTGTGTGTGTGTGTGTGTGTGTGTGTGTGTGTGTGTGTGTGTGTGTGTGTGTGTGTGTGTGTGTGTGTGTGTGTGTGTGTGTGTGTGTGTGTGTGTGTGTGTGTGTGTGTGTGTGTGTGTGTGTGTGTGTGTGTGTGTGTGTGTGTGTGTGTGTGTGTGTGTGTGTGTGTGTGTGTGTGTGTGTGTGTGTGTGTGTGTGTGTGTGTGTGTGTGTGTGTGTGTGTGTGTGTGTGTGTGTGTGTGTGTGTGTGTGTGTGTGTGTGTGTGTGTGTGTGTGTGTGTGTGTGTGTGTGTGTGTGTGTGTGTGTGTGTGTGTGTGTGTGTGTGTGTGTGTGTGCGTGCGTGCGTGCGTGCGTGCGTGCGTGCGTGCGTGCGCGCGCGCGCGTGCGTGCGTGCGTGCGTGTGTGCGTGTGCAGCAGCATTACGGCCGAGTCTAAGCTGAACTGTACAAATGACTGGCTCTCTGAGCCGAACAGGAGGTGGAATAAGAGATTAACGGCGATATTTTTTTTATCGCCGATAAGAGTCTTGCGTTAACGCAGCACGTTAACGCCGATAACGGCCCACCACTAATATATATATATATATATATGCATTTATAATGTAGATGTCATAATACAGTTGTACTTCAAGCCTTTTTCTGTCTCTTCTCTGCAGTCGTCAGCAGCAAAGAAAGGTAAACCAGCCCCTGCAGCTAGTGGGAAAAGCAAGAAGATCTCCGACAACAAAGAATTCACAGAAAACGAACTGTCTGTAAGTATGGGTGAAAACAACCTTTTTCTTTTTTTTAATTGAAGCTTTTGTCAGGGAATATTATCAGATTTTGGGCCGATCTGGGATAACTTCCTTACCTCTAGCTTTCTTTACCAATGTGTTTGTAAAGGTGTCTAGTAACATCTGTAATCACTTTACAGAAAATAAACTGACTCTGTGTCACTCGGTGTGTTTGCAGACTCATAATTGGGTAAATAAATGAATAAGACTTCAACAGGACTTGTAAAATGCATGTACACACCTTTATCCGATTTACTTCGCACAAAAATCGGCACATTAACAGACAAGCGAAGTCGGATAAGAACACCTAGATAACTCATTCATAGTCGGGATTCTATCTGCATGTACACAGGGATCGGATATCGCATATCGGAGTTTGCGTTCTGCGCTTGCTAGAGAGTTCCCTGCCGGGGATTTCACAAGGAAGTGGAAGGAGACGACGTAAGACATAGTAGGGTTGTTGCCGGAAGGGAACCGGACTTGGCTCTATAACCACTTGTTGAAAGGGCTACAGCGCCACCTAGCATAGTGGAGACAGCCATGCATCGAACATTTATCGAATATTTGAAAGGCCATGTATACTCAGACAAGTGACACAGTCCGTTCGTGTGGCAAGTTCGGTATATGTGATAATCCAATCCAGTTGTCCATGGAAACGCACTGACTGTGGCTGGTTTAAACGGTCAAAAATTAACTGTCAAAGGAAACTTGTTGTGTTTTACCACCTGTTTGAATCTGTTTTTAGATTTAAATGAGCTTTCTTCACACTTGAAGGGTTAAACAGTATAATCTTGTATTTTGGCTTAGCATGTCAATTGTATGTTCACATGGGAATCTTTGAGTCCTTACTCCTGACGGTGAGTAAGGAAACGGCCATGTTTTATATACCAGGCTACGAGTCCACTGTTGACGAGCACATTTACACTTTATCTGGGCGATAAAACAATAGTTATCTCCATAAGTTTCATAGATAAGATAAGATAAGATAAGATAATCCTTTATTAGTCCCTCAGTGGGGAAATTGCGGGAATACAGCAGCCTTGCATACAATAGAGACACATAGTAATAAAATAATATAATATAAATAAAATACAATAAAATACAAGAAACAGTAAGAAAATTTCTAATTAAATATACAGACGGAATAAGAGTATATATACATATAAAAGTGCTTCAGCGTATTTATATTGCACCAGCTGAGTACAATTAAAGTGTCCACAGTGAGTAAAGTAAAATAAAGTAAAATGACCATGTGTCCAAAAGTCCTGAAATGAACATGGATTAATGAGAGCTCAGTTTGTTGGACATTTAAACAAATGTTCCATATAACAAAGCCATCCATTTATCAGGAGAAGGTGGCCCTAATGCACCTTAACCACCCACCATTAAACAGAAGACATCTAATCCTGTCACAGGGACAGAGGTAAGCTTGAATGAGTGTTTAGTAGTTGGAGCAGAAAACCTATTCCAGTGAAATAATCAAGCTAAAAGGAAGAATGTGCAGCACGCATGAGCAGCTCAAAGTAGGGCCAAGCCATTGTCCACAAGAAGAAAGGTTAACTAACTTCAGTAGTTGGGAGACAAACCTATTTCATTATCTGGAACGATATCACCTGTTAAAACAGGAAAGTGTTGATGGAGCCTCAGGGCCAAACTTATGGACTCTTATCCCATTTCAAAGACCCCACATGTTGCATTAATGTACAGTCTCCTCTCCTGAATCAATGCATTATGTAAGTACATTTTATTTAAAAAAGTTTGCAGGGACTCCATTTTGTAGATGAGTTTTTTTTTAAATTTTTTTCTTCTTTTTTTTTTAACCCATTGATGACGGCTGCTGCGCGATGCCACATTGGCTCTCCTGCCTGATGCTGCGTCGCGCAGCATTATTACTTTATCTAATTTTCATGGCATTCCCAGCATAGAATGCACTGTCATTGGTTCAAATACACATGAGGTGGGTTTTGTTGATTTTTTGAAGACCACGTGACCACCCAAAAGTTGTGTGGTTTGCCGAAAATCATGTCAATCAAAAAAAAAAAAAAAAAAAAACTAAAACTAAATAATAATAAAAATACGCCAGCTATGTCGGCGACAGAACAGTTAGTGGCGTTTGGTGCGCAGAATCAAGGTCTACTATAGACTACTGACGAAAATCACACAACACATTGCATCTATTTATTAACAATATTTAATAATTTTCTAATTAATTTAATTTTGACGATTTTTAGAAATATTTGTTGGTTTGTAAGCGCTAAGGGAGCATGTTTAAATAAAACCTGTGAACCTTAACTTTTAATTGTATTTTATTTCATGTTTCTATGTGCTACACAGGCTTAGATATTAAGGTTTTGGTAGACTTGACAATTCGTACTATTTTTTCAGAAAACCCTCAGGCATTAAGGACATGCATCCTAGATTGCCATAGTCATCAATGGGTTAATATAGGCTACTGTAATTTCTGCTGACTTGTGTGTTGTCATGTCAGGTTGAGGTGTGTGAGGATCTGGCAGCCGGTGTACTTCCCGCCTCCTGTTTACAGCAACTTGACTCGGCTAACTGGAAGGAGCGACTGGCTAGTATGGAGGATTTCCAGAGGGTAAGATATTTTCTTGTATGCTGATGGTGTGATGTCATGATAAATTGTTTCATGAATAACTCAATAAATAAATTTAATTTCTTCTGCAATCGTCCTAACAAGACAAACATTTTATATTTGGTTCTAGAGCTGAAATAAGTAATGGATTTCATTTCCTGTCAACCAACTACACTTCAACTATTCTGAGAATTGATAAATTGTTATATTAGCAAAAATGCAAAATATTTTCTGTTTTGTCTTCGCAAATGTGGAATTGGGATGCTGTTCTTTGTCATATGAAACTGAACTGAATGTCTTTGTTGATGTTGGACTTCTGGTTGAGTAATACAAGCGATTTGATAAACATTATCTCCGGCTTTCCAATAAAACTCATTGCTTTTCTTTCTACTTTCTGCTGATTTTTTTTTTTTAATGTAATAAACAAAACGATAAATTGAGAATAATTTTGTATTAAGTTATTAGCAGTCTTACGTTGTAGTAAGTTAATATTGCCCCTTTTTTTGCACATAATCGCTCAGTATCAATTAAACCTATTACGAGAAAGTTTGATTGTGAAATACTTAACTCTACATTTTATGTTGAAGCAATGGAGAATGGCTGACATCTTACTGCCTGTTGTTCAATAAGACTTGTAAAGTTGATGTGTGGATTATTGCATGCTTGTAGGCTGTTGAGACCATGGACAAGACTGAGATGCCCTGCCAGGCCTTAGTCAGGATATTGGCCAAGAAACCCGGCTGGAAGGAGACCAACTTTCAGGTAAAGTTTTCTGCTGCTTCACCCTGGAATGAAGGGAGTTACACCGGAATTCCACTGGGTGCGCTTGCGTTGTCCTACAGTTTTGCTCCGTGCGCCCACCTCCGTCAAAACCCACCGGCTCCGTTTTCAAAGCGGGCACTCCAGCTGTCACCGGACAGCTGGAGTAGCAGCGGAGCAGAGAGACGGTGCAGCGGAGCCAGTGGACGCTCACGCACTGACTAAAGTAAAAACCCCACAGCTGCCGTGGCGGAGCGGAGAAGCTGGTGGAATTCGGCCTTTAGGTTTAACCCATCTGACTGTTCACCCCAGCCACGTTGTGCTGCGCCCTGTGAACACACTGCACCCATGGCTTCAGCGTCTGGTCTTTTTTTCCCTCAAGCCGTGCGCAAATTGGACAGAAGCAAAAAAAAACGTTTGTCGGGGGCGTGCTGTTGTGTGCGTCAACCTGATGTTAATGCTAATTTGCCTAGCCCGGGCAGGCTTGTGAGTTCCGAAGCTAGCTTGCTGACTAATATACACACTGAGATTAGGGCGACGCGTGCAGATGTAAAAAAAGGAGCCGAGTGCTTTTTGTCATAAGCTAAGAGAGGATGTTAAGAATGAGTTGGCTGTGTTCAGAGAGGAGATCAACCAGACATTTGGAGACATCGGGGAAGACTTGAAAACTACAACAACCCGTGTGGATGAAGCGGAGCAGCGCGTAGCTGAAATAGTCAAAACTATTTCAACTTCCTTTCCAATTTGTTTTGTTTTTGGCAAATGATCAGACACTGCTGCAGCTGCAATAACATCAAAGTAACATGCAATTCACTCTTGCGCTAACTGGACAGGACACACTGAAAAGAAATCAGTGTGCTTTTTTGTCTCTAAAGATATGTAAATAACGTGCATATGCATGAACAACAAGTATATGCCTTATTGTCAGTGAATACAAGGAACAGAAATTAAAAGGACACAGTGTGTAAGTATTCTTATAAACAAAATGAGTAAAACTTCAATAGTCAGCATCCTAGGGTTCGAATCTGATGCAGAGAACTGCCCTCTCTGCCCCATTTCATCTCTCTCTCTCTGCACTTTCAATAAAGCCTTGAAAAGCCCAATAAATAAATAATAATATAAAAAGAATCTGTTTTTTTTAGCTGGAAATCAATATAGATATCGCAAAACTACATATCGCGATATATCGCCATATAGTTTTTATTTTTTTACACAACCCTATGTTTGATACGCTTTGATAGTATCCAGCTCATAATGTTGCTGCAAACACGGCGCACGTCAACGGTGTTGGTCGGCATCTTTTAATAATAGGTCCATGGTCGGCACCAAATTGCACTATTTTGAAAGGACACATTGCGGCTTCCTGGGCTTAGAACTTTGGTCACTGGTACAACCTTCCTGATGGCAGAGCAGAACCATCCCTGCGTTCCAATCCCCATACTTCCCTATTTAGTATGCCAGAAAAAGAAGGATGTCCTAATACATGCATGTCAATTGTAGTATGCTGAACATACATAAATGCCCCACTAAGTCCAATAACATTTTGCAGTATTCGTCTTTATTCTTGACATGAGAAGAAAAAAAAACTTCCTTATTTGATTTATTTTTTCTCTAATGTGGCCCTAAAACTCTTCTGTACTTTAGTATGTAGTGTAGTAAAAAGAAAAAAGTATGTGATTTGGAACCCAGGGTAAGTCTGGATCAAGCATGAGATGATGAATAAAGCTATGCTAATGTTGTGTGTTGTTTCCCTGTGTAGGTGATGCAGATGAAGCTGCACATCGTGGCTCTCGTAGCTCAGAGGGGACAGTTCTCAAAGACGTCAGCCTCGGTGGTTCTGGATGGCTTGGTGGATAAGGTCGGAGACGTCAAATGTGGTGGAAAGGCTAAAGAGGGACTGACTGCTATTGGAGAAGCCTGCTCACTGCCGTGGACCGCCGAACAGGTTTTTACATGACATAAAACTTGATTGGTTTTAATATACCTACATAGAAATTCAAGATACACTTTGATCCCAGATAAAGAGCAACAGATGGTTGATGAATGTGGATATACTGCGTTCTTCATCGTTTGTATTTTATTTGTCAGGTTGTCTCTATGGCATTTGCACAGAAGAATCCCAAAAACCAGGCAGAGACGCTCAACTGGCTGGCTAATGCCATGAAGGATTTTGGCTTTGCTGGGTAATTTTAAAGTCTTTATTTTAATGCAATTTATCATGTGTAACCATGTACAGATGGGACCAATCCATTACCTGTACCGGGTGCCAATATAGCCATAATTAACTTATCGGATATAAGACCGACTTCACTGATCCACATACCATATTCCATAGTATAACTGAATAAATCAATGTCCCTTTTCACCATGGTCTCTTGTACTTTGAAGATGCTGTGGTCTTTATTGCGGCTGCATTGCTACTTCACTGTCCTGTTTCTATTGAAGAAGTAGCCATTGCTAACTAATAACATATATTGTTTAATACTGTTAATATTTACATACTACTACACAGTTCCTGCAATTGTTTTTCAAATATTCTCTCTGCAAAAACGTATGAAGGAGTGGAGTTATACCATATAGAAACAGTTAAAACAGTTGCTTTTGACTACATTTAAATGCATTTTTGTATACTTTTAGCTCTCTTTAGTGCTGCGTGTTTTTACTACAGCCTCATATAGCCTTAAACATATTGTATTTGTTTTAGGTTATACAGTATATATATTTTTTTTCTTCAGTTGCTTAGCCTGAAGAGGATGGATAAAAGATGGCCTTAGAGGCATATGTTAACCTTTGATCTCCTCTCTCTCCAGTATTAACGTGAAAGGTTTTATCAACAACGTGAAGACTGCTCTGGGAGCAGTTAACCCTGCGGTGCGGACTGCTGCCATCAGCCTGCTGGGAGTCATGTTCCTCTACATGGGAGCTCCTCTGCGCATGTTCTTCGAAGACGAGAAACCTGCCCTCCTCACACAGATAGATGCAGAGTTTGAGAAGGTAAGGGCTTTCTGCGGAGAGCAAAGAATAGAATAGATATATTTTTATTTTATTTTTCAAATCTGCTTGATTTTTTTTCAGTTTAAGAAAACAAAGAAAATACATTCAAACAAACTAGAGGGCTTCTAACTACCTAGTCATCCTGACTAAAAGTAATGTCCAGAGAGGGGGTGCTCGTGGTGTAGTAGTCAGACCGGTCACCAGGGCCCAGGAGGCTCAGTCCTCTTCACAGCAGACCCGGTTTGAATCCCGTGGTCAGTTCTCTGCATGTCATTCCCCCTCTCTGCCCCATTTAATCTCTGTCTCTATGCACTTTTAAATAAAGCTTTGAAAATGTAAAAAAAAAAATACTTAAAAAAAAAAATAAAGAGGTGATGTCCAGAGAGTGACAGTATGTATGATGTGTGTATTTCCCTTGTAGATGGCGGGCCAGACTCCACCAGCGCCAGTCAAGTTCACCAGGAGGGCAGTGGCAGAGGAGGAGGGGGGGAATGAAGGAGAGGAGCAGGAAGAAGATGGAGGAGGATCAGACATCATGGACCTACTACCCAGGACAGATATTGGGTAACCAAAGCCGAAATGTGTAGCACACAGCCGACCCAATCAAACCAAGTTAAACTGGATACAGCCTTTATATTTAAGAATATGAACACAATATTAATAGACATAAATCTTGCTTTTTACTATTTTTTTTCTCTGAGAATTCTGTAGTTTTCAGGCAATTCAATTAGTTCTGGGCAGAATACTGGTGTTCAGTGTTTCCCACAGATTTGTTTTATCTATGGGCGGACCCTCTAGGGGTGTCCGGGGGCGTATGTTGCACAAGCCTGGTCTGAGCCTGGGAAAGACAGTTTTTAGCTTCAGTGCCCCTGACTCCTGGACCAACTTACAGCAACAAATTTAAAATAAATACCTTCATATTTAACAAATTCAGACATATATTATCTTAAATCCGACAAACTCCACCTGTAACTTTTTTTTAATTGGGCTATATTGCACTTTCACCCATTTAATTTTAATTGCAGCCATTCTACATCGCTGTCTAAATGTTTAAATTGTTTTGGCTATTTAACAGCTTGTTGTTTTATTTGATGTATTTGCATTGTATATTGGGTTTGTATTTTTTTCTTTGCATTTGTTTGAATCGACGTCATTGTACATGAGGGTCACCCCTCAATTGATCTCTCGACTATAAATAACGGTGAAATGAAATTAATTACAATAACCGAGTTTGTCATTCAATTGATATCTTTTTTTGGTTCTTACTGTCTTATTACATGAAAGTTAAATATTCTACCTGTTCTCCTGTCTTTTAAGGGACAAGATCACATCTGATCTGGTGTCTAAGATGGAGGATAAGTCTTGGAAGATGAGGAAGGAAGGTCTGGATGAGGCCGCAGCCATCATCTCTGAGGCCAAGTTCATCACGGCCAACCTGGGAGAGCTGCCTCTGGCCCTGAAGGGACGCCTCAGCGACTCCAACAAGATCCTGGTTAGTCCTGTCCTGCCTAATACACCTTTTGAACTTTGATCTAGTACAGGAATAAAGGCTGCCACTGCATCACAAAAGCTTTTATCCAACACAGCCTTGTTTAACATGAAACAACAGTTGAATTGATGAACAGGTTAATTGTTTCATTTGATTAATAGTAAAATTGCTTTCCTTTTACTTTATGTCGTTTATTTGAATTCTTGATCTGAAAATGTAATTTCAAATAAGCTTTGTTTTGGTCTTCAGGTTCAACAGACCCTGACTATCCTCCTGCAGCTAGCTGCAGCCATGGGGCCTGGACTCAAGCAGCATGTTAAAGCACTGGGATTCTCTACTATCACTGTACTGGGAGACAGCAAGGTACTGGCCACATCACAAACGTACTCTCTGCACAGGCTTGGAATGTTGTCATTAAGTCGAAATGCCGGTGTGTATTTTTTTTGATGGCTCAAAGGAAAAATGCCAGCCTTCATTAAAGTACAAGATAAGTTATTGAGAAATACAGGAAGTGTTCCATTTAATAGGTGTAAAAGCTACAGTATCATGCACAAAAGTACAGACTGAATAAGATGAAAAGAGTCAAATCAGGAGAAGCTTGAAAGCGGGCCAACTGTTGATTTGGGAACATTGCCTGTGGTGATGGTAGCCATGTGTCTTCCTCTGCAGGCTAACGTGCGGGCGGCTGCCATGGCTACTCTGCAGGCCTGGGTGGAACAGACTGGCATGAAGGAGTGGCTGGAGGGAGAAGACCTGTCGGACGAGCTGAAGAGAGAGAATCCCTTCCTACGACAGGAGGTACACACATGCATATCCTCTTCACTGTTTGTGGAGAAAGCTCTTGTATGTATTGTACTTTCTGGAGAGAAAGTGGCTGTGCATACACATAGCATGCCCAATGCAGTTAACACTCTTGTTGTTCCAGGTGCTAGGCTGGTTAGCAGAGAAGCTGCCCACTCTTCGGACAGTACCTGGGGATCTGATGCTGTGCGTGCCTCAGCTCTTCACCTGTCTTGAGGACAGAAACGGAGATGTGAGGAAGAAAGCTCAGGACGCCCTGCCTGCTTTCATGATGCACCTGACCTATGAGAAGATGAACAAAGCCACCGGGAAACTCAAAGTACTGAACTCTTGTACTCATAACTAAATCAGTTTCAAAATATATTTATAGAGCCTGTTTTCACAGCTGTCTCGTCTGCAATAATGAACGTCTTTATGTCCTCACCAGCCTGCCTCTAAGGATCAGGTGGTAGCCATGTTGGAAAAGGCCAGGGCAGCGATGCCAGCCAAACCGGCTGCTCCTGCCAAAGGCGGGGGAGGGAAAGCCTCTGCAGAGCCAAGCAGAGCCGCTTCAGGTTTGTGTGACAAAATAATGAATTACTTTAAATCATTACAACCAGTTTCAGATGTTCAATGTCTAACCATATCTGTAGTACGTTGAGGTAGTAATACAGATAATTTCACCTCGCTAGTTTTTTATAAGGAAACATCAGAGTACAAAACATTCAGATAGCTTTCGTGGGTGTCTTTTACCAGTTGACAGATACAGTGGTGCAATACTAATGGTAAATTGCAAATAAAATGTGTGCATCAAATATCCCCTCGGTAGTTAGTTAATAAACTTGAGATAATGATGGTGTCTTTCCTGTAGTGTCTAGGTCTCAGCCAGCTGGTGACGACTGTGACGGTAAACCGGAGACTAAAAAGATCAGAGGAGGACCTGCTGCTAAAAAGGTATGTCTGGATGGATATATTTGGTGTGCACACAAGAACTGAACTTGAGATTTTTTTTTTATTACTCAGTGTGTTGCCTAATAAACCTTCTGACTGTCAAGCAAAACATTTTTTAGGGGTATATTCATTTAAATTAATTTCAGTTTTTGGGCACAAATCCAGTCTGCCACTTCCAGTGGTGTGGTTTAAAAATGTTGTGTGTTTTTTCACCTGGGAGGTGATGTTTACCTGGTGTCAGCCTTGTTTAGTGGTAGCGCACATCGGGCAGGTACATTTGACATGGTTTCCTTTTTGGTCTGTGCACAACAATTGGGTTTTTTATTAGCCATTTGATGAGGATGATTTGTAAACATAATGTGGTTTTTCTACTTACCCAGCCTCCCTCCCCTACTGAGGAACCTGTCCCTCCCTCCATGGACAAAGACAGTAATGCTAGTAAAAAGCAGCCTAATAAAAGGAAGGCTGCTGCTGGCAGTCAACAGGTAGATGTGTAGCAGCGGTTGCCATGATGAAACTCAAGTCCACAATGTCTTAATGATTTGAGCTCTGCAGTACAAGAGCTGCTTACATGGACACAGTTTCTCAGTGGACACTTGTTAACCCCCTGTCCAGCTTTTCTCTGCCTTGACCGGGTCCGGTTTTGGCTTAGACTAATCCTGTCTTTCTTATCACTAATACTGTCACTAAATAAACCAGTGTATAATCAAATGCACACGGACACAAGTTTTTCGTGTGAAATTAGACCAAGTGACATGCAGGGTTCCTACGCAATATGGAAAAAGTATGGAATTTGATTTTAGTAATTTCCAGGTCTGGATAAGTATGGAAAAAAGAAAATCGAGTATGGAATAATATTTGTGTTTCCGGACTATTGCCCCAACTCTCTTAACCCATTGATGGCTATGGCAATCTAGGATGCATGTCCTTAATGCCTGAGGGTTTTCTGAAAAAATAGTACGAATTGTCAAGTCTACCGAAAACCTTAATATCTAAGCCTGCGTAGCACGTAGAAACATGAAATAAAATACATTTAAAAGTTAAGGTTCACAGGTTCTATTTAAACATGCTCCCTTAGCGCTTACAAACCAACACATTTTTCTAAAAATCGTCAATTAGATGGGGGAGAAAAAAATAATAATAAATAATATAAAATATTTAAAAATAATGTGCTAAATTAGGTTATAATCCTGCTTCCTTTTAGCATGGATAGTAGTGACTGAGTGTGCAGTGGAGGGATAAAGATAGATATAGGAAGGAGAATATATCTTTATTTTATTATTTAGTTCAGTTATCACTGGCACCATAAATCCGACTTCCCAGTACAACTGGAACGCAGACTGACTCCTGCTGTTGGGAGACGATCAGCTGGTCCAAACGGCTGTATACCATGGAGATGAAAACGAAACTGAAACTTAACTATCGCCTGGCTGAGTTGGAGCAGCAAAATATAGCCTAAATTCATAAATATTGTCAATAAATAGATGCAATGTGTTGTGTGATTTTCGTCAGTAGCCTATAGTAGACCTAGATTCTGCGCTCCGAACACCACTAACTGTTCTGTAATACACTATCGCCGACACAGCTGGCGTATTTTTATTATTATTATTTTGTATTTTTTATTTTTTTTGATTGGCGTGATTTTCGGCAAACCACACAACTTTTGGGTGGTCACGTGGTCTTAAAAAAATCAACAAAACCCACCTCATGTGTATCTGAACAAATGACGGTGCATTCTATGTTGCGCACGCCATGACAATTAGATAAAGTAACAATGCTGCGCTATGCAGCATCAGGCAGGAGATACAATGTGGCATCGCGCAGCAGCCGTCATCAATGGGTTAAATATATTTAAAAAATACAAATACAAACTAGCTCTCAAATAATCTCGCCCACTTTACTTATGCATCCTAAACCCATATAATAATTATACTATAATAAATAAATAAAAATTTAAATCTTAATTTACCACTTAACATGTCCGTCTCTCATTGTTTTGAGTGCATTAAATATCATTTTCTGTCATATGAAGCATAACAATGTAGGAATAATTAGACTAATTAATATGATAGTTTTTTTTCCCTACAATGGATAGCTCTTTTTTCACCATACATGTGTTTGCATCCCTGCGACTGAAACATCTAGCCAATTTGCATAAATAAAAAAGGTCTTCTGATTTTTTTTCGAGCGACAATCACAAATGTCGAGTGGCCTAGGCCTACAAAACATTTCCCTTTTTTAGTTTTTACCTGGTCTTGAGTTGGGCTGGCTTCAGAACAATTTATTTATATATAAGAAGCATCTAACTATTTGTATTCAGATGTAAAATATAGACTGAAAAATCTACTGAGAATCCTGGAAATTTGAGTATGGAATTTTGAAATGGAAAATGTGTAGGAACCCTGGACATGTGTAAAGCTTTAACATGTAACGATATGCTGATATGAGTTAAGTAAAAAAAAAATACATATATGCATGCTTACTGAAATGATACACAAACTTAAGAGTACATATGTCATTTAAAGGTTTCAGGTCCCTCCACTGCATGAATGTCTTTTTTGAAATGTTGTGTGCTTTTTTTTAATGTTTTGGAATTCTATATAACATGAGTGTTTCCAGACTGTGTTTGTGTGTAAACTAGCACTGAGATCCTTGCGACATAACATCCCTTCGTCTCCTGTTTTTTACTCTTACAGTCTGTCACCTACACACACACATCCAAATCACAGCATAAAAATACCATGAGAAAAACCTAGAAACACACATTTCTAATTATCCAAGTAGCCATCCACAGACGGAGCACGATGGTTGACTCCCACTCTCCCCCCCTCTCAGAGTGCAGCTGTTAAAAAGCCGGCAGCCAAAGGCCTGAAGGATGAAGAGGATAGGTCCGGACCAATCTTTGTCCTTATCCCCAACGCTAAGGAACAGAGGGTCAAAGAGGAGAAGCAACTAAAGGTACCTGACATGTTAGGCTCCGTATGTTATATACCCTGCGTTCCAATCCCCATACTTCCCTACTATTTAGTACGCCAGAAAAAGATTTAGGTTGTCCCAATACATGCACGTGAATTGTTGTATGCTGACAAAATACATAAATGCCCCACTAACTCCAATAGCATGTATTTGTCTTTATTCTTGACATTTCTCAACAAAATTAAGAAAAAAAACTTCCTTATCTAATTTATTTTTTCCTCTCCTGTGGCCCTCAAACTTTTGTATACTTTATTATGTAGTGTAGTAAAAAGAAAAAGTATGTGATTTGGAATGTAGGGATACAGTTACATATTCTGTCTTTAACAAGTTATTCACCAGAGCAGTGCTAAATGTGTTCCTTTTGGGAGTATGCTGATTGATTTGTTAAGTAGAGTGAAACTAGTTGCAGCTTTAGGAAAACAATCTATTACGGTAGGTGATATACACTCACCGGCCACTTTATTAGGTACACCTGTTCAAGGGCTTATAAAAACAAAAAGCTAATCAGCCAATCACATGGCAGCAATTTAATGCATTTATGCATCTAGACGTGGTCAAGACAATGTACTGAAGTCAAACCAAGCATCAGAATGGGGGGGGGGGGAAAGGGGCTTTAAGTGACTTTGAACATGGCATGGTTGATGGTGCACGGCAGGATGGATCCATACTTTCATGTTGTTTACGCCAAATTCTGAACCTGTCATCTGAATGTCGCAACTGAATTCGAGACTCATCAGACCAGGCATTATTTTTCAATCTTTTATTGTCGAATATTGGTGATCCTGTGAGAATTGTAGCCTCATTTTCCTGTTTTTAGCTGAAAGGAGTGGAACCCGGTGGGGTCTTCTGTTGCTGTAGCCCATCTGCTTCAAGGTTGGTCGTGTTTTGCGTTCAGAGATGGTATTCTGCCTACCCTGTCGTACAATACAAGTGGTTATTTGAGTTACTGTTGCCTTTCTATCATCTCAAACCAGTATGCCCATCCTCCACTGACCTCTGACTTCAACAAGGCATTTTACATCCACACAAATGCCGCTCACTGGATATTTTTTATTTTTCGGACCATTCTCTGTAAGCCCTAGAGATGGTTTAGGGTGAAAATCCCAGTAGATCAGCAGTTTCTGAAATACTCATACCAGCCCTCCTGGCACCCTCAACATTGCCATGTTCAAAGTCACTTAAAACTCCTTTCTTCCCCATTCTGTTGCTCGGTTTCAACCTCAATAAGTTGTCCTGTCCAGGTCTACATGCCTAAATGCATTGAATAGCTGACATGTGATTGGCTGATTAGTTGTGTGTTACCAAGAAAGTGAACCGCTGTACCTAATAAAGTGGCCGGTGAGTGTACATATTAAGTTAAACCAAATAAAAGAATTTGTCCATAGCTTGCATTACTATATTTACATCTAACAAGGCAGAGTTAATAATGTATAATAATTCATAATGAACCCTGAAAAAAAAGCAGCAGACCTGGGTTAGAATCCGCCCAGGGTTGTTCTCTGCATGTCATTCCCCTCGCTACCCCATTTCACCTCTGTCTCGCCAAAAAAAATATTGTTAAATTAAATTTCAAAAAATAAAGATTCAGTGAACCGATCGGTGTAGCTAAAGAGGTAAAAGAACTCAAGCGATAGTCACTTTTTAAGGTGTCAGATATTTTTTCATTAATGCAGTGCAGACAGAAGAGTTTTAGGCTTGATTCACACCAGGAACGCAGCACTATGTCCAGCTGTGGCAGCCAACCACAGTGTGGGAACGTCTCCCAGCATGTAGAGGTCGAAAGATGTATGCTTATGTCAATGAATTGAAACTGCCAACGTTACACAACACTCCGTCGATTTGACACACCGCATGATTTACTGTGAACGCAGCCTTTTGTCGTGGTCGGTCGGCAACAGAAAATTCTTCTTTCTTGCTAATAAAACTACTTTTTTTTGCCCCCCAGTAGGGTTGCCGCGGTAGTAGGTGTTACCGGTGTTACTTGGTGTTGAGGCTCACACCGGTGGGAGCCTCAACACCGAGCAACACCGGATAGTCTAGGCATATGCCTATTTTTAAAAAAAATAGACATAAAAGCCAATTGGTTCAATTTTGCGTGACGGCGGCAGTTCATTCGGCTAAATAAAAAACGAGTAGCCTATGTCTAAGGCTACTCTAAATTCTACGTTATAATAAGGCTACTCAGAAAACAATGAAACTGAAAGTGTCTGCTCCGCTCCGTGCAGCGCAGAGCCGCATCACAGCAGCGGAGTCTCCCGTAGAGAGTTTATAAGACGATGGCGGAGGACTTGGCTTCAAAGCCCAAAGCAAACGCGCCTATTTGGCAATATTTTTGATGAAACCCCAATACTAGGGAACCTGAAAACGTAGGCTAAACTAGGTTGTCTGCAAACTGTTGAAGATTCAGCAACGGGAGGTAACCGGAGGTAACACACACTCACACACCCGCGCCTACACAGCGGCAGGCTGTCTGTGTGCTGCTGCTCCGTGTCGATGACAGCTTGCGGTGAAAAAATTATAAATTGTAAAGTGTGGGGGGGGAGGAGAGAACATGTAAAGTCCCCAGTGGGAATCACGCCGCAAATATAGGCCTATCCGTGGTAGCTTCACTCAAAACATTTGGAGCTGAAGCCCCGGTAAAATGACGTCGCGTCACCGACACACCTCAAAGTGCACGACAACAGTTATTGACACTGTAGAAAGTTCATATGGGTTGGTATGAGTCAAGGATCACACCGAGTTTAAACGAGTGAATTTAATCCAAGCATTCAATAAACTGCGCTCCGATCATGGCTCTGATAGCCTACAGACAGGTAAAAGTGAAGTAGCCCACCAGTCATTCTGATTCGATGAGGCAACACAGTACGGTGGCTCTGGTGGCTCATATTGAACAAATTGCATAATAATGTAACCAAATGATCTACAAACACTAAGCATTTGTTTTGTTCAAGAATAAATTGCGCGATCTAATGTTTAAGATCAAAGTAAGCGCCTACAGAGCCGACGGACCGTCTTCTCTTGAAATCTGCGGTGAAGCCTAATAATATTTTTTTTATTTTTTTAAGACCCTGTCTGGTGGTGTTACCGGTAACACCGGTGTTGACGCACGTGTATTACTCGGTATGAAAATGTCCACACCGCGGCAACCCTATCCCCCAGACTTCGCAGGTTTGCTGCAGACTAACAGTATAACTATGTTTCTTTTGTAGATTTTGAAGTGGAACTTCACGACTCCTCGAGATGAATATGTGGAGCAGCTCAAAACTCAGATGTCCACCTGCTTTGCTAAGTGGCTGCAGGATGAGCTCTTTCACATTGACTTCCAGAGACATGTCAAGGCTATTGGACTCATGATTGAGGTAGTGCTTGGTATTATTTCTACATAGTGGTCGCCAATCAAACTATTGTTGGTAGTAAAGTCTCTATGTGTGTTTGTGTTTGGCAGAGGTTGGAGAGTGAGAGCGATGCTACCATCAGCTGTCTGGACCTGATTTTGAAGTGGTTCACCCTGCGATTCTTTGACACCAACACTACAGTCCTGATGAAGGTGCTGGAGTATCTAAAGCTGTTGTTTGCTATGCTGAAAAGAGAGAACTATCACCTGACTGAGTATGAGGCCAACTCCTTTGTCCCCTACATCATACTCAAGGTTAGCACACGTTGCCCTCACGATGATAAAACAAGCCATTGTAAACGTCTGTTTTCTCAGTTTCTTCTCCTTTCTTCTGCAGGTTGGAGAGTCAAAGGATGTTGTACGCAAAGATGTTCGGTCCATACTGGCCATGCTGGTTAAGGTTTACCCTGCATCTAAGGTCTTCCCTTTTCTCATGGATGGGACCAAATCCAAGAACTCCAAACAGAGGGCTGGTAGGTTTTTACAGATAATGGGCAAACACTAAAGTTGCCCCAATCTCTCTTTATTTTCCATTGTAAGCCTTTTTTAATATGGAACTAATAAGAAAACTTCTCTGCTTATGCATTTTTTTTTCTGTCCTTAGAATGTCTGGAAGAGCTGGGCTGTTTGATCGAGGGCTTTGGGATGAATGTATGCCAACCGACCCCAGCTAAGTGTCTGAAGGAAATAGCCGTTCACATAGGTGACAGAGACACATCTGTCCGCAATGCTGCCCTCAACACTGTGGTGGCTGTCTACAATGTCTGTGGGGACCAAGTCTACAAGCTAATAGGCAATGTAAGACTGAGAGGAGACCATTCTCATACACACGGCTGACACATGAAAGGGAAAACCCCACAAAGTGCCTAAGCAAGGTGTTTGCCCTCCATGTGCTGCTGCGGAGAGAGCTAACATTATTATCCAAAATCTGCCATTGGTGTTCAATTGAGTTGCGATCCAGTGATCCATAGCATATGATACACAGCATTTTTATATTCATCAAACCATTCAGTGATATCAGCAGCATTGAGCTCTCGCGTGCATTCATCATGGGTGATTCCTACTATAATGTCCCTCTCTATGGAATTGTGGACGGACTGTTATCTTATCACGTCCTGAGGTTGGTTGTGCAGGAGTAAGAAGAAAAGCATTATGAAACATTATCAAAGAAAACAAAGTTATAAAAAAGTTAGGAAGAAAGTACAGAAATAAATGACTTGTACAACAACAGATTAGCAGTGAGATGGCTAAGGAGTGGTTTGGTTTCTGCTAGTGAGGAAGCTGCAGGAACTGATTGCTGTAAATGAGGATGGATTCGTCCATCTCCAAGGAGTTGGTGTTGTTACTAACTTGATGGTCTCCATGGTTCCTCTGTGTTAAGCTATTATCCCCTATGGCCTAAACTAGCTAACCAGTGTTTCCCCACAGGATTTTGTGAAACTGTGGAGGGGACCCCAGATAATCTAGGGGATCCGGGGACATGCCCTAGATCTAAATGAAGTTGACACGTTAGTCACCGTTCCTATTGAACTCAAGCTAGTTGAATTTATTAGTTATATATATTATTTCTCTCAGTCTTTGTTACTGAAATAGGCTTCATTCTTGAGGCACTGAGGGCAGGATCTTAAGTCACTTGGATTGTTCCCTCTTGCCATCTTGATACGAAATCAGAATCAACTGGGCCTGCTCAGCTTGTTATTTGCCTAATTGTGCAATGCAATGCCCTTTTGGGGGTGAAGCATCTTCATTATGTAAGGTTTCTCCACTCATTTATTTCGGTTTTTCCTTACATTTGTCACCTCTATACTTTGTGGGGTTTCATGAGACTTAACCCTTTAAAAATACTCTGTACAATTAAACCTTAATATTCTTTCCTGGATGTTTTACCAGTTGTCGGAGAAAGACATGAGCATGCTAGAGGAGAGAATCAAGCGTTCAGCCAAGAAGACGGCTGCGGCGCCCGTCAAGCAGAGTGTGCCAGAGAAGACCCAGAGAGAGCACCCTACTAACCCCAACGCCACCTTCCTCCGCAAGCAACCACCACAAGAAGACCCCAACAAGCTCAAGTAGGTCCCCTCTCACTCAGCCGCTAGCCTTAGCTCAATAAAGACCAATTATACTTGTTCACCATAAAATACATAAGACTGAACATCATAAATTCTGTACGTCAGCTATCGCTTTTTGTCCAAAAATCGTTGTTTAAAATATTGACGTTCGATTGTTATATTGATCCAATAGATCAACATAACAGGAAGCATGCAGACTACAAATTAGACAACTATTCTATTATATTTAATTATTAGGGATGCACCGAAATGAAAATTCTTGGCCGAAACCGAATAAAATGAAACAGTTGGCCGAATGGCCGAAACCGAATACCGAAAGAGGCTTTTGCAGTTTTGTTTATTTATTTTGCCACTTCTTTCAACATTGCATACATGAACCCCCAAATGTTCTCCTCAAACATAGCCTACATCTAAAAATCAACCCTAAATAAATAAAGAAACAGCAAAGCCTTCAAATCTAAGAGTAAAATTAACATTTTACTAGGAATGTGATTGTGAACCACTCATTGATTTGTACATTGACTTATATGAGGAATAATCTACAAAAAGATCGACTTATTGCCATTTTTTTCTTTTCTTTTCTTTGTTTGCAATGCAGTGCAGGTTGAGTTGCTCTAAAAAACTGCACCACAACTCCCACCGTAATGATCAGACTTCAGAATGTGCATCAAAGCCTAATGATCATAACAATGAGAGGCTTTAAACGATGTCCATGCTTAAGAGGTGATTGTAACTTTTTCGGCTGTAGACTGAAACTAACAAGGGGAGGCGGCTCACTGGACATATATTTAGTTACGCTGTCAGTTTGCCGAGATGGCTCTGTATTCCATGGACATATAAAGAAATGTATTCAGGCTCGAGCAATGCAATCAGATCGCAGTGCCCCCCCCTCTCTCCCACAGCGCTAACGGACAATATGATTATCATTTTCGCCGTCAAACCAGATTTTTTTTGCGCTGCGGCTCTCACCGGCGAGGTGTCACTGTGAATGACACCGTTACCAACCGTTAGTTTCACTGGGTGAATCGCTGCTTCGCTCGCGCAAGGCTTTTGTGTTTCTAATGTGATAAAACATCAGTCTTGGACGAGCGTTTTATCTTAAGCTGCTTAAAGCATTGCAATGCGCCGTGTTTCATCCAGTTTGAAAAAATGCTCCCACACTGGACTCTGACATAATCATGCACGCAGCCTACAGACTGCTCCTGCTGCGCGCTCCCGACCAGACGTGGACTCGCATACACGGTTACCTCTCTCTTTACTTCCATTTCCTGGTTTGCAAGCGCGCAGCTCTTTTAAAAAAATATTTCCTTATTGTCATTTAGTTTGTCAATATTCGGTAATTTTTTTCGGCCTTTTAACTGTTTCGGGCCGAAACCGAAAATTACTTATTTTACCATTTTCGGCCGAACATTTTCGGTGGCCGAATGTTCGGTGCATCCCTATTAATTATACAACAGTTCTGACAAGAGTAATTTGATTGCACGAGAGGCATTCCATGAGTGCTGATATATAGAAAAACAGCACTGGGATTGCTAACCAATTGTGTCCGCTTAACCGGTTTCCCAATCACTGCTGCTATTTAATGTAACAGTGTCTGCGTTTCCACGCATAGCTATACTTCGATATTAAGCCAGTTAAGGTCATATTCAGGATAAGACATCGCCATGTAAATAGAGGTTCTGGCTCACCTTAATCCAAAGAAGCCATAACCGGGTTAAGACACCTGGAGTATTCCTTTCTTAATAAAATTACTGTGGCATGTATACACCTTAATCAGAATAAATATACCAATCTGTGTTTTTGCTAAATTTTTCGGCATTTGCCGCAGTTTGTGAACCATGCCCTGGTTTACGGCTGTTATCTAGAGTGTGTTCACATGCAACAAGGTTCCTTTTTAAAAAAGCGTTGTAATTTTTGGTGTATTAAACAACGGCAATGACACAAAGCGAGTTCATTTTTCATGGATGGGACAGGAATTATTACCTGTAAAAATCCGCTGACGTCAGGCATCATGACGCTTTTGCCACGTCGCTGCTTTATTCAGAATATGCTGATTTGACACGTAAACAGGAATATCCCCGTAGCTGCTGCGCATGTCTTCACTGTATTTGGAATATTGTCTTAACCGGATTATGGACCTTAATCATAATATGCTGTGCATGTAAACGTAGTAATTGAGTGTGCTGTAATCATCAAGTTACTTGAGTCAGCCATAACATGTATAGATAAGATCATGGATGCAGTATAAGAGCAGCGACTCATCCAGATGCAGCTATTGTAGCATGAAAGAATGCACTAATTACAAAATGAAACTTTGGGTTTGGAGTGAGCAGAGAACCTGAAAGGATCAGAAATGTGTTCAGTTGCAGTGAGATAGTTAGTGTGTTGCTCAGTAGCATCTGGATCAGGGCTGCTGTGTGGTGAGGAGCTGGAGAAGTCTGCGTCCTTAGGGGAGCCAGTCAAACACAGGAAACGGGATTGAACTGGCTGATTTTGAGTGTCTGCTGTTCACAAAGGGTGGCAAGAGATTTGACAGGCTGGCCAATGATTTTTGAGCAGATTTTTGCTGTGTTCATCAGGCGGGTCTTGCCTTTGCAATGTGATTGATTGAAACCAGCACGTGAAGGAAAAGGTTCTAACACTTTCAATGAAGGCGTAGTAAGAATGTAAGAAAGTTTTTGCTGATTGAATGATGGTAGTTTCCTGAGAAGGTACTGTCGCTGCTGGCATTTCCTGAGGATCTCCTATGTGTTACAATAATATCTGATGAAGTTGTCAAAGATTGTGCCAAAGTTATTTATTCTCCTAAACAATCTCTACTGGTTTCCCCTGGATAGTGGGACCGGACAGGCAGCCGGTGGAATTCGGCCTTAAGGTTGTTTAGAAACTGCTCTACGCACATCCATTTAATAACGCTATTTACCTCAAACCAAGTATAGGAAACATCAATTACCGCAGTGAAGTTAGTCTCAAGTCGGATAATTCGACATTCATCAGCGACCACTAACTTACCGTCAATAAAATAATGTGAGGTTTACACAAAACCAATTTATATACCTCCATGCTGACTTGTTCAAATAAACGAAAATAAGGATAAAAAAATTGATTTGGATTGTGTATTGTAGCCAGTCATTTTTTAATGATAATATACTAATAGTATTATTATGTGTGATACAAATATTTTAACAAATTACTTTTGCTTCAATAGCATCCACGTTATATGACCTAATGTCTCCAAATTATTCCAGACAAAGTTGATTTAACCTTTTAATTTTACTGAAATGCACCAGATTGATGCATTTTACTTTTAAAAGTACAACATTTTCTTCTGGGGCAACGTGCCCCCAGAACTCCCTCAGAAGGTCAGAGGTCCCCCCCTGCTAGAGAAGATCATTTTCATGTCCTTAGTTTTGTCCACATTCAGCAGGAGAGTTGAATCACCTCACAAACTCCTGCAGGGATGAGCTGTGATGCATTGTGGGACCTGAAAGCAGAAAACTTCTAAAAGGGGTTGATTTTGAGTAGAGCAGTTTTTCCCATTTAATCATTTCACAGCGGGTCTGGTCGCTACTAAATTGTGTGCCCGTAAGGCTGATAGATTTATTGGTTTTTGCAAGCGAAGAGAAAGGGAGCCGTCATTGTCGTCCTGCATCGGGAGCACACACACACCGTGTTCGTTCGCCTGTCATTATTAAAGAGTATATAGCCTATCGCTTTCTAAAAGTCCACATGTAGGCCTTTCACACCGCCGCTAGTTCGGAGCTAGAGCCAGTGTTTTGGTTTCACAACGCCAGAGAGCCGGCTCCGGGCTGTAAAAACCGGTTCAAGTCAAACCCCAGGATTGAGCAGGGTTTGAGGTAAGAACTGCTTGCGCCAGCTGCCGGGGGAGTGATTATCCTGACCAACCAGACCAACTCAAACCTCATGCCCGCCATATTTAAAAACACCGCTACTACGAGACATAAACATAACATAATTACCGAACGTAGCGATCAAATTGACCGGCGAAAATACGCTGTATGGGTCCTGTTTTAGCAAAATAAACTTGTCACCACCGGTAATGCCAGAGACACGGCTTTCTATATTGAAAAACACTATCTTTAGATCAGCGCGCAGCAGTTAAGTTACAAATAGAGCATTAAGGCTGCGGCTTCACATTAAAAGCATTTCACTGGCTTCACATTAGCATTTCACTGAACAAACGTGAGTTGGCTTTTATTTTGAAGTAACATGAAAGTAAACGCTGAAGCAGGCAGCACCTTCACAGCATGGACATATAAACACAGAGCCCACTGAGCCGAGCAGCGCGACAAACGGAGACACACACACACACACACAGATAAAGTGAGAGCCAACACGTGTAAAAATAAGACGTATTCGCTTTAGACTTTATCAAATAATGCTCCCACTACAGAATCACGTTACTTACACCACTACTCACCCCGTGTAGCCTACACTGAAAGCTTGGGGAGCATATTTTGATGCTCCTTCATAACGTTATTATAGATTTAGTAGGGTATAATGTGAGATCAATTGTCTCTATCAAATAATGCTCCCACTACAGAATCGCGTTATTTTACACCACTACCCATGTACACCCCCCTCCCACCACCGGCGAAAACTTTCTCCACTCTGAGTCCGGTAAAGTTAACACTAGCCTAGCCTATCATTTTATTTCTATATTCAGCAGCAAAGCTAGTATCTACATGCACATTTGTACATGCTCACAGGTCAAAAGGCGCAATTTAAACATGTGTAGCATAATTGCACAGTTAAAAAAATGTTTTAAAGAAAATACCATCAGCCAAAAAGGTAGCAGAATCTGACGGCTGCTCACGCAGGATTATTATTTTCGGAATGCGCATGCGCAAAACCACTAGGGAGCAAAATCTGATAGGTAGCAGAAAATGACAAGTCACCGGCTCCATGGCTGGCTCTGGTCGTTGTGAAACCAACCGGTTCATAACTGGTATAAGGCTGTAACCAGTTTTGAACTGGCCCCAGCACCAGCCCGGAACTAGTCTGGCTTGACCACTTCAGCCAGCGTCTATTAAGCGCTGGCGTCGGCAAACAACGCTACGCCTCCATTGGCTGCTTCCCGGGGTTAGCCCCGCCGTAGATGATTGTGATTGGTTTAAAGAAATAAAAACAGGCCAGCCCAGTTTCCCCCCGAATAGACGGCTCTAAACGGAGTGCTTCCAGACCATACTACTTGCTGTAGTTTGGTCTGGCTTTGCGAGACTAGCCCGGAACTGACTCATGGTTCTTTTTGGTGTGAAAGGCCTACTGTATGCAGTTTGAACAGGTGTATAGATTAAGTATGGGCTTTTTACTGTTGTAGGTTTTATTGCACCTACTTACGAGCATTGTTCACGTCAACTGGGTTTAAGTCAATCTTCAGTTTATCTCCCATCTCTCTGCCTTGGCTGTGACTGCGCACGCTCATGTGTGTCTGTTGTGTGTCCGAAGTGCTGGCTGACACACACACTGAGCTAACTTTTATCTTCTCCAAATAGTCTGTGTAATTTAAAATGAATTAATGCTTGTTTCCAGAACACTTGAAGTCATTTCAAAACTTAGAAAGAAAAAAAAAAGGTTTTTGTTTATTATGTTTTACTAACCGGTTACACGTGCACACCCCTAGTTGTATGCGGCACGGGTGGTTTTTTATGTTGGTGCGGGCAGTCAGGTTTATACACTGTGGGTGTTGTGAGGGAATTTTGGGTCTTTAGTTGTAATATTAATGGGAAAGATTAATAGGTCATATATGCCTATCTTGTGTTTGTCTCTCAGACTCTAGGTCAGCCTTGGAACCCGTTAGGAGACACTTAGGTCAGTTGTATAGATAAAGTCTCATCTCCTTCTACTCCAGAATGTTATGGTTCACTGTGTTCAGCTCTGAACCAAAACATTGGTACGCTTGGTGCCCGAGCCGGGGAGGTGGTAGAGATAGCGCAAGGTTAAAACACAGCTCCAAGCATGAGTTTGTGAGAATTGAAGTGCAAGTCACGAGAGTTGCAGTCCGGTTCTCCTTGGCCAAGTCTGTAATAAATATTGCTTCATAATTCATCCAAGTCTCCTGAAATATTCTTCCACCTGAGTTGACCTCCAACCTTAACAGAACTTCCATCACAGGTGTTATGGTTCTGCCGATCAAAACGTCTATCTGTTATGGGACAATCGCCAAGTGTAGCCTAGTCAGTGAACGAGTGTGACTTCCTGCTTGTGTCTCTCTCTCTCTCTCTCTCCCTCTCTCTCTCCCACTCACTTTCTCATTTACTCACTCACTCACTCACTTTCTCACTCACACTCTCACTCTCTCATTCATTCACTCACTCACACACAGGCAGAAAAGAAGAGAGAGCACGGTTCAGTTTATAATTTCTTGTTTACACAGAGTGATCATTACTGACATCATAAGCCTGGCCATATCTGACCCACGAGCATCTCAGAAGTTTTTTTAGCCTTCCTTGCACGTCTGGCACAGAAAGGCTTTAAGTTGAATCTCTGCAGCTGTCCAGGGCTCAGGCCTCAGCTATGTCTCACAGCAACACAATCTAAATTGTGTAGCCTCCTCATTAGCGGATGGATTTTGGTATGCCCTTGTTTGATTGGTTTGAATTTATTTACTACGTAGAAATGCCTTCTCAAAATAAAGTGCTTATTCAGGAAACTTTGAAACAAAACTAATTAAGTATTGTTTAGTTAACTGTTTCAAATAGTCTTGTACTTGATGTGAAAAGACTTGTCCATTGTAAACACATTGTTTAGTGTTATCCATTCTATCAGATCCTCAAACGGACTTCTACTTGCATGTTTGTGTTCTGCTCGCAACAAATCTGTCCTTTTTCTCCTCGTCCTATTTGACTCATTCATTGTATGTTGGGTTAGTCTCACAGATACTTCTTTGGTTGCATAAAGTCATATCCACTCTGTCGGTGTAACCATCCTCGGTATGCGTGTGTCTTTGACTGGCTGCTTGGCCAACTGCCTATCTCCTCCCATCTTTCACT
This sequence comes from Ammodytes marinus, assembly GCF_949987685.1. Classification (NCBI taxonomy): domain Eukaryota; kingdom Metazoa; phylum Chordata; class Actinopteri; order Uranoscopiformes; family Ammodytidae; genus Ammodytes; species Ammodytes marinus. Next base: position 25,206,902 of record NC_137234.1, on the reverse strand, counting down.
TAACCCTTCACTTTTCTTCCTGTGTGCTTTTCCTTCCTATCTCTGTTCTGCCTGCCTTCATTCTGGAGCAGGATAATGTATCGCACGTATAGGATGTAAGTACCTCTTCCTGTCCTCCTCTTCCCTGGCTATGTTCTAGGTATTGTAACTGCAAAGACTACCACTAGACTCAATTCTTAGCTGCTTTTCCACCAAAGTCCCAGGAACTTGGGGTGCACTCACACTAGGCCATCTGTAACCTGCCCCCAAATACATGTGTGCCCTAAAGTCTAGTTTGTCTCCCTAGTGTGAGTTTTCTAGCACGGTACACTTTGTTGGCCCTGGCACAGTTGGGAAAAATGTGCTGGGGCAAAGGACAGATGCTAATGAGTCGACCAGCACATAGACGGCGATCCTGATATCAATTTATATTAGACTGTTCCCCGCTAGGGTTGCTGAAAATTCCCGAAATTTACCTTTTTTTAAATCCGGGATAAAAGAGCCACCTCACGGGAAATCCCGGGAGTTCCCGTTAAAAACGGAAGTGCCTTTTTAATACTTTATCTTGTTCTCGGCCGAGTGGTTTATTGGGCACATTATAACCTCATGTGCGCAGGGCAGACTGGATGCAAGCTCTAGAAGAACTAAATGGCATTAAAAGAAAAGTCATCTAAAGGCCTTTTCAGACGGGAGGAGACGCTCTGTCTGTGCACTCGCATGGACCGGCGGGGATAAGAGGCTCCGTGCGGTAACCATGAAAACAACTTTTGTTTACTGTTTTGCTGTTAAATATCTACTCATATTGTTAACATTTGTTTAATTAGTTATTCATTTATCTTGACTGTAATACAGAAGCATAGTGAATATCAATCGCCTCCCGTCTGAAAAGGCCATGATGGCGAGAGTATCTTTTATTATTAAAAGCCACTATTAAAGAAAAAATATCCCACCCAAAATAAGGAGAAAAAATAGAACGGCAACACGGGATCTCGTCGTCACCTCCCGGTACTCGGGGGGCTGACCAGAATCCCGGTTCCCGTTCAGCAACTATTCCCCGCGATCCAATACGTCCATGTGCCCAACGGACAACTAAAAAATGTTGGCGGAGGGTTCACGTTGATGATTGGTTATGTGGAAGGGGAATGTTTGCTGCAATATTGGTAGATGAAAATATGTTTTGAAAATCGGATACAAGTACGCTCTATTCCCTAACATGGGAGGTTTTTTATTTTGAAAGATAGGCCAGAAAACTATAGTGAATATTGTGATGTCAATATGGCATAGGGTTGAACGGTAATACCGTATATTGGGGTATCTAAAAATAGTAACATATTCCTTTCATTACCGGCATTACTGTCATAAAAAACAAATCTGTGTAATGTGTGTATGTTTATTATAAATGTCTTAACGGTGTGTTGCCTTCTGTCAGCACCACTGCCTGTGTTGGAAGAAGCTATAAAGGTGTTACAGGCTCTGCCTCCCCCTGGTGGCCTGTTGGTTAAAATGATTGATATGAAGTTTTTCAGCATGCTATGAGTTTTAGATGAAACACATTGGTGTTAGTGCGATGGGTATTTTTGTTGTGAGCTGCTGACAAGTGCCTTCACACGCCAAGTTTAAGTGTACAGTTGGGTTAAAGTTAAGCTCTTGTCTATTAACGCCACCGCAATCACTCGCTACAACGTGTTTGGCCAAGAAGCTGACGGATGATACCCGTAAGTGATGTACCCTTAATTTAAAAAAAATAAATTAACCTCAAAAAAGGACAAAGCTATTTTAGACGCGCTCATACATGCGCAGCGCTACATGGTGATAAGTTCAAGTGCTGTGGGTTAAAATTAGTATTCGGCAGATTTAACCAATGGACCTATTATAGGAGGTAACGTCATAGCGATTAGTTCAATGTGAGCGCGTAAAATTGAGTGTTAGGCGAGAAACTAAAACAAATAGGCACTAGCTGAAGATTATTTTATTTTTTTTAAGTGATTCCTAACTCATCTGCGTCAGAACACTGCCAATGATCACATGAACCACAAGCTTTCAGATGTGGTTTCTTATACCCCATAAATCAGTGCTGAAAACTCGGTTATGAAATAAATACGTTACAATAGTGTAAATGTACACCCTACATGGTTTTCAGAATAAATTTCACCCTTTTCAAAAAGTTTTTCTCAACATATTGGCGCCTGTTTTCAGATCCCCATTTGTAAAGGTTTTAGAACCGGGAAACAAAATAATACACTAGGAGAACAGTGGCCGAATTTTAACTTTAGCCGCGTTTCCACCAAAACTACCAGGAACTTTGAGTTCCAGGAACTCCTCGACCACAAACCTTTAGTTCCTGTTTCCACCAGAGTCTGAGGTCCTGGGGAGGTTATGCATATCAGGCCGATGACGTATGGAGAAGCAGTAAAAGTATCTGCACTGCACCTCATTCTATGATAGTCTACATTTAAAACATTTTTAAGTTTCGACAGAATCAGTGCATCCAAATCCACAGATTATTTCTCTATATTTTAGTAGACGCGATCGGCCGTTTAAAAAAAAGAAAGAAAAATAACTCAATAAATAGCGGTGCTGGCGAGGTGCGCTGTGTGGCTGCACTGGTCCGTTAACACGGGCACCGGACAGATTAATTCTCTGTATATTTTAGCGGAGAACAGCATCCATCTGACGGTAAAAAAAGACTACTGTACTACCATAGACTGTATACAAACGGCTGCTATAATCTTAACAGGTTCGCCAAAGAAGGGGAAAAAAAAGGCCAAAGCAAGCGCAGCTGATGCATGATGTGTGGCCCAGGCGATAGTACGGAGGACGCTCAAATGGATTTAATTCAAACCAGGAAATTAGATGCTCGCTTAGTGGTGATTTGAACATTGCGGGTGAAACACTACGAGCAGGCAACTCTGTCAATCAGACATCTTCAGCATTCCAGCCCCGCCTCAAAGGTTCCTGAACCTCTGCAAAGTCTTACCCCTTGAGCAGGATCTTTTTCTGGGGTAATCATAGTTCCAGGAACTACGATTTAGACCCTAGTTCCTGCGGTGGAAACACACATACCGGTAGTTCCTGTTCTGGGAACTAGTTCTTGTTCTGGGAACTAGTTCCTGCGATGGAAACGTGGCTTTTGAAAAGCCGTTGAAAGATTTTGAACTTTGAAAATGTGTCGGTGAAAATTTTGAAAAAGGAAAAATTAAATAATTTGCAGTTATTTCAATTTGAGAGGGGACTTCAAGTCATTAAACCAATTGGTTTTGTTGCTCTATGGAGCAGACATGTCAGGTATGTCATGTGACTTGCGTGAGATAAAAAAAAAATCAGATTTTTATTAAAAATCTAAAAAAGATGTAGACGATCAATCCGTGTTGGAGCTTGTGCACTGCAATTCCAACTCAGGTTAGGCCTACAATTATGTTTCAAGCTTGGACTCATTGAGGTTTCAATTGTATTGTTGGGCATCATGGGTGACGCATTACTAACACAATATGTGCAGAATATTTTTGAGTGAATGTATATCAATCAGAATGGGGCTGTTGTATGTGAAATTACACTAGAAAAAAACAATTAATGGACATGGTCAATGTACGAAATATAGCCAAGGTAGCTTTTCACTGTATCCCCGCTCCTTGCTCTCTGAAGAATACAGACAGTTAATGATGGTTTTAGATCAGCGTCGATTCCAGTCCTCACACCCCATCTGCAACATTGACAAAATTAAGCTATTCCCACACTTAAGGCTTTGATATAAGATTATCCTGAACAGATGTGCAATATTACTCAAAGCTCAATACGGCTTAATGTTTGACTTTTAAGAAGTTATTTTATAAACGATTAATCGTCATCATCTTCAACCGCTTATTCGAGTCGTGTCGTGGGGGTAGCAGCTCGAGCAGGGGACCTAAACTTCCCTTTCCTGGGCCACATTAACCAGCTCTGACTGGGGGATCCCGAAGCGTTCCCAGGCCAGTGTGGAGTTATAATCTCTCCACCTGGTCCTGGGTCTTCCTCCTACCAGCTGGACGCTCCTGAAACATCTCCCTCGGGAGGCGCCCAGTGGGCATCCTTACTAGATGCTCCAAAACAATTAATGTATTAATTATTTAGTAAAAAATTATTTACCATATGAAAAGCACTGAAGCGCTGATTTTTTGCCAAATGATAAATCCACTTCCTGTCATATTTTTCTCGAACTAATAATTAGTACAAGCTTGTGTCTGAGACTGAAATGAAAAGGCACGAGAAAAAATCCTTTGGTCTAAATCTGCTGTCCCTTCCTCCCTCCATCCCTGCAGCCAAGCCCGTCAGAATGTTCAGCTGAGCGAGTCGGCCCACCACCCCTCCTTCCCCAGGGAGTTCCAGCTAGACCTGGACATGATTGAGATGAACCAGGGCAGAGCGTGTGAGCTGCCAGACCTGGTCCAGCACAATATGGACGAGCTGCTGGAGCCCATCATGATCCCTGAACCAAAGTAAACTCACTCACAACTACAAGCACACTCACAACATTTAAAAAAAAACATCAAAGCCCCTACAAAGTTCACACAGAAGCTTGAGCAATAAAAAACTAATTATTTTTTGTACTGATTACATTGCTTGTGTTTTTGTCTTCAAAGGATGCGTCCTGTCTCTCCACATTTTGATGACCTCCACAACAGCACGGCCTCCACCATCAATTTTGTCATCTCTCAGGTGGCTAGTGGTGACATTAGCACCAGCATACAGGCACTCGCACAGGTATGCACACACATAATGAGGCTTAAGGTTATCCGGCATATGCCAGTCTTTGGTTGGTCACATGTAGTTGCACATATATATATTAAATATGCCAAAATGTCCTGCTCAAAACTATTGTTTTTAAAAATCCGTTATCAGCTGACCTTTAGTTTGTGGGGATTTAAAAACCCATTCCTTAATTCTTGTTTCTGACCACCTGATGAATCCAAGTGCAGTATTCTTCTTAGAATTGTTTTTGTCTCTACCTGATGGGGTAATGCACAGTGCAGTTTTAAGCGCTGCTGAGAATGGACCAAAACAGTACATTTGAAGGCTGGACAGCTTATAATGACCTGCTAACTATAAAACTTCATAAAGCTGAATGGTCCTGAAGAGTCTTGTCATTGTGATAATTCTCTGTAGGTTCATCACTACAAGCAACCCGAAACATTGTTTTCACATTGTCATTTTCCATGTTCATCATAACAATATAACAGCTTTGAAGTTACATGAAAAGCCTGTGGCTCTCTGTGCAGATTGACGAGGTATTGCGTCAGGAGGACAAAGCTGAGGTGATGTCAGGACACATCGATCAGTTCCTCATAGCTACCTTCATGCAGCTGAGGCTCATCTACAGCACACACATGGCCGACGACCGTCTGGACAAGAGGGACATCATCAAGCTCTACAGCTGCATCATTGGAAACATGTTATCTGTGAGTATCTGCCTAACAAGCAAAAGTGCTTTAGTGGTAATGTTGATTTGATAAGAAAAATCAAAGAAAGTTGGATGGAGAGAGGGAACCTTTTTTTATGAAGTTGTTGTTGTCCTATCTTGTTTTGTTTTTTTCATTTTTATTAAGTCTTTTATTGAACATGTTAAAAATAATACAAACAAAATAAAAACGAATGAGCAGTAAAAAAGGAAATAAATAAATTAAAAACAAACAAATGGGATCCTCAGGATCCTAAGCAACACATACATAACTCAAATAATATAGTTCATGTTCAAAAGGGATAGGAAGAAGTTAAGAAAAACGTTTCTGGTCCTACCCCCTCTTATTTTTTTACAATTGTTAACAAAAGAGAAAAAAAATTCAGTTTGAATCAATCAGTGTCTATGATGTTTGGCTCGTGGGTTAAAACAAATCAAAACTTTTGGACAAGACAATAACAAATAATGGAACAGATGAACGAAAACCATCAAACAGAAAAAAGCAAAACAGAAATTCACTGCTCCAACTCATAACAATTCAATGTTTTGTTTCTGTTAGTTGTTCTCTATGGAGTCCCTGGCCAAAGAGGCCTCTATGGGGGTGTTGAAGGACCTGATGAACGGCCTCATCACACTGCTGCTGGATGGCAGAGTGGAGGAGATAGAAGATGGACAGCAGCTCATTAGATCAGTCAACCTGCTGGTCATCAGAGTGCTGGAGAAGTCTGACCAGACCAACATGATCAGGTTAGTATTATCAACCACTCAACATTAAGATAACAACTTATTCTTCATTTGCTCAGGACTGCAAAATTATACCAAACAGTCATGCAACATATTCCAAAAGCCCAATATTTCCTCTATTTATTGTATTAACTTTAACCCTACCACATATGTACATCTATAGAGGCGCAGTTTAATACACAACACAGTTTGTATATCCTTAAGTATTTAAACTAGCATTGTTTACATCCATGTTTACTAGCTAGCATTCTTATTTGTCGTGGCACCCCCACCTGTATATGAGTTGTCATCTGCATGTGCACCAGAAACGCCAAACAAGACCAAATCAGAGGGTCAAGAACTATTACGCTTTTATTCCCTCCTTCATGTTAACCCATTGTATCTCCTGCCTGATGCTGCGTAGCGCAGCATTGTTACTTTATCTAATTTCATGGTGCGCGCAGCATAGAATGCACCGTCATTGGTTCAAATACACATGAGGTGGGTTTTGTTGATTTTTTTAAGACCACGTGACCACCCAAAAGTTGTGTGGTTTGCCGAAAATCACATCAATCAAAAAATTAAATAAATAAATAAAAAAAATACGCTGGCTGTGTCCGCGATAGTGTACTACAGAACAGTTAGTGGCGTTCGGAGCGCAGAATCTAGGTCTACTATAGACTACTGACGAAAATCACACAACACATTGCATCTATTTATTAACAATATTTATGAATTTAGGCTATATTTTGCTGCTCCAACTCAAATTCAGCCCAGCCAGGCGATAGTTAAGTTTCAGTTTCGTTTTCATCAGACTGTACTGGGAAGTCGGATTTATGGTGCCAGTGATAATTTAGGGCTGCAACTAACGATTATTTTGATAATCGATTAATCTGTAGATTATTTTCTCGATAATCGATTAGTGTTTTGGTTCGTAAAATGTCAGAAAATGGTGAAAATGTTGATACATTTTCCAAAGCCCATGTTGACGTCCTCAAATGTATTATGTCCAAAACACACAGATATTTCAGTTAACTGTCATAATAGGATTAAAGAAATCAGAAAATATTCACATTTGAGAAGCTGAAATCAGAGAATTTGGAAAAAATTTATTAAAAAAATACTCAAAACGATTATCAAAATAGTTGCCGATTATATTAATAATCGATTCGTCGATTAATCGTTGCAGCTCTAAATAAAATAAATCTATCTCCTCCTTCCTATATCTGTCTATCTTTATCCCTCCACTACACACTCAGTCACTACTATCCATGCTAAAAGGAAGCAGGATTGTAACCTCATTTAGCACATTATTTTTAAATATTTTATATTATTTATTAATTTCTTTTCTCTCCCATCTAATTTTGTCGATTTTTAGAAAAATTTGTTGGTTTGTAAGTGCTAAGGGAGCATGTTTAAATAAAACCTGTGAACCTTACCTTTTTAAATGTATTTTATTTCATGTTTCTATGTGCTACACAGGCTTAGATATTAAGGTTTTGGTAGACGTTGACAATTCGTACTATTTTTTCAGAAAACCCTCAGGCAGTAAGGACATGCATCTTAGACTGCCATAGTCATCAATGGGTTAAGCAAAGGTGACAGAATTTGGCTTTACTGAACTTCCAAATCCAAGCAGAAAAGCATACAGGCTAGTTTTGATAGGTGTCTACAAATTTTAAACCAGCTGTGTGAAAAAACCCGTGACATCACATTTCAACAATAATGTATTTGTGTGACACTGTATAGTGTAAATATATATTTTAATGTAGAGTTCTTCTTAAAGGTGAGGAATTTCTTAAATGCAAATTTGCCACAATTTGTGCTATAATTGAGCATGAAAGTGTTAAGTCTTACATTACCAATATATCCCCTCACCGTCTACTTTATTAGGTACACATTATTTGCTAGTACCAGGTTGGACCCCCTTTGGCCTTCAGAACTGCCTTAATTCTTCGTGGCATGCGTTTAACAAGGTGTTGGAAACATTCCTCAGAGGTTTTTGTCCATATTGACATGATAGCATCACACAGTTGCTGCAGATCTGGCGGCTGCACATCCATGATGCGAATCTCTGGTTCCACCACATTCCAAAGGTGCTCTATTGGGTTGAGATCTGGGGCCTCATTTATAAAGCTTGCTGCGCACAAAAACCTTGCGTAGACAGGCAGAAATGGCGGTAAAATGTGCGGTGGCAAAACGTTTGTATTTATAAAGAAATTCTTTGCGGAGAATTGTGCGTATTCCCACGCCAACTTTCAGCGACCCTCAATGGCAACACCATGAAATAAAGCTCAGTCATCAGAAAAACACACACATATTACTGTGAAATGCTTAAAGGTGCAGTGTGTAATATAACATCATCAAGAAAGTTCTACAAAGTTCTAGATTGCAACGCTCCCTGGGTAACCCCAACCCTTTCGAATAATAACAGAAGCTACAGTGGCCTTCAAGGACAAGAAAAATTTAAAATTTTAAACAATGCACCTGATGACATTCCAACTATGACACTTTCGAGATGGCGGCACTAGGCCTTTGTCCAAAATATGCAGAAATATGGACATATATGAGACCCTTTCTAAGGGAAAAAAAATAATAATAAAAAATGTTTCAGCACTAAATTAAATGTGCTTATGGATATTATAATTACTTTCTACAAAATCTGCTAGGAAATAAAACCCAAAATTCTACACACTGCAGGTTTAACACCCAATATATTTAATCAATTATATGTATGAGCGTACCAATAGTTGCGAATATAGGCCACTGTAGTATATTGCATGCAGTTATGATGTTGTTTGATTTACTTATCAAGTAGGTCTTTACATGTCTTGGTTATATCTTTTAATTGAATCTTATAGCGCTACTCTATAATAATATACGTCGGGAGGTGTGTCCGTGACGTGAGTGGCCAGCGGGAGAGCAAGTCTATATCTTAGGCGGTGTGTCAAAGACGTTTTTTACAAAGTTAAAGCCAACAAATGTATTTAAAACTGTATATTTCGTTAGATAAAATCATGTTATGAATTTAGCAAATCATTACATGCATCTCTTTCCTATAGCAATTCACCCTGGAAGTTTATTTTTCTTTTCTTTTTTCTTTTTTTTTAAGATATTTTTTGGGGCATTTTTATGCTTTATTGATAGTGCAGAGAGACAGAGGTGAAATGGGGCAGAGAGGGGAGTGACATGCAGAGAACGACCGCGGGTGGGAATCGAACCCGGGTCTGCTGCTGGGCCCGGCCCGGGAGGGGGACGCCTTACCAACTGAGCCACCCTGGAAGTTTTAACTACAAGATGACGTTGTTGGAAATGTGTGGATCTCACGTGAGGGAAACAATACTCTGGAATAAACTACAATGCATTATTTCACTTCTCACAACACATTTTATATAGGCCTACATACAGTAGGCTACTAGGTATGCTAATACGTGATATTTCATACAGTACACAGTTGGGCGAAACTGCTTTACAAAGACTACTGACTGTGCCAATCATGATATGTGACAAATGCGCGCACGCATGTGTTTGTGTGCCAGACACTGCAGCACATGCACATCACGGGCTTTCTTCCTTCCCAGTCGCTTTCTTTGCGGCCGGTTGCCTCCCTTTTCTCCTCGTGTCAGTTAAAATGCCGTGCTTATTAAGAGCGTCACCATGTTCAGGAGCTGTCAAGCATTGACCAAGTATGGTAGATTGTGGGATGAAACTGGGAGGTGAAGTGGGAGGAGATCGTCCGCGCACATTTTACCGCAGGTGGGTATTTATAAAGGGAAGATTGCGTGCAACTGTGCGCCGCACAGTTTTATAAATCTGAATATTTTTTTGCGCAGCACATTTTTGGCTTTGTGCGGACGCAATGTTTTAGGATGGTTTCTACGCACACCGTTATAAATGAGGCCCCAGGTGACTGCAGGCCATAGGAGTACAGTGAACTCATTGTCATGTTCAAGAAAGCAGTTTGAGATGATTTGAGCTTTATGACATGGTGCATTATCCTGCATGAGGTAACCATAAGAAAATGCCTATAATAGATTCATAATGGTTATTAAATGGTTTTATATACTGATCTCGTCCCCTAAGAACTCTAACTCCTAACCCGAAATGTGAAAGAAAAGTACTAAGAATATGCGGTTTTCAGCGTGGTTCTCCAGCCGAGTCTGCCAGGTAAAAGGGTCCGAAAAAAGGCTCTCAGGCCGGGCGTTATACTGCTCCTCCTGTACGATAATGATAATATCAAACTTTATTTTTTGTCGGAACGTCAATAATCATATTAATTTAACCCATTGATGACGGCTGCTGCGCGATGCCACATTGGCTCTCCTGCCTGATGCTGCATCGCGCAGCATTATTACTTTATCTAATTTTCATGGCATTCCCAGCATAGAATGCACTGTCATTGGTTCAAATACACATGAGGTGGGTTTTGTTGATTTTTTTAAGACCACGTGACCACCCAAAAGTTGTGTGGTTTGCCGAAAATCACGTCAATCAAAAAAATAAAGAATAAAAAAATAAAACAAAATAATAAAAAAAATACGCCGGCTATGTCGGCGACGGAACAGTTAGTGGCGTTTGGTGCACAGAATCAAGGTCTACTATAGACTACTGACGAAAATCACACAACACATTGCATCTATTTATTAACAATATTTAATAATTTTCTAATTCATCTAATTTTGACGATTTTTTGAAATATTCGTTGGTTTGTAAGCGCTAAGGGAGCATGTTTAAATAAAACCTGTGAACCTTACCTTTTAAATGTATTTTATTTCATGTTTCTATGTGCTACACAGGCTTAGATATTAAGGTTTTGGTAGACTTGACAATTCGTACTATTTTTTCAGAAAACCCTCAGGCATTAAGGACATGCATCCTAGATTGCCATAGTCATCAATGGGTTAAAGTGTGTGTGTGTGTGTGTGTGTGTGTGTGTGTGTGTGTGTGTGTGTGTGTGTGTGTGTGTGTGTGTATAAAGACGCCTTACACCATTTTGAAATGACGCGGGCGCCAATTTGAGCAGGACTCAAATGAATCTGTCTGCAACAGTGAAATCATTTGAGAACTCTTGGAAGGTTTTTTTTTTTTTTGAGTGAATTCAACTCAAGTGGCAGAGTAACCTGTTCATCAAGCTATTCAAGGAGAAAAAGTAAATAATCCTTGTGGTTCCTTCCTTCTTGCCTCTCTGCAGTGCTCTGCTGGTTTTGCTTCAGGACAGTCTAGTCACAACAACTGGCCCCTCCATGTTCTCTGAGCTGGTGATGAAGGTAAGGAATAAGGATAGCCCCAGTCACATCCTGCTAGTTAGCATAGTTAGCATGCAGACAAGCTAACATGGCGTGTGTTTGTGTCCAGTGTCTGTGGAGGATTATCCGCTTCCTCCCAGAAACCATCGACAACATCAACCTGGACCGGATCTTACTGGACGTCCACAACTTCATGAAGGTTTTCCCCAAAGAGAAGCTCAAGCAGCTCAAGAGTGACGTCCCGCAGAGAACCCTCAAGACTCTGTTACACACACTGTGCAAGCTCTCTGGGGCCAAGGTAACGCACAAATGATAATGCATTTAATCATATGCTGCTGAGCCGCGTTTATTTCATTTATGTTTAAGTTTTTTCATTCCAGCATCAGCTATTGTTCTGCTGCGTTTTAATCGACTGTATTCATCCACTGAAACAGATCCTGGAGCACCTCTCAATGATAGAGAATCGTAATGAGTCTGAGTTGGAGGCCCATCTCAGGAGGGTGGTCAAACACTCTGGAAACCTGTCAGGACTCAAGAGCGACCGTGGCAATGAGAAAGGCAGCCTGCGAACGGTGAGCAACAAACACATCTGAAAACTCACACACACCTTTATGCTCATCTAGGTTCCTGTCAGAAAAGTCAAACATTTCGATACAGTAGCTTTTTGTCTTAAGACTGGCCGGGTATCTAAATGAGTTGTGTTTCGTCGTTGTGATGACAAATGAAATGTGCATTTGTTCCTATGTTCTGACCAGGACGATCGCATGTCGAAGGCCAAGGTCAGTGACATTCTGTCTGAGATCTTCAGGAAAATTGGATCCAAAGAGAACACTAAAGAGGTCAGCTCATCTCCATTCTTAAAATCAATCTGGTATACTATTTGCTGCAGTTTAACACTTGAAGGAATACTAAGCGATCTCTAGCAAACGTTTGTCTATGTTTTATACTGCAATAAACATCGCAGTATAAACTACAGCAATAGTTGACTCTAAGAGCGAGTGGTTGGGCCCAAACACCAATCCACAACGTTCAGGGCGGCTGCTGGCTCTGAGCCAGGCTTTTTAGATCACCTGTTAGGGGAGCCAAGGCTGTGTAAACACCCAACCTTTTTTCAGCATGCACAAACGAGCGACAGGTAGCAGATGGTGAGTAGATATTAGCTGTTTGTGACAAAGTGTTCTGGATTAGTATGCCTTTAAAACAGTCAATATGATTTGAAGACAAACATTTAATTAAAAAAAATATGTTTATTTTTTACAAATTTACAAAGAGAATAGAAAATCTGAAGTAATTGTGTCCAATAATTTTTCACAGGGTTTGACAGAGTTGTATGAGTATAAGCAGAGGTACTCTGATGCAGACCTGGAGCCTTTCCTCAAAAACACCTCCCAGTTCTTCCAGAGCTACGTGGAGCGAGGCCTCCGCGTCATCGAGTCTGAGAGAGAGGGCAAGGCTCGCATCCAGCCCTCTGCAGGTACAAGCACGACCAGGGCTGCACCATGCACAATGTAAAGGACTCTCTACTGATGTGTGTTTGTATCTGTGCAGTCATCCCTCAGCACGGCACCGACTCCAGTCTGAGCAGTAACAATGAAGAGCTGAAACCAGCCGTTTACTATGAGAGACTCAAGATCCTCCGACAGAGACAAGGCCTGGAGAACACCTCCAGGGTGAGTACATGCACTGGCGCTTCACTCCACTGCTTTGACTTCCTTGATATAAACCTTTGGGCCACCTCCACATTCCTCTGACAGCATCCCATTATGAATCCATAGGCATAGATACGTTGGTCCTCCCATGGCAGCTCAGTCAGACACTGCTGTTGGACCAAAGGGCCTGGCTTCTGGTTCCTTTTAAAGGTTTTGGATAGGGTTGAGGTCAGGCATATGTGCAGAGTGGCCAGTCAAGTTCTGCAAACTCATCCAACTAGTGCAGCACCATTTGTGTAATGGCTAGTTTACAGAAACGGACCAACGGTGTAAACTGTAAACACAGTGTAGCCCACTGATTAATTCAATGAAGAGGAAAAACGCCACACAATAAACAATGAGCTGCAAACTTTTCATTACACAGATTTTGAACAAATTTGTGAACAAAATAGAAAGAGACCTTTTGCGTATTTTATTTCAGCTCATGAAAAATTGGGGATAAAACAAGTGTTGCATTTATATTTTTGTTCAGTGGAAATAAATATTCCTGTAATACTAATAATGTGTGTGTGTGTGTGTGTGTGTGTGTGTGTGTGTGTGTGTGTGTGTGTGTGTGTGTGTGTGTGTGTGTGTGTGTGTGTGTGTGTGTGTGTGTGTGTGTGTGTGTGTGTGTGTGTGTGTGTGTGTGTGTGTGTGTGTGTGTGTGTGTGTGTGTGTGTGTGTGTGTGTGTGTGTGTGTGCAGCAGGGTGTGGGAGGAGGAGGTGAAGAGGAGCCTCAGCAGAGAGCTCCTGCCTCGTCCCTGCTCTCCTCCAAGCCGCCGGTGGCCTCCTCCACTGACATGCTCCACAGTAAGCTGTCTCAGCTCAAAGAGTCCAGAGAGTTGTACCAGCAGGATCACAACAACACACACTCGCCCCCACACACACACACACGCTCAGCTTCACCCGCAGCAAACCTGGACGACCTCAAGAAACGCCTGGAAAGAATAAAGAGCAACCGACAGTAAGAAGCTACCACCGCATCTCATCTGCAAAGCCTGTAGAAAAATGAAAATATCCTCGTTTTTAAATTCACTCTGCGGTTCTATTCATGTTCTGGTTAAAGGAAATAGTTAACACTTTGACATTCAAAACCACTTCTCTGTATTCACAAAGCAGGTAGCAACAGACAAACGCCCTTCAGTACATTGACAGACTTGAGGCTGTGACTGGGATTTTTACTACGCTACGCAGACCACAGAAACAAGAAAGTTTTTCAGCTACTATTTAACCTCATCAGAAACGTATTAAACATCAAGGCATTTTAGTTTAAGTGTCAACTTATTAAAGTGTGAATGTTTTGTGTACAGAACATCGTCAGCTGTAGTTCTCAGTCGGTAATCTGTCAATTCATGCAGCCAACATTTTGCTCCTGAGCTGTCCCCAGTACATAACTTTGACTTTATTGTGTGCCCCTTACCATTCTGTTTTAGCATCGCGGCACAAGATGCGTGTACATCTTTAAAAGGTTGTTCCAATGTTGTTTCCATCTTTGCAGAAAAAAAAGAAATGTTGATTCTTAGTGTTTTACCATGACATACCAGGAAACTGCTGCTGTGTTTGGATGGGGAAAGATTGTGAAGCGTGAATGCCCCCTTATGGCTAAACACAGATGTAGTATCTGTACTTCTCAGTGATTTCTGATGGTCTTGTTTTCCCACTGGGCTCATCTTCTGATTTTGGAGGAATTGAGTCTCATTTGAAAATGTCAGTAAAGAATAAATTCCAAAATTGGTGACCGTTGACAAGGGTAGTACAAAGTGCAAATAGGGCTCGACACTCCAGCACTTAATCAACAAAGGGATTTCTTTCACACAGTGACTTCTTTGTCTGTTTTTAGGTGTTTGGTTACACAAGTAATCTGTCCAGTTGTACAGTGTTTATGGCCTTCTGGTAAGTGTAAAGTCAGGGTAAAGAGTTGTTTTACCTCCAACTCACACAAAAAGGGTTGAACTACAGTTAGAAAAAACCTGCACGGGTAAGACAGAACATGTTTCAAAACTGTCTTAGCCCAACATGGCCTTTCAGCCAATCAGGACTGAGAATATTTCTCTCCCCCCCCCCCCTCCCCGCTTTGTTCAGGAAGAGCCAAATGAAGGTGTGTTTAAGCTGTGTTGGATTGTGCTTGTGGGTTGATATTTGCCTGTAAATACTGTATGTCATTTCATCCCATTAACCTCCTGTTATTTAATAGTGTCCACTCAGCAACAATTGTTTTTTGTAGGCTAACAGAGCATGGCATGAGATGAGTTTTTGTTTTTATTTTCTGGTGTAAATAAAATGATTAATAAAACCACTTTTTAATTAAAATATTTTTTTTTTGATGATGATGATGATGACCATGGTGATGATGGCCCTGTCACTCATCCGTTCTGTAGCCAAATGCTGAGTAAAGAAAAACACATAACATTGTCTTTGTATTTAATTTGAAAGTTGGTACTAGTCTTATATTGTTGCTCCCCATTTTCCTTGTATAATCGATAGTGGAAAATGGCAATAAAGTCATTTTTTTTTTAACAATATATTTTTGAGTTTGCTTATTTTAAAAAGCTCTGTAATCCCGGGGTTTAAAAGGGGGTAATTTTGGGAATTTTCAGCAACCCTACCAGCGAAGTCTCCCCCAAACTCCTTAAAGTGACTGCTCCGACCGCCACCTCCATAAGGTAACACACTCACTATGCCTAAGTACCCCATACAACCCCACTTCAAAAATACTGAAGTATCCCTTTAACATTAAATTAGAATATTCCAGATTAATTATATGAAGATTTATTAAGAAATATAAAGAATACAAATATATTTGAAAATAACGTGTGAATGTTTTACACATTTCATCTACAAATATTTTAACAGTGACTTATTTACTGTATATAGATATACTAAACTACTGATACGTACACTGTACAGAAATATGGCACTGAAGGCTGAGAAAAGACAGCCTTGCACAGAGCAAATTCAAGCACTTGTGGCATAAACTTCCATTCAGCACTATCTTTGATAACTCCTTTTCCTGCCAGCCTTCAAAATAGACAGTGTCTCAGTATAGTCTGCTGCTGTATAAGAATTTAGCTTTTATGGAACTGTTATTTCTTCACTGTAAACTGGTTGCTTGGCTGTGTGTGTCCGGCTTGTGGCAGTGTGTGCTGCCTACATCAGTGAGGTCCGGGTGGGGGTTGGTCCTGGTGGGGAGGGTCTGCTGACGGCAGCCTCCTGTGGACAGCAGCTCTCTCTCTTTGGAGTTCCTCCATTTCATCCTCCGGTTCTGAAACCAGATCTTCACCTTTTAAAAGACACAGGAAAAAACCATGTCAATATACTTTGGTCTGACTTCCTCATAATAACTACTAACCTTCATAGATCATTTGTAGTCCAGTTTTAAATGCAAGAGCAATGGGAAGGGATTGTCTAAAATAAGTTGAACTAAATACAATAGTGTACCTGGGAGTCTTGAAGTCCCAGTTTACATGCCAGCTTCTTCCTGTCTGGTTTGCTAATGTATTTGTGCTTGTGGAAGGTTCTCTCCAGGGCCGTCCTCTGGAGGTCAGAGAAGACAGCGCGTCGCAGCATGCCCCTCCCAGGCCTCCCTGTGGGGGCCAGGGGCCAGGCAAAGCTCCCCAGGACAGGAACCACACAGGACCAAGCTGGAAGGAACACAATCACAGTGATTCCATTTAATAAACAACCCCTTTTATTGGATTTTGCCCCATGGAATTATATAAGTATATTATATGAAATTGGAAAAATAGTTGTGATGTCAAATAAATTAAAGAGACTAAAATATGTTACAGCCCTTGGGGTCCTTGTACCCACCTTTAAGGATTCAAATGTGGAAGTCACAAGTGTCTGTTTACCTGCACTCTCAGTGTTTTGCTTCCCCAGCCCTCTATGAATTGAGCGTTTTGGTATTTCTGCATTTGTTTTCCTTTAATTAGACCATTTCCCTTGGGGGGTGAAGAATGTATTTATCTATTACTGTACTCCTCGCCATGTGTCAACAATATTTTTTTCAATCAGATTTCCTTGATGCTCGTGTGTGCTTAGTTCATTTAGCTTAACTTGGATTTTTTTAAGTGTCTTGTCAACTCCCCGATGCTGCCCATTATATACATGTTCAGCCCTAAATCTGGTGTTTAAAAGCCCAATTTGTCCCAACAGTGGAGACACAGCCCATGCTAATGAGAAGCGCTCTCCAAAGCCTGCCTCACACTGCCTCTAATCAGGCATGAAAGAGTTGTATGGAGGCTGCAAATGCATAGAGAAGGGTAATTGTGTTCTAATGAATTGAGTGGAAAAGGCTGTGGACATGAGAGTATATTATAGACCCATTAAAGACAGGCCAGTGTATAGGCCTATAAGTTATCACCCTAAGAACATTTCCCTCAAGCTTTAGCAGATACAGAGATCTTAGGGATTGTTCACATTGTCTTATACCTGCTTTTAAATATTGTATTCTAAATAAAAAAAATATGATGGTCAATGATGAAAAATTAAATTAAGTAAAAATCCAGCTTCAAACCTGTGCATTGAGCAAATCTTGTGAGGAAAAACGACCTAACTCAAATCTTTGAGATTGTGTGTGTGTGTGTGTGTGTGTGTGTGTGTGTGTGTGTGTGTGTGTGTGTGTGTGTGTGTGTGTGTGTGTGTGTGTGTGTGTGTGTGTGTGTGTGTGTGTGTGTGTGTGTGTGTGTGTGTGTGTGTGTGTGTTGGTTCCTATTGGTCACGGTGCAGGGAGCTTTGTCGGGGCTTGGTGGGAAAAGGAATGCACGTGAAGAGACAGAGTTCCTGAGCTGGGAAGATGCCCGCCTCACATTAAGACCGTGACAAATGGCTCTAATACATTTAGAGTGTGACCAACCGGACTCAATTGTAGATTAGGACAACTGGTGCTAATGTCAGCAGTCAGTGCTATGCCTAAATAGCACTTGATGACCGGGTATTCTCCATGCTAACTGCTAACAGCCCACCGAGACCACTATCTAGCCTACATCAGCTGGTGAATTGTGTTTTCACAGATAATTTCCGAACCATTAAGGACTGAACTAACCAAATAGCTACAGTTATATGCTTTAATGCCTATTCAGTTGTATCATGTTTAAGGTTATCTCCCACATTGATTTTTTTCTTTCTTTCTCTGTTTTAAGGGCATTTACATCAGTTACATAGCCTACTAGGTAACAAGAAAAAGAAATTGAGAATAACTAATCAGAAATTTGCATTCACATTTACTGTTTAATAAAACTGCTCTTGGATTAGTTTTTTTAAGCCAAACAACCACCCTTTAATCTAATGGCCCGAAGTATAGAAAGTGAACCAGGCAGAAACGTGGCAAAGTAACTCTTCAATGGCCTGTGTCACAAGTTAAGAAATAAATATTAACAAACTTAAGAGATGTGTATCTAAATTATTTTTAAATTACATTTTACTTTCCCAAATATTTTTTTTCTTTCACTTGACTGAAAAATAGGCCACCCCTGTGGCTCACCGTGTGAAAAAAATACTGTTGTGATATATGTTAAAAATATAGGGGAGAACGGGGGAATCTGAGGCATCGGGTAATGTGAGCCACCCCCTGTATCTAGGCAACTGAAAACATTTGTGGTCATGTAAGATATATGTTTTCAAGCCCCTCTCATTTCCCCATGGCCCTGAAAGAGAGGACCTCATGGTGCTGTGGTAAGCATGTTTTTTCACCAAAATAGGTATTTTGCATGTAAAAGTAAATTGTCTTGCTGTCAACTAAATCAACTGTTGTGCCAAGGCAAATGTATTCACGTAGAAAAACTTCTATCATATGTGATGATGAACTACCAACATATGAAACCATGTGATGCTGATAACTGAAGATTAGTCTGAAATGCGGTAGTTTTTTCTCAAATTGTGGTGGTGGGGGAAAGTGAGCCACTGTCTCACTTTCCCCCACCATGAGGCACAAGTTAAGTTTAGTCTTAAACATATTTTAATGTAATATTACATGACATATGTTTTATTTTAATGTCATACACATTTTAGAAAAGCCATCATGCCAAGGAAATACACCAGGAAGACGACCTGGGGCAACCAAACGGAAAGAGCACCTTCTCATCTTTCCCTGTAACCTTCAGGGCTGGAATGTAGAGTAAGCCTAGTTGTAGAGTATGACTGATGTTATAATCCAGTTGGGTCTTGTCCTGTGCTCTGAGTCCCAGGCTGTTCTCGCTGGTTCTGATTTTCCTATGCTTTGACCCCCAGACACTAGCTGGCTCTAAGGGTCCTGTCTTCTGACCCCCAGACTTTGTTCTAATCTAACTGGTTCTATCTTTCATTTGAATCGTATTAAAACCTTTTGAATTATAATATGTTGTATTTGATTTTGTTCAGAGTTACTTTCAAGTGTTTAGAAAATTTACTTTGCTTAATTGACCAAACCCCATCATTCTTTTACTAGTCCAACATTAGTTCTGGAATGTGTGGCTAGCTTTCAGGATTCTTACTGTTACAATATGTATTGTTATGATAGTTTCAGAGTGGAGAAGGTAAGTGGATCAGTTTACCCCACAGCTGGAGTAAAGTGAGCCACATGACAACTTTTTTTAAAACAATCATATTTTCACTGCCCTTTGTCTTGAAAAAATTCTGCTAATGCCCATTTCTAGGAAACATCCTGAATTAATGGGAAATGTGTAAATTTGAGTGATAAATCATTTTAGCTCGCTTAGAGGGGAGGAAATGTAAAAAGTGGCTCAGATTACCCCGTTCTCCCTTATATAGCGCACAGTATTGACAGAATTATCAATTTGTCTTTCAGCAACCACAAATTTAGTGCAAGTCGTGTTTTTGGAGTTTTCCTAATAGGATGGAGAAAATTAGCCATGGATGTAACAGATTTAAATTCTCTATGTCAGCAGCTGAGACATACTAGTGGTAGAAAAGACTCACATTCTGTCTCCATTAAAGTGTACCAGATCTTAGTTAAAGGGGAAAGCCAAAGTGAAAATGTATTATATTCCTAGATTAGCGGTGAACGGAATGGTTTTCTCTCTTGTTAATTTTTTTTTTGAAAATTGAGGAAACCATCCAAATAACATGTCATCTATAAATCTAAGAAGTGTATGTTTAGAGTTCTGAAATGATATGTTAATAATATAGGGTAAACCTACCTGTGAAACGGGAAGCTCTGATGAAGTGATGGAGGCTTTCATCCAAGAAAGACTTAGTCTGACAGATCTGGTCTGAGGAGCATGCAGAAACAGATAAAATATATAGAATGAATAAGTATACCACAAACACCAGAAAATAACTGAACATCTAAACATAGGCATAGAGATAATATAAATTATAAAGGAAATATAACCCCTTCTTAAACTTTAATAATAATACAAATATTTTAAAACTGTGACTAATGAGACAGAATGTATTGAGAAAATAAACCTAACATTGAAGCCGAAAACATCCATGCATATAATTTTTACAGGCATGGACGTTCTCGGTTTCCATACACCTGAGGCACATCAATTAAAGACAGATAATTTATTTACTACGCTTAACCTTTTTATGGCTTAACCCAATTAATACATTTAGGCTATAGCCTATGCTATATTTTCTATCAGATTTGTGAATAGGGCTGCCTAGGCCATATCAGTCTATTTGTTGCCTACATGTCAATATAGCCTACATAGGCTACTTTTATTTATTACTAATGCAGATCATAGGCGCCATCATCATCATCATCATCATCATCATCAGTTTTTGTCCTATAGGCCAACTCACCGCTTCGCGTGGACGGTGCCAGTATGGCACTGACGCCGAACTTGAGGAAGCCAGAGTCGGGGCGTGTAGTGTTTGGATCGCTGGTGCTGCTGGAGCTCAGAGGCACCCACCGCGCATTACCCGGACCGAGAGGGACCATGTCCCCGGGACACCTGCAGCAGAGGGCCCGCTGTGTGGAGCTGACAGGCTGGCTCAACCGGAGGAGATCTTCCACCAGGAAGCCAGCGGGCAGGGAGCGGGGCCAGGGCGGGGCCAGAGCGGCGTGAGGCGGCGCAGCGCTGCATTGAAACATCATGTCCGAAATGGAGAAGTTTCCTCTGTTCAGTTTTGCACACACTTACTCTGGGCTCTCTGTAACCTATTGGAGAATTTTATACAATAGTCTCATTCCACACACACGCACACGCACACGCACACACACACACACACACACACACACACACACACACACACACACACACACACACACACACACACACACACACTTGAATCTGGTTCAACGGCGAGGGGATTGGTCAATGTCCCTCTGATTCATTGGATTGGACCTCAATCAGAAACCATGATATTACCCTACTGTTTGTAACTGTGTTATTCATTTGATTTTTTATGAGCAGCTAATAGGCATACAGACAGGCTATGCTTTGTTATTATTTCACAAACTGGATGAAAGTGCATGTTCACTTACAAATAGTTTAGGCCTACTACACCATTAAAACAGCTTTGTCCATAGGTCAAGTAATGCAGCCAGTAGCCACACCTTGTGCATTTGTCTGTTGCTTTAAGAAAAACAAAAAAAAAAGCTTCAAGCCTCCTTTATTTTTTCAATTAGCCACATTGATGGATTTCAACTTTCTGAAAATCTACTTAAAGACATTAGGCCTACATGGGCCTATCTTAGCCAACTTTACTCTAAAACATTTAATTCCACTGGACAAAGTTTGAAATTGTGTGAATGATAGATAAATTATCCCTCAGCGAATTTGTTCAAGAAAAACAAAAATCAAAATGTCAAGCAAATATGTGTATTCTCCTTTGTAGGCTAGGCTATATCTGGAATGAAAGGTACGCCTAATGCGTTTCAATTAATAGATGATAATGATGTTTTTTTTATTTTTTTTTCCTGATATGTAGTTTTTTTTTGTATTCTTAACTGGTTTTTTTTTTATAGGTAGTTGCCACGTTCATCACACACACTACAATCCCCTGATATGAGATCAGTCTGCAATTTTCAAGTACTAAATTAATGGTAGAACTGTGGCCACTAGAACTGGTGTCTGGTCAGCAAAGGTCTTGAAAACAGCATAAGTGTGCTAAGCTTGTGATACGCGTGCCACCCATGCAGGTGTATGGGCACGTGTATGGGCACGTGCCCCAGCAGATTTTTTAAATCTGAATAAAAAAAATAAAAGTTTGTAGTTGGCAAGTGTAACATGTTCTTAGTAAGGGCAGAATTTCATAAATAAAGGTTTCTTTTCTTAGCAAGATATTTGGTCAAAAGCTAGTGGTCATCCATCCCTCTGTCCAGTTGTTAGGCATCTGGCTGCTAGCAATTTATGTTTTCTTGCTTATTTTACTATTCATCTGAACTGAAATAAATGTTGACTTTTTTCTTTATTCTCTTCGCCAGAATGCACCAGAATGCTTAGATTACGTGTTAAAAACACAAAAAAATCTTCTGGGGGACATGCCCCCAGGCCCCCCTCCAGGGGTTTAGTTTTCTGACAAACATTGCAATGGATACTAACATGATTTGGGAATTTGGGATTATAAATCATCTTTGAATTGTTTGTACAGCATATCACATGCTATTCATTCTGGTGTGCGATGGCCACCCCACTCTAGCTCTGTGGCCCACCTTGGCCACCCCAGTAAACATTTCCTGGAAACGCCACTGCTTGGCCCAGCTGTCCTGTTAACCCTAACCCTACATTTTACCATGTGTGATCACACTTGGGGAAATGTAGGATTAGTCAGTGAGACCATAAAACATTGTTTCTGCCTTTTCTCAGACTAGGATGAACCGATTTCTAAAATATCTGCACATTTATATTACATAGGATCTCAGAGTTCAATACACCTTCATATTTCCACCGGTGAAGTAGGTCTTTATTAACATGTGATTCTAAAGTAAGAAACACAAGTTAGTACTCACTTAGCTGTATCATATTACTACTTACTCATTCAGTGTTAAGAATGTCAAGTTCAAGCTTGGACTATAACTGGTGCAAAACTTTGTTAACTCCTTAACGATTTGAAATACATTTTTAAAATTAAAGTTTTCTGTTTTGTTGATAATTTATACATACTGTGTCAAAATCTTTAAGTTAAGACACAAAGAGAAAAACATAATAGATGGTCATTTTATTCATCTTAATTGGTTCAGACTAGGGCTGTCAAATTAACGCGTTAATTTCGATTAATTAATCACAGAAAAATTAACGCGATTAAAACCCAGTGCAAAAGTGGTGCACAGCTGCACCTGTAGCTTGCAGACATGGCCCGCACGGGTAAAAGGGAGAAAAGTAAAGAGAGAAGCAGGGGAAAGGGGCCGAGGGCTCTATGGACGGTTTATGGGATGCATCGGGCAAATAAGCATGAAGGTAGGAAGACATCTTACTTTATTCTCCGCAGTGTCTGTGCATTATTGATTTAGTGGGTGCAACAATGTAGGTTCAAAACAGTATCTCCCAATCTTCCTCCGTGTGACTCAATTTTGTTTGCTAGCTGTCTCGTCTCCCGCATAAACGGACACCCGCCCTGTGTGTGTGTGTGTGTGTCAATATTTTTGCCTATGAGTACGACGATGGTGAATGAATCGGTACAGCGCTGTCTGTTGTGGGAGATGGAAAGTCGTCATTTAGTCTGCTTGTTTTTTTTAGAAAATTCGGCGCTAGTTCCTAATTTTATTTCATGTAGAAACCTGGCTGAGGGGAGGAGACAGAAGTTACGAGAGACGGAGAGAGAGAGAGAGAGAGAGAGAGAGAGAAACAAACGATTATGTCACCAACGATCCCCCGTCGGAATAACCTTGACCCACTATTAAATCCAAGTGGCAGGGAGATAGTGCATCTCTGTCGGGCCTTAGGCCTGTACATAGTTAATGGTAGGTTCAGAGGGGACTCTTTAGGGAGGTTCACATACTCCTCAGCTCTTGGGTCTAGTGTAGTAGACTATGCAATCACTGACATGGACCCCTCAACTATCAGTGCATTCACTGTCAGACAGCAATCCCCCCTTTCAGACCACAATCAAATTAATGTGTTCCTTAAATTGTCAGGTCAAATTAGTGACACAAAAATAGAAACCAGTAAGCTGTTTAAATTAAATCTTAATTACAGATGGGCCCCAGACAGTGGAGACAAATTCATAAAAGTTTTGAACTCTCCTGATCTGATGAATTACATAGCAATATATAATCAAAATCAGTATATCCCTTCCAGAGATGGTGTAAACAAGGCCATTGAAGACATCAATATGATATTTCATAAGGCAGCTATTAGGGCTGACCTCACAAAGCAAAAACGGAGACCTGTTAAAAGGCAAAATACTGACAAATGGTTTGATCAAGAGTGCAAAACAATCAGAAATGAGCTGAGAAAAATAGCAAATGAGAAACATCGCCAACCAAACAACCCAGCCTTGCGCATTAGATACAATGAAATTTTAAATAAATATAAATATACAATTAGGATCAAAATACAAAATTATACCCACATGAAACTTGAAGATATTGAGAATGCCATTGACCAAAATCAATTCTGGGATATGTGGAACAAGTTCAACCCAAAGCAACAGCAGACATTACCAATCCAAAACGGTAACATCTGGAGATCACATTTTGAAAATCTGTACAAAGACATACCAATCAATCAAATCAATTCGGATCAATGTATTATAAAATAAAAACTCCAAATATTAGAAGAAACAATTAAAGACAATCAAAACCCCCTTGATTTCGATATAACTTTAGAAGAATTAACAACACAGACAAAATGTCTGAAGCCAAGGAAAGTTTGTGGTCCAGATAGCATTAAAAACCAAATGCTCAAAAGCAGCACCCCAGAGATGCAGGGTGCAGTGTTGCACTTGTTCAATGTAATATTACGGGCAGGATGTTTTCCCAACATCTGGTGCAAAGGGCTCATTTCCCCCATTCATAAGAGTGGGGAAAAATCAGACCCTAATAACTACCGTGGCATCTGTGTTAGCAGCTGTCTAGGGAAACTATTCTGTAGTATTATTAATAAAAGAATAATAGATTTCCTTGAGGACCAGTCAATACTAAGTAAAAGTCAGATTGGCTTCCTCCCAAAACACCGCACCACTGACCATGTATATACGCTTCACACTTTAATCAACAAACATGTACAACAAACGAAAAATGGAAAAATATTCTCTTGCTTCATTGCTTTTGATTCTATTTGGCATGAAGGGCTCTTTTACAGACTCTTAAATTGTGGTATAGGTGGCAAAACCTATGATCTGGTAAAACCCATGTATTTGGAAAACATGTGTGCTGTCAAAATTGGAGATAAACAAAAAAAAATTCCCCCGGAGAAGAGGCGTTGCAATCTAAGTCCGACTTTATTTAATATACAGTATATATAAATGAACAGGCTGTTGAGTTAGATCAATGTGCTGCTCCTGGCCTCTCCCTCCTAGATAGAGAGGTGAAGTCCTTGTTTTACGCTGATGACCTTGTTCTACTGTCTCCTACTGAACAAGGACTACAGCAACAGTTGGACGTAGTAGAACAGTACTGTCAGAACTGGGCCCTGGCAGTAAACATGAAGAAAACCAACATCATGATCTTTCAAAAACGCCCCAGGTGTCATGAGAACAAACATCAATTTACCATTAATAATCATGTAATTGAACACAGTATGAGTTATACCTACCTTGGTATAACCATAACAGCATCAGGGAGTTTCAACATGGCAGTGAATGCACTAAAAGAAAAAGCTCAAAGAGCTCTATTTGCAATTAAGAGAAAATTTTATAATTTCCTAATTCCAATAAAAATCTGGCTTAAAATATTTGATAGTGTCATCCAGCCCATTGCGCTGTACGGTAGTGAAGTATGGGGTCCACTCAGTCATCAGAGCTATACCTATTGGGACAAACATCCAACAGAATCTCTACATGCAGAATTCTGCAGATACATTTTACATGTACACAGAAACACACCAACAAATGCATGTAGAGCAGAATTAGGCAGATTCCCACTTATAATTAACATTCAAAAGAAAACGCTCAACTTTTTTAACCACCTGAAATCCAGCCCCAGAGACGCCCTCCACTCCAAAGCCCTCCAAACCCAAGAGCTGAGCCCAGAAAAGAGTCCCCTATGTCAGTTGGTACTGATGCTAACTGCCCCCTCTCAGACACACTCTGACCAGCCTCACAACAACACTGCTCTCCAAACAGTAATCAGAGTAAAGCAAATTATAGCACAATGTAAAGAAACCTATCTGGACCATTGGGAAGAAACAACTAAAACCCAAAGTAGATTGGAATGTTATCTCGCCCTTAAAAGAAATTATGAATTAGCAGAATATCTCTCTACTGTCAGAGATAGAAAGCAGAGACAGATCCTAACCAAGTACAGGCTCAGTGACCACAAACTGGCAATTGAAACAGGAAGACACAAAAAATCATGGCAACCAAAAGAAAACAGAAAATGTGGTCACTGTTCGACAGGTGAGGTTGAGACAGAGATGCACATTCTCCTAACACACACACACACACACACACACACACACACACACACACACACACACACACACACACACACACACACACACGTAATATAATGTTCATAATGTATATAATTTGTATAATGTATATAATTGTCAAATGTGTTTTGTTTGATTTATTGGACTTATTGTATCTTACTGATACATTGATTTGGCAACATTGTTTTTCTATTTTAAACTTTCATGCCAATAAAGCGAATTTGAATTTGAAAAATTTGAATTTGAGAAACAAACTGTAGTGGGCTATACAGCTGTTTATAAACAGGTATAAAAGTGTCATAAAAGTATGCGATTAATTTAGATTAATTAATCACAGAGCCTGTAATTAATTAGATTAATGTTTTTAATCGCTTGATAGCCCTAGTTCAGACATGTTTGCTCTGCATGCTCATGGACACATGGGGCTCCAAAGTATACAGGTAATCCTTAAACCAGCAACTTGCAGAAACACTGATGGATTGAGGAGTCTGATGTCTGCTGTAAGAACCAAGGAATTGACAAATCAAGTGTGTCTTTAGGTGTTAATCTTCGAGATCCACTGATTTACAGAAACTATAAGCGAAAAACACAGCAACAACCAGATCACAACATGGCTAGGTAGCACATAAAAACCTCTAGTAAATTGTTTGGCAGCTAATGGGTTGTTACCGCCGCGACGTCTTTACAATGAGCAAACGATGATTACACTACATAGCGTCTACGTAAACCCTTACGTCGCATCTACATCGCTATGCTATCTGGGGTATGTGGTCTCTCTCTCCTTTCTCATACACTCTACTCTGTGCCTACTGTGTGAGTCTTTCTGTTTCTCTATGTGTCTCTCAGTCAGAGCATCTGTTTCCAGGAAGTGTGGAACAGAGTGGATTAGTGGGGCCTTTGGTGTCGAACTGTGGCGACAAGCATAAAATCCACATTAACTTTCCATTACACATCACCTCTCTCTGTTGAAGGAGAGAAACCAAGCCTTGGGATAAAGCTCCTTAGAGAAATGAGAGAAAGAGAGAGAGAGAGAGAGAGAGAGAGAGAGAGAGTGTGTGTGTGTGTGTGTGTGTGTGTGTGTGGGGGGGGGGGAGGGGGGGAGGGTGTCACCCTCAATGCACCTGTTCAGGCAATGTACTTTTCTGACAAGAAAAAAAGAAAGGGCACTTTAATAATATCACTGCAATGGAATTCAGTTTTGTTGGTTTCAGGACTTCTTTTAGACATTTACAATAAGGGTAAACTGAATGAAATTGAATTTCACCATTGGATTTTCGGACGATGATTTGGAACTGTCCAACTTCCCACTACTTTTGCAGTCACTGAAATATCTCAACAGCTACAGCATGTATTGCCATGGTATTTTTCATAAACGTTCATGCTCACCTTAGAATAATTTCTAATGACTCTGGTAATCCCTTGTTACACATATTCTATGAAAAATGTCAACAGCTATGCGACAGATTGGCCTAGACTTTTTTACCGACATTCATCATGGCTCAAGATGATGAAACTTGTGACTTTTGTCATCCTGTGTCTCATCTTCTAACACCACCATGACATTCACATGAGCCTCATCCAGACTTTGTATTTTGTTCATTTATTTCAATTCATTTATGCAATGTCAAAGCAGCATGTGAGCAGGTTAGCATACTGATGTTGGAATGAGCTCCAAGCCCAGCCTCACAGCAAATACTCAAATACCCATTTATGTTCATTGAAAATAACCCAAAACGATGCTAGATCATCAAACTTATACAGAGTTATGAACACCTTTATGCAATGGTGGAATGTAACAAAGTACAACTACTTTGTTACTCTACTTAAGTACATTTTTCATTTATCTGTACTTCACTTAAGTAGATTCATTTTCGGGGACTTTTGACTTTTACTTCCCTACATTTTACAACATATATCTGTACTTTCTACTCCACTACATTTCTAAACTAAGTTGCGTTATTCGTGACATACCCGTGTACACTGCAAGATCAGATGTGTTTTTTTACTCGCGCGACTCAGCGACTTTTAGTTCTGCGGGTTCCAAGATGAAGATGCCCCCCGAGTACGAGCGGCGTGCCAGTAGCAAAACAAGCAAAAAACAATGAAAGAAAGCGCAGACCCTGTTTCCACCTGGCACTAATGTGGTTTGAGCGATCCGAACACAAGGTGACAGCTCTAACTACAGATGGAAACACTCTTAGGGACGCACTGAAGACGCATTGAGATCTGATCTCATAAAACCACAATCGGAGGTGGTTTAGGCCGCATGTGTCCACGATTAGATAGTAGTATAAACAGGTATGTGACTCTTGTCCACATTAGGGACTGCCTACTCAACTGCCGCCCCCTGCCTGAGGTGAAGTACGTACTCAATCGCGCGACAATGGTGTCATAAAAGCACACAGTTGCAGTCATGCAATAAGGTCGAAATAAGACACAAATAACAAGAGAAATGCTAATGATTCCATACCATTCAACAGCACTCCAAACTACAGCCACTGTTTAAGCATCTGCTCCCTAAATCCGTTTAGACAAATACTGATCATTATAACCTACATGAAGTTAGGATGTATTGCAGTGGTCGTTTTAGCTCAGTTGTTAATAAACTGGCAACCATGTGTATACCACAGATGCTAACCAATGTACTGTATGTGTTTAGGGAGCAACGTGTATAGTTAAACATAAGTCAACTCTGCTTGACATTTTCAAAAGCCCCAAGACAATATATATATATATATATATATATATATATATATATATATATATATATATATATATATATATATATATATATATATATATATATACTGTAATAGACTGTTGCATTAGAGAATACATTTGGCATGTGCTTTTACTTAAATACTATATATACAGTCCCCTCCATAAGTATCGGAACAGTGAGGCCAATTCCTTTATTTTTGCTGTAGACTGGAAACATTTGGGTTTGACACCAAAAGATGAATATGTGACAATAGCTCAACATTTCAGCTTTCATTTCCAGGTATTCACATCTGGATCTGATACACAACTGAGAAGATATCATTATTTGTAAAGGAACACCACATTTTTAGGCAAGCAAAAGTATTGGAACAGATAGACTTTAAATAAATTAAAGTGAATAAACCGTAATATTTTGTCGTAAATACTTTGCTTGCAATAACTGCATCAAGCCTGTGACCCATTGACATCACAAAACGTTTGCATTCTTCTTTTGTGGTGCTTTTCCAGGCTTTCACCGCAGCCTCATTCAGTTGCTGTTTGTTTTGGGGGGTTACTCCCTTCGGTCTCCTCTTTAGCAGGTAAAATGCATGCTCTATAGCGTTTAAGTCTGGAGATTGACTTGGCCAGTCTAAAATCTTCCACTTCTTGCCCCTGATGAACGCCTTTGTTGTTTTTGCAGTTTTTTTGGATCATTATCTTGCTGCATGATGGAGCATCTTCCAATCAGTTTGGTTGCATCTTTCTTTAAATTGGCAGACCAAATGTTTCTGTAGACTTCTAATAGGCCAGGCAAAGTAAGGCATTTTGGGGCCAAAAATAGAATAAATTGTAAAATAATTTTTTTCAGCTCAGATAATTTCTATGAGGTGTCCAGAACAACATACTAAAAGTCCTAAGAAATCCTAGTTGGGGAAATATGTTTAATTCTCATCAATCCGAGATGTGTGCCAATAAGGCGAGACACCAATAAATCCCAATGGGGCTATTTTTTTCCTTTACTCCTATCAAAATGAAACTTTACACAATGAAAGTATCCATGAAAATGTAAATGTTTTGTATTACAAGTTTCTTTGAAAATTTATTTTAATATGCAAATGAGCTATACACTAATCGTACACGCCCAAAATAAACCCAAATAGGCTTAATTTTTTCCTTTACTCCTACCACAATAAAACTTTACATAGTAAAAGTATACTTGAAAAGTAAAACATTTTGTATTACAAGTTTATTTTTAAATTAATTTGAATATGCACATGAGCTCCACACTTATTGAATATCCAATCATCGTACTGCCAATGGGTGATGGCAATGCTGCTTTTAGACTGGCCTCTAACCTGAAAAACTGCCTGGCTTACCTGCCAGGGGTATAACAGGTGCCTCTCATGAATTAGATGTGTCTCTTCAAATACCACTGCACGCAATTTGATAGCACTACAACCAATCAGAGCAATGAACAATGTGATGTATTAAGCCCCGTTCATTTAGCGAACAGCGGGGTTAACTGTTAAATTGAACTTTTGCCGTGGTCGGTCGGCAAAACAGAACATTCCTCTTACTTGCTAATGAAAGAATTGAGTGCCGTCTTCCAAATTGTAAAGGGTCGAGGCCCCAGAGCACCATACATAGGGTTCTGGCCCGCCCATATCAGATAGAACCAATTAAAACGCAGCTCAGGATTTCTTGACATATTTAATGAGCTTCAATGGAGAGTGCCCAGACCAACAGGCGCAGCACATTTAATTTGCCAGCGCCTAGTGGCAGGTCTGGAGTTCCAGGCTAGTGCCATTCCCTTTCCTATGCCAAATAGACGAGATGTAGAATCACAGCCTGAAATGGCATGGAGAAAGAGGAGATTGTCACACACCTTGGGACCAAGTAACTCCTTTGTCTACTTTATGCACCATATCCGTCTTGTTTTTGTTGCTTTCTTTGGTTCTGGTGCCAGAAACAGCTCGTGTGCATTCAGATCAGCATTGTTTGTTTGTTTGTAACCTTTATTTAACCTCGAAAGATCAATTGAGGGGTGACCCTCTTTTACAATGACGTCGAGTACAGATACACAATATACAATGAGAATACATAACAAGTTTACACACACACACACACACACA
Organism: Ammodytes marinus; assembly: GCF_949987685.1. NCBI lineage: Eukaryota > Metazoa > Chordata > Actinopteri > Uranoscopiformes > Ammodytidae > Ammodytes > Ammodytes marinus. Next base: position 25,175,522 of record NC_137234.1, on the reverse strand, counting down.
CACACACAGACAACAACAATTTAAAACATTCAGATCAATTGAATGAAATAAATAATAGCCTAATTAAAACAGTTACAAGTGTGGAGGGGTTGATTCAAAATAATACTTTTAAATTGGTTAACAGATATGAGTGTATTTATTTTAATTGTATGTTGTAGGCTGTTCCAGGAGTCAGGGGCACTATAGCTAAAAGCGGTTTTACCAAGCTCAGACCGGGCATAGGGGACATATAACATGATCATGTCAGTTGAGCGGGTTTGATAAAGCCCATCTGAAATAAGCAGCATTTCTGTCAGATAGAGTGGTAGCTTTCCAGTCAGAGCTTTATATATAAAAATATGCCAATGTGCATCACGTCTCTCCTTAAGGGAGGACCACCCAACCTTTTCATATAAAACACAATGGTGTGTATCATAAGCATCTCCTGTAATGAATCTCAAAGCAGAGTGAAATACAGAGTCAAGGAGTTTAAGGCATGAACGAGATGCATGCCGATAAACCACATCACCGTAATCAAGGACAGACATAAAAACTGCCTCAATAATCCTTTTCCTACTAAACAACGGGAAGGTAGCTTTATTCCTATAAAAATATCCAATCTTTTGTCGCAGACGACAGACAAGATTTTTTATGTGAAATGTAAAAGAGAGTTTTTCATCTAGCCAGATACCAAGGTACTTATATTCAGAGACTCTCTCGATCAAAGAACCGTTCACAGCATAGATGCATGCACTATTGTCTAAATCTCTAGCCCTAGAGAACAACATGAATTTAGTTTTAGTCTGGTTAAGGACAAGTTTAAGTGAAATAAGAGCATTCTGAAGAGCATTAAAGGACAGTTGCAGGTTCTCAATAGCTGACTTTGCAGAGTCAGCAACACAATACAAGATGGTGTCATCAGCATATAAATGGATTTGACAACCACTGACAAGAGACACAATATCATTGATGTAGATGGTGAATAGTACCGGACCTAAAATTGAACCTTGTGGAACACCTTTGGTTATGGGTAAGAAACCAGATTGGATATTACCTAGCTTCACACATTGAGATCGGTCAGAAAGGTAATTACTGAACCAGCTACACGCATTTTCACTAATACCAATGTTAGCCAATTTATCTAATAGTAAAGAATGGTCTACTGTATCAAAGGCTTTACTGAGATCAATAAAGAGGGCAGCACAGTGATTACTATTATCTAAGGCAGAGACAAGAGCATGATGCAACAAGAGTTCTAACAAGTCTGTGTCATCACCTACTGAGACTGTGTCTTTTGTTCTGGCAGAGGCAATGGCAGTTTGGACAATGAGCACATCTGCATCGTGCTTTGCATGGTTTGTTATACACCATTTTTATCTTACAAGTTTCTTTGAAAATGAATTTTAATACGCAAATGAGCTATGCACTAATCAAATATAGGCTACCCAAAATATATCCGCATAGGCTTCATTTTTTCCTTTAAAGATCCAAGTGACTGCTGCAGATATTGCTGCGGTTGGTTGCATACACATTCAGTACTTTATGATTCCTCCTATACGTGAACCTATTGTGTATCAGCCACTGGCTCTGTTGCCAGCAGATAACAAAACATCACAGCTGGATGTTTTGTGGAAGACATCCCTACTCCTTCACTCTCAAAGGCCATCATGGTCTGGTATGATGCAGATCCTGCATCTTCTAGAGATGAACACCCTGGGAGAGCTTCAGTAACATTACTTCCAATGATTGATCTTGATCCCAGTGATGAATCCTGCATATACTCAACATTGAGGTTTGTGGCAACTCAAGCTCTGCAGTATGATGTGACCCCTGTTCTGACGTTCGACCAACCCCTTCTGGAAAGCCTTGACCATCATAAGTTAACTTCTAATACAAATGTTTTACTTTTCATGTAGACTTTCATTGTGTAAAGTTTTAATGTGGTAGGAGTAAAGGTAAATATGAAGCCTATGCAGATATATTTTGGGTAGCCTATATTTGATTAGTGCATAGCTCATTTGCATATTAAAATTCATTTTCAAAGAAACTTGTAAGACAAAAAATGGTGTATCACAAACCATGCAAAGCACGATGCAGATGTGCTCATTGTCCAAACTGCCATTGGCTCTGCCAGAACAAAAGACACAGTCTCTGTAGGTGATGACACAGACTTGTTAGTACTCTTGTTGCATCATACTGATCTGAATGCACACAAGCTGTTTATGGCACAAGAACCAAATAAATTAATGTATAGCTGTCCCCAGACAAATGTGCAACATCACATCTCTCTTCCTGAGATCCTCTGAGATTGTCTTTCCCTTTTGGCATGTCTGACCTGTATGGGTTCACTTTGGTGGACCTACACTGACCTGGTTTTATCTCTGTTTTATCTGGTGCCGCCCAATTACTTCCCTAAAGATCTCTCATTACATTGGTCCATTTCATCACTCAATTTGGCCCACCTGATTGTGTTTACCTGCTCCATTTAAGCAATGCAGCTCAGGGTTCACAAACTTTTGCACATACAAAAGTTGTCAAATAATTAATTTTTTATCAGTTTTAACAATTGATTTCCGGTAAAGAAAAATGTGGAATTGATAAACAAACATCTGTTATTTCATATAAAAAATACTGGTATTGATAAAAATTAATTAATGATAGTCAAAATAAATAAAATTCCAAAAGGCGAGTTAATTGGTCCCAAAGTGTGTGACAATCTCCTCTTTCTCCATGCCATTTCAGGCTGTGATTCTACGTCTCGTCTATTTGGCATTGGAAAGGGAATGGCACTGAAAAAAGTAAAAAATTACACTAGCTAGGGGGGGGGGGGGGGGATCTAATTCATGAGAGGCACCTGTTATAAGTAAGCCAGGCAGTTTTTCAGGTTAGAGGCCAGTCTAAAAGCAGCATCGCCATCACCCATTGGCAGTACGATGATTGGATATTCAATAAGTGTGGAGCTCATGTGCATATTCAAATTCATTTAAAAATAAACTTGTAATACAAAATGTTTTCCTTTTCAAGTATACTTTTACTATGTAAAGTTTTATTGTGGTAGGAGTAAAGGAAAAAATTAAGCCTATTTGGGTTTATTTTGGGCGTGTACGATTAGTGTATAGCTCATTTGCATATTAAAATAAATTTTCAAAGAAACTTGTAATACAAAACATTTACATTTTCATGGATACTTTCATTGTGTAAAGTTTCATTTTGATAGGACTAAAGGAAAAAAATAGCCCCATTGGGATTTATTGGTGTCTCGCCTTATTGGCACACATCTCGGATTGATGAGAATTAAACATATTTCCCCAACTAGGATTGCTTAGGACTTTTAGTATGTTGTTCTGGACACCTCATAGAAATTATCTGAGCTGAAAAAAATTATTTTACAATTTATTCTATGAAAAACGCTATTTTGCCTGGACTATAAGTTCATTTTGCTGTTGCCATCATGTGTTACTGTGTTGTTGTCAAGATGAACCTTTACCAAAGTGATGGAAAGGCTAAAGTTTGGAGAAAGAAAGGATCTACTCATGACCCCAAGCATACAAGCTCATCTGTGAAACACGGTGGAGGCAATGTCATGGCTTGGGCTTGCATGGCTTCTTCTGGGACGGGCTCATTATTCTTCATTGATGATGTAACACATGATGGCAACAGCAAAATGAACTCAGAAGTTTACAGAAACATTTTGTCTGACAATTTAAGGAAAGATGCAACCAAACTGATTGGAAGATCCTCCATCATGAAGCAAGATAATGACCCAAAACACAACAAAGGAGTTAATCAGGGGCAAGAAGTGGAAGGCTATAGACTGGCCAACTCAATCTCCAGACTTAAACCCTATAGCGCATGCATTTTAACTGCCAAAGAGGAGACTTAAGAGAGTAACCCCCTAACACAAACAGCAACTGAATGAGGCTGCGGTGAAAGCCTGGAAAAGCATCACAAAAGAAGAATGCAAAAGTTTGGTGATGTCAATGGGTCACAGGCTTGATGCAGTTATTGCAAGCAAAGGATTTGCGGCAAAATAGTACGTTTTATTCACTTTAATTTATTTAAAGTCTATCTGTTCCAATACTTCTGCTCGCCTAAAAATGTGGTGTTCCTTTACAAATAATGATATATTCTCAGTTGTGTATCAGATCCAGATGTGAATACCTGGAAATGAAAGCTGAAATGTTGAGCTACTGTCTCATATTCATCTTTTGGTGTCAAACCCAAATGGTTCCATGTCTACAGCAAAAATACTCCGATACTTATGGAGGGGACTGTATGTATTTAAAAGCAAGTAATTCCTTACTTTTACTTCAGTAGAAGTTTAACTTTAACTTTTTCTAGAGTACACTTTTGACTGTTTATTTTTGACTTTTTCTTAAGTAAAGTGTTTGAGTACTTTTTCCACAACTGCTTTTATGTACATTTACATTTTGCAAATCAAACCATGTACAACAGCAGAATACATTTTAGAATATGTTTTCTTTTCTCAGCACATACCCAAATTTCAAAACAAAATTCTCTTTGCTTAAAGAACACCTCACTATAAATGCCTGCCAGTGGCAAACCCCATGAATTTTCATCGAACAGTGTGAGAGTGTGAAAACGTCCTATAGCATATTGAATTCATATAAGAGTAAACTTGAACCAAGCAATTAGCCAGTGTTGCTTACAAACACGACAAATGTCTTGCCTTAGTGTATCACCATCACAGCCCCTCACACACTGAATGCTCATTAGTTGTAGATTGGTCATGGGAGCTCAGACCAACAACATCCCTGCGCTTACAATCATTTTCATTAGAACAGCTTCCATTCTTTCTATCACAGGCTATTCTGCTCTAATCTGAGTGGAGTCTCACAATGTTGTGCGGCCCTTTCGGCGGGAGGATTAAATCACCTGGTGGGTTAAGAGGGGAGAGCTTGTAAACTCCTGTGGTTAAAATGGACTCTGGGGCACAGACACAAGCTAAGGCGCTCCTGGGGAGGAGGGTGGGACTGATTTGGTTGTCAAGTCCATTTTACATTTCTGTCCGTTTTTTTTTTAGTGCAGTAGGGAAATAGAAAGTGACCAAGAGCCAAATACAGAAGGTAGTTTAACAGAGCCTAGCAAATTGTTGACCAGGACAGGCTTTGCAATAAGGAATGGGCTTCCTTCTTAGGCTCAATGTAGAAGCAGTTTTTTTGGTTAAAAAAATCACAAAATTATTATTTAATCGTAGTGTTAGATCGCAACACTATTTCTTGATTCAACTAAATTCAATAACTCCTTAATGCAAAAGTAGATCATCATCAACTTAATTCATCCGGTAAGGGCCTAAACGATTTATTTTGGTTTTTCCCTGGCATTTAAAATGTGACTTAGCCGAAAACCTTAAGTCTCTCACAGAAGCGTCACATCATTATTTCCTTAGACATCGAAATCCTGTCTTTGTTCAGTGTGAATACAGCTTTCTACTGCTAACTTGGATTATTTAGGTAGCACAGAAGGGAATTTATTTCAGGTTTCTAGAGTGTCTAGGGGAGTACCTTATCCAAAGGCCTGTATCAAACCAGGGGAATGGGGGAGTGCAGGGTGGAGGGCGGAGAGTGTTAGAGCTAGCTGAGGTGAAGGCACCAAAGTTAGTGCTAAGCCTGAAGATGAATATGACCAGCCTTATTTTTTTATTGAGACAGACAGAGAACAAGGACGCTAGCGCAGCACTTCATGGCTAGCAGGTATTGAATCAAGTTACGCAACTTAATTGGATTGAACACCAGCCATGGTATTTATGTCACTTCTCGTCTTGTCAATCCCATAACAGGCATGGCTAACGGCGTGGGGATCTCCCATGGTGACGGGACTTTGCCCTATTCAGATAGAATGGAGTGAAAAGAGCCAAGCCTCATTTAATTCACATTTAATACTCACTCAAACCGTTTCAGGGCTGATGTTATTTGCATAACAGGGAAAAGGGGACTGTGCCTTTTTAGTGTGTGTGTGAGAGAGAAAGTGTATGTGTGTGTGTGTGTGTGTGTGTGTGTGTGAAAAGAGAGAAAGAGAAAAGAGAACAGGAGGCTTATAAATACATAGGCTGATGGACAAGCGTTCTCACACGGATCAGCAGACAGAGGGATTCTGTTGCAATACACTTCTGTGTACCGCTGTTCATCTTCAGATTCCAAATCATTTCAATTATGGCATTTCTACAGTGTCACAATCACATCTACCCAGGGCTGTACGCTTATTTTTTAAAGTGGTAGCACTGGTGCTAGCAAGCAAAAAAATTCAGTAGCACAAAAATAAATTTGGTAGCACACAAAGTATGATCGAAAACTTGCATGACCCTAACCCTTGCATTTAGCTCTAATTACCTTTGAGCATGTCATCTTGGTTTTATTTGAGATTCTCAATGAATATGATATCCTAGTGTGCAGTAATAATTGTAGAAAAATGAATAGGGGTGCACTGATTGCAATTTAGACAAAAGAGTCTAACCTGCCAATGGCAATTTTTTTGCTGATTCAGAATTATTTCCCCCCCATAAAACTATAAAAATAATGTCTATACCTATATATTTTTATAAACATATCATTATTATATTAGGCTAATAATAACAAACATTTTTAGAACATTTCATTCTTTTAATGAAAACCATACTTTAAAACATTGAACATATAGCCTATTAAATAAATTAGTAAACATAGTTGTACAATTTAGGCCAAGTTAAATAGGTTGTGTTAATCTTTGTTTAAATCATAGATAGTTACTGCTGTTGGCTGCTTTCTTAAAGCTGGGAACACACCGCACTGGCCGCGCGGCGAGATTACATACAAAGTCAATGTACTAGCGCGTGGCCGCGCGTCCACCCAATAATCGGCGTCCAGCGGCCGGCGGCGGGGGCTTGCGCGGCGCGTGGCCGCGCCTCATGAGAGGCGCGTGAATCGGGAGCGCGGCCATTAGCGGCGCATAGAAATTGTGTCATCGAAGGAGCGTGAATCGAAGGCTTGTGCGGCGAGCACGGCGCCGCAGAAAAAGATGAAATTTTTCATCTTTTTCTGCAGCGCCGCCGGGCACCGCGCCTCCACAGCCAATCAGCGTTGAGATTGCCCGGTGGCGGTGGTCTGCAAGACGAGGTGGGCGTGTGGAGTGAGGACATCGGGCTTCCAATACATTCTGCAAATATGTGTAGGCTATTTTGCATCTGTTTAGCTGTTGGTTGTACTTTAGCCAAGGTAGCGCCGGTTAGCATAGTGAAACTCACCCAGCTGTGTGCTGTTCCTGAGGATAATATGAACCCAAAGTTGATGGCAGTGTCCGTGTGGAATTCTAGTACAGCGAAGCACCGGTGTTGTCCTCCGTCAGCCGGCACACTTTCACTTTCAGGTAGGCTGATGTCTGCCTTTATTTGTGCTGCTGAGCACACACTGCTGTTGTTAATGTGTTTAGTATGTTGCTGAATTGCTGTTAATGTGTGTGTATTTGAGATCGGGGTGCGTGTTCAGGCTGTTTTAATGATATTTGTGACAAGACTGCCGCTGGTTACACAGTGAACCTACATCTGTATTTTTTGGCACAGCTGGACCATGTTATTGTTGTTGTTGCACCGTAAGTGTGACAGGTCTGATCTCGGCGTCGGCGTCAGGAATATATGGCCCAATATGATCAAGCGGCGAGCCTCCTGCGGTCACGCAGCCAACCGCCGCCTACGATGAGGCGGCGGTTGGCCGTGGCGGCGACTGCGGTGAACATGGCCCAATATGACCAAGCGGCGAACCTCCTGCATTCACGCGGCCAACCGCCGCAGGCGGCCAATGCGGTGTGTTCCCAGCTTAAAGCTGGGAACACACCGCACTGGCCGCGCGGCGAGATTACATACAAAGTCAATGTACTAGCGCGTGGCTGCGCGTCCACCCAATAATCGGCGTCCAGCGGCCGGCGGCGGGGGCTTGCGCGGCGCGTGGCCGCGCCTCATGAGAGGCGCGTGAATCGGGAGCGCGGCCATTAGCGGCGCATAGAAATTGTGTCATCGAAGGAGCGTGAATCGAAGGCTTGTGCGGCGAGCACGGCGCCGCAGAAAAAGATGAAATTTTTCATCTTTTTCTGCAGCGCCGCCGGGCACCGCGCCTCCACAGCCAATCAGCGTTGAGATTGCCCGGTGGCGGTGGTCTGCAAGACGAGGTGGGCGTGTGGAGTGAGGACATCGGGCTTCCAATACATTCTGCAAATATGTGTAGGCTATTTTGCATCTGTTTAGCTGTTGGTTGTACTTTAGCCAAGGTAGCGCCGGTTAGCATAGTGAAACTCACCCAGCTGTGTGCTGCTCCTGAGGATAATATGAACCCAAAGTTGATGGCAGTGTCCGTGTGGAATTCCATATAGTACAGCGAAGCACCGGTGTTGTCCTCCGTCAGCCGGCACACTTTCACTTTCAGGTAGGCTGATGTCTGCCTTTATTTGTGCTGCTGAGCACACACTGCTGTTGTTAATGTGTTTAGTATGTTGCTGAATTGCTGTTAATGTGTGTGTATTTGAGATCGGGGTGCGTGTTCAGGCTGTTTTAATGATATTTGTGACAAGACTGCCGCTGGTTACACAGTGAACCTACATCTGTATTTTTTGGCACAGCTGGACCATGTTATTGTTGTTGTTGCACCGTAAGTGTGACGGGTCTGATCTCGGCGTCGGCGTCAGGAATATATGGCCCAATATGATCAAGCGGCGAGCCTCCTGCTGTCACGCGGCCAACCGCTGCCTACGATGAGGCGGCGGTTGGCCGCGGCGGCGACTGCGGTGAACATGGCCCAATATGACCAAGCGGCGAACCTCCTGCATTCACGCGGCCAACCGCCGCAGGCGGCCAATGCGGTGTGTTCCCAGCTTTATAGGTCCATGGTTGACTGCAGGACTGTGAAGCGCTAACTTCCTGTTCTTACCTGCTTCAAAATAAGAGTCAACTCGCATTTGGCTAGTAACCAACTTTTATTGTGAAGGTACACAGGAAATGTTCTGTTTGCACACGCACTAACTTGACTGCGTTAATGTAAAGAGAGCCGTCTCCTTCCTGTTTTTAACCGTTGGTGAAGTTAGACACTAATCGCCGCACAAGCACAGATCCCGAGCACACATCTTTCACCAGCCAAAGTGGAGGGTAGACTTAATAACTTACTCGCCTAAGACTACATTCACCCGCATTTGGAGAGTGTTAATGTAGAGCCCTCTAAGCAGTATTGTGCATAGCTCCTCTGTGTCTCAAACAGACAGCATCTGCTCATTAGCACTGGTGCGACTGGACTTGTATTCATCATCGCACGTGATCAATTTCAGTAGCAAATGCGATCAAAACTGTCGCACTGTACAGCCCTGCATCTACCCATTGTTAGATATCATCATATCGTCAGACATCGTAAACAACAAATACCAAACAATTTTTTTTTACTAAAACTTTTAATTTACTCATATTCATAATTAAGCAACAGATCTACAAGTTCGATTTGGTATCAAGATAGAGACAGTTTGTGAGATTAAACATAAATTATCTTTTAAGGGAAATCATTATATTTAAATGAAACAACATTAAAAGGAAATATAAGCATAACAGGAAAGTATATCTACCCAAGTGAAAATTTCATTTTCCTAAGTGTATTTTCTTGTGTTAAAACAGGGGTGTCCAAACTACGGCCCGCTTTTTATTGGCCCACGGCCGATTTAAAAAATATAATGTAATATGGTAGCCTGGCATTCCCAGACCTGCCACTAGGCACTGGCAAATTAAATTTGCTGCGCCTGTTGGTCTGGACACTCTCCATTGAAGCTTTTTCAAAAAGCCCAGAAATCGGGGCTCACGTTTCAATTGGTTCTATCTAATATGGGCGCGCCAGAGCCCTTTGTATGGTGCTGGGGCGGACGTAACCGGATGACGACAGTGACGTGCATGCGACGTCGAAGCCGTGATAGTAAACATCAAAGATGGCTGCGGATATGTTGTGTGAGTTTGAGACTGCTTTGGCCTCGACCCTTTACGATTTGGAAGACGGCACTCCAATCTTCCATTAGCAAGTAAGTGGAATGTTCTGTTTTGCCGACCGACCACGGCAAAAGTTTAATTGAACAGTTTAACAGCTGTTCGCTAAACGAACGGGACTTAATACGTCACCTTGTGCATCGCTCTGATTGGTTGTAGTGCTATCCAACTGCGTGCAGTGGTATTTGAAATGCACGAGTAGGAGCAGCCCCGTTAGATGGAAATTACTATTGATCGTGGCCAGACCCTCTATCTTCAAGATATCAGGGTCTGGATTTCCAGGCTAGTAATATGGCCCTTTGAAAAAAAAAAATAATAATTTTTTTAGTTAACCCACTAGTGCAGTGGTGTCAAAACTGATTGATTGGCCCGTGGCACATTTTAAAAATATAATGTAATATGGCCCTTTTAATTTTTAAATAATTTAAATGCACTCATTATATTACAGAGAAATATGTCCCATAAAGGAAAAAGAGCTCCAAGCCCATCCCAGAGGACCCTGCATTATATATTATTTTAAATTAATATTATTATGGAAAATCCATGTGTCCTTCTCCAATAGCTTCTAATTAATCTGACATAGTGCCTCCATTTTTTTTCATACAAAATTCTTCAGCTTTAGTCTCTTAATTTCCCTCTCAAAGTGCACCAGATTCATGCATTTCACTTTAAAAACAAAAAAAAATCTCCCGGGGGGGGGGGGCATACCCCCGGAAACCCCTTGGAGGGGCGGGATCTCGGCTGGCTACTATTTTCACTCAGCTGGACATTGGACGCAAAAGCAGAAAACACTGGGTGTATCAATGGCATTTAACAAGAGGGGGAATGTATCTGTTTAATGTGCAAGTAAAGTGTTGCCGTGAAGAAGGATTACAATTTACGAAGACACTATGAAACAAAACATCAGAGCAGCTACATGTCCTGATAAATGTGTTATTTTTGCAAAGTGGCCCGGCCCTTCGTAGATTTTTCTGTATGTGGCCCTCAGTGAAAAAAGTTTGGACACCCCTGTGTTAAAATGAAACAACTTGAGTAGGGTTGACCCTATTTGATGGGAGGAGCCCGATTCGACTGCCAATCTCACAGTCGAATAGTCGCAAATTGTGTTAATGAAACAAAGATCATTGTATTCCGGCTATATGGGGGTGCTGGATGTCTGATTGTACATGAGATTTCCTGGACACTACCGACAGCCGGAGTTGCGAGACCGAGGAGCAAAACCGCAGTAGAGCCGTCACAAACCAGTGGAATCCCCGTGTAACTCAGGCACTGTCGGGGCCGCCCCTTCCATAGTAAAACAATGGCAGCTCAGGGTTCACAAACTTTTGCACATACAAAAGTTGGCAAATCATTTTTTTAAATTTGTTTTAACAATTGATTTCCGGAAAAGAAAACTGTGGAATTGATAAACACACACCTGTAAACATACTTATGCAATCGAATCAATTTTGTTGCTAATCTTTGACATATCCAATACTCTAATCACCACCAAAGCCCCATCCCCCAAGTATTTATTATATGGAAAATAATATTTAGTTTTTGTTTTTTGTAATAATAAATAATTTATAATTCAAAAACTGGCATTTAAGTGATTAAAATCACGAAAACGATTGACTGTTTGGTAGTTTTGAGCAAGTTTCAAGTTGTTTAAGTGATTAATAAAAAAAGCAGAAAGCAATAGCATAGGATTTCAAAAATGTTACTGAAAATAAAAGTCACTGCAAACAATCATGCCACATGCTTTAACACAGCCAAAATTATCACCAAATAAATAAAAAAAGTCAAGAAAAATTTACAAAAATGCCAGAGGGCACAAGGGTTAATGAGTTGCAACATTTGACCACAAGATAGTGCTCTGTGCACACTAATGCACACCACATCGTTCTTCAGAAAAACACATTACATAAAACATTCATCTTAATTTTCCTGTCTTAAACTGACACACTTTTCTGGATTCCATTTAAACATAAGGGATTAAACTTAAAATGATTGTTATACTTATGCAACAGCCTTAGGTTCTCTGTCCTGATTTATGAAACCACTGGGTAACAGACGAATAACACAAACAATGAACAGCCATAAATACATCTGTGCAGTACAGTTGTCTGTGTGTTCCTGTGGCTCAGGGTTGACTGCAGTGCCCTTCAATAATGTCTTTGATTCTTTGTGTGTCTGCATGCAGCGCTTCATTGCAGGGGTCAATCTTCAAAGCAGCTTGGTAGTCTTGTAGCCCTAAAGAAAACAAGTTACATGTAGATCGGCTGACAACACAGAGTAGGTTGGACAGAAATCAAGTCATCATTCTGAAATACATGCTACAGCTATGTATCGTTTCTCTACCGTTATGTTTTTAAACACAAAAAGTATTTATGTTTGAACATTTGTCATTATGTGTGTAGTTAAAAAGAAAGCAAAATATGAAATTGAAAACAGTATAATCAAAGCATACAGAATGTAAGAGACCAACCTTCTGCATAGAGCTCTAACTGGCAGAAAGCAGATCCTCGTCGGACATGTGCTCTGGCTCTGGCAGCTGCATTGGCAGCAACATGGGGAGTCATCAGATCAAGTGCCTGCAGAGAAACATGAGGTTTTTTCTTCTTTAAATAAAAGCCATATAAGAGATGAATTCATCCTTTTTTCTTTACAGTCTGACATATACATAGTCACTGCAGATAAAAGCCCGTCTGACTTCAGGTGAGTTCTGTAGTTATTTAGATAATAAAAGAAAAAATCTGCTTGTGCTTTGAATAATGTGCAGCCTGTAACGTTTGCATCCCGTTGAGCAAAATTGTCTTATGTCAACCTAAAGCTAATAAAGCTAATAAAATCCCATGCAGCAGTAGCAGGGGATAGCTACTAGCTGCTAAACATATAGCTACAGTATGTTACGCCCATTAACCTATATGTGTGAGTGGGTTCCATACAGGGTCAGGGATGTGTCAGGGAAACAATTTTTTTTTATATATAGCTTCGATAAATCCTGACCGTCACCACCATCACCATACGGTTCCGTTAACCTTTCTCTGCAACGAGCTCTTGGGTCCACGCAGCCACACACCAGTCAATCAAACTACCAGACGTTCAACCAATCAGAAAGTAGCAAAGAAGCCACAAGCAATTATGACCGGGGGCCAAGCCTCCGACGCAACTCGGAACCGAGCGTCATCGACTGCTGCGCAGGCCGCTCACTTTACAGAATCCGGGGATGTAAAGTTTCTCGATGTGGGTTCTTCGGTTTGGGAGTTATAGACCAAAACGCAAAAAAATCGCAAAGAAATTGTGGGAGCTGAAATGGAAAGTCTGTTTTGCAGTTGCGATTTTGCAAATAATCCTTAAGGGTTTAAATGGTGGCCTATGCTAAAAGATGCAGCTGAATTCAGTGCATCTGTGGATATAAAGGTTTTGAATGTGGGATGTTTGGTTGGGGAGTTATGAGCAAAAAGAGATTGTCAGCCTCTCCACTGTAAAAAAGTGGAGAGGCTGTCATCCTCTCCACTGTAAAAAGAGAATTTTTTTTTGGAGCCACAGTGCTTCAAGTGGGAGCCAGAAAACCCCTATCCTGAAGGCCTCAAAATCTGCCACTCGAAGCTACAACAGCGAGCATCAGTAATATCCAGTATCCATATTTGCTGAACTGAACTAAGAGTTTTACTGTAATAAAAGAGTTTTATAAATAGAACTGTGTCTTAAGATTTAATATTGATCCCCAACACTCCCCCCCAAACAACTACCCTAGGCCTACACCCATCTCACTAGTCTGGCATTTGTTATTAATCCAGTTATACTTTCATCATAAAAAATTACTACAATAGGCTATATTTTAACTAAAACAAAGAAATTATACTGAACTGAACTTGTGTTAAAAACCATTATTATGCTTTAAATTAATAAATAAACACAAAAAAAAAATTCGATTGTGCGCTTCGCGCGCTCACATGGGAAATCCGCTTCCGTCTCACTCTAAACAATTTCCAAAAGTTGAGAACCCTGTGTCAGTATTTCATTTAGTAGAAAACTCTGCATCACTCCATCTCCATCAACATGACTAAAGCTCTGTCAGATTAGATCAATTAAAGAGCAGCGAAAACACATGACCTCAATTGCCTCCTTCCACGTACAGAAGTTATCTCTTTTTTTTATATGCAAGTTGCAAAAAACCAACATGTGCAGTGATTCGTGAGTATTCAATGTGCAACATGTGTTGCAGATGTACACAGATTTAAAGTCAAACAGACAATACATACCTGTGAGGAATCCTCAAGAGCCTTATGAAGATTTCTTAACTTCAGATGACATGCTGCTCTGTTTGAATACAGAGCTGGGAGTTTTCTGTTGAGCTTGATAGCCAGGCTGTAGGCGTTCACTCCACCAAGGTAGTCCCCAGTTGCAAAACATTTGCTGAAGAAAGAGTCAATTTCGTGATCCATTGGTTCATAAAGATAAGTATTGTTAAATAGTTTGGAGAGCAGACTTCACTTACTTTCCTTTGTCCTTTAACCAGCCGGGGTTCCGCTCCTCCTCTTTCAGGTCTTTCAGCTCTTCAACATCTGCATTGACTGCACGTCTGGATTTAGCTTGTTTTTTGAGCCACTGTTTAGAAATAATAGAATCAGGCCTAGGCTACTAAGCAAAGATAGTAACTTTGCATTCGATGTTGAAGTCTATCAGAACCAGCTAACAACACAAATACAATTTGAACTCAGTAGCAGAATAAAACATCTAGCGTCATTTTGTATTCAAATTAATTAAATCCACGTATCCCTTTCCCTATACCTTTTTTTTGTGGTTATACTACTGTAAAACCACAAGGGAAAAGGCTGTTGATGGCAGAAAAGGAGATAAAACAATCCCTGCATTACAATACCCATACTTCCCAACTATTTAGTATGCCAGAAAAAGATTTAGGATGTCCCAATACACGCACAATCAATTGTAGTATGCTGAAAATACATAAATGCCGCCCTGACTTCAATAGCATTTTGGAGTATTCGTCTTTATTCTCGACATTTCTCGACATAATGAAAGAAATTTATCTTAATTATCTGATTTTTTTTCTCTCCTGTGTCCGTAAAACTCTTCTTAACTTTAGTATGTGGTGTAGTAAAAAAAAAAAAGTATGTGATTTGGAACGCAGGGTACCTCACCTCTTCCTCCTCTTGCACTCTTGATTCCCTGAGGGCTGTTGGGAACACTCGTGGGGTAAATGTGACTTGAATGTTTCCAACAACTCTTGGAGCCGGCAGGTCCACTTGTTTGTTCTTGTCTTTTGCTTCACTGTTGCATCTGTGATCTACAAACAAGAAGGTTTTCATTAACATACTCACATCCAGTAGTAAAAAAGAGAGCATTTGATCACACAAAGAATTGACTTACCTTTGATTTTTCCTCCATCTAAACATCCATTTTCCTCTGTCGTTGTCATGGCTTCCAGTCTGCTTTGATTGTCTCTCTGCCTTTTGAGTTTCACTTTGGCTTTTTCCTCTGCTTTCTGCGTCTCTTTTAGTTGCCATGCCGTCAGCTCTGCTTCAGTTTTCTCTCGCTCGTTGTCCTTCATTTTCTGGATACTGTCTCTTTCCTCCTTTTCAAGCTGAGATTTAAAAAATAAAGTTTGTAGTCCTCTTAGGTTTCACAGCTGGTTAGACACTTGCTGCTGTGATTCATGAGTAGGTTTGTGGGGTGCACTTACCTTCATTATTGTCTGCAGTGCAAATTTTTTCTCTGTGTGCTTTTTCTCTGCTTTCGCTCTTGGCTCAGAAGAAAGCTTTTCCTGGTGTTTCAATAGTGCCCTTCTTCGGATGTCCATTTTTTTCCCCTTATCGTCTGAAACACATTGACTTATCATGGAACAATAATTCTATGTGAAGCAAGGTATGCTTTACTTTCAATAAAGTAAAGCTGACATTTATTAACAACTGACTATGTTCTTCTTAGCTGAGGATTTTCTGATATGTCTTAATATTTTAAAGCATAACCTAGTATTGTCAATGTTCAAATGTAGGACTTGGAGGAGGAGGCTATAGGACCCGCTGAATGAGTTAACATGCACTATCCTCATTGCCGTTTAAATCCCTCCAACACCTGTTATAGACACGGAACATGAGGACATTAGCCCAGTGACCAATAGACTCCAAACACAACAATCAAAACTTCATAAGAATATCTTGAGACTTCAACTTCATTTGACTCCCTGCCACACTGCCAACATGTGTACAATGTGTCAACTGCCCACCAGAGACAATAGGAAGGGATAAATGCAGAGCTTGCAGACTCAGAGGAGCTGAAAAGTGACACCAAGGGAGAGCAAGGAGTGCAGGATAATACGGAGCCCCTCTGGTGACATCTGGGGAAAATAATTATTCAGTTCGCACAATTTAATAATCTGTTTGCACGACTTATACATGAGACAATACAGAGCATTTTATTGGGGAATGAATACTCCATCCATCCATCCATCTATCTATCTATCTATCTATCTATCTATCTATCTATCTATCTATCTATCTATCTATCTATCTATCTATCTATCTATCTATCTATCTATCTATCTATCTATCTATCTATCTATCTATCTATCTATCTATCTATCTATCTATCTATCCATCCATCCATCCATCCATCCATCCATCCATCCATCCATCCATCCATCCATCCATCCATCCATCCATCCATCCATCCATCCATCCATCCATCCATCCATCCATCCATCCATCCATCCATCCATCCATCCATCCATCCATCCATCCATCCATCCATCCATCCATCCATCCATCCATCCATCCATCCATCCATCCATCCATCCATCCATCCATCCATCCATCCATCCATCCATCCATCTATCTATCTATCTATCTATCTATCTATCGGTGAGCCTATACTGTTTAAAAATGACTACAAGGTCAGCTACATTCTCTTACTTGGAGTTATCATCAGATGCTCCCACATTTTGTTGGTCCTCTTTGGCAAACTGATTACTGCAACTCCGTTTCCAACCTTTGCAGTGCTTCTGACGTCATCAACAGGTTCACAAAGGAAAGCTTCAAACAGATACGGTGGGTAATGCACCTGTATGGAAAAGAGAGTGTAAACAATTCATAGAATTTTATCAAAGGAAACTCAAACTTTTGTTTAGAACTACCATTGTGTCTGTATAGCCTACTATTAAATAGGCGACAGAAACAATGAAAAGTTCAGTAAAAATGTGAGTGTTACTGAAATAAACGCCTCACAACAAGTAGACCAAGAAATGTAATGCTTGCGGTATCCCTGTTATATTAATCCCTTTTTTATCTTCTTTTATCATGCATTTCTAGGGGTATAGCTGTCGAAAAAGCCGAAGTGGAGTGCGTGACACCAACATACAGTAATGACCACAACGTTTATTATTCTATTAACTAACTTTACCTTGAGGTATTCGTCTGTAGACACGATGTCCACCTTCGCAACTTGCGCTCCTTTTATAGGCACATTTATGTAAACGGTCGAGTCTGTCTGTGTCCATGAGTAGTCAGTCACTAGCAAAGGCATTGCGGCAGAGCTAACCATATAGTGTCAACCTGTTTGAAATAGCTGTGCCAGTAGCTACTTAGAAGTAACAGCTGTTCAATTTACAGTTCACTTAATGCGCAAAATATCGATGCAGTTAGGTCAAAAACGAACATCTGTGACCAAAGGAAATTACATGAACGCCAAAGTCTGATTCTAATATCGTGTTGCGTCTCGTTGCTATAGTGACTAGAGAGTAACATAGCCGAGAAGGGTCAACACAAAGGCAAAAACCCCTAGCAAAGTAAAATTCCCATTCATTTTCTCCATAGGGGATTTGATTATAAGCCTTAATCTAATGTCATAACCATCCAAGGCAGATTTACCGCGACGGTCGTCACCTACCCGAGAGTGAAGTCATACGCATGTTTGCTTTTTCTCAGTGCAGGAGGTTTTTGTAAGGCCACTGAATGAGTTTGTATCACTGTGGTGGACTTTTGGTGGAGGAACAAAACTCATCATTGACTGTAGCCTACCATAGATTTCCAATTTTTCCAACGTATTTCGCAAATGTAATTGTTATCTTATATTTTTTGAGTTGATAAAGTTCATTGTTAGAATTATGATTATTTTTGTAGGCTATTTTATCAAACAAGGCTGATCCCACGATCTGAGAAGACACTTACAGAGATCATTCATTTGATTTAAAAAAAATTAAAGAAACTAAAGTTATGCTAATTTCTGATAACTCATTTTCACAAATACATTCAATTATATTTAGCTTTTATATGTTTGAAAAGGAAACTATGGTTTCATGAAACTTTTAACTCTCAAAAAATAATTTCAGTAGGCCTATGATCTTTATCTGACCTGGTTTCCTGTTAAACACTAACATGGTTTTATCAATATGCAGCTTTTCTCTGTGTTCACGGTTCATTCATTTTACATAGTGAAAAGGAAGTGAAAGAGACAGATGACAAAGGTTTCAACTGTATTCACATGAGTGTTTCAGCTCAGTCACTTTAAACAGGAGAAAATCATCACGAGTTATTCTCTGTGACATGTTATAAAAACAAATAGGAAAATGTCATCAATAACCGTTTTCAATTAACCTAATTTACCCTTCAATCATGTGGCTGATGGACTGATGGATTTATGAGTGAAACAGCATCAAAAAGTATTCTCTTTATTGTAACGAAAAACCAGAAACTATTAAAAAAGTATTTCTTCATTCCAACTTCCCTCTGGTTCCCCTCTCTCTCTCCAGTGGGTGTGGTGCGGCCTACCCTGAGCGTCATCCCCCCTCCACTGAGGAGCTGCAGCAGGGCAGTGCCACACTGGTGTGTCTGGCCAGCAGGGGCTTCCTCTCAGCCTGGAGGCTGGGCTGGAAGGTGGGGGGCAGCAGCACCTCCTCGGGGGTGTCACACAGCCCGGGGGCCCGGGAAGAGACGGCCATTACAGCTGGAGCAGCACCCTGAGCCTCCCTGCAGACCAGTGGAGGAAGGCGGCCGCAGTGAGCTGTGAGGCAAGTCTGAACGGACAGAGCCCCGTCACTCAAACCCTGGACCCTGACAGCTGCTCAGTGTAGAGCTTCAGTAACACTTTCTGTTGGGAGATGCGTCTTTGATGGAGATCTTGATGGAGATACAGATCTCCTCTATTCAGATATTTCTGCAAGTTTCACAGCTCACTGCTCAGTGTGTTAGTGTGCATGCTGCTTTCTAATACTGAACTTTTGCTTATTCTTCTAAACGATCCTTTCATCATAAATGTGCTCATAAATAAAACTATGGATTGTAATGAGGCAGTGTTGTTGCGTGTATTTTATAATGTATTCATCACAAAATAAACCTTCTTCATCATCTCAGTATCAAAGCTGATACTTTTACACAGTATAACTTCTACACATAACATGCATTCAAAAAGAAAACCCTTTGAGAATTAAAGCTGGGGTGGAGGATTTGGGGAGAAAATGGCAGTTGGGAGAGATTCAAATCCAAATACCTCAACCGCTCCACTTGTTCTCTTTGGTCCCTATGGTCCCTCCATGACAGGCTCTACACCAACAAAGTCATGCCAAAGTGAATGGACAGTCCCAACAGCCAATAAGAACAGTTCACTGGACCAGTTCTCCTCATCACAGTCTCTTCACCAACCCTCTGAACCTGCAACAGGCCGTTTTCACTTCAGTCAAACTGAGGGAGGGTTTTGTATGGCTCTGAATCACTGTGTGAACACATTGCCATGGTCACCCAGACAGTAGTAATCTCCAGCATCTTCTGCCAGAACACTGCTGATGGTTAGTGTGTAGTAAGGAAGTGACAAACATTGCACTACCTTCCGGTGGCCACTAGGGGGGTGGTACCAAAAGTTTTTCGTTGACTCACTTGTTAAACAGGCCGCTTTCACAGTCTTGTTAAACCTATTTACAGCCTGGTCCACAAAACCATTCTAGTCTGTATGTTTAGGTCATATCTCCATGACAACACTGAGGGGGGTTAATTTTTTTCTTGCATGCTAGTTTTTATTCTTTTGGAGGTTAAAATGTATGAATAATTAGGGGCATGATCTCTTGAGTGACAGCTATCCGCCCGTTGTCCCTCACTTCGCCTCGGAGGTATACGTCAGCTAGATGGGCGTATCTCCCTACCTCCCCCCGACGTCACATCGATGCCTTTTTTTGAGAGACACCTATTTGCAGACCCATGTTATTGTTGGATGTTGTTACTTCCTTATTCAAGTGACGGTGACGTATTTCCGGTTCAACAATGGAGCTGCGCTTCCCCATGGGTCTGCAAATCGATACTCTTGGAGATACTGGTTGCGTTCCGAATCGCATACTTTCTACTATATAGTATGTAGAAAAAAGATTTAGGATGTCCCGATTCTTGTGGCCAGATTTAGGATGTTTAGAAGTACCCGGATGTCCTACTTCATGCGGCCAAGATTGTTAGAGTTGAAAAATGCATCCTATTTGGGCGATTCTGACCCACAATCCATTGCGCACGTGAAGTGACGTCACATCGACGAAGCCTCCATATGAAAACAAACCGGGATGCGACGGATATAAAAGCAAGAGGCAAGATCAAGGCGCAATGTTATGATGAAATAAGAGAGTAAAGTATGTCCTAATAGTATACCTACTGCATCCTAAATAGATTATTTTTATCGTCGGATGTAGTATGTAGAATAGAAAAAAGAAAGAGTATGCGATTCGGAACGCAACCACTGTTGCTTTTTTCGGCAAGAGGAGTGAGGCGGAGGAAAAATCTCACAAGATGGCGACGCGCATAAGCCAGGAGAATTGGATGCAGTAGGAATAACTGAGGTCAGCCCGGATGCTACATCCATTTTATATACTATCTATGGTTGAGAGTAGTTGCACTGTACAGTATATAAGAAGTTTGGGAGCCTGACCAGGTTTCTGAATGTACCAACTGAGATCACCATCAATATTTGAACTCCCTGTGGCGCTAATGGTCACAGTCCCTCTAAGACTAACAGACTTGGATGTGTCAGCTTGAGTCAGAAAGTTGTTTGCAGAAGACTCTGTAATGAGAAGAGAAATATAAAGCTTGAGAAATAGCACTTAAATAAATTATGAATTGATTAGATTAAATAGATTTCAAGAAAATATTTTTTAAGTACTTTATTTATGTTTTTTGAACAAACACACAAAAAAAATACAAAAACTAAATACAAAATAAAATAAACAACAAACATAGCGCAATCCACTCCACATGCTTCCAAGGACTTCCACTTCCATTGTTCAAACCACATACATACAGCAGTTTCACATGTGACGTTAAGTTGTTTACACTTTGTTTGAGTAGAAAATAAATAGTTAAAAGAAATTAAAGAGAGAACAAAATAAAAAAACTGAAAAAATTCAGTATTGGGCCAGGGTTGATAAAGAATTGAAAGAAGTTATTAAAGAATCCCATTTTTTTGTAAATTTATTTGCACAGCCTTTCACTGTTAATTTTATTTTTTCGAATTTTTAAATGAACATAACGTCTTTGAGCCAGATTTGAATTGATGGGGGATTAGGGGATTTCCACATAAGTAAAATACGGTGTCTTGCCAGAAGGGAAGTGAAGGCTAATGTTTCTGATTGTAAGGCTGTAATATGGGGTTGTTGAGATGGGGTTCCAAATATTACAATGACAGGGTCTGTTTTAATTTGATAAAAAAAACATATGACTCAAGTTACAAGAGGAGGCGTGGCATCTGTCACATTGTTCCACAACATTTGGATACATTTCAGATAGTCTGGATTTGTTAAAATGGACTCTGGATAATAATAATAATAATTCATTTTATTTGAGGGCGCCTTTCAAAGCACCCAAAGTCACCTTACAGGGCATAGTTAAAAAACAAAATCAACAATGATAAAAAACACAAGAACAATACACATTGAAACAATTTACACAAGGGTGGTGAGATGGGTGGTAGACAATGAATTATATGGAATATGTCAGTTTAAAAAGATGGGTTTTTAGACGGGTCTTAAAAGTGGAAAGAGTGTCGGAGTTACGGATGCCAGGTGGGAGGGTGTTCCAGAGGTGGGGGGCAGATCGGCTGAATGCCCTGGACCCCATGGCAACCAGGCGGGCGAGTGGCACAGTAAGTTGAGTGGAAGAGGAGGACCGGAGAGTGCGGGTGGGTGTGTTGTAGGGATGTAACGGTATACCGCAAAACGGTCGTTCGCGATATGAAAAGGCCACGAATGTCAACCGTAAGTTTTTTCTTGTTATACCGCGTCACGGTATTACAGGCGAGCTTGCATGGTAAATGCGCTCCGTCATTGTGGAGAGTCTGGTGAGCAACGTTGTCATAAACGTAGCACTCAATCTAACACTGTATGGGCCACACCAACATTGGAAACCAAACAATAACACATTGACACAACATCTTATCACTGAAACATGACTTCTAACTTCGTCTTCGTCACGTCTCACGTGGGCCGTTGTTTACACTAGCGCGTGCAGCTTCGCCACATTGAGTCACGTAGCGGCAAAGAAGAGAGAGAAAGAGAAAAGGGAGCTACACTCAACAAAAATATAAATGCAACACTTTTGTTTTTGCTCCCATTTTTCATGAGATGGACTTAAAGATCTAAAATTCATTCCAGATACACAATTGTACCATTTCTCTCAAATATTGTTTACAAATCTGTCTAAATGGGTGATAGTGAGCACTTCTGCTTTGCTGAGATAATCCATCCCACCTCACAGGTGTGCCACATCAAGATGCTGATCTGACATCATGATTAGTGCACAGGTGTGCCTTAGACTGTCCACAATAAAAGGCCACTCTGAAATGTGCATTTATTTGCTTTATTGGGGGTCTGGGGACTCAGAACCAGTCAGTATCTTGTGTGACCACCATTTGCCTCATGCAGTGCAACACATCTTCTTCGCATAGAGTTTATCAGATTGTCAATTGTGGCCTGTGGAATGTTGGTCCACTCCTCTTCAATGGCTGTGCGAAGTTGCTGGAGACGGCTTATGGTGGAGAAATGAACATTCAATGCACGAGCAACAGATCTGGTTGACATTCCTGCTGTCAGCATGCCAATTGCACGCTCCCTCAATGCTTGTGGCATCTGTGGCATTTTGCTGTGAGACAAAACTGCACATTTCAGGGTGGCCTTTTATTCTGGACAGTCTAAGGCACACCTGTGCACTAATCATGATGTCAGATCAGCATCTTGATGTGGCACACCTGTGAGGTGGGATGGATTATCTCAGCAAAGCAGAAGTGCTCACTCTCACACATTTAGACAGATTTGTGAACAATGTTTGAGAGACATGGTACAATTGTGTATCTGGAATGAATTTTAGATCTTTAAGTCCATCTCATGAAAAATGGGAGCAAAAACAAAAGTGTTTATATTTTTGTTGAGTGTAGATAGAGAAAAAGATCGACAAAGTAGCTTACCAGACTGAAGAGAAAGTTGCTCGCGGGTCAATTATATCATTATGAATCCAGGCGAACATGAGGAAATGAGATTATAAAAAATAAAAAAAAATAGAACAGAACAGAATAGAATAGAATCCACCGCGACCGGCGTTAAATCCCCGGTAAAGTCGGCGAACTTCCGTGAAAGGCAGATGAAGGAAATAAGTCCAAAGATCCTTGATATATTCATCACAACTTCACGTGAACTCAGCATAGACAGTATATAAAAGCTAACAGCATGTTGCGCAATACTATGGAATCCCTACTATGTCAAACATAGGTGACACTACTTTGGTCAAATGAAGGTGACGTTGCGAAAGTGTGAGGAAGGGAGGGGGAGAGGAGTGCACTGCAAAAACATTGATTTTGAGACTGCAATTTAAGTTAATAACAAATAAAAATCATAAATAAATATTTTACAGAGTTCATTGTGCCAGTCATAATGTAGGCCTATTAAGGTAAAACATGGCTTGTAGAAATAGAGTTGATAAGCAAATACAACATAAATAAATGGGGAAATTATCACACTATTTAAATAATTTTTATTTTATACATACTTTTACAGTTACAGACAAGTGACTAAATTAAGTTTAGATTTAGAATTCCTATTTCAGTTTGAAAAATATAGGTGTAATGCTTCTTTAAAAACGGCAGTAGAGAAGCAGTGTCTTTGTTTTGGTGATAAGTTGTTTAAATCTCTCAGAAATCTCTTCTTCATATTAAGATATAAAAAATTTGAATTATTCTTGCGTTTATGTTTTATTTAAATCAGCGTTAAACCATTTAATTTAAGGGGGTAGAAATGAATTCCGCGCTTAATATCGTATCGTGATATCGTGATATCAATCGCAGTATCGTATCATATCGTACCCAAAATTTCATATCGTTACATCCCTAGTGTGTTGGTGTGTAGGAGTTCACAGATGTATGGAGGGGCGAGGTTGTGGAGGGCCTTGAAGGTGAGGAGCAGAATTTTGAAGTGGATGCGGGTTTTGTGAAGCTGCTGTAGGACAGGGGTGATGTGATTAATGGAGGGGGTTCTGGTGATGATGCGGGCGGCAGAGTTCTGGACCAGATGGAGTTTGCGGATGGACTTGAGGGGGAGACCAAAGAGAAGCGAGTTACAGTAGTCGATGCGGGAAGTGACCAGGGTGTGAACAAGGATGGCTGTGGTATGGGGTGTGAGGGAAGGGCGGAGGCGGTTGATGTTGCGTAGATGGTAATAGGCAGACCTGGTGATGTTATTGATGTGTGCTTGGAATGATAGTGTGCTGTCTAGGATGACACCCAGACTCTTAACCTGAGGGGAGGGGGAGACTGAGGTGTCGATAGTGATGGAAAAGCTGTCAGGTTTTGTCAGGGTTGATTTGGTGCCGATGAGGAGAACTTCTGTTTTATTGCTGTTGAGTTTGAGAAAGTTGCAGGTGAACCAGGATTTTATTTCTTGTAGGCAATCGGAGAGGGAGGTGGGAGGAAGGGTAGAAGTGGGCTTGGTGGATATGTAGAGCTGGGTGTCATCCGCATAGCAGTGAAAATTAATGTTAAATTTACGGAAAATATGGCCAAGGGGAAGTAGATAAATGATGAACAGGAGGGGGCCTAGGACAGAACCCTTTAAACTGTATAAGCTGCAGCCTGGCACAAGGAGAAGATGAGCGTATACTATGCACAGCCTTATCCCACCATTGATCTGTCAAATCTACCCCAAGCTCACGCTCCCAAACATTTTTGCTTTTGACAGCGGAATTGTTTTCCAGAGTCATGAGTTTGTCATAAATAGATATTAATGATTTCTGCTGGGGTTTTAAGGTCAAAAGGTCTTCCCATGGTTGGTTAATAGAGAGGGAGGGATAACATGAAAAAAGAGAGGAGGCACAATGCCTAATTTGAAAGTACATAAATAAATGGGATGTAGGTAAATTAAAATCTTTAGACAAGTCTGAAAAAGTAGCAAAAGTACCGTCTTTATAAAGGTCTCCGAAAACTTTAATGCCACCATTTTTCGATAACATGTAGGAGATATTCCCAATGGGGGAAATAGATGATTGTTCACTATGGGCATCAGAGTGGATGCAGAGGAAAACTTAAAATGGCGCATAATTGGAACCAAATCCTTAGTGTAGATAGCACAATAGGATTCTTAGTGAAACTAGAAGGGTAATGGGCAATGAAGATGTGAGTAAAGCCGGTAGTGCAGAGGAGAAACACGACTGGGTCTCAAGCTTACACCATAATAGTTTGGGAGATTGAAGCAAATAAGTTAATTTATGTATTTGTGCTGACCAATAATATAGAAGAACATTTGGTAAGGCGAGACCACCGTCAGATGTGAATTTTTGCAGTAATGACTTTCTTACCCTGGGAGACTTACTTCCCCACAAGAAGGAAGTAACAGTCTCATCCAATGACTTTTTAGGCAAATATAAAGGAGTGCATTGAAGAAGAAAAATAAAAATAATATGTTCCTGAGGATAATATGAACCCAAAGTTGACGGCAGTGTCCGTGTGGAATTCCAATATAGTACATCGATGATCTGACATCATGATTAGTGCACAGGTGTGCCTTAGACTGTCCACAATAAAAGGCCACCCTGAAATGTGCAGTTTTGTCTCACAGCAAAATGCCACAGATGCCACAAGCATTGAGGGAGCGTGCAATTGGCATGCTGACAGCAGGAATGTCAACCAGATCTGTTGCTCGTGCATTGAATGTTCATTTCTCCACCATAAGCCGTCTCCAAAGGCGTTTCAGAGAATATGGCAGTACATCCAACCGGCCTCACAACCGCAGACCACGTATAACCACACCAGCCCAGGACCTCCACATCCAGCAGGTTCACCTCCAAGATCGTCTGAGACCAGCCACTGAGACAGCTGCTGAAACAATTGGTTTGCATAACCAAACAATTTCTGCACAAACTGTCAGAAACCGTCTCAGGGAAGCTCAACTGCATGCTCGTCGTCCTCATCGGGGTCTTGACCTGACTCCAGCTCGTCGCCGTAACAGACTTGAGTGGGCAAATGCTCACATTCGATGGCGTCTGGCACGTTGGAGAGGTGTCAGATCAGCATCTTGATGTGGCACACCTGTGAGGTGGGATGGATTATCTCAGCAAAGCAGAAGTGCTCACTATCACACATTTAGACAGATTTGTGAACAATGTTTGAGAGAAATGGTAATATTGTGTATCTGGAATGAATTTTAGATCTTTAAGTCCATCTCATGAAAAATGGGATGTTGCGTTTATATTTTTGTTGAGTGTAGATGACACCACGCGACATCAACCTCGTGTGATATCAACCTCATTTTAAGAAATACAGTACATGTTTTATTCGCGATCTCGGGAGAATAGCTACACTGCCCATTGCATTAATGAGAGTTAAGCTTCCACTGGAGGTCTGAACAGAAATAGTTTGTAAAGCAATGTGGTCATTCCTCGCTATTGGTGACATTTCAATGTGTTAACTTTTGGTAAAATTAGGCCTATATGAATAATTTGTCCATGTTTGTAATAGCCTATTATATCAGGTGAATAATATATTTAACCTTTAGGAACTTACTAGAGCGTTATGCATTTTTAATTAGCCTATGATAATTAAAGGTTTGATCGACATGCCCCAGAATGTCTGTCCAAATGAATGAATGACCTCAGCTCACGTGTGGATTTGCTTCGTCATGCGGGTTCACTTGCAAATAGGGCAATGTGAATACACCCTTACATTCTGACTTGACCCGACTATCTTGTATAACAGATATAAAAAAACAAGGCCAAAGATGGCATCACAAACGCCAAGGTGATATTTTATAGACCCTTTGTTATAAAGCCTGTCTGTTCTTGCACGCTAACTGGAATCGGTTGTAAACTCCAACATCATATCGTGTTTCCTTAATAACAACTTATAAAACTAGTAAAGCACTGTGAAGCATCGGAAAATATTGTTATCTCAAGTCCTGCATGCAGCCTATCTCAAAGGAGAGATTTGTTAGATAAACCTTTAAACATTGGCCATAAAGATAAAATGAAGTGAGATGATAGGGAGCCAAACATGTGACTTTTTAGAAATACACCCGAACAAGCATAATAAAATGGTTTGTAAGAGCAAGTAGTGTTGCATTTTTGCAGTTATTAGGTTCACCATACATTGAATTCGAATTGTGTTTCAAGTCACTTGGCAAGTAAGAAAAATAGCTGGCTCTTTAAACACTAAATGCATGACTATGCCCCTATATTTGTCTGTTTGGTGCTGGGCAGGTAGACAGAAGAGGCTTGTAGATCGAGTTAAGGCAGTAACAGTAAGGGGATCATTCTCAGAGTTTATGACAAGCAAAACCCAAAACATAAATTCACATGATCCAATAAAAAAAAGTGTGTGTGTATTGAATGTGCTAACACTTTAATTTCCTTGTGCAGCCCTGTTTTATGTGAAAAATAAATAAGCTTGAATCTTGGTGTGAAAACTCAAAATGCATATCCAACAAAAATATGACCCCAAATTATGCAGCTTTTATACATGTCAATTGTCTGGGCTATCACGTATTCTTATATGAACAACATAGAAAGTCAATTTGTGGGTGAACATTCATTTGAAGATCAAAGGCTGAACTGACGAGCCTATCTTTAATAGTGTCACCTTAAATTCTGCAGGTAATGTACTTATTCTAAATCAAGTCAAGGAATTTTGAAATTTGGATGACGAAATGTCACATGCTCCACCAGATCCAAGTTTTCCCAAGTCCAACCCCCTGCATTGTCCACTGTATGTTGCCAACAAGTGCAATAGAAGCATACACATTCTTTAAACGTTTGGTACAGTTCTTCCATTCAGAAGGAAGGGCATAAGGTTGATGTAGAGATAAAGAGTTTGGTAACCGGGGGGTTAAGGGCAGTAGATGGATCTTATCTCTCGTGTTCATGTTCATGAGGACTTTACTTTATAGCTGTGTGGCCATGAATTGTCATTCATAAAATGGTAGGATTATGGGAAACTGCCCTTCTGTTAAAGTCTAACTGCAGAACGGGACATTAGATAAATCATTTAGAGAATGGAGGGGAAAAAACAATCTTATAATCTCAATTTAATAAGAAATATTGAGGAAAAAATAAAATAGATAAAGAGGAATTCAATGTTTTAGTTTTACACCTAATGCAGATATTTTGCCTTTTAATGCGCTGTGGTAAAGATCACACATGAAGCTTTTTAGTGCAAAGAAAGCAAAGATTTTTATTGATTGAAGCTACCATTACTTCCACTCAATATGATGAACTAAAGTATAGTTTTAAAATAAATATACTTTTTTTTCTAATTTAAAGTTAGTGCATTTGTGGACCAAGAGGCAGCCAGCAGACCTTGGCCTGAGAACCTCGGAGACTTGCTGGTGACATAAGGTTGAAATAAATATCTAATGTAAGCAGGTCTCTGACCATTTAAGTGCTCAACAATTTGAAAAGGAATTTAAAATTTGACTGGTAGCCAGTGGAGAAATACAGTATTAAAATATTGTTTTCACATGAAATCTTTTGGGTGTCTTCAGTTTTCTCAGTGTTATCAGCCATCCACTTTTTAATGGCACGCTTGAGCGATACTCTTCTCATCTAACTATAGAAAAGAAGCCTGACACATGCTTGAAATACACTTTACTGTGTAGTGCAGGGTTTTTTTTTTTTACCTTTTTGAAGTGAAATGCATGAATCTGGTAGCCTGGAAATCCAGACCCTGATATCTTGAACGATAGAGGGTCTGAAGATATCAATAGTAATTTCCAACTCAAGGGGCGGCTCCTACTCGTGCATTTCAAATGCCACTGCACGCAGTTGGATAGCACTACAACCAATCAGAGCGATGCACAAGGCGACGTAAGCCCCTTTCGTTTAGCGAACAGCTGTTAAACTGTTCTGTTGCTCGTGCATTGAATGTTCATTTCTCCACCATAAGCCGTCTCCAAAGGCGTTTCAGAGAATATGGCAGTACATCCAACCGGCCTCACAACCGCAGACCACGTGTAACCACACCAGCCCAGGACCTCCACATCCAGCAGGTTCACCTCCAAGATCGTCTGAGACCAGCCACTGAGACAGCTGCTGAAACAATTGGTTTGCATAACCAAACAATTTCTGCACAAACTGTCAGAAACCGTCTCAGGGAAGCTCAACTGCATGCTCGTTGTCCTCATCGGGGTCTTGACCTGACTCCAGCTCAATTAAACGTTTGCCGTTGTCGGTCGGCAAAATAGAACATTCTACTTACTTGCTAATGAAAGATTTGAGTGACGTCTTCCAAATCGTTAAGGGTCGAGGCCAAAGCAGTCTCAAACTCACACAACATATCCGCAGTCATCTTTGATGTTTACTATCACGGCTTCGACGTCGCTTGCACGTCACTGTCGTCATCCGGTTACGTCCTCCCCATAGTACCATATAAGGGGCTCTGGCGCGCCCGCCAGATTTCTGGCTTTCTTGATAAAGCTTCAACGGAGCGTGTCTAGACCAACACGCGCAGCAAATTTAATTTGCCAGCGCCTAGTGGCAGGTCTGGGAATGCCAGGCTATGAATCTGGTGCACTTTGAGAGGAAAATTAAGAGGCTAAATATGAGGAATTTTGTGTGAACAAATAATTTGGAGACACTGGGTCGGATGAATTAGAAGCTAAAAGACACATGAATTTTCCATAAAAATATTAATTTAATTTAAAATAAAATATTATGCAGGGTCCTCTGGGTTGGGCTTGGTGCTCTTTTTCTTTAACAAGACATATTTCTCTGTAATATAGTGAATGCATTTGAATGCAGTGAGAGGAACGAAGCAGAAGAACTCTTGTCCAGCTATCTTTATTTCCACAGACGAGGCTGAAATAGGCTATAGACTATACACAGTGCATGGGAAACTGAAGGCAGCCCCATTTCCAAATGTTTTTAAATAAACTCAATACACACTGTGCTAGGACGTGAACGTGACATCACGTGATCAGTTAACCTCGGATTATCTCCCAGATGATCTGATTCAATTATTAGGCTATTAACTATCTAGACCAAAACACTTGATTCCTTTTTTTGTATGATAACTTACATTTGCTTAATATGAT
The DNA here is from genome assembly GCF_949987685.1 of Ammodytes marinus. Lineage (NCBI taxonomy): Eukaryota > Metazoa > Chordata > Actinopteri > Uranoscopiformes > Ammodytidae > Ammodytes > Ammodytes marinus. Next base: position 25,145,013 of record NC_137234.1, on the reverse strand, counting down.
GTTAATATCAAAAACACAAACTCAAAAACATTTTATTTATTTTTTTCACATATTCATCCGCGCCCCCCCCCCCCCCCCCCCCCCCTGCCATAACTCCCCACAGTTTGAAAACCACTGGTGTAGTGTATTCTAGAAGAACTGGACATGCTTCTTAATCAATATCAATTGAAAATCTTCCTTAAATTCCTTCTGTTTAGCTATGTCTGGGTCTAGCTGCAGAATTACAATTTAATGTTTTCTGGGCTGCAATTTTCCAAAAAGTTGAAAGGATAGTAAGTGTCGGTATGTAGAGACTGTATGGAAGAAAAAAATGTGTCCATGTGAAGTTTTTTACAATGTCACTGTTAATGTTTCACCTGGTGCAATCAATGGTGAAAGGGGAGATGCTACTCATGGCTACATATATACTTTCACCTTCCTTTACACACATCATAGGCAGACAACATGGGGAAAGGTTTCTACATCAGTAAACCCGTTGGGATTGTGGCTGTCGTCCTGGGTGCGGGTGCCCTGGCTACTATCATAGCTCTCTCTGTCGTCTACTCACAGGAAAAGGATCTAAATAATAATCATGTTGGGCCAACGGATGGAGGAACGACAGCTAAACCCCATGTCACCACGATGGCCCCTGTCACCACCACACCGGCCCCTTCCAATGAACCTTGGGACAAGTATCGGCTGCCAAAGAGCCTGGTGCCAGACAGCTATAACGTCACCCTGTGGCCACGGCTAACTCCAGATCCGACAACTGGACTGTTCATCTTTACTGGTAAGGTTTTCATGCGTTTGATACTCATTGCATGTACTTTGTACACAGTATCAGACTGCCTTGAAAAGAGGTTTACACAGCTAAAATGGCATGTACAGAGGCTTTAAATTTTTTTTTACAATTTACAAGTACAGTTATTAACTTCAACAACAAAATGCATCAAGGTAAGGTAATAATAGTTAAACTGCATATAGTAATTAATAAACTGAAAGGCCCTGCTTCTCTTGTCTATTTTAAAAAGAAAAAAACAGTACAACAGACATATGGTCCCATTAAGCTTTATAGTTAATTCTTTATTGTAGAGCAGTTAACACAACAATCTCATTGAATAACCCTCACTCACTTGTTATTCAGATAATGGGTTGGGTTTTAAACTGTGTATTTACCTTAACATCAAAATCCCAAGAATTTAAAGATACATGTATCATACTTATTTTATGATTTTTCAGGTGAGTCCAGTGTGGAGTTTAAGTGTGCTGCGGAGACGGACCTGATTCTTATCCACTCCAATAAGCTGAACTACACCAAATTTGAAAACCACTTGGCAAGGCTCATCTCAGTCAGCGGAGTCAAAGCCCCCGCAATCAAGTCTTCCTGGCTCCAGACTGTGACTCAGTACCTGGTGTTACAGCTCGATGGTCCACTGATCCAGGGTCAGTCGTACCACTTGATCACTGAATTCACCGGAGAGCTGGCTGATGACCTGGGAGGCTTCTATAGGAGCGAATACATGGAGGATGGAGTTAAGAAGTATGTGTATTTGGTGTCAGATGACGAGCTTTAAAACTTTACCTGGTGGGAAAAAACCATAGATAGTATATAAAATGGATGTAGCATCCGGGCTGACCTCAGTTATTCCTACTGCAGCCAATTCTCCTGGCTTATGCTCTTCGCCATCTTGTGAGATTTTTACTCCGCCTCACTCCTCTTGCCGAAAAAGGGCATCGATGTGACTTCGGGGGGACGGAGATACGCCCATCTAGCTGACGTATACCTCCGAGGCAAAGTGAGGGACAACGGGCGGCTAGCTGTCACTCAAGAGATTGCGACCCTAATTATTCATAAATTTTAACCTCCAAAAGAATAAAAACTAGCCTGCTAGAAAAAAAATGCACCCCCCTTGGTGTTGTCATGGAGATATGACCTAAACATACAGACTAGAATGGTTTTGTGGACCAGCCCGTAAATAGGTTTAATAAGACTGAAAACGGCCTGTTTAACAAGTGAGTCAACGAAACATTGCTCACTTTTGGTACCACCCCCTAGTGGCCACTGGAAGGTACTGCAATGTTTGTCACTTCCTCATTAGATGCTGGTAGAAATAGCTGTGGTTGGGGCTTGGCAAAAACGTGTCACTCCAATGACAAATGATACGAGTAACTCGTATTCTTCATTCTTATTCACATGTTCTGGCTTGTTTGTTGTCAATTTTGTCCCCCATCGAGTGCATGGTTGGTTCTTAAAAAAACAAAAAAAACATGCAGCCCCTCTGCTTAATAGTTGAGGGTTGAAAAATTGTGTAAATGCCTAGCACAAACTGGATCTAAAACAGCAGCCATGTTTAAAAGTTTCTATTTCTAAATGTGTATCTTGAAAAACAAGACATAGCTGCACGCATGGACAATTCCTGGGGCCTTTAGAAAGTAAGTTGTATTCTACATTCCTGAGTCTACCCCTGTGCATGACTAACAGGGATGTAATTTATATCACTTTTATAATTTGGCTCTGCTCTTGCTAAAACTTTGTGAACATGTGTTTTGCCTAAAAGAATGTTTTGTTAAACATTAAAGCCACTACAAGTAACTTGGTCCCTTGGCGGCCCCTTTGGACAAAAGCGGTAGTATTTTTACGACGCCAGCTGTCGTGAAGCTGTTTTCTAGCTCGTGCCGGGCGTGCGAGATTCAAATAATCAGGAAGCAATATAGTGCATGTCCGTGTGTTGAAAGTGTGAGGGCGCCGGACTCTTTTCGGCTCTGTGAGAGTGGTTAGTGACACAGCATCAACTAATGCCAGTAAGTGCTACACACACCTGATTGCAATGAGTTGATGCAGTGTCACCGAAGTACTCTCACGGAGCTGAAAGACTCCGTGTCCTCACAGAAAGCGAATGAACGAGAGACAGCAGTTAGTATGGATCACGATGAGGTAATGTGTTTATGTTGTTGTAAATAATGACTATTTCAGATGAATAATGGTCGACTCATCTGATGATGGTGAGGCAAAGTAAACTTTGTTTTAGTAGGCTATCGCCCATTCATTTAGGAGTAAACACTGCAGTTCGCTCCCGTGAAATTGTGTATTCGTTGCTTGGCAACGCCCTCCCGCTCGTCTACCACTCTCCCTTTTAGCTTTTCTTCATTGCATTTTCTTTTTTTTTCTTTGATGGTTCAGCCCCGTTATCAGTCATTATGACGACAAATAACTGTCTCAAATAAAAACTATATAAAAACGTCTTTCTTTGCACTGATGGTCTCGTTTGCTGTTAAAGGTAATTTATGATTATCAGAGGAAACATGAGGCTGTTTAAAATATATTTAAATGTTACTCGGAGCTGCTTTAAGTGTAATTTATCTATTTCCTGTCAGGATTGTTGCTACTACTCAGATGCAGCCGACAGACGCCAGGAAGGCTTTTCCCTGTTTTGACGAGCCAGCTATGAAAGCTATTTTCCATATCACTCTGATCCATGACATTGGAACTGTAGCCTTGTCCAATAGTGAAGTAAAAGGTTCGTTGCACAACAATAATTGGGAGAGTATCATTTTCACAGTTTGCTTTTCCTTTTGATTTATAAGTGAATGTAACACAATTTTCGTATTGAATTATAGAATTTACAGCAGGATAGAATAAACCGCAATATTCACAGAAAGAAAAATCTAATTTCAACTAGAGATCTTATGTGATTAAAATGTTGTTCATTACAGTGTTCCTATACAGTAAAATGAATCAGATGAAATATATATTTTTTTTTTATTTACATTTAATTTCTCATTGCAGAATCAAGCAATGTCACCATGCCTGGTCAACTTGTTCAAGTCCAGGAAACTGTTTTTAAGCCAACTGAGAAAATGTCCACCTACCTGCTGGCGTTCATCGTCAGTGACTATACCTTCATCAGTGAAACCTTAGATGGAGTTTTGGTAAGTGATGCCAAAAAGACTTGACTACTACTGAACTTAAACAGCATTATCTGATTGTCATGGTTTATATATAAAAATAACTAATCTACAGATAGTAATGTAAATATTATTAATATGGAGATATACATTAACAAAAAAAAAGATTCCAAACAGCAGCCATGTTCTGATTATGATCAGCCATGTTCTGATGGCTTCTGATTATGATATTCAAGCTAAAAAAAGGTGCATGATGAGCCTGTGTAAATGTAACATATTGTGTGTCATACATTGGGTTTTAGATACGTATTTTTGCCCGGAAGCCTGCAATTGATGCTGGGCAAGGACAGTATGCTCTTAACAAAACTGGACCCATCCTTAAGTTCTTTGAGGGGTATTACAATTCCAGTTACCCGCTGGCCAAGTCTGGTAAGTGCGCCTCACATAATGAACTAGGAATGAATGAGTCTGGTAAAAGAAAAAGACAAATATAAGCCTGCAGAACAAATCTTCAATTACTGTCAAAGTAGGTCATGATTTCTTTTTTTTAAAGATATTTTTTTTGGCATTTTCATGCTTTTTATTGATATTGTAGAGATAGAGTTGAAATGGGGCAGAGAGAGGGGAGTGACATACAGAGAACGACCGCAGGCTGGAATAGAACCCGCGTCTGCTGCTGGCCGAGGCCCATGGGGGGGACGCCCTACCAACTGAGCTAAGGGCGCCCCAGTAGGTCATGATTTGATTGAACTCTTTCACTCCCTCACTGGTCAGCTGTTCTTGTAGTCTATTGCCATCATGTGTGTTTTTACGGTCAAACCTAAATAAAGCCTCCTTTTGTAGACCATGTCACTTTATATACAACTGCTGTGTCAAGCCATTTGTACAATATAAAACACTCCCCCTTAACTGCTAAACAAAAGAATGCTTGTATCTTTCAGTTTAGTTTTTACGACAGGGCTCACAAACGGGGACAAGATCACGTACAGTATCAATTTTTAACACAAACAACTTGTTTAACTTAATTGTGACTGTCTTTTATGACAGTTGTCCATGCTCATCCAGTCATTACCACCTCACACTGTACGTTCCCAGGTTTTGTTACAGTATCCTGAAATCAACCATGTTTTGTATTCTAGGAATCTAGTGCCATCCTCTCTTAAGATCACATGTTAAGATGGGTCAATTTGGTTGCACTCACACTATGCCTTGTTGATCCGTGCCGTGCTTAAGTGCAATTGTCCCCCCTCTCTTCCCCTGCTGGCCCTAAAGCTGGGAACACACCGCACTGGCCCCCTGCGGCGGTTGGCCGCATGAACGCAGGAGGCTCGCCGCTTGGTCATATTGGGCCATATTCTCCGGAGCCGCGGCCGCCGGCCGCCACATCGAAGGCGGCGGTGGTTGACCGCGTGAACGCAAGAGGCTCGCCGCATGATCATATTGGGCCATATATTCCTGACGCCGACGCCGAGATCAGACCCGTCACACTTACGGTGCAACAACAACACTAACATGGTCCAGCTGTGCCAAAAAATACAGATGTAGGTTCACTGTGTAACCAGCGGCGGTCTTGTCACAAATATCATTAAAACAGCATGAAGACGCACCCCGATCGCAAATACAAACACATTAACAGCAATTCAGCAACATACTTAACACATTAACACCAGCAGTGTGTGCTCAGCGGCAAAAATAAAGGCAGACATCAGCCTACCTGAAAGTGAAAGTGTGCCGGGTCTGGCGGAGGACAACACCGGTGCTTCGCTGTACTATATTGGAATTCCACACGGACACTGCCGTCAAGTTTGGGTTCATATTATCCTCCGGAACAGCACGCAGCTGGGTGAGTTTCACTATGCTAACCGGCGCTACCTTGGCTAAAGTACAACCAACAGCTAAACAGATGCAAAATACACATATTTGCAGAATGTATTGGAAGCCCAATGTCCTCACTCCACACGTCCACCTCGTCTTGCAGACCACCGGGCAATCTCAGCGCTGATTGGCTATCGCGGCGCGGCGACGCCAAAATGATAAATAATTTCATCTTCTGCGTTCGCCGCATATGTTGGCCGCGCCGCAAATGGTAGCGCCTTCGATTCATGCGCTTCGATGAGGCGCTGTCACGCGCCACGGAAGCGCCCGCCGCCGGCCGCCGATTCTTGGGTGGACGCGCGGCCACGCGCTAGTACATTGACTTTGTATGTAATCTCGCCGCGCGGCCAGTGCGGTGTGTTCGCAGCTTAAATATCCAGGCATAAGCACCATTGCTTCTTGCCAATACATCTCCATGTCTTTATACGCACAGGCTATGGTTTTGGAGTGAGTTTGAATCCGATTGTATTTGAAATTTTCATCCAGTCAAATTGGCATCAAACATTAGACTTGCACATCACACCAATGCAAACCCCTCTGTGACATTTTTTCAATGTCCATTGCACGTCAGGACGACCATCGATTCGTGTGCTCATATATTATCATCCATACCGTGCCGAAGCACACCTTTTTGAATCTTGCCAGGGCCAAGGAAGTGAATCTTGCACGGTATGGAGCACTCACACTGGTCAAATGAACTACATTTAAGCCGTCAATCGTGCTTGGGCATGGTACAAATGCCTATTGTGAGTGCGCCCTAAGAGCATTAGTTAACAAACTCGATTGTTATCATTATTAATAATCTCTTTTGTTATACAGATCAGATAGCTCTACCAGACTTTAATGCTGGAGCCATGGAGAACTGGGGTCTGATCACATACAGAGAGACAGCACTGCTCTATGATAAAGCATACTCTTCCAATTCCAACAAGGAAAGGATTGCTACCATCATAGCTCATGAACTTGCTCACATGGTAATTATTTAACTTTGCAAATTATATTACATCACGGTCCATGTACTTTCTGATAGTTTGTTTTATGGGTTGAATCCCAAGTGGCAGAAAGGAGAATACACTCGTATTTTCGTAAAACCGTTTTCCTGCTGCAATGCAGAAATGAAAATACCAGCTGAAATCTCCTTGTCTTGCTTATTGGTTCAAAAACAAAAAAGACTATGACAGAAACAAGGAAACGGGAGTACGGAGTAATGTACACAGTGGATCAAAACAATTACCCTTGGTTTGGACCTTGGTCCCGACTATAAATTGTGAGAGCACACTTAATCTCAAGTGGCAGTAAAGTCCAAGCTAAGTCTCCAATCCTCTTTAAAGAGTAAATGAAATTGAGTTCCCAAGTCATCAGGTCTGATAGCCTTTAAAGATCTGCTTATGTATTTTTTTCGGTTTTTAGTGGTTTGGTAATCTAGTGACTCTGAGGTGGTGGAATGACCTGTGGCTCAATGAAGGCTTTGCGTCCTATGTTGAGTACCTTGGAGCAGACAAGGCTGAACCTGGCTGGAATGTGGTAAGATTGTCATTGACTCGGTATAATCATTGTAATGTAGAATTATCATCATGAGTGGAATTTTTAACCAATCTATTTGTTTCATAATAGAAAGACCTCATCGTGCTCAATGATGTTCACAGAGTTTTTGCCGTTGATGCCCTGGCCTCTTCTCACCCTCTGTCCTCTAAAGAAGAGGACATCCAGAAACCAGCACAGATCAGTGAGCTGTTCGATGCCATTTCATACAGCAAGGTAACCTCACACACTCAGGCCAACACAACAACAATGTGCTAATCTTGCGATGAAATCCACCATTTTTCATCATTAAAAATGTGTTTGCTCATCCTCAGGGAGCATCTGTTCTGAGGATGTTGTCGGGTTTCCTGACTGAAGAAGTCTTCGTCATGGGACTCAGGGTAACAACTTACTGGAAAAACATATAATATTTATCTGAAGAAATATCACAAGCCACAGTTAAAAAACGTTGACTTCTTTTATTTGACACAGTGAAGAATCCTACAGAACGGATCACAGAGTGCGGGTTTACATGTCCTTGCTAAATGAATTCTCCCTCGGTAACATGGCATCATTAGTTATTCTGACAAGAACATGATAATAAGACATTGCAGAAAAAGTTTGCACTGCTCAATTCATAGGGTATTTATTCAAACATAGCATTAGAATATCACCATATCGATAACTGTAATTTCATTCGCTTGGATAATAAAGTGAACGAGAAAATTCAGCAGACATTTTAAAAGTGCAGGGCCACCCCCGTCGGCCCGACTCGAAACGCTTCACCGAACCGGTTTATGCAAATAAGGTGAGAAAATAAATCATGGCTGACCCCTATAATCCAAGAGGCTTTATCGTGGTGACCATGACCTGCACGTATGTAAGAAATTACAAGTCAATCAGAGTCAGGGTGCAAGGGGCGTGGCCTGTCAGACATGGCATTTTTTAGCGTTGGGCGTTGGCATACGCATTTGTGGCGCCCCCTATGGGTTTGGCTCAGAAAAACTTTGGAGACACGCTACTACACGTGTTCTGCACATATCCAGCAAGTTTAATCATGATAGGACCTATGGCCAATTAGCTGCTAAGCCCCGCCCTCGCGTAAATGTTTTGGTCAATGGCGGCTATGTTTTTCAAGCTACCCTACTAATCTTTTAGGGACACCTGTATCTAAGTCCCTTGATGCTTTGTGATACAATTGGTGGTGATTAGGTGACATTTGAAAAAGTTGTTGAGAGAAATCTGTTTTTCAGTTTATGCAAATCAGCGGAAAATATTTCCAGGCGGACTTATATGGTCCCAGAGGCTTTTTTGTAGAGCACCCTTACGTGTACCTGTGTAAGACATTTCTAATCAATCGGACATACGGTGTGAGGGGCGTGGCCTCTCAAAAGTTTTTCATTTGGGGCTTAATAACAGCGCCACCTTGTGGAGGATTCCTTAGAAAAATAATAGCACACCCCCTGGGGCCTATTGCATAAAACTAGGATAAGGGATTAACCTAGGATATTTCGGTTATCCTGGCTTGCGTTAGCCATGATCCGGTTGCATAAAAGCGGAGGGACATAAGTTACCGTGGAGATTTATCCTTTACGTTTAACCTGGTCCCGACCAGGCTAAACGTAAAGGATAAACTTATTCTGTTGCCTGATTGGCTTAGTCAGCTGTCACTCCGATCTGAAATCAAAGTGTTTAACAGTTATTCCATGATCTTCCGTGTATTGCTTTATTTTCATTAGCCTGTTTTAAGGTACCACATAAAAGACTGCATTGTCATTTAGTTAACTAGTTCTTATTTTTTATTTATTTAACCTGAACCATTTATAATTAACTTAATTATAATTAGATTAAGATGCAATGATATAAATTATAATAATTTTTGTGATAGTCTGTTCATATTGCAGGCTATATTTATACAATTGATTATCGATGGCAGATGACGTTGCAAGTGTGGGTCAAATAAATATCGAGGTGCATCTGAAACACAATTCAATATCAATGAAAAATTCCTTTAATTGAATTCAAAAAGTGAAACTTAAATATATTCTAGAAATTCATTACACATGAAGTGAAATTAATCTAGAATAAACATCAGAAGGTCGACATTTCTGTATTATAAATCCATTTTCTGATTGGTTGTATGTAATATTCTAATATTTTGAGATACTGGATTTTTTATTCCATGATCAATCAATCATCCAAAAAAAAAGGCCTGACATATTTCACTTTGTGTAATGAATCTATGAAAGTTTCACTTTTTGAATGGGCTTTCCATGATATTCATTTTTTTAGATGCACCTGCAGACTGCTCACTGTCAACTATTTTATCATAAAACAATGCAGGGACAGCAATAGCAGAAGGCAGAGAACACATCTCCTGTATGAAATGAATTGCCCCTGACTTACGGTTTAAACTAGCAAGGCATTGTGGGAAAATGGGCCGTCTTTTCCATTTTTCCATCAGTAAATCTGTGTTCGATCTTTGGGTCTACTTCTGAAAGCTGTGGGCTGGCACTTAACAGAATTACTTACACCTGGGGCCTATTGCATAAAAGTGGAATAAAGACATCCAGGATGATTGATAAAGCCAGCCTTGACAAAGTCTAGCCTGGGCACTTTGGATTAGTCAGTTGCATAAACGCCAATCCAGGATGTAAAGGGGCTGCTTTGTCAAGCCAGGTGTAAGTCATTCTGTTAAGTGCCAGTCCAGAGCTTTCAGAAGTAGACCCAAAGATCGAACACAGATTTACTGATGGAAAAATGGAAAAGACGGCCCACTTTCCCACAATGCCTTGCTAGTTTAAACCGTAAGTGAGGGGGCAGTTCATTTCATACAGGAGATGTATTCTCTGCCAACTGTTCTTGATATCCCTGCATTGTTTTATGGTAAAATAGTTGACAGTGAGCAGTCTGCAGGTGCATTTAAAAAAATTAATATTGTGGAAAGTCCATTCAAAAAGTGAAACTTTCATAGATTCATTACACAAAGTGAAATATGTCAGGCCTTTTTTTGGATGATTGATTGATCATGGAATAAAAAATCCAATATCTCAAAATATTAGAATGTTACATACAACCAATCAGAAAAAGGATTTATAATACAGAAATGTCGACCTTCTGATGTTTATTCTAGATTAATTTCACTCCATGTGTAATGAATTTCTAGAATATATTTAAGTTTCACTTTTTGAATTCAATTACAGAAAAAAGGAACTTTTCATTGATATTGAATTTTGTTTCAGATGCACCTCGATATAGTTATAAGTACTAAGTGAATTTATTTGACCCACACTTGCAACGTCATCTGCCATCGATAATCAATTGTATAAATATAGCCCGCAATATGAACAGACTATCACATAAATAATTATAATTTATATCATTGCATCTTAATCTAATTATAATTAAGTTAATTATAAATGGTTCAGGTTAAATAAATAAAAAAGAAGAACTATTTAACTAAATGACAATGCAGTCTTTTATATGGTACTTTAAAACAGGCTAATGAAAATAAAGCAGTATTCAGGAGATCATGGAATAACTGTTTAACACCTTGATTTCAGATCGGAGTGACAGCTGACTGAGCCAATCAGGCAACAGAATAAGTTTATCCTTTACGTTTAGCCTGGTCGGGACCAGGCTAAACGTAAAGGCTAAATCTCCATGGTAACTTATGTCCCTCCGCTTTTATGCAACCGGATCATGGCTAACGCAAGCCAGGATAACCGAAATATCCTAGGTTAATCCCTTATCCTAGTTTTATGCAATAGGCCCCAAGGGCCTATTGCATAAAAGTGGAATTAAGATATCCAGGATTATTGATAAAGCCAGCCTTGACAAAGTCTAGCCTGGGCACTTTGGATTAGTCAGTTGCATAAACGCCAATCCAGGATGAAAAGGGCCCGCTTTGTCAAGCCAGGTGTAAGTAATTCTGTTAAATGCCAGCCCACAGCTTTCAGAAGTAGACCCAGAGATCGAACACAGATTTACTGATGTGAAAATGGAAAAGACGGCCCATTTTCCCACAATGCCTTGCTAGTTTAACCCGTAAGTGAGGGGGCAGTTCATTTCATAGAGCAACTGTATTCTCTGCCAACTGATCTTGATGTCCCTGCATTGTTTTATGATAAAATAGTTGACAGTGAGCAGTCTGCAGGTGCATCTAAAAAATAGAATATCATGGAAAGTCCATTCAAAAAGTGAAACTTTCATAGATTCATTACACAAAGTGAAATATGTCAGGCCTTTTTTTTGGATGATTGATTGATCATGGAATAAAATATCCAGTATTTCAAAATATTAGAATATTAAAACCAATCAAAAAAAGGATTTATAATCCTCAAATGTCGACCTTCTGAAAAGTATGTTTATTCTAGATACAATTCACTTCATGTGTAATGAATCTAGAATATATTTAAATTTCACTTTTTGATTTCAGATCGGAGTGACAGCTGACTGAACCAGTCAGGCAACAGAATAAGTTTATCCTTTACGTTTAGCCTGGTCCTGACCAGGCTAAACGTAAAGGATAAATCTCCATGGTAACTTATGTCCCTCCACTTTTATGCAACCGGATCATGGCTAACGCAAGCCAGGATAACCGAAATATCCTAGGTTAATCCCTTATCTTAGTTTTATGCAATAGGCCCCTGGCTTGACAAAGCAGCCCCTTTACATCCTGGATTGGCGTTTATGCAACTGACTAATCCAAAGTGCCCAGGCTAGACTTTGTCAAGGCTGGCTTTATCAATCATCCTGGATGTCTTTATTCCACTTTTGTGCAATAGGCCCCTGGCGTGGGGATGCACGTTCTGTGAAATGTTTGCGTTGCTGCGCGTAATGTCGTGGGAGGAGATTCAGCTATAAAGAGTTGGAAGAAGAAGAAGAAGAAGAAGAAGAAGAAGAAGAAGAAGAAGAAGCAGCAATAGTATGGTGGATAACAATAATTACAGGTCCTCAATACTTGAGGACCTGCACTTAATTATAAGCAGCATTGCTACGTAGGTTGTAGGCCCTGGCCATGACATTTTCCACAAGGAACCATCAAGCTCCGCTCAGTAGAGAGAAAGGAATGTAGGTTCATGGCCAACTAGTGTATGTTTTTCTTCATGAAACTATGTAATTGTCTTTGAAACTATGACATTGTCTTTGATGTCTTTGTTTTCTATGTCATTCCGGCAGACCTACTTGGATGAATTTGCCTTCGGGAATGCAGTCTACACTGACCTATTCAGGAATCTGCAAATGGCATGTATTTTTTTCTATAAACTCTTTTGATTTCAACATTCAGCTAAAATGTAATCAAAAGGATCTTCGCTACAACTGTTACATAATTTGTGAATTGTCTGTCTGCTTCCAGGCTGTTAATGCTACTGGCACTGATATTCATTACACTGTTGATGATATTATGAGCACCTGGGTGCTGCAGATGGGCTTTCCTGTGGTTACCATAAACACCACAACTGGGTTTGTATCCCAGAAACACTTTCTCTTGGATCCAGAATCTGAGGTCACTGCTCCATCTCCCTTCAAGTATGTGCGCTTCATTTTAGTTTCTACCCCTGCCCCCTCAAGACAAATTAATTCATTATTTTTTGTGTCTGTCGTTAATAATATTGCTGTACTGACTACAGTATTCCAACTCATTTTATTATTACCGCAAAAAAGTAAATAAAAAGTTTTCTATATGAAATGTAACAATAGACTCGTTTTTTTTGTACAGCTATAGATGGATTGTCCCAATCACGTGGATGAAAAATGAAAACAACCAGACACTACAATGGCTTAAAGATGATGGTAGGATGTTAAAAGACCACCAATAACACTGTGATGTTGTACTGACAAATGAAAATACTCAGATTGACAGTTTGGTAAGTGGAGATAAAACATTGTAGGCCTTCATCGATGGCCTGGTAAGGTAATTATATATTTTCCTCAATTGCAAGATAGTCGGAGTATTAAAGAAAGAAGAAGATTTTTGGCGCTTTTCCACCGCATGGTATCAGCTCAACTCGACTCGACTCAACTCGCATTTTTGGCGTTTCCACCGCAATTTCATGGTACCTGGTACCTGCTAGCGGCTGCTTTTTTAGTATCACCTCGCTCTAGGGACCAAGCGAGCTGAGTCGAGCTAAAAGGTGACGTCGGCAGACGGCCGGCCGCTGATTGGCCAGAGACTACCGTCTGCCGGCTTCATTCTGTTGATTATTCCCCATGATTCTCAACAACTCTCCGGGACTTTTATGTGTATTTTGTCTCGCCGCGTGCAGCCTTCTTCGGCTCTCTTTCATTTGATTTGCATCACAGACCCGATTTTTTTCTCTCCATATATTCGCTAAGCTCACAGTTGTGTTGGCTGTTGTTGGGGAAGTTACTTTGAACATACGAGAGGAGACATAGCAGCTAGGCTAAATAGCCTATAGCAGCAAGCTGGGACAGACATGATAGCGAGCGATTACATTACAAGCCTCGGACTGCACTGATTACCTCAATAAAATATTCAGGCTGAGACACGGCTTGCATTTGAAAACACGTATCCTGAAACAAGCACTTAACAGTCAACTTTATCATGCCTGTGTTTACGTGCATAGGGATGTACGTGACGCATCCCTACAGCTGACTGTGTGGCAGTCACACATCAGGACACAAACCCTCCCTTTTAACGGCCCGTAGCAATATTCTTCTACTTCTTTTAGCAAACAGATACAAGGGGGTATTTCTTAAACATTTCTCATCCGTGTTTTTGGCGGTTGGTTCAGTTAATAGTGCAACAACTGCTCGTAATTTCTGCTTTGCTACTTGACTCCGGAGTTGGCTTTCAGCCCCTTACGACAACCCCGCCCACGTTCAGGAGGTACTATTTTCGGTGGAAAACGACCCGTGCTGCTACCAAACCAAGTTAAACTGAGTCGAGTTGAGTCGAGTCGAGCTACATTTGCGGTGGAAAAGCGCCATTTCATGCTTTGAAAGTGAAGATAATGAAATACAGCAATATAGGCAGCAGACAAAGAATAGAATATTGAAAATACATAAGACAGTGGGGTGTGGTGGTAACGTTCTAGTATATGTACACCATACAACAGACCTCAGTGATATACTGATATGAGTCTTAGTACGTTGGTATCCTCCCTGTTTCCAGGAGACTTGAGGCCTGGGGGAACAGATAGCTGACTGAAGCTCCGAAAAGCTTAGTGGCTGATTGAAGGTGTCACTAGGGGGACAGTCAGGCAGTTCTTCTTAAGCCCAGTTCAGACCAAAGATTTGCCTTGCAACTGCTTGCAACTGCAACTCCTTGCGATGAGACGTCTGAGACGTTCTAAAACTGGACCTTGCGATTTGACATGTTGAATCTTCTGCGACGCCTTGCAACGGCTTGCAATGCGCTGCAACGAGCAGTTCACACTGCTGCGATTTATCCCCCGCGACGTTCTAAAACCGTCTCGTCGCAAGCAGTTGCAAGGCGAATCTTTGGTCTGAACTTAAAACATTGAGGTCCACATCAGAACTCCTGATTAAGTAGGCATTCAAAATGATAAACCCACCTCAACAGAATGTAATTATGGTCCTTTAAAAGTGATGTACCGTCTCCTGACTTCACAGGAGTGATATAATGATTTGTTGGGCCATATATTGTTTTTACAGCTTTGCAAATATTATGCTTGTCATTTATATTGGCATTATACTCTTCAGCCTTTTTCACCTACCACAAATGTTTTGGGATCCGAGTAGTCCTCTTAACTTCCTACAGAGCTTTCTCCCACTGCTCCCTTGCAATACTGAAAGACGGATTTCTAATGGCGCTTTTCCACCGCAAATGTAGCTCGACTCGACTCAACTCGACTCGACTCAACTTGGTTTGGTAGCAGCACGGGTCGTTTTCCACCGCAAATAGTACCTGCTGAACGTGGGCGGGGTCGTCGTAAGGGGCTGAAAGCCTACTCCGGAGCAAAGTAGCAGAGCAGAAATTGCGAGCAGTTGTTGCACTATTAACTGAACCAACCGCCAAAAACACGGATGAAAAATGTTTAAGAAATACCCCCCCTTGTATCTGTTTGCTAAAAGAAGTAGAAGAATATTGCTACGGGCCATTAAAAGGGATGGTTGTTATCCCGATGTGTGACTCTGCCACACAGTCAGCTGTAGGGATGCGTCACGTACATCCCTATGCACGTAAACACGGGCATGATAAAGTTGACTGTTTAGTGCTTGTTTCAGGATACGTGTTTTCAAATGCAAGCCGTGTCTCAGCCTGAATATTTTATTGAGGTAATCAGTTCAGTCCGAGGCTTGTAATGTAATCGCTCGCTATCATGTCTGTCCCAGCTGGCTACTATTAGCCTAGCTGCTAGCTGCCCTACATGTCTCCTCTCGTATGATAAGTAACTTCCCCAACAACCAACACTGGGTGAGCTTAGCGAATATATGGAAAATAAATTCAGATCTGTGATGCAAATCAAATGAAAGAGAGCCAGAGAAGGCTGCACGCGGCGT
This sequence comes from Ammodytes marinus, assembly GCF_949987685.1. NCBI lineage: Eukaryota > Metazoa > Chordata > Actinopteri > Uranoscopiformes > Ammodytidae > Ammodytes > Ammodytes marinus. The sequence continues at coordinate 25,129,242 of NC_137234.1, read as the reverse complement.
AAATACACTCAAAAGTCCCGGAGAGTTGGGGAGAATAAACAACAGAATGAAGCCGGTAGTCTCTGGCCACTGATTGGCCAGACAATAGTCTCTGGCCAATCAGTGGCCGGCCGTCTGCCGACGTCACCTTTTAGCATCGGCTCAGCTCGCTTGGAACCTAGAGCGAGGCGATACCAAAAAAGCAGCCGCTACGTGGTACCAGGTACCATGAAATTGCGGTGGAAAAGCCAAAAATGCGAGTTGAGTCGAGTTGAGCTGATACCATGCGGTGGAAAAGCGCCATAAGGGTTATACGCTGCATCCATGCATATTTTCTAGCATGTCATGGATGGTGTCAGAGTTTTCATCAAACCAATCTTGGTGTCTCTTACTCTTGAGGCTGTCTGTTTGGCCTGCTGCGTCATAGAGAGCAGAGCTGATGGAGGTCCACTTCTGCTCCAAAGTGACTTTACAGACATATTCATCTCCTCCGGCTTCCCAGTAACGGAGATACAAAAATGATTTCTGACAAGCTTGTTCTGAAGGCAGGGGCAATTCAGCCGCCTCCTAATACATGCTTTACGCTGCATGGGAGGGCGTACTGTCATACGTTTCCACAAACATACAATGATCTATCCAGCAGTCTGCACCCCTCAAGCATGGGTGATGATAACATCACTGATGTCACAATGTCAAATATTAACATGGTCAATCAGGTGCCAGTGTTAGGAGCGAGGGTGTATCAAAGAAGTTTGTATTTGTTCTTCTGTTGGAAAAGTGTATTAGTTATTGTCAGGTTGTGCTCAAAGCACAGAGTGATTAGTCTCATGCCATTTGCAATAATCTGACCAAGTATCTGCCAAGTACTTAATTCCATACCCTGTTGTTCTCATGCATTAAATTCCCTGCAAAAAAAAGAGAATCTTATCAGCCTTAGGGATCCTACCAAGAACTTTGTCAAGTGATAAGTAAAACTTATCCTTGTCCACACTCTCAGATGGAAGGATTGGTGCATAACTATTTCTGACAAGGGGGATACGGAAGGGGTAGCCTTTCCAAAAGAATGTGCAGCCCGTCACTTCTATAGGGAGGCCAAGGTTTAAGTCATACACCTTTACCGGGCTTGGTCAAATTCTTCTCCTCCACCAGCAGCTAGCTCACATCAATCAGGCTGTGCAACAAAGCAGTGCCAGCCTGCAAACAGAAGCTTGGGTCTTACCTGAGCTCTCCTATGCACACATAGGTATGTTTTTTTGCACAATTATAATGACAACTGTGACTCACTTTTATTTGTAGCCACAATTGATGCAATGAAGACTGAGCCACTAGGGTCTGACTGGGTACTGGCCAACCTCAACGTGGTGGGTTATTACAGAGTCAACTATGACCAGAAAAACTGGGACAGACTCCTTAATGTTCTGAACACCAACCATCAGGTGAGAAACAACTGTCTGATGATAGGTGATATTGTGTGACCTCTGCTTTCCTACTTTCTTATTATGTGGAATGATCCAACTTGTTTTCAGTTGTAGTAACATGGTCTTTGCTCTTGCTCTCAAGCTAATTCCAGTGATCAACAGAGCTCAATTGGTAGATGATGCATTCAACCTGGCCAGGTAAGTTGAATTAATAGTATCAGACATAAAAGATGAATGTAATGAAGAGAATGATCATCTGATTACTGAAGTAAAGAAAAAATATTTTCACTGGTTTGTAGGGGTGTAACAAGTGTACATGTATTCGTACCGAACCGCACAGGCCGTACCGTACCGAACTGCACCGCAATACATAATTATGGTGTAAATAGCGTCAAGATGACGTAAATATGCCATATGTTCAGGCTTGTTTTGATTGCTGTGCAGAACTTGTACTTTTATTTAAGAAGTATTTTATTTATTGGACCTTGGTTGTTTGCAGCAGTATTTTCTTTTCTATACTGAAAAATACCTGCAATTGTAGTTAATGCTGCACACAGTTTTTTTCTGCATTTTTCATCTTAACTGAGAACCGTACAGAACCGAACAGTGACTTTTGTGTACCGTAACACCCTTAGTGGTTTGTAACCTTCACTAAAGCCAAAAGTAAGGGTCCAGGCAGCGACATCATCGGTGCTACATTAGTTTTCAGGGTGTATAGGGAAAACAGTAGTAATGTATTGAAATTCCAGATTCTATGAGTAAAGGCGCAGCTCCTGGGTTTATCCCATACGCAAATGCGTAGCACTGAACATTTTTTAGTTCCTGCCCAGCACCAACATTGTGGGCTAGGGGTGTGCGGAGACGTCATTATCTGTATCTGTATCTGTATCTGTTCAACCAACAAAATTATCTGTATCTGTATCCGGATACACAACAAGAAGTGGGCGTGGCATATACCGGAAGTTTATTTTACATTTGACTGCATTAACCCTTGTGTGGTGTTCGGGTCTGTGGGACCCATTTTATTTTTTATCAAAAGAAAAAATTATACTATTAATTATAATTTCAAACTGAGACTCATTGGCCTTGGCTCATTTACTGTGAAGAACATATATCAGAAAAATTATTTGGTCAACACACACTGTACACCTTATATTACATTCAGGATGTTCGGGTCTACTGGACCCAGGGCTAATACAAGTGTAGAAATTGTAGGTTTTGGAAGAGAGAGAAGGTTTTAAAGATGATATATAGTTAGAGGTGTCTGAATGTGAGGATCACTCACTCTCTCATGATCATTACTCATCATAAACTGCTCATCAGGAAATTGAACAATCTGAAACTGGAAAAAACATGTCGGCTACTGCTGTATTTTTTATATCTCTATCTCTCCCTATCCCTCTTTTTTTTACATTTGTTTTACTAAACTAAGATTTAGGAACAATTTGTATCAACGTAGGCCTATGTGCCAATCTCATAAACCCTAAATAATATCTTAGCCTTTCCACAAAGCCATATGAGATTTTAATGTGTCAAGTTTGCAATTTCCGATTTTATTGTATGGGTCCTGAAGAAGGCCCCATATGTTTGCTCGTGGCTCTGAAAATAGCCGAGGTAGTGCTACTCAGTCTCGCTGATGAAATATGGGAGCAGATGACTCGCTCTTTTACTGTATGTGCTAAATGCGCATTTGGGGTTAACCCAATAGTGAAAGCCTTAAAGTGCGAAGCCTATACAAAATAGAATATACAGTATTTGATTCATGCTTCCCAGTATATTTATGAGGGTATATAATTATTTTGCCAGTGAGGGGTTAAACTAAAATATGTGAAAACTATCAATTAATGATCAATATGTTGAAGGATATCCCAATTCATTTTCACAATCTTGTAATCTTAAGGGCAAAGATCATTTCTACAGTGCTGGCCCTCAGTACCACTAAGTACCTGAACAAAGAGAGAGATTATATACCATGGGAGTCGGCCCTGAACAACCTGGACTTCTTCTACCTCATGTTTGACCGCAGTGAGGTTTATGGTCCCATGCAGGTATATTTCTTTCAGCCAAACATACTAGAATATAAATTAAAAGAGCCAAAACAAAAGTTGGTCATCTTTTATCTGATAAAATTATTTAATTGTCAAATTTTCCTCTCTGTCTTCCTTGTTTTTAGGATTACCTGAAGAAACAGGTCACCCCTCTGTTTAATTACTATAAAAATATAACTGACAATTGGAGCAAGGAACCAGCTGGACACATGGACCAGTGAGTAAGGAGAAATACATAGACATCAATTGTTCTGGAGATTATACTTTTTCAGATGGACTATAACTAAATAATTTTATTTCAAAATTAGACAGTTCAACATGAAATAACTGTGCTACAAAAATATAGGGAAAAACCCCATAAGGACCCAGTGTTTAATTTTCATGAAAGTTAGTACAGTTGTTTACTCAAAGACAACAATATTATCTAATTTTATTATCCAGCCTTGTTAGCATTACTTCAGTAAAACACGAGCTAAGTTTGGCAAATCGCTTGTTACTATTGCTCCTTTTAGAATACTTCACAAATACCCCTGTTTTACTGTTCCCACTAATACTCTACATGTTGTCTTCTAATATTCCTTCTTCCTCATTTTGCTCCTTTCTCAGGTATAATCAGGTGAATGCTATTAGCTTGGCTTGCAGGACAGGCCTCGAAGAATGCCAAAAACTGACCAAGTCATGGTTCGATAAATGGATGGACTCCGACATCAATGAGTGAGTGTGTACATCATCTCAATGTGTAACTTTTTTTCCCCATCCAATACAACAATTACTATTTACTATACTTTAAATGCAATTATATTTCCTTTATCACTGTAATGGACTTTAAAGATGTCATCATTTTTCAGGATTCACCCCAACCTGCGATCTACTGTGTACTGTAACGCCATTGCAGCAGGTGGCGCTAAAGAGTGGGAGTTTGCTTGGGGAAAGTTTAGGAATGCCACTATTGCTACTGAAGCTGAAAAACTCCGCTATGCCCTGGCCTGCACGAAACAACCCTGGCTGCTCAACAGGTGTAGCTACAGACTGTCCAGTTAATACTGCTATATATTATACTACATTTTATAGTAATGTTATACATGTACACTTTTCAGGTACCTGCAGTACACTCTGAATCCAGAATTTATCCGAAAGCAGGATGCTACCTCCACCATTGTCTACATTGCCAACAATGTGATTGGTCAGTCTCTGGTGTGGGACTTTGTCAGGGCTGAGTGGTCATACATTTTCACCCAGTGAGTACAACAAAATACTTTTTAGTTGCTTACTCCAATGCATTCCCATCAAACATGAGAAACGTCCTTAGATCTGTATTCTATAACTCGAGTCTGCTCAGAATAAGAATTTCTCCATAACATGACAATTTAAAAGGTGCTGAAATGGCTTTTACAGTTCTGAGTAAAAAGGTTGTTATGGATTAAAAAAGTCAGAATTCAAGCTGAATCACAGTCACATAATACAATATCCATTTTAACATAATCACCAGAGCATATAGGGAGTTACAGCAATGTTTACTATCTGTGACTGCTTTTATTTACCAAGTGTGCTCAGTGTAATTCTGCCTTATATGAACTTTAATTGTTGCCCCTCATGAACCGTGCAGCCCCTCCACCCCCTTTATAGCATAGGCTTGATATCATGGCTGTTGAGAGGATGTTTCAGTGGTAGTTTGTGTTCTTTTTCTCCAAATAAATTATATACTTGTTTTAGCTCCCATATTTTAAGTACACATTACATAAAATATACCCTTTATTTATTTTTCAGATTAAAATAAAGGTATTTGGTGTGACTTCAAATCAAATCTCAGGCAATCGTCTGGATCTGTGTGACCATGGTCATTCATCTAATTTGATTCGGCTTTATTCAGAGACCTTTTAACTAAATGTAATTTAGTCTCTTGTTATTCAAACAGAGCAGGATGTAAAATTCCTGTCTCCTTGTTTAACTGTGCCTTTTAGAAAATACAGCGTACTTTACAGTTGGCATTTTAATTCTAAATGACAGGAAAAAGGACCCTGCTCACCTGTAAACAATTAATATTGATTTGGTAATCTGTTATCTCTTTGCTTTGTTTTACATCAGATATGGCGGTGGCTCCTTCTCCTTCTCCAACCTCATCAACGGAGTCACTAATCGCTTTTCCACTGAATTCGAGCTTCAACAGGTTAGATATTTCAGTCCCTTTTTTCACGTAATTAATTGGGTTTTTTCAGTAGTGATTTTGCCCAGTTTTAGATACAACTTTTTATCTCTTTCTCCATGGACTGAGCAACTGCCACTGCAAGCTACCATAACTTGGCATGGCTGGTCTGTGAAACAAACTGAATTTCTCCACATTTTGAATTGTTCAACATTGGGCCCTAGTAAGAGCAATACCTAACGTATATTTAAAAGGGATTGGAGGGTTGTATCTTTGTCCAGCCTTTCCAAAACCAAAACCAACAAATGTTGTACAGTAGATTAAGTTGTGTGTCACAAGGTTTCCATATGATATGGGAGATGCCTGACTGTCCGGCAGGCCTGTGGATCAGCAGGTTTCTCGCTATACATCATGGTTAACAAGATTTGTTGTTTCAAACCTTGATTTCATATAGAAGGGTCAGTTACCAACTAAGTAGTGGTGTTTTGAATTTGTGTGTCACTGTGAATTGCACTGTGAGACACTAATGTAGATAAGATGAACATAAGTAGAAAGAGACATACCATCTTATTATTACTGTAAATCTGCTCTCATACTTATTTTTCTTTTCTTAAGGCGAGACACCCCAGGTGAATAGGGATTTTTTTTTTAACTTATAGATATCATCATGAAACTTTGCCAGTTGATTACTGACACTAACACAATTATTTTTTGTATTACATGTTTTTCTTTAATATTTTATTAAATATGCAAATATGGCAATATTTAACCAATTATGCGTAAATTTGGGTCATTTTTCGAGAAAAATTTTGAGATGTTGGATAAAGCCAGAGTTAAAATCTCTATTTTATTTTAACCACATATTAGTTTCTAAAGTTTTTACACAACAGATTTTGGATACAGCCTTTTTTCATTTAATAAATCAAAAAAGACTATGTACATGTCTTAAGGTACGAACACACTGCACATCGCCGCGCGGCGAGTTTACATAGAAAGTCAATGTATTTCGAGCGCCGCCGCGCGAATCGGCGGCCGGTGGCCGGCGGCCGGCGGCGAGCGGATCGCGCGGCCAGGGGCGGCGCGGCGCGGCGCGAATGCTGCGGCCACCGCAGAAGTTGAAAATATTGAACTTTTCGCCGCCGGCAGCGCTGCGATAGCCAATCAGCGTCGTTGAGCTCCTCCCGACATCACTCGGGTGAGTCTGCTGAGCTACAAGACACGTGAAACCTGGCTGGCGGTGCAGTCGGGAAAGGAGGGATGAAGGGAAAAAAGAAGGAAAAGACAGAGAGAGAGAGAGAGAGAGAGAGAGAGAAAGTTCCAACACATCGATAAAATGTATGACAGCAGTTCAATGAGACACCTTTTAGTAAAAGGAGCAAGGAATAGACTCACATTATAGAAGAGAGAAGGAGAGAAAGCCAGGCAAGATGTACTGCAGATGAGTGAATATGCAGAGACAATAAAAACTAAATACGACAACTGACACTTCCAAACATTTCCCTAAACATCTGAAAATCTGTTTGGGTTTTCTCTACATGTTGATATGCCGGCGTGAATGTATATGCACGGCCATCGATACATATGTGCGTGTGTGTGTGTGTGTGGGCGGGTTGTGTGTGTGTGTGTGGGCGCATGTGTGGGTGTGTTTACGAAGCTTGGGTGGCAGGTGGCGGGGAGAAATGTGAGAGGTGCAGTGAGACCAATACAAGGGCCGATGGCAGAGATGATGAAGGCAGAATAGCCTACTTCAGAGACGCTCCCAACAAAAACAAATCAGTGAGGATGACGACGATGATGAGAGAGATGTAAATAGCGGGAAGAAACTGGGCGTGCACATTCAATGAGTCATCGGGCGGCGGCCGGCGGCGGACACAAATGAGCCAAAATGACCACGCGGCGCGGAACCTGCGATTCGCGCGGCCAACCGCCGCGCCGCGCTGTGCAGTGTGTTCGCACCTTGAGAAATGCATTTTCGGCATGTTTTTAGGAGGAAAATGTATCATAAATCAGACAATTAACAATATATTAACAAATCCTTGTGTAAAAACCTTTAAAATAGTGCTATGAATGATCATAAAAAGTTTGGTTGATGTCAGTGGTCTAGAAGTTGAGATATCTTTCGCAGAGTATTGGAAAAAGCTCATTTTGAGAAAACGGCCGTTAAAGATAAAAACGTGAATTCTGCTGACAATCACTGATTATAGCTAGAGTAATTTATTGAATTAGGCCCTACACCCCTCAATGCCATATAGGCCTACCACTGCTTAACATATATAAACCATAGCATAGTAACATTTACATCCACATGCTAATTTAAACGTGGTTAATTCATTATTAGCCACTGTCTGTCAACCTGCTCCTGTCGGCACAGACGCTCTCTCTCCCCACCATCTCCCCTCTGATCGTCTGACAGTCTGTGTCTCTCCGACGTGATCGGCGTGATTTACATGTCTTTAACACTTCTCCCCTTCAAATGGCGATCATGTAATGTCCGTAGCCAATTAATTAAGTATTTTTTTGTCTTGGTTTGGCATATTTTCGACGTTTTTCCCATTTTATTTTGTGATTTTCGAGCTACCCGGGGCTAGCATCACGTGATGCGTTTTAGCGAATCACATCGTCAGAAATGTGCATTAGCCAATGAGGTCGCTTTCTGATACAAAGGAAATTACCATATTTGGATCAGATAACGTTGTTCTTGAGATTCAGAGCTTTCCAACAGTACAATGGTTATTATGATTCATACAGCGGTCGCGGTGTGTTACGTTAGAATGCTCACTTTTGACGAACTTAGGAGCAAAATACAGACGCAAGCAGTCAAAGTTTAGTAAAATAAACACCTAAAACGTATATTTTGGACCTTTTATCCATACTAGTATGAAAGAAGACATGTTATGGAAGCTAAATAGACAAAAATCTCAAAATTGACCAGTGCTCAAAAAAACCATGTTTTGCCTGCCGTGTCTCGCCTTAATATTTATTCTAGCACTTGTTGGAATCACATGAGTGTAAATATTGTTGTACTCGAGGGGATGTCTTTTCACCTGGGGCCTGTTTCACGTTGCTGGTTTTACATACTCTGAGTTTAATCCTGCGCTATGAGTTGATGAGCAACTCTGGGTTTTCGGTTTCAGAACAGTGGATCAGCATTGGGTTTATCAACTCTGAGTATGTTCACTCTGAGTTGAGCGTGTGCGTAAAAGCCATCGTCAATGGATCGCTGATGACATGATTCACCATGGAAACAGGCGAAACAAATGCTTGATCCTCCCACTTCCCATAAAAGAAAAGAAAACCTCTCCGCTCCTCCCACTAGAGTTAGAAATATTAAAGAATGAGCTTACGGTATGGAGAAGAATTAACGGGGATATTATCTCATAACTCTGATCTAATCACCTCTGCAATACAGAAAAAAACGGGGCAAACAAAAGAGCATCATTGCTTCCGTATGAGAAGCAATAGGTCCTAGTCTATTTTAAGAATTACCGTAAATTACGCATATCAGCGGCAGCAAAAGTGTTAAGATGGGGCTGCACAGCGTTGCTGACAGTGTTTTATATTTGCTGTATTGTGTAGGCAAGCTATAATACTACTGGGCTACTGTGCAGTAAATACACTGTCGCTTCTTTCAAATGGGGAGTGAAAGACATTAACGTCAGACAAATTAGGTGACAGTTTCCATTGTAGAGCCTGATTTATTTATTACCAGATCCCTTGTCCTCTAGTGATCACATTTTAAATTATTAAATTATTTCTATATCCATATTAGGCTATTTAACGAGGCTTGTCTGTGACTTTGTGATCACGCAAGTGAACAGTAACGACCGCGTGCAGCCGCAGAATTACATTTCAACCTGAAATCTGTTCAGTGGCACAGACGTTAAAAAACTCCTGTTCATAAAAGAATAAATAATCAGATACATACAATAAAATAGGTTTATTAAAGGTGCTGTAAGCGGAATGGTTCTTTTAGCTAACTTCCTGTCAGTTACTGCAGTTAGCGGTCCCCTCGCTCGTCCCTACGTCACCACATTAATGCACTGCGGTCTTCAAGCAGCGAGTTATCTAGCATCATCTCAGATCCATAAGTGTGATAAAACATGATAAAAACCATCAAAACAGACATTGGGAAGGATTTTTACCTGCTCCGCCATTGTATGTGAATAAACATTCACCCATCTGTTGCTCTGCGGGGGCACCGGCAGTGAGACGGGTGCCGGTTTGTAGCGTTCTTTATTCTGATTGGATACTACTTTCGGGATCCCAGAACAATTTAATTTGCCGATTACATGCGTGCACAATATATAAGTGATCACTGTTTGAATATAGAGTGATTTAATACGTATATTAACCTAAATATATCGCTCACTTCACCTTTAATCTGAATGTAGAGCATGTTTGCTATATGTAAGGTTGCCGAGGGCTGAGAACAAGGCTACTGATCAGATAAATGATCGATCAAACGTAAAATCATCAGGAAATGATAAAAACATCCCGATGGAGATTTCTATGTAGTGATTTTGCTTCAGTCCGAGCTGCAGTGTAAAGTGAAAACAATCTCAGAGTAGATCAAATCACCTATCCAGCAGGTTAGGCCCACGGTGTATGTTGCCGCAGAAACTGACTCTCGGTTACGCTGAACCTGCTACCTGAAACGGAAAACCAAGAGTTTCCACTAACTCAGAGCAAACAAACTCTGGGTTGCCTCATAACCAGCTACCTGAAACAGGCCTCTGTACTGTTTGAGATTTTGGATATGTAGGGGTTTTACTGTGTTATGTAAATGAGAATCAAAAAAAGGTATAAAGTAAAAGATTTTATTAAATTTATGATATATACAGTTCAAGTAGGTCAAATTGTGTCTACTCTAGTCGGACTCGAATTAAATAGTAATTTGACTCTGGTCCTATACTTGTGATTTAGATCAACAGACACCTGCCTCTTTGTATTGCCCCTGTAATTTTTTGTTGTCTGACTTGTATATGGCTATTTTGTTTGTTTTTATAGCTGAGGCAGTTCAAGGCAGATAACGCTGAAGTTGGTTTTGGATCTGGAACCCTGGCAGTGGATCAGTCTATTGAGAGAACCATTGCCAACATGAAATGGATCTCAGACAACAAGGAGAGTGTTCTGAAGTGGTTCGAAGCTGAAGCAGAACCCTAATGATGCATTGTGCTTTCTCTGAATTTACTTTTAACCTAATGCAATTTTAAAACTGTCAATTTAGTTTTCCATAAAAAATCAATCTTGCTTGAAGGAAGAGGTTGTCCACACTTGAAAGCAAATTTACCCTAGCTCTGCACTCAAAAAAATAAGTTGTTGAATTTACTTAATACAGTTATGTCAATGTTTTCCACACAACTGAGTTAAGTTAGATATAATTGAAAATTATGATTAAAATGGAATCAACTCACTTGTGTGCAACCAACTTAACTAGGTTAAGTACATTCAACATAACATGGCTACATTTGCCTTAATTAACTGTGTGTAATACCAACAAAGATAATCATTATACTGACTTAACCCACTTACGTTAATATGACTCAACTTTATTAAGCAAGACTAACTTAACCTCACATTGTAGTTCCAACTTAACTTACATACACTGTAAGAAATTTCCCTGGAAAAAAACATTAATCAACTGGCAGCAGGGTTGCCATTTTAATACTGTTAAATGAACATTATTGTACTGTCACTAAAATTGACAGGATTATACTGTTAATGAAAAAAGGGATGAACCTGGACTAAATGTTTGTTATGTTGCTGTTTGCACCGTGAGTGAAGGGGATGTTATATTTCATTGGGCAGATGTGTTTCATTCCATAAGTAAGTTTACTATGTCCCCTATTTGTTCAAATGCTAAACACAGAGAGCAGCTTCTGTTTGTTACTTCAAGACACTTGTCACAATATATCAAGTTCAATGGAATGATTAATTTATATTGCAAATTGTCTCCTGAGTTGAACTAGGGATCTTGCTTAAGATTTCCACAAACCGTTTGTTATAACCAAAAATAACGGTTAGTTCACACAGAAATGTTTTATTTAAACAAAATGCATAGTGACGTAATGGAGTGAAACATCCCCTTTACTGAGGGTGCAAATAGCAACATACCAAACGTTTAGTCCAGTGCAAGTCATTGTGGGAAAGGGGGCGTCTCTACAATACACTTTGTTGTGCTTACTTGATTTATCGAAGGCAATCCGTTTCCTTCATTCTACTGAGTAAACATAACTTCAGACTAACTTGGTTTAATTATGTTAACTGCACTTTCCATTTCCAAGTAAATATAACTCAACTTTAAGTAAACTTAACCAGAGGATATAAAGTAAACAACACTTATTAGTTAAGATGTGGATGGATGAGGATTAATGAAGAAAATTGTATAAGCTTCACATGTGCAGGCAGCTCATGTCAAGTTGTCCATTCTAAGTTTGATGGTAAATTAACAGCAAAGTTCAGTATTTTTGAAAAACATTACCATTCCGTAACATAACAGCAAAGGACTGTCATTTAACAGACTGCCTTTTATATTAACAGTTATGGCGACGTTTGAATTTCTTGCTCCCGATGTCCACGTTCACGAGCATGCGCAATGCTGGCCAACGGCAACACATCTAGGACAATCGTTGTGTGTTCAGTCTTGATTGTGCGATTCACTCAAAACTGTTACTTTGTATTTACTCAACTGGCGTTCTTTGGTTTTAAGAAGTCTTACATTTAAGTGAAACCAACTGAAGTGGGTTACGTTTTAAAAGCCAACACAGACATGTTAATTAAATTTGACATAAAAACATTAATTAAATTCAACAGCTCACTGAGTTCACTTTTTTGAGTGTGCTTGACAGTCCAGAAAAGATTTTCTGTCTTTTTTTCTAAACCTTTTTGTACGTTAGTTTGATTCAAATTAAGAAAAAATTCAAAATGTATTTAAAATGATGGTGGTAGAGAAGAAATTAAATGTAGGTACTTCAAGTTAAATGGACCTGAGTGGACTTAGGTAAGGAAGCTTTTTTTCTGTTATTTTTTATTAATTGTTTATGTGATAGGTATACTCCTGAAATTACAAAATTATTTAAATTATTTTTGATGATAATTCAGAATAGTTGTTGTTATACTTATGTGCATGTTTTGACTTGTAATGCAAGGATAATACATTAGTGATGTTGCCATCACAAAACAACTAGAGAGCCTTTCGTTCTTATCAACTCAAAATAGACAGAATTTTTGTACTGTACTTTTGTCTGTATTCACCTTTTTTCTTTTTCTTTTTTTAAAATATTGTTTTGGAGGGTATACCCCTTGACATGAAGCATCTCCATTTGGAGGGGGTCTTCAGACATCAACAGAGGAACCAAAAATACAAAAGTGATATAACAATGATTGAACAGAACAGAGACAGACGACTAAAAAGCAACACTCAATGCATCAATCTATAAAAGGTCAATTATATTAGATTCCATTTATGGTCATTACAAAGTAAACTGAGTGCAATGCAACTAAATGAAGGTGGGTCTCACTAGAGTGCAAACAGCAGTTAGTTATATGCATATGCAGCTACACTCACCGGCCACTTTAATAGGCGCAGCGGTTCATTTTCTTGTTAACACATATGACTAATCAGCCAATCACATGTCAGAAATTCAATGCATTTAGGCATGTATACCTAGACAGGACAACTTATTGAGGTTGAAACCGAGCAACAGAATGGGGAAGAAAGGGGTTTTAAGTGACTTTGAACATGGCAATGTTGAGGGTGCCAGGAGGGCTGGTATGAGTATTTCAGAAACTGCTGATCTACTGGGATTTTCACTCTAAACCATCTCTAGGGTTTACAGAGAATGGTCTCGTTGAAGTCAGAGGTCAGTGAAGGATGGGCATACTGGTTCAAGATGATAGAAAGGCAACAGTAACTCAAATAAACACTTGTTATAACCAGGGTATGCAGAATACCATCTCTGAGCGCAAAACACGACCAACCTTGTAGCAGATGGGCTACAGCAACAGAAGACCCCACCGGGTTCCACTCCTTTCAGCTAAGAACAGGAAACTGAGGCTACAATTCTCACAAGATCACCAATATTGGACAATAGGAGATTGAAAAATCATGCCTGGTCTGATGAGTCTCGATTTCAGTTGCGACATTCAGGTGGCAGGTTCAGAATTTGGCGTAAACAACATGAAAGTATGGATCCATCCTGCCGTGTACCATCAACCATGCCATGTTCAAAGTAACCTAAACCCCTTTTCTTCCCCATTCTGATGCTTGGTTTGACTTCAGTACATTGTCTTGACCACGTCTAAATGCATTAAATTGCTGCCATGTGATTGGCTGATTAGCTTTTTGTTTTTATAAGCCATTGAACAGGTGTACCTAATAAAGTGGCCGGTGAGTGTATATACGTATGTATATTGACACACACACACACACACACACACACACACACACACACACACACACACACACACACACACTCACACACTCAGTTGAATGTGTGTGGAAAAAGCCAGATATACTTGAGAAATGAGGCATTTGTACTTGCATGAGCACTTAAACTAACACGATAATCATGGTTATGATTTGATTTGTTTTGTATAGTTATTTGTTTTTCCTTCAAAACTATTTGTATCTTTACCCTAGTCTGTTTTTAGGATGAGAAGGGTGAGAATGCTGCAATGTATATTTATGCAGAAAAACATATTCATGTTCAGCTGCATTCCAACAGCAAAACATATACAGTACATTTGTGTGGTTGTGTTGAAGTGTGATTGTTAAAGGAGCTAAGTTGCTTTGGACCTCAGCTGATGATCTTTTTGACAGCTGCATCGCTATATGCAATGTAGTCCAAGAATGAAATATCTCAACACCTTGCATTTGAAATGCACGCGTAGGAGCCGCCACAAGAGTTGGGAATTACTATTGATCGTGGCCAGACCCTCTATCGTTCTAGATATGGGTCTGGATTTCCAGGCTACTGGATAACAGCAAAGTGGCAAAAAAGAACTTGAAATAAATAGTTCATTGAAATAATCTAATTAAATTATATATGAAAAATAAACCAGATGTTCTTCAAAGTAATACAAGATAATGCTCCCTGATAAAAAATAAAAAAATATATCGGCAAGTGATTCAGGAAACATTACTTAAATTACTTGATGACGATCTTCATGACATCCCCAGTTATGTGTCCTGCTGAAGTCCATTTACACACAAATAGATAGGACCCTCTGTCTCTATAAACATATTGGCCTATGATGCATTACTGTCTCCATAGACAGCAGCTTACATGTTCAAACAGCGCCACCATCCCTTTGACTTAGTGCTGTGGCTGTAAATGGTACTGCAGCCAGTCCCCTGTGCAGTTGTGATGAGCGTTCAATTCTGTGAGATACATCAGGGTAGCCTGGAAATCCTGACCCTGATATCTTGAACGATAGAGGGTCTGGCGACGATCAATAGTAATTTCCAACTCTAGGGGCGGCTCCTACTCGTGCATTTCAAATGCCACTGCACGCAGTTGGATAGCACTACAACCAATCAGAGCGATGCACAAGTGACGTAAGCCCCGTTCGTTTAGCGAACAGCTGTTAAACTGTTCAATTAAACGTTTGCCGTTGTCGGTCGGCAAAACAGAACATTCCACTTACTTGCTAGTGAAAGCTATGAGTCCCGTCTTCCAATTCGTTAAGGGTCGAGGCCAAAGCAGTCTCAAACTCACACAACATATCCGCAGCCATCTTTGATGTTTACTATCACAGCTTCGACGTCGCATGCACGTCACTGTCGTCATCCGGTTACGTCCTCCCCAGAGCACCATATAAAGGGCTCTGGCGCGCCCATATTAGATAGAACCAATTGAAACGTTATACCAGATTTCTGGTATTCTTGATAAGCTTCAACGGAGGGTGTCCAGACCAACACGCGCAGCAAATTTAATTTGCCTGCGCCTAGTGGCAGGTCTGGGAATGCCAGGCTAACATCAGGGGCCTTTTGCATAAAACTAAGATAAGGGATTAACCTAGGATATTTCGGTTATCCTGGCTTGCGTTAGCCATGATCCGGTTGCATAAAAGTGGAGGGACATAAGTTACCATAGAGATGTATCCTTTACGTTTAGCCTGGTCCCGACCAGGCTAAACGTAAAGGATAAACTTATTCTGTTGCCTGATCGTCTGTGTAATGCTTTAGTTTTAATAACCTATTTTAAAGTACCATATAAAAGACTGCATTGTCATTTAGTTAAATAGTTCTTCTTTTTTATTATTTAACCTGAACCATTTGTAATAAACTTAATTATAATTACATTAAGATGAAATGATATAAATTATAATGATTTATGTGATAGTCTGTTCATATTGCAGGCTATATTTATACAATTGATTATCGATGGCAGATAACGTTGCAAATGTGGGTCAAATAAATTCACTTTGTACTTATAACTATATCGAGGTGCATCTAAAACAAAATTAAATATCAATGAAAGTTTCCTTTTTTCTGTAATTTAATTCAAAAAGTGAAACTTAAATATATTCTAGATTCATTACACATTAAGTGAAATTAATCTAGAATAAACATACCATTCAGAAGGTCGACATTTCTGATTGGTTGTATGCAATATTCTAATATTTTGAGATAGGCTACTGGATTTTTTTTTCCATGATCAATCAATCATCCAAAAAGAAGGCCTGACATATTTCACTTTGTGTAATGAATCTATGAAAGTTTCACTTTTTGAATAGACTTTCCATGATATTCTAGTGATGTTACGTCCGACACGGAAGCCCCGAAGCCTGTGTCGCGCAAAGGGGGCGTGTCCAGATGAAGCCTGTATCATTTGGCCAGTAAGATTCGACACATTCACGGGGCTTCATCACACCATCACAATGATATTCTATTTTTGAAATGCACCTGCAGACTGCTCACTGTCAACTATTTTATCATAAAACAATGCAGGGACAGCAAATTTAGTTTGCAGAGATGACATTTGCTGTATGAAATGAACTGCCCCCTGACTTACGGTTTAAATTAGCAAGGCATTGTGGGAAAATGGGCCGTCTTTTACATTTTTACATCAGTAAATCTGTGTTCGATCTCTGGGTCTACTTCTGAAAGCTGTGGGCTGGCACTTAACAGAATTACTTACACCTGGCTTGACAAAGCGGCCCCTTTACATCCTGGATTGGCATTTATGCAATTGACTAATCCAAAGTGCCCAGGCTAGACTTTGTCAAGGCTGGCTTTATCAATCATCCTGGATATCTTAATTCCACTTTTATGCAATAGGCCCCAGGTCGGCAAGAGGTGAAATTCAAAAATAACAGAATGATAAAACAATCTGATGGCTCATGTATCCAGCAGACAAAACAACTAAACAGTAGTGCAATGACAGCTGTGGATAGGAAACATAGACTATGTGTTTAGGCTCATCAGACACCTCAGCGAATAAAAAAGTTTAGCGAGATCGTGATGTGTAGCTGCTCACTTTGAAACACTCTTCTCCTTTTTTATTTATTACATTTTTATTTTATAGACTACATCACGGAACTTGGAGATGTGTGTAGCCTATAATAGGCCTATGTCTTTTTCTTTCTTTTTAAGCAACCTGGCATTGAAATTAGCCTAGGCCTAGCCTATATGTTCAACAACGAACCTCGTTGTATGCAAAACAGCTTACCACTTCAAAAGGTTGATTTTAAAATTTCACAGTGATTTTTCTTTAAGGAAATAAATCGCCCATGAATCAGTCGGGAAGAAGACAAGGAAATATATTCCTTCCCTAACCATTCAATTTAGGCTACATATAGGCTATTCGAGGGGAGACATGTAGGGCAGCTAGCAGCTAGGCTAAATAGTAGCCAGCTGGGACAGACATGATAGCGAGCGATTACATTACAAGCCTCGGACTGAACTGATTACCTCAATAAAATATTCAGGCTGAGACACGGCTTGCATTTGAAAACACGTATCCTGAAACAAGCACTAAACAGTCAACTTTATCATGCCCGTGTTTACGTGCATAGGGATGTACGTGACGCATCCCTACAGCTGACTGTGTGGCAGAGTCACACATCGGGACAACAACCATCCCTTTTAATGGCCCGTAGCAAAATTCTTCTACTTCTTTTAGCAAACAGATACAAGGGGGGTATTTCTTAAACATTTTTCATCATCCGTGTTCTTGGCGGTTGGTTCAGTTAATAGTGCAACAACTGCTCGTAATTTCTGCTCTGCTACTTTGCTCCGGAGTAGGCTTTCAGCCCCTTACGACAACCCCGCCCACGTTCAGGAGGTACTATTTGCGGTGGAAAACGACCCGTGCTGCTACCAAACCAAGTTGAGTCGAGTCGAGTCGAGTTGAGTCGAGTCGAGTCGAGCTACATGTGCGGTGGAAAAGCGCCATAAACCTAGCCTACATCCAGGGCTGCCTTTACCTGCCACTAGGCCCTGGGGCTGAGAGGTTTCGTAGGCCCCCCCGGGTGGCGGTCTTACAATACAGATGCGTTAAAGCCATGTTTGTCTACACCACAATATCTCTATTGATGAAATACAAAATCACTTAAGGTAACATGTAAATAACCCCCTCCTGGTCTAATGACTTTTAATAACCAAACACACATGGTTGGTTACAGTGTTTTTCCAAGTTATTGAGGAGACAGCGGTGGGGTCCCAGGACCTTTTAGGGGGAAGAAAAATTTGAACCTTTTAAAGTAAAATGCATCAATCTGGTGCACTTTGAGAATAAAACTAAGGCTAAATCAACTGTGTCCAATGTGAGCTATTTTCTGGAATAATTTGGAGACACAGAAATACCAAAAAGCAGAAACAAAAATATACAGGTTTAAAAAATCCAGTCATTCAGCATTCCAATTTTTTTTTAAATAATCCCTGTTTATCACAAAGCTACTTCTCTCTTTGAACTCTTTGTTTTGTTTTTAATGGCTCAACTCAATATAGGCCCTTGACCTGCGTTGCCCCGAACAATGTTATTTAAACAAAAATAACAAAAATGTACTGGTGAATGATAGGCCCCTTGATCTTCATGGGCCAAAAATAATGTGATTTTTTTTCCTTTTTCTTTACTGGTTCATGATAGGCCCCTGTTCTCCGTATGCCCGCCCCCCCTACGAAGATTAAGGGCCTATCATGAGCCAGTCAATAATTTATTGTTTTAAATGACAATGTTCGGGGCCTTCTTAGATCAGGGGCCTATATTGAGAAAGTAAAAAAAAAACAGGTAAACCCGTGCATAAAGGCGGCCCTGCCTACATCACATAGAATAGTATTTAAGGTGATTCTGTTTGAGTAGCCGATATGCTCAACAAGATGTGACTTCTAAAGCTGGGAACACACCGCATTGGCCGCCTGCGGCGGTTGGCCGCGTGAATGCAGGAGGTTCGCCGCTTGGTCATATTGGGCCATGTTCACCGCAGTCGCCGCCGCGGCCAACCGCAGCCTCATCGTAGGCAGCGGTTGGCCGCGTGACAGCAGGAGGCTCGCCGCTTGATCATATTGGGCCATATATTCCTGACGCCGACGCCGAGATCAGACCCGTCACACTTACGGTGCAACAACAACAATAACATGGTCCAGCTGTGCCAAAAAATACAGATGTAGGTTCACTGTGTAACCAGCGGCAGTCTTGTCACAAATATCATTAAAACAGCCTGAACACGCACCCCGATCTCAAATACACACACATTAACAGCAATTCAGCAACATACTAAACACATTAACAACAGCAGTGTGTGCTCAGCGGCTAAAATAAAGGCAGACATCAGCCTACCTGAAAGTGAAAGTGTGCCGGCTGACGGAGGACAACACCGGTTCTTCGCTGCACTATATTGGAATTCCACACGGACACCGCCGTCAAGTTTGGGTATATTATCCTCAGGAACAGCACACAGCTTGGTGAGTTTCACTATGCTAACCGGCGCTACCTTGGCTAAAGTACAACCAACAGCTAAACAGATGCAAAATAGCCTACACATATTTGCAGAATGTATTGGAAGCCCGATGTCCTCACTCCACACGCCCACCTCGTCTTGCAGACCACCGCCACCGGGCAATCTCAACGCTGATTGGCTGTGGAGGCGCGGTGCCCGGCGGCGCTGCAGAAAAAGATGAAAAATTTCATCTTTTTCTGCGGCGCCGTGCTCGCCGCACAAGCCTTCGATTCACGCTCCTTCGATGACACAATTTCTATGCGACGCTAATGGCCGCGCTCCCGATTCACGCGCCTCTCATGAGGCACGGCCACGCGCCGCGCAAGCCCCCGCCGCCGGCCGCTGGACGCCGATTATTGGGTGGACGCGCGGCCACGCGCTAGTACATTGACTTTGTATGTAATCTCGCCGCGCGGCCAGTGCGGTGTGTTCCCAGCTTTAAGCTTTAAGCTGGGAACACACCGCACTGGCCGCGCGGCGAGATTACATACAAAGTCAATGTACTAGCGCGTGGCTGCGCGTCCACCCAATAATCGGCGTCCAGCGGCCGGCGGCGGGGGCTTGCGCGGCGTGTGGCCGCGCCTCATGAGAGGCGCGTGAATCGGGAGCGCGGCCATTAGCGGCGCATAGAAATTGTGTCATCGAAGGAGCGTGAATCGAAGGCTTGTGCGGCGAGCACGGCGCCGCAGAAAAAGATGAAATTTTTCATCTTTTTCTGCAGCGCCGCCGGGCACCGCGCCTCCACAGCCAATCAGCGTTGAGATTGCCCGGTGGCGGTGGTCTGCAAGACGAGGTGGGCGTGTGGAGTGAGGACATCGGGCTTCCAATACATTCTGCAAATATGTGTAGGCTATTTTGCATCTGTTTAGCTGTTGGTTGTACTTTAGCCAAGGTAGCGCCGGTTAGCATAGTGAAACTCACCCAGCTGTGTGCTGCTCCTGAGGATAATATGAACCCAAAGTTGATGGCAGTGTCCGTGTGGATTTCCAATATAGTACAGCGAAGCACCGGTGTTGTCCTCCGTCAGCCGGCACACTTTCACTTTCAGGTAGGCTGATGTCTGCCTTTATTTGTGCTGCTGAGCACACACTGCTGTTGTTAATGTGTTTAGTATGTTGCTGAATTGCTGTTAATGTGTGTGTATTTGAGATCGGGGTGCGTGTTCAGGCTGTTTTAATGATATTTGTGACAAGACTGCCGCTGGTTACACAGTGAACCTACATCTGTATTTTTTGGCACAGCTGGACCATGTTATTGTTGTTGTTGCACCGTAAGTGTGACGGGTCTGATCTCGGCGTCGGCGTCAGGAATATATGGCCCAATATGATCAAGCGGCGAGCCTCCTGCTGTCACGCGGCCAACCGCTGCCTACGATGAGGCTGCGGTTGGCCGCGGCGGCGACTGCGGTGAACATGGCCCAATATGACCAAGCGGCGAACCTCCTGCATTCACGCGGCCAACCGCCGCAGGCGGCCAATGCGGTGTGTTCCCAGCTTAAAGCTGGGAACACACGGCGGTTGGCCGCGTGAATGCAGGAGGTTCGCCGCTTGGTCATATTGGGCCATGTTCACCGCAGTCGCCGCCGCGGCCAACCGCAGCCTCATCGTAGGCAGCGGTTGGCCGCGTGACAGCAGGAGGCTCGCCGCTTGATCATATTGGGCCATATATTCCTGACGCCGACGCCGAGATCAGACCCGTCACACTTACGGTGCAACAACAACAACAGCATGGTCCAGCTGTGCCAAAAAATACAGATGTAGGTTCACTGTGTAACCAGCGGCAGTCATGTCACAAATAACATTAAAACAGCATGAAGACGCACCCCGATCGCAAATACACACACATTAACAGCAATTCAGCAACATATCTAAACACAATAACAACAGCAGTGTGTGCGCAGCGGCTAAAATAAAGGCAAACATCAGCCTACCTGAAAGTGAAAGTGTGCCGGCTGACGGAGGACAACACCGGTTCTTCGCTGCACTATATTGGAATTCCACACGGACACCGCCGTCAAGTTTGGGTTCATATTATCCTCAGGAACAGCACACAGCTTGGTGAGTTTCACTATGCTAACCGGCGCTACCTTGGCTAAAGTACAACCAACAGCTAAACAGATGCAAAATAGCCAACACATATTTGCAGAATGTATTGGAAGCCCGATGTCCTCACTCCACACGCCCACCTCGTCTTGCAGACCACCGCCACCGGGCAATCTCAACGCTGATTGGCTGTGGAGGCGCGGTGCCCGGCGGCGCTGCAGAAAAAGATGAAAAATTTCATCTTTTTCTGCGGCGCCGTGCTCGCCGCACAAGCCTTCGATTCACGCTCCTTCGATGACACAATTTCTATGCGCCGCTAATGGCCGCGCTCCCGATTCACGCGCCTCTCATGAGGCGCTGCCACGCGCCGCGCAAGCCCCCGCCGCCGGCCGCTGGACGCCGATTATTGGGTGGACGCGCGGCCACGCGCTAGTACATTGACTTTGTATGTAATCTCGCCGCGCGGCCAGTGCGGTGTGTTCCCAGCTTTATGCTCACATCTGGCTCGTTGATTCTCGTCTTGAGCTCATGCTTTATTAATCCCTTAAAAGCCAACAGGAACTCATTTAGTCACAGCTCGACTGAGTGCATTGCCTGCAACATTAGGCCACCACTGATAGTCGACATAATATGCCATATGCATCTGTATACGCTACGAATCCAGGTTAATATTTATTTCATATTTCTCTGCTTTGCAGGAAGTCATCTTCCTTAAAAAAACAGTGAGATAAACACTTGTGACCACCAGAAGGCGCTGTTGGAGTACATACCATATTTTGCAACAGGTTTTATGAACGGTGGCTCGTTGGTCTAGGCTAGGGGTATGATTCTCGCTTAGGGCGCGAGGGCAAGACGTGGATAGTTGGCACAGCCTGACAGCCAATGAAATTGCAGCATCGACCCCTGCTGACTATGGTCCTTAATCCCTCAAAGTTTTCCCTTAAGTAGTTAAGATAAATATCTGGACGCCGGTACAAACCCCGGAACGGACAAAGGTAAAGAGGTGGTTTTGAAACAAGAAATGTTAATCTCACTTTGATGGTCTTCTTCTATTATGACTATCATTTAAGTTACAGACAGAGAGGTGTGTGCTAATGTTTTCTACACTTTATATTGGTAATAAATTCAGGAGCTTAGAATAATTAAAGGGGTAGTTCAGGATTTTAGACATAGGGCCTTATTCCCAAATTAGCCTTGGTGTTCTTTATCAGTGGAGACAGTTTTCAACACATTTAATTCAGTCATTCTAGTTGCAGAGTGCGCTCGTGCTAAGCTAGCGCACGGCATCGGGGGGATACTAGCCTGCTACTAAAACAGTCTTACCCACTCCACAGTACACCCGAGGCCAATCAATTATAACGCCAGACTATCGATGTAAATGTCTGTGTTGATAGAATAATTTTAGAAATAAAACCAACCTCGCATCGCATGAATTATCGCATTTTGAGGGACTACTTTCTTAGCAGCAGCGGACTTTTACTTTGCTGTGTAACCAAATCACTACAGCAGAAAGTAAACAGAGCAGCGTGGGACAGAAACTGAAACTGCACTGCCACCAGTCTACCGTCATTCTGTCCCGGTTCTCTGCTGCAGCTCCAGCGGGGGCTGTCTCTACAAACGCTCTTTCTCTTTCTGCCCTTTGAGCATCCCTCTGAATTCTTCATCAGTGTATTCCGGCTCGTACAGGTACGGTTCGTTGGATACAACAAATTCCTCATAATCGTCTTCAAAAGCAGACGCATTGCTAAGTCCTCCAAACGTGGCCATATCTTGTTTATTGCATAGGCTAATACAACTCCTTTGTGCACTGTACTCTGCGTCTGTAAGACAGCAGCAGGTAAACAAACTATTATAGAGCCTGTAACCTAGGTATTAGTCCGCCGCTGCCGCAGCCTACAAGGAATAAAGTCCCTCAAAATGCAATATGCGAGGTTGGTTTTATTTCTAAAATTATTCTATCAACACAGACATTTACATCGATAGTCTGGCGTTATAATTGATTGGCCTCGGGTGTACTGTGGAGTGGGTAAGACTGTTTTAGTAGCAGGCTAGGTATCCCCCCCGATGCCGTGCGCTAGTTTAGCACGAGCGCACTCTGCAACTAGAATGACTGAATTAAATGTGTTGAAAACTGTCTCCACTGATAAAGAACACCAAGGCTAACTTGGGAATAAGGCCCTATGTCTAAAATCCTGAACTACCCCTTTAACTCAAATGCAGTGTGGAAAAAAATACTAAAGCATTATGTCAAGTCCTTGACATATTTATTATGGCTAATAACCAATTATATTACATACCTTTCATACTAAGTGTATACAACATATTTAAAATGCAGCTACTTTTTCCAATACATTCAATGATCACAAAAAATTATTCACTTATTAAAATTACACAAGGACAGGGTTAAATCTTAATAATTTATTATTAACAATCTTCACAGCATCACAACTTAATATTCAAGAAACATAGTATAAATATAAAAACAGATTTTTATTTTATTTACAATATTTAAAAATGTACATTTTCCTGGCTCACATTTGAGGAAATAAAACTGCAACAGTATTATTGTTGCATTCACGTACTAGTAACAGTACAAAATAGAGACAAGTTTTGCTCAACTGACGAGTAACACTGGATGACCCCAAAGTAAAGTTAAAAAATATAGGCAGAATATCTGAGCAGGAAAGCACATCTATTTGAAATAAATTTTACTTTTTTCAGTAGTTACACAACAAGTAGGTACACAGCAAGTACCATCAATACCTCAAAAAAAGACAATAAAACTAATAAATTTATTTATTTAGGTGTCATTTCGGCAATTTCTTAACCACATATCGTCCAACAATTGACATCCAAAAAGCTCAGTAAAGTTTGCCAACCGCCGCCTACGATGAGGCGGCGGTTGGCCGTGGCGGCGACTGCGGTGAACATGGCCCAATATGACCAAGCGGCGAGCCTCCTGCGTTCACGCGGCCAACCGCCGCAGGCGGCCAATGCGGTGTGTTCCCGGCTTTAATGAAAAAGAAACAAAAAAAACTAATTAATTACCACTCTTTCTCTCCACCAGGGTTTGTGACTGGTTTTGACAGGGTGCCTATTCTTGGCATGGAAAAGCTCAAGATGACAGTCCGGGTTAAACAAGCCGAGGGCCTCTCCTTCGACCAGTACTACCCGGAGTCACACACATGCTACTCATGGCTGGACCTGCCCTTATACTCCACCAAGGAGATCATGCAAACAATGCTGACAGAGGCCCTGAGCAACAATAAAAAAAAGCTACAAGTGATGGTCTGATGGACTGTAGCTAGAGAGAAACAGGACTTCCCATTGAAATAGAGCAGTTTGTAAATAGATAACTGTCGCAGACTTTGTAGATAATCTTAGTTGCACATGTGTATTAGTAAACATGTATGGTTTATAATTCTTAATGTTGAAAGCAAATGCCACTTCATTGCACGATTATCTTTCCGTCATGACATTTTTTTAATCAGCAGAATGAAGCTAGTTATTACACGGCAGTGATAAATGATGTGTTCGGATTGGTCAATCAAGGCCTACCACCACTAACAGATAGGCTATTCTTGAAAGTAACCAAGAGAATGCTACCTGATAAAAATGAATCGACAAGTGGTTCAGGAATTTTTTTTTAAAGTACTTGATTACAATCATCACGAAATCCCTTGATGTGTCCCGCTAAAGTCCGTTTACGCACAAATATTTAGGACCCTCTACTACTATGCATTACTGTCTCCATAGACAGCAGCCTGTACATGTTCAAACCATAGATAGTATAATGAAGGTTCAAACAGCGCCACCATTCCATTGACTGCGTTGTGGCTGAAAATGGTACTGCAGCCAATCCCCGATGCAGTTTTAATGAGAGTTCCATTCTGTGTGAAATTAAAAAATAACAGAATGATCAAACAATCTGATGGCTCATGTTTCCAGCAGACAAAATAACTAAACAGTATTGCAATGACAGCTGTGGTTTGGAGAAATGTGTTTAGGCTCATCAGACACCTCACCAATCAGCAAATAACTGATAAAAGCGAATCTTTTATGGATATGCAATGATAATAATTCATAAATCCATATTTCACGGCAGTAGCTGCTACCCATAATGCAATGGGGTAGTCTCAGACGTGTAAAAAAGCCAATAATTTGAAAATTACAGCAATTTACAATGTGAAAAGTGTGTCTGGCAAATGAGTGAGAGAAGAAGAGTGTGTGAGAAGTGAAGATGAGCAGTGAACAGACGTTTGCACCATGAGTAAGACGAAGTGGACCATGCAGGCTTTTAAATACAACGTGGAATGCCGTTCGTTTTGTAGGCAGCAGATTGATCTGCAGCGCTGGTGTACGGTGTACGTGGCCTGGGGAATATGTGTACCCCGGGCTCTTCAATCCCGTCCCCAGGGCTCAGTGATATCGTGACGCGTCCTGCCTGTGTTTTGTATGCTTTAATGCAAACACATCATTTATCGTCTTTTTTTCAGATTTCAGACTGTAACGGCACTTGGATCGGTGAATAATAGGCCTGTCTATTTATTTATATATTTTTATATAAGCATCTTTGTCTTGAAATAATAGCCTATAGTGTAACAACGTAGCCTAATTCGTTGGAAGCAAAGAAAAGCTCTCGCGCACCTGTTGTCTTACTAACCCAAAGGGTTGATTATAACTTTCACAGTGATTCAAAAAAGAATAAATAGAAAATATCCCTATTATTCAGGGGGGGGAAGTAGCCTACAGTAGGAGTGACAAATAGAATTGAAGTTGATCAACTTGTTATTTCACCTGACTGGAGGCAATAGAAAAGGAATGATGGTGATATTTGGGCATGAAGCTAGATTGTGCTGCAGCCCTTTGGTGTCACGGTGTCTGCTCTCAAGGAGTTTAGCGATGAGTCCAACGGACGGACTGCGACCGTCCGTGACGGGACCAGGGTTCAGTGAAATCGTAGCGCACCCCTGCCGCTTTTTTGGATGTTAAAGAGGCTACTCATTTTGAACATTGTAATTTGTACAGTAGGAGTGATACACTTGAAGTTGATAAACTTGCATTACACCTGACCGGAAGCATGAGGTTAAAATATGAAGCTCAGGTAATATTGTTTCATCTGATTTTTCTCTTATTGAATCGTTATAGAAATCTTATCATGGGACATTTAAATACAGCACTTTATTTAGCCTATATTGCCTTTTTTCTCTCCAAATTAAATACATTTGAACTCGTAATGATGTGTTTTAAATGTTATTCAATCATTTTCCAATACCTTAGGCCTGCCACCACTAACAGCCATATTCTTAAATGTATTAGCCTATACAAGACCATATTCACTAATAAATAAAGCAAAATTAATCGACAGGTGGTTCAGGAAACATTAGCCTACTGAAATGGCATGATAATAATAATAGCCTACATGGGATTTGTAGGCTATAGCGCTTTTCTAATAGGCTACTCAAAGCGCTTAAAGAAAGATATTCCGCCCATCCATTTCAGCCTGTGCTTTATTACATCTACAGGTGTGACTTCGTTGGTTCTCTTCTTTCATGGTCAGAGATGACTTATTTCAGTTCTTTGTCAAACTCCTAATTCGTAGGCTATTTGGCTTCGTCAATCGTAATGCAAATCTTTCTTTTTATTGGCCGTATCATCATAAATAGAGCTTAAGACCCATTTTTTCAGATTCAAATAAATTGCCTAAATAGCCTATGCCTAAACATTTCCCATACCCCAGGCAAAATTAAATAGCCTATTTATTGCAACATGGGCCTAAATAAATTATAAATATTAATATAATAAAAAGGCCTATGTCGACTCGCTGCAATATATGGGTGCAGAATAAAACTTCATTAAAAGCAAGTTTTCAATCTGAGGTGTTCACATGTTCTGGTTCAACAATATTCTTGTAATGCACATTACTGCAACTAAACAGCTGCTATGTTCTCTTATTGCCTGTAAATATAGTCTTTAATTTTTCTTATATTTGTCATAGGGTTAGACCTAAATGAAATAGATTAAATTAAAGAAAAATCATCTGAAACAACATTTCCTGAGCTTCATATTTTAACCTCATATAATGCTTCCAGTCAGGTGAAATAGCAAGTTGATCAACTTCAAGTTCATTTGTCACCCCTCAGAGACGGCTCAACTATCAACAGCAGTCCAATAGCTGATGGAGCGCATTATTTACAGATCGGCTATCACATCGCTGACCTGTCCGCAGGAAGCAGCGTGCTCGCCTTCGTCAAAACGAATGGCAACTCGTTCATCATTCATTCGCACTAACGAGAGCGCGGACGGGAAGAAGAGTCAGAGGGAAACAGAGTGAGTAGGCCTACCAGTCTTATTGTTAGAGCCATGGAGAGGATAAGGCATATGTTAATAATATATTTAGCTTTAATTAATAATAATTAATCATAGTTTATATTTTGTTATGTCTATTCAGTAGATAAGGTCATAGTACGCTCATGTTTTTGTGTTTTTGCCTCGAGTTGATACTGTCGTAAAGCGTACTAGTGTTGAAACTGTTGTGGATTGGCCATGTGGGCACCTGTCGGCATCTCTGCATTATTATTGAAGTATCGGAGCAGTACGGGAGCTTCACTTTTCTGACCGTAGCCTATCGTAGGCCTATATGTTTTGTTCATTGTTGATTATTTTTTAGAATAAATCCACTATTTTTCATTTTACATCGGCCTTGGATATCCTTTGGAGTTTTATTGCTATACGAAAAAGCACGAGTACAGAATCCTACGTCCTGCAAGAGTGGCAAGTCAGAAAATTGCTCCGCAAGAAAAAAGGATTATCAAGCTAACCACGACCTTTCTTCGAGGAGGATTTGGTGCGCGCAGCTGGGATACAATACGGGATTCAAAGCAGCGTAACGGACTTCCCACGGACTATTGGATGGCATAACTGGCATAAATGGTATCAAAGCCAACTGTTAAAGCGTTTGAAGAGAAGCTCAAACAGCTTAAAGGAACAAGGACAGCTAAGTTGACCAATCTTACCAAAAAGATGAAGGAACTTGATGCTCTGATGGAGGATGATGGCAATTTTAAAAGAGTGAGTGTGACAATAGCAGCTGCTTTCACAGACCTGTACATGGAGTTTTGTGACGCAAATGAGGCAGTAAAAAAATATTTGAATGAGGAAGAGGTTCTTCATGATCAGACACAGTGGTATGAGCCAAAAGCCATTGACTTAAAGACATTTGTGGAGAAAGTTGAAAGTTGGCTGGAAAGAGTTAAACATCAAGATGATGACGCCAAGAGAGTTGATGCTGAAATCGAGCCTGAAGACAGTGTCTCAGTAACATCAAGCAGGAGGAAACAAGCAAGTCTGTTTCGGTTGTGTCTTCTACAGCATCTTCTACCAGGCTTAAAGTAGAAGCTGAACGGGCAGCACTGTTAGCACGTGCAGAATCACTAAAGCAGTTGCAGCAATTTGAGAGAGAAGAGGCTCTGCTTAGAGCAAGAAAACAGGAATTTGAGTTGAGAACAGCCATCACTGAAGCAAATGCAAAACTGGAGGTGCTTACTGTAAATGGCCCACCTTGTAACACTTCTGCTGAATCTAAAGACGGTATGGCTGCCAACTATAATGCTGCAAGGCAGGGTAGTGAGGGCGGCTTCAGAGCCGTGCAGTCAGACTGTGGAGATTCTCATGTAATGAGTGCATCAGATGTGGCACAGGGAACAAGGCTTCCAATTGACGCACATAAAAGTAGCAGGCTCCATCAACCAAATGCTAATGTCAGCTACCAGTCCAACACAGAACAGAGCAGGTCAAGCAATATTCAAGATTTGCTGAGCGTCATGCAGCAACAAAATAAGATTACAGAGCTTTTGGTGAAGCAACAAAAAGTGTCCACTCTACCACGGATGGATATCCCAGTTTTCGATGGAGATCCCCTGGAGTTTGGTTTTTTCATGAAAGCGTTTGAGCATGGGATCGAGGATAGGACAGACAGCAACAGGAATAGGCTGCATTTCCTTCAGCAGTTCACCCGTGGCAGACCAAAGATCCTGGTGTGCAGCTGTTCACATATGCATCCTGACAGAGGCTATGTAGAAGCAAAAAAGCTGATGAACAAACACTTTGGTAATGAGTATACTATCGCCTCTGCCTACATCGAAAAAGCACTGAAATGGCCTGCAATTGGGTCAGATGATGGAGAAGCCCTCACAGAGTTTGCCGTGTTCCTCACCGGTTGCTGCAATACAGTTAACAGCATGGAGTACATTGAAGAAATGGATAGCCCTACTAATATGAGGATTGTCATTTCTAAGCTTCCCTTCAAGTTAAGAGAAAGGTGGAGGGGAGTTGCTTGTGACATGCAGGAAAGGACAAGTTTGAGAGCCAGGTTCACTGACTTAGTCAGCTTTGTGGACAAGCAGGCAAGAATCGCTTCTCACCCTTTATTTGGCAATTTACAAGAGCCCATGTCATCAAGCCACGGAAACCAGTTAAAGGCAGGAGAAAAAGGTCCTCCAAGATTCAAGGAAAGGAAAGACACTTTTGCAACAGAGGTAACCCCTGTTCCAAGCCACACAGAGCAAGGAAATAAGGATAAGGAAAATACTGCTTACAAAACAGGAGAACAATGTCTTTTTTGTCACAAAGCTGGACATAACCTGGATTTTTGCAAGCTCATCAAACAGAAGCCTCACAAGGAAAAGATGAATTTCCTTAAATCCAAAGGTGTGTGTTTCGGATGCCTTTCACAGGGTCACTTAAAGCCACTACGAGTAAGTCGGCACGTTGGCGACACCTTTGAACAAAAGCGGTAGTATTATTACGACGCCAGCTGTCGTGAAGCTGTTTTCTAGCTCGTGCAGGCAGCGTGCAGGGCGTGCAGATTCAAATAATCAGGAAGCAATATGGTGCGTGTCCGTGTGTTGAAAGCAAAGTGTGAGGGCACCGGACTCTTTTCGGCTCCGTGAGTCTATGGGTGACACAGCATCAACTAATGCCAGTAAGTGCTAAACACACCTGATTGCAATGAGTTGATGCATTGTCACCTCTCACGGAGCTGAACGAGTCCGTGTCCCCACACAAAGCGAATGAACAAGAGATGGCAGTTAGTTAGTATCACGATGAGGTAATGTGTTTATGTTGTAAATAATTACTATTTCAGATGAATAATGGTCATCTGATGATGCTGGTGAGGCAAAGTAAACTTTGTTTTAGTAGGCTACCGCTCATTCATTTAGGAGTAAACACTGCAGTCCATGCTGCAGTCTAGGTTCGCTGCGTGAAATTGTGTATACGTTGCTTGGCAACGCCCTCCCGCCCGACTATCACTCTCCCTTTTCGCTTTTCTTCATTGCATTTTCTTTTTTTTCTTGATGGTTCAGCCCCGTTATCAGTCATTATGACGACAAACAACAGTCTCAAACAAGGCTCCCGCTCCCCTTCCCTCACCTGGAGGGATAGGCTTCTCAAATCGCGTAACTGCGCCACACTGAAATCTGTGACCAATACGGATATGTGACCATAGAGCATGCACGCGTGAACCGAAAATCGGACTGGGTGTACGACCAGATCAAATGCAGTAATAAAAACTATATAAAAACGTCTTTCTTTGCACTGATGGTCTCGTTTGCTGTTAAAGGTAATTTATGATTATGAGAGGAAACATGAGGCTGTTTAAAAGATATTTAAAAGTTACTCGTTGCCGCTTTAAGCAAAGGCTGTCAACAAAGACTCACCTGTCGAACATGTTCTCAGAAACACCCCACCATCCTGCACTTCAACAAAGGTGAGTCGTCAGCTGGGCCTTTGTTGAGAGGAGGAAATTGCAGCAAAGACGATGCTGAATGGCCACAGGTAACAGTGAACAGGATCTCAGTGGCAAAGCTGGAAGAGCTCACTCAGCAGCAAATGAAGTTTGACTTCCCCGAGCATCAGCTGACTGAGAAGTTGGAAATTTCTAGCGAGGAAAGACAGTTCATGGACTCTGTATCACAATCAGTGAAGATGAACGAAGGCCATTACAGCATCAGCATCAGTCTTCCCTTAAAGAAAAAGGACATGACATTCCCAAACAACCGTGCTGTGGCAGCACGGAAGGAAGTGCAGAAGTTGCAGAAAGAGGGGTCGGAGACTAAAAGGAAAGCCAAGGAGCTTCAGTCCTCGCTGGAAGCGGAGAAAGCAGGGGCTAGAACACTACAAGAGGAATTAAAGACAAAAGCAGCTGCTCTCTGAGTGACATTCAGCAGCAGCAGGAGCGCAGTGAGCAGGAGAAAGCTGCTCTGAAGGTCAACCTGGATAACCGCTTGGGCCATATATTCCTGACGCCGATGCCGTTTTTGAGATCAGACCCATCACACTTACGGTGCAACAACAACAACAACAACATGGTCCAGCTGTGCCAAAAAATACGGATGTAGGTACACTGTGTAACCAGCGGCAGTCATGTCACAAATAGCATTAAAACAGCATGAAGACGCACCCCAATCGCAAATACACACGCATTAACAGCAATTCAGCAACATACTAAACACATTAACAACAGCAGTGTGTGCTCAGCAGCAAAAATAAAGGCAGACATCAGCCTACCTGAAAGTGCGCGGTCTGACGGAGGACAACACCAGTGCTTCGCTGTACTGTATTGGAATTCCACACGGACACTGCCGTCAAGTTTGGGTTCATATTATCCTCCGGAACAGCACACAGCTGGGTGAGTTTCACTATGCTAACCGGCGCTACCTTGGTTAACTACAACCAACAGCTAAACAGATGCAAAATACACATACAGTATTTGCAGAATGTATTGGAAGCACAATGTCCTCACTCCACACGCCCACCTCGGCTTGCAGACCACCGGGCAATCTCAACGCTGATTGGCTATCGCGGCGCGGCAACGCCAAAAAGATAAATATTTTCATCTTCTGCGTTCGCCGCATATGTTGGCCGCGCCGCAAATGGTAGCGCCTTCGATTCACGCGCTTTAATGAGGCGTGGCCACGCGCCAAACTACAGCAAGTAGTATGGTTTTGGAAGCACTCCGTTTAGAGCCGTCTATCCGGGGGGGAACTGGGCTGGCCTGTTTTCATTTCTTTGAACCAACCACAATCGTCTAGGGCAGGGCTAAGACCGGGAAGCAGCAGCGGTGTCCGTGCAAAATAGTGCCGGGGGGAATTGTTTTGCTGGAACGTCTGCACTCGAGGCTGTCAGAGAGATGGCTAAATCCCATCCGCAAACGCCACAAAAAAAACTATTAAAGACAAAAGGAATAAACATAGTGTGTTGCTTTTCTCACCAGCATGTCAAGACACCATACACTAACTAACTTAACGGAAATGAACAAGTCACACAGTGTTTACTCTGGTAACATTACCAACGGCGGCCCGATGTCCCGTAAATCACCAAAGAAGATCTAGCTGGTTATAAGGTCCGCTGCTCAATCCAAACCCCCAGGCTTAATTTTCCAGAGTTTATGAGGGTATTTCTGCCCGGGGGAAGTTGTACAATGAAGTGGCTAGGCTAAGCTAATAGGCTGCGCCGCCGCTACTAGTAGGCTATCCTCAGCGTATCTCCACACTTTCTTTCTGTCTACAGTTGCGTCACTTCTCACACCCTCTGTGTGTGTGTGTGTGTGTGTGTGTGTGTGTGTGTGTGTGTGTGTGTGTGTGTGTGTGTGTGTGTGTGTGTGTGTGTGTGTGTGAGAGAGAGAGTGTGTGTGTGAGTGGGTGTGTGGGAGAGCGGGGCTGCCGTGACTGTCAGACACACACAGGTTGGCTGTTTATTATACTATGGTTGGCTGTGAGCGAATTGTTTCCGAGTTTGATGGGGAGCACAATACGGGAAAGCCAGCAACAGGAAGGGGGGGAGTTACGTTGGTAGCCGACGGACGCGCTGATATACACTGACAAAAAAAGTCAAGCCAGACTAAGGAAAGGCTAACAAGGCCCTGAAAGAGAACCAGAGTCAGCTGGACACAGAGAGGAAGAACCATAAGACAGTCATGGAGGAGAAGGAAAAGTCAAATAAAAAGGCCAGACAGGAGCTTCTTAAGAGTAATGAGGCCGCCAACAAGTCAATGAAAGAATCTAAAGAGCAGCTGACCACATTGGCGCAGCAGCACTCAAAGACTCAGGAGGCCCTTAAGGAAAAAGAGAATCAGTCGGAGAAGCTGCGGACAGAACTCTACGGCAAACAGTCTGAGGTCTCTGCCCTGCGTCAAGACCTGAAGGCATCAAAGGGGAAGCCTAACTTATCTCAGGTGGAGCTGTCTGCTAACAAGAGCCATCAGACGGGTCTAGAGTCTCAGATCCAGGAGCTGCAGATGGGCCGGGCCTCGTTGGAGCAGGCGCTGGCACAATGTGACCAGGACCTCCAGAAGCATGAAAACACACTACAGGTCCTACACAAGCAACAGGGTCAAGCAAAGGAGGAACTAGAGAAGGAATGGACACAATTGGACGAGCTGAACAAAGCCAAGGGTGTCCTGGAAAAGACTAACACCAAGATGACTTTTGAATTAAAGACACTGCTGCTAAAAAGTGTTCCTGGTGTGAAAAGAAGACCATCCTATATATGGTCATAACTTCAGTTTGTTGTGTTTTTTGAAGATTCTGTTATATGGCTCTTAGAATTTGTAAAAGATAATTGTTTTGTGGCCCACAAGAACAATTAGGGGCCGGAATGTTAGAGCCATGGAGAGGATAAGGCATATGTTAATAATATATTTTGCTTTAATTAATAATAATTAATCATAGTTTATATTTTGTTGTATAGTTATGTCTATTCAGTAGATAAGGTCATTGTATGCTCATGTTTTTGTGTTTTTGCCTCGAGTTGATACTGTCGTAAAGCGTACTAGTGTTGTAAACTGTTGTGGATTGGCCATGTGGGCACCTGTCGGCATCTCTGCATTGTTATTGAAGTATCGGAGCAGTACGGGAGCTTCACTTTTCTGACCGTAGCCTATCGTATATTTTTGTTCATTGTCGATTATTTTTTAGAATAAATCCACTATTTTTCATTTTACATCGGCCTTGGATATCCTTTGGAGTTTTATTGCTATACGAAAGTACAGAATCCTACGTCCTGCAAGAGTGGCAAATAGGTTGCCACTACATTTATGTTCTTCTGTACAAGTGCCCATATTCACATAAAATAAAGTTAATTCAACTTCTCGCCTCTCTCATATCTCCTGTTTTGTTTGTGTGCTCTGTCAGAGTTTGTGAAATTCAAAGAGAAGATCCAGGCAGTGGGCTGTAGGGATGACACGGTCACGCTGCTGACAGAGACAGGCAAAATCCTCAGTGTGGACGCAGCCCACACCTACATTCCCAGGTAAGGAGAAGAAACTGGGTTCATGCTCTCAAGCAAATGTTCTTAAAAATGTTTTTTTTTAGATTTTCTCTAAAAAGAATATTCCCTGTAGCCCCCTGTAATAGTTATGCAACTGAGTGCAAATAGCCTACATGTTTTGTATAATATAATACGATGTAAATATGTATTTCTATTGTCTTTTGTACAATCTGTTGGCCTATCTTTTGGCCACTTGAATTCATGCTAACAAATTCTGATAATTAGTCTACTAAGTAAAAGTATTGGTGTTCTTTTCTGTTTCTTGTTCTCTCAGGCCAGTGGAGGCTTTGTGTAACATACCAGTGTCTCAGGTTGCTTGTGGGAGCCAGCATTCAGTTGTCCTGACCAAAGGTACAGTAACCGCCACTAATGTACTAAGCTGAAAGCCACACACACACACTTTTGGTTTCATGCTCTGGTGTTACGGTGTACGTGGTCTAGGGATTTTGCGTGCCCTATCGACTCTATAATCCCATCCCCAGGGCTCAGTGATATCGTGACGCGTCCTGTCTGTGTTTTGTATGCTTCAATGCAAACACATAATTTATCTTCTTTTTTTTTCAGATTTCAGACTGTTTCTTTTTCTTCTAAGCATCCTGGCCTTGAAATAATATTTTTAGCAACGTACTCGTTGAATGCCAAAAAAGCTAAACACTTCGAAAGTTTGATAATAACTTCCACAGGGATTTAAAAAAATAAGAAATAGAAAAACATCGCCCATGATTCAGTTGAGAAAAAGGCATGGAAATATATTTCGTCCCTACCCCATACTATTGAAAGACAAGGAATCATCATCATCATCATCATCATCATCTTTATTGGCAGACTCATGGTCCATATACAACACACACAATAAATAAAGACATAAACACAAGAATATATATAAAAAAAGAGACATCACAACAGAGATTTGTACCAGAACTTCCATAAGGAAGACTGGTATCGCACACAACTACATGCAGGATTCACCAGCATCTGCACAAGACTGTTCTTGCAATCGTTTAGGCGGAGAATAAATCTGTACATTATGTGTCTCAAGAGAGCTTCAAAGGTGTAAACATTAATACTGCAGAACAATTGACTGGCACTGGTAGATCTGGGCTTTTTCAACAGGATCCTCATGGCATCGTTATAGGCCACTCGAAGTTTCTGTAAACTTGCTCTCTTGTACTTACACCACAATGAAGCGGTATACAAGGGAGTACAATAGGTTTTAAACAGTTTGATTTTAACAACATCAGAGCACATATGAAATTTTCTAAATCCTAAAGAGAGCTTAAAAAATTTTCTAAATCCTAAAGAGAGCTTAAAATTAACAAAAGTCGAAAACCGATTTAAGGAACATAGCCTGCCAGACAGTGTTGTGCCTGAACGCGTTCAATGAGCGATCGTTCATGAACTCGTTCATATTGGGGGCGAACGTGAACTGAACGTATGTATTTCTGTCTGATGAACGTTATTGCGAACGCGTTCATTCTGGCGTTTGTGAACGCCACTCTTACAGTCGTTCAATCGTTCGATTGCCAGATTTCTACAGAAAACCCCCGCTAAAAGACAGTCCGTAATATGTAGCTGGAAAACACCCAATCTGGCAACACCTGCCACCAATTTTTTTTTCAAATTTTATGTGAATTGTTTCCAGGTTTGGAAAATTATAAAAATGGAAAAACATTTGCACCTTAACCGTTTTTGTTTGAATAATTCCTCATTAAAAAGACCATTCAAACAGCAACTTTTTCATGTTTTTGAGAATATACTGTAGGGGTAAAAGCTGCAGCTGGCTTCTAGTGTGGACTGGATGTTATGGAAATAATTTCTGTCTGTGGTTCTATATGGAATGTGGCAATTATTTAGAAAAATAGTAGCCTGCAGCAACATATTGAAAAAAATTAACTATGAACTAGTTCATTTTTGAACTGTGAACTTAGTTCAGAATTTTGAATTATGAACTGAACTAGTTCATTTTAAAGTGTGTGAACTGAACTTTGAACTAGTTCACGTAGAAAAAGAACTTTCCCAACACTGCTGCCAGATATGACCGTCTTGAGGTCATGCTTTAAAGCCAACAGGGACTCATGCAGGCTTTAATCACAGCTCGACTGAGTGCATTGACTGCTACAGTAGGCCACCACTGATAGGCAACATAATATGCATCTGTGTACACAACGAATTCAGGTTAATATTTCATATTTCTTTGCTTTGCAGCATGGTCATCTTCATGTGTCATTTCAAGAACAGTGAGATAAACATAGCCTATACGTGTGACCACCAGAGGGCGATGTTGGCGTACATACGATGTTTAGCCTCAAATTGCCACATCACCACTTTTAAAATTAGCCTAGAAATCTGTTCATAGATAGCTGGAGCACCTTGTACATGGCTCGTTGGTCTAGGGGTATGATTCTCGCTTTGGGTGCGAGAGGTCCCGGGTTCAAATCCCGGACGAGCCCAACTTTAACCTCTGGGATGTTTCATCTGACAAATATCAGCGAAATGTGTCTCATGTCACTGTTGCCCATGAAATGCATAAAATCTGGATCATTTAAAACATCCTGGACACAAGTTTTTCAAAAATCCAACAAAGCGCACACTGCATTCATGTTATAGGATACATAAACCTATATTATATTAGCAAACCACACAGCTTTACTGCTCTTGTTTGACCACTACACAAGTATGTGTGATAACAGAAGAACCCTATTTGTGACACAGTAGGTTAAGTTAGCTATCTGGTAGTCCCATGTTAACTGTCAGCTTACTACTCTTACAAAGATAACTTAATCTTTATGTTGTAATTGCTCCCACTTAATGATCTGTGTTGTATGAGACATATTATGGGTAAATCAGTGGACTTAAGGATGGTAACTGGATGGGATGGTGTTTTGGAGAAGATTTTGGAGTCTCCTGCTGAGTGTCAGAGGGTAAGATGAAAGGTTGTTCACCTTAATCCTCTTTCTCCTCACACAGAAATATCTATATCCATTGGAACATGAAGGAGCTGATGTTCACCTGTGTTTGTGTTTCTTGTAGGTTTAGAAGAAAAACAATACAGGAATAACTATTTAGTTTGATAAACAGTTGATTTAGTAAAATCATTGTAACATAAAGATCAGCAAATTTGACAAGACCCCATTTTAATTCAACCTGTTGAGGCAAAGAGAGGTCAATCATTTAACATTGATTTATATAGACCTTTACAACAACCACCAGGGGCCGTATTCACAAAACATTTTATCTTAGCGCTAAGAGTACTCCTAAGGAGCAAGAAAAGTTCTTAGTAAGGAGTAATTTCTTAAAACCTATTCACAAAGCTGATAAGACCAACTTTTACTAAGGAATGGGTGGGACTCCTTAGCTAAGACTAGAGGGCGGTGTTGACCCTGTTGCTATGGATGATGTCATGTTCATACCTTCTATGCCCACAGTGATTGGCTGAGAGGGAATGAGAGCTAAGAGTGAATTTATGATGGAAACACTGGGAGATATCCATATTGTGTCGCTGTATTAAAGTAAAGAGTTTTTATATACAATTAATGACAAGTGACACTGATTTAACATGAAACCAAGATACTGCAGGGTTTCCCACACATTTGTTCACAATTAACCTACAATAGCGCCACATAGGTCTATTCATTTTAAATTTTACAATGATTTGAATTGGAAAAATATCCTCATTGAACAGCTGCACGCCATGCACTCTCACTGTATTTCTCTCAATGGCGGACTATGCAGCAATAGTCAGACAGCGACAAACCAGGAAATTCACAATTTAGAAACAACAGCCGGCAAAATCGTAAAGTACATGCGGAAGGAAAAAGGCGAGACGCGCAACTATACAGTAGCGGATCTGTGGAACGGAGGAGATGCTGCGAAGCGCCACATATAGGCCTACTCTAGTAGGAAATTAAACCCAAACGTGACACCAACAGTAACTTTCAGTGCATCATAAACCCAAAGCAACTAGAGGAAAATGAACTTAATAAATATTTTTTTATAACAATATAATAAATATAAATGTGTCTATACTTTCTAAATATAGCTATACTAAGATCATTAAAGTGACTCTTAGTGACTTAGGAGTCCTCTCGAGGACTCCTAGCTTTTTATAGATTTAGGAGCTAGTTTTAGCGCTAAAATGCTTTGTGAATTACACTTATCTTAAAAAGTTAGAAGTCCTAAAATTAGGAGTGAAACGCCCCTTATTTTTGAGAGTTACTCTCCTAAATCAGCACGTTAGGACTCTTAGCCTTAAAATGTTTTGTGAATACGGCCCCTGGTATACAAAGTGCTTTACATAAAGGAAACCAGGGGCCGTATTCACAAAACATTTTATCTTAGCGCTAAGAGTACTCCTAAGGAGCACTAAAAGTTCTTAGTAAGGAGTAATTTCTTAAAACCTATTCACAAAGCTGATAAGACCAACTTTTACTAAGGAATGGGAGGAACTCCTAAGCTAAGACTAGAGGGCGGTGTTGACCCTGTTGCTATGGATGACGTCATGTTCATACCTTCTATGCCCACAGTGATTGGCTGAGAGGAAATGAGTCCCTAAGAGTGAATTTATGATAGAAACACTGTGGGGAGATATCCATATCGTGTCACTGTATTAAAGTAAAGAGTTTTTATATACAATTAATGACAAGTGACACTGATTCAACATGAAACCAAGATACTGCGGGGTTTCCCACACCTTCGTTCACAATTAGCCTACAATAGCGCCACATAGGCCTATTCATTTTAAATATTACAATGATTTGAATCGGAAAAAATATCCTCATTGAACAGCTGCACGCCTTGCACTCTCACTGTATTTCTCTCAACGGCGACTATGCAGCAATAGTCAGACAGCGACAAACCAGGAAATTCACCATTTAGAAACAACAGCCGGCGAAATCGTAAAATGCATGCGGAAGGAAAAAGGCGAGACTCGCAACTATACAGTAGCGGACCTGTGGAACGGAGGAGATGCTGCGAAGCGCCACATATAGGCCTACTCTAGTAGGAAATTAAACCCAAACGTGACACCAACAGTAACTTTCAGTGCATCATAAACCCAAAGCAACTGCAGGAAAAGGAACTTAATAAATATTTTTTTATATAAATATGATATATATAAATGTGTCTATACTTTCTAGATATAGCTTTACTAAGATAATTAAACCCTTACAGCTATTAAAGGTACCTTTTACAAAGCTCACTATCATTAAATCTCTCCAAAACACCATCAAATGGTTGTCTGTGATTTACTCTTAGTGACTTAGGAGTCCTCTCGAGGACTCTTAGCTTTTCATAGATTTAGGAGCTAGTTTTAGCGCTAAAAGGCTTTGTGAATTACACTTATCTTAAAAAGTTAGGAGTCCTAAAATTAGGAGTGAAACGCCCCTTATTTTTGAGAGTTACTCCTAAATCAGCACGTTAGGACCTACTCTTAGCCTTAAAATGTTTTGTGAATACGGCCCCAGAAGATGATAAGATTACAAGAAATTCTCATAAACACATCATGTTAAACTAATCTGTGAGCACCACCCACATACACAGGCACAGTTAACCCAACTACTTTTGTGTTGCTGGTCAAAAATGGCAGCCCCATGATAGCTGATTATAAATATATAATACATAAACAATCATCACCTAATGTCATGTTCAATCTTTTTACCAACTTAAGTTGTTATGACCATTACAAGTTTTAAACCTTATAAATACTCAGATGAAACATACTGTGCATTCATCACATCCTTCAAAACAAAGTTTAATAAGGACATTTGTCTTTGAACCATTTGAAATGTTTAAATAGTGGCTGTTTATCTCGTCGTAGGCCTAATTCATATTTTAGTTTGAAAGCATATTCACCGTAGATATTGGCATACTACACATCTTCTCAACATGCTTTGTAGGCTACTGAGTAAATCTATTAAAATCCGCGATTTTTATTTATTTTTTTACCTTCGCTGCGCTGTTTCGGTTGCGACACTTATTTTGGACTACACGGTGAGCCGTAGTCGGAAAGATGGCGACCCTGGCGCTGGTTAGCCGTCCTGCGAGTGTCCTTCCAAAGATTTCAAGTGAGTACTGTCGAAACAGTGTACGTGTGATAATGACACTGAGGTTTTAGAGTTATAGTGTCGTTATCTTCACAAAGAAGGCGTCCTAACACTGGCTCACAGTTAGAGCACACAGTCGGCACGAGTGACCTTGCTAACAAGCTCGGCTAGTAACCTGCTAGCGAGAACTTTAGCTTGCGAGTAGCTCACAACTGGATCTGCTAATAATTACAATAACTACCAGCTGCACAGACACGTTACATACTGCCCCGTTTAGTGTGTTGCAAATTGTTCATAAATGAAGGTAAATGTTTTAAAGTAGGTAGAACTTGAGCCATTATTAGTCTTATCTTATTTTTTTTAGTTTGTTTGTGTGTTACAGTGGGCTATCTTATTGACTGTTGCAGTGGATTAAAGGCCTTTGTTGTTTCCATAAACATATATTTACATTGTTACACTGGAAATAAGACAACCGCTTTAGATGTCTGACTTGTGTGTTACAGGCTAAAGCGTTGTAAGTGACGATAATAAACATCTGTGACAGTCTTGAGTGACAGTGAGCTAGCGTTTTTAAGCCTTCTTGCTCTTGTGTTTTTCCAAAAGTCTACAACTAGTCTGTGCAGAGAGAGACACACACACACACACACACACACACACACACACACACACACACACACACACACACAATGTAATCAAAGGAAGAAATGTCAAGTAATAGTGGAGTGCAATGCTCAATGTCACACAGTATGCGGTAATACAGTTGAGTTCATTTGTATTTTGTCATACTATTATCTAACTTCTGTCTGTCCAGTTTATACCTCACAGGGTTAAATAACAGAATGCATTGGTAAGACATCTGTGTAACGCCACACCATTCAAAACCACCACTTGCCTCTATTAAC
Organism: Ammodytes marinus; assembly: GCF_949987685.1. Taxonomy (NCBI): domain Eukaryota; kingdom Metazoa; phylum Chordata; class Actinopteri; order Uranoscopiformes; family Ammodytidae; genus Ammodytes; species Ammodytes marinus. The sequence goes on along the minus strand of NC_137234.1, from coordinate 25,087,396 downwards.
CAGATTCAACTAAAAAAGGTAATTTTTATGCTCATGAAAGGAGGATTTATTATTAATTTCTTGTGTCCCCCTCCTCTCAATAGGTAGCTGCTCCCCTGCTGTATTGTCAGCTGCCTCCGTCTCTGTGGTCCAGCAGAGGAAGCTGCACCATGCTGTCATCCCCAAGGGGAAAGGAGGACGCTCCTCCTCCAGTGGCATAGCAGCAACAGTCTTCGGTGCTACAGGTTTTCTGGGTCGATATGTTGTCAATAGGCTGGGTGAGTTTAAAAAAAAAATAATAATAATGGTGTAAAATATATGTGCACCATTATGTACCTTTTTATAGCCAGAAAGCTTGTTTATTTTCTCCTTGTTCTAGTGTTCAGCTGTGAAAACATTCTTCACACACCCAGAGGCTGTCCAACGTACACATACAGTCAAAACCAAAATAATTCATACCTCTGGCACATTTTCAAGCTTTTTCTTGATTGGAAGTGATACAGGCCTCTCCCAGAAGATAATAACACGATGTACAAGAGGCATCATAGTGAAAAAAAAATGTTTTCAGCTTTTATTTACATTGAACAAAGTGGCATGTCAGGACTCTGGCTGAGCTACTGTAAAACGTTAATGTGTTTGTCCGTTAACCATTTCTTCACCACTTTTGCTCTGCGTTTTGGGTCGTTGTCCTGCTGAAATGTCCACTGGTGCCCAAGGCCAAGTGTCCCTGCAGAGTGCAGACTGCCTGATGTGATTAGGTTTAGTGTGATTAGGTTCCCTGGTCCATTGGCTGAAAAACATCCCCCAAAGCATTAGGTTCCCACCACCATGTTTGACAGTGGGGATGATGTAGGGTTGAAGGGCGGCTTCTCCTTTTTTATGCCAAATGAAGGATCATTGAGGCCAAACAAAAGTGGCGAAGAAATGGTTAACGGACAAACACATTAACGTTTTACAGTGGCCCAGCCAGAGTCCTGACTTGAATCCAATTGAGAATCAGTGGAGAGAGCTAAAGATCATGGTGATGGCAGTGACACCCTCCAAACTGAAAGAGTAGGAGCTCATTGCTAAAGATGAAAGGGCAAAAATACCCGTGGAGACATGAAAAAAGCTGGTCAGCAATTACAGGAAGCATTTGATTGCTGTAATAGCCAATACATACTTTTTCTATTGATTATTGAGAAGGGTATGAATAATTTTGGACATGCCACTTTTTGTTCAAATGTAAATAAAAGCTGAAAAAATAATTTTTTCCATAATGATGCCTCTTGTACATCGTCTTATTATCTTCTGGGAGAAGCCTGTATCATATCCAATCAAGAAAAAACTTGCTGGATGAATAAAAGTAACTTTAAGTCAACATTTTCCAGGGGTATGAATAATTTCAGGCATGACTGTAAATAACCATAATCTACTTCGCATGTTTTTGTTTAGAAGGGCTGGAACGGAACACTCTCAGTTCAGTTCGTATCACATTTTTTTGAATCGCCGATCAGATCGGATCACTCGTACAAAAAAGCCAAAGATAACAAGAAGAATATAACTTTGTTTTCATTGTAGTTAGTTTTTTAATTTTTTTAAATGGACAGTGAATGAAAACAATTGCCTTTGTCCACATCATCATAAAAAAACTCAACTTAAGCTGTCCATCCAATTAGGGCTGGGCGATATCATATCGTGGACGATATAAAAGTGTCTACCGGGAGAGATTTGGCCATACCGTTTATATCGCGGAGATACAAAGTTGATGTGGCGGGAGCATATATGGAGCGGGAGGCAGCTGTCCCTCCGAGTCCCTATAATTACACTGCAGTTACACCGCCGCGCCACACGGGGGCTCTGCTGCAGAGTTCTGGGCTGCAATACAGCTTATCTACCCGCAACAGAAGAAGCCTGATCTGTTGCTCTAGCTGTCTAGCTCATGGTCTAGCTTCGGTGCGCCGTCACTAAAGTTAACAAACCAACTCCGTGTCACGGTGGCAGAGCAGCTGGTTTTAACGGTCAAAAATGTCATCGGGCAAAGGAAACTTGCTTGCTGCTTCAGCGTGCTGTTGCCGTGACGCAGAGTTGGCTTGTTTTAAGCCGCAAACTACATGGGTTAGCTCTCGTGAGCCAGCTGGCTAATAATGACATCTTTAGCCTACTCGGGGCTTCACCCCGTGCTGTTATTGTTGGAGACAGCCAGCAAGGCTGGTTTTATGTAACTTTAAAACATGTCAAACTTGAAAATATTATTTGTGTTGAAGCTGGAGTTAAAGTATTACCAGGCATTTGCTCATTAGTTCATTTTGACAGCTTTTTTAAATGAAGATGAGCAAATACTGCAGTAAAATTCAAGTCTTCATTATTTTGATATAGGCTACTATCAATTGGAAAATGTAGGCTCTTTGGTTGATGCTGTCATTTTTATTTTGCACTGACTGACTAAAGCCAGACTGGTGTGGTATTTTGCACCAGTTTCTCTTTTGTATGGAAATTTAAGTTCCAAGCAAAAGATGAAAATAATCTTACGTGATTAAAGTTCAGTACGGTTATTGTAATCCATTGAATTTTAAGGAAAAATACTATATTGTGATATATATCCATATCGTGATATAAAATTACCTATATCGTGATATAAGATTTGGTCCATATCGCCCAGCCCTACATCCAATGTTAATTTAAAATCTTAAATTTTTAAAAACAAATACAGTGCGATTAACATTCTTCATCTAAACATGGACAGTGAATAAAAATAACCTAATAGCCCTTACTTTTAGTAATTGGTAACCAGCCAAAAGGTAGGTAGGGCATTTAACCCATGTGTTGTGGCTAATGACGCAAAGATGTGATTGTACGTGACGATTTCACTGATGACTTCCAGGTCGGATTGGCTCTCAGATTGTAGTCCCACACCGCTGTGATCAGTATGACCTCATGTACTTCAGGCCTATGGGAGATCTTGGACAAATCCTTTTCATGGTAAGATGCGCACAGTTAGATGAGCAGAAACACTCATGGATAATCAGCGGGCAGTTACACACTTGGAGCCTTAGAGGGAGTCTTAATTTGTGCTCTCTGTTTCTTTGTCGCTGCAGGAATGGGATGCCAGGAACAAAGACTCCATCAAACGGGCTTTGGAACACTCTAATGTTGTCATCAACCTAGTGGGCAAAGAGTGGGAGACAAGGTACATGTATAGCCTGGGAAAAAATATGATCTTACAGCATCTATTCTGTTTTTCATGTATGTTAACATTTGGGTGAATGTTGGAGAACATGGGACCACAAATAGGAATGTCAATTCCAAGTAAGCATTCAAATGTATTTTTTTCTGTTTTGGTGTTAAGCAACTATCGCTTTGAGGATGTCTTCGTGAGCATCCCTCAGCAGATTGCCAGGGCAGCCAGAGAGGCCGGCATCACAAAGTTCGTCCACATGTCTCACCTCAATGCTGACATTCGCAGCCCGTCCAAGTACCTGAGGAACAAGGTAGAGGGGCTGTTTTATCTCGGTTAAACTGCTGTTTGTATTTCAGGGTGAAGAAGGTTCATCTATATCAGTGGTTCTCAACCTTTTTTGAGCAAACGCCCCCCTAACCTTACCGAGATACTCTAGCGCCCCCCCCCCCCAAAAAAAAAAACACACACAATTAAGAATATGTTTTGGCTACATCCTCTATCAACAATAAAACATATTTTCTGTGCTGTTTTGGTTTCTTATAAGAATTATTTAAAAAAAATCCCAATATGAGCCTGTTCTATGATATGCAGATTTAACCCACTGTCAGGTGGCTGGTTGCATAAAAAGAAAAAACACTATCAGCATTGGTTGTAATCAGGGGTGTAAAGTAGCGAATTACATTTACTCGCGTTCCTGTAATTGAGTAGTTTTTTCGTGTACTTGTAATTTTTTAAGTGATTTTTAAAACCTATACTTTTACTTTTACTTTTATGTGTATTGTGAAGTATTGTACTTCGCTACATTTTATATCACCTGCGTTACTGAGTAAAAAAATAGATAGGGAAAGGAGAGAAAAGAAAAGAAATATCGCGGGGGGCTTTTATTTTTATGGCACAATACCGGAAACTAACACAGTGAATGATCGACAGGAGGAGTTAACACATTGCGACTACATGATAACAACAAACATTGCTTCCCTTTATCATTAAAACAAAATAATCCTAGTTAAACTATCATTGTACCGCACGTGAAGACGTGAAGGCTTTTAAATGCAGCAAACCTTTCATCCAGCCGTGCGATCGGCCCCTCCCTCATCTGATAGTTTAGCTTTCAGTTTAACAGTGCAGAGTAGGATGGAGACGGTGCGTGTTGCCAGGGCTGCTGTACATGCTTCAGTGAGCCTCTCGCGGTGCACAGCGTTTAGTATATCGTCCCTCTCCAACATAAGAGGGTTGTGTCTTTAACATGGTTCTGCTTGTGTGTTAGTTAACTCCATGCTTTGGCTGATTACTCTGTGTTTTCTCCACCTCAGAGACAATAGTTAGTTTAAGTTTGAATTTCGCTAGCATTAGCATTAGCAATATCAGTAAACGTCATTATACTAGTCTGTGATTGGCTGATTCCTCTGCCGCTAAGGCTTTGATTGGCTGGTTGTTCTGACTCAAAGACCTCTGATTGGCTGTCTGCGGAGCCTTCTCTTTTCTAAGAATGACAGTCAGCAGACCGCAGAACATTGGAGAGAATAGTTAAAAAGAGGTCGAGGGGTTAGAAACATGAAAAGTTAAAATAGGTTGTTTATTTCAGGTAACCTATTTTTGCTGTCAAAAGATTTATAAGATTTTTAAGAAAGTTTAAAATATATTTATTAATAAAAAAAAATAAAAAAAAGCTCTCGTGTCCCAGCCTGGTCCCAGCGCCCCCCTAGGTTGTACGAACGCCCCCCAGGGGGCGGTACCGCCCCCGTTGAGAAACCCTGATCTATATTAATCTAGTTAATTATTTTCTATAATGACCCTTTCCCGTAGGCTGTGGGAGAGGCCGCAGTGAGGGATGAGTTTCCTGAAGCCATCATCATGAAGCCCTCTGAGATCTATGGGAGGGAAGACAGATTCTTTAACCATTATGCAAGTAAGCAGCGGGCGGTTTTGGAACAGAACAAAGAACCTTGAGAGTTCGACATAGGTCGTGCTTTATTTTGACAAGGCAACGTTCATAATATAGTTAATTTTTCCTTGAGTTTTTTTTTCCTGCAACTAACCTTTTGTCAATTAAGGCGGCAGCCCTAGTGCTGGTGTGTGTGTGTGTGTGTGTGTGTGTGTGTGTGTGTGTGTGTGTGTGTGTGTGTGTGTGTGTGTGTGTGTGTGTGTGTGTGTGTGTGTGTGTGTGTGTGTGTGTGTGTGTGTGTGTGTGTGTGTGTGTGTGTGTGTGTGTGTGTGTGTGTGTGTGAGAGATACTGTAAAATGAGGGTCTAGTTTGATTGACTGGTACACTGGCTTTACCGCAGTCACCCTGAGTCAAAATATGTTTCTTCATCAACCTCTACAAGCACAAGTGGAGCTATTGCTCATGTTTTATTTACCACTTTAATGTGTTTTAATGGACAACATGCTAAAAAAGTTATCTTTGATACTCCATTAAATCTTTTTCAGACATGCGCTGGTTTGGCAATGCTATTCCACTCATATCTTTGGGGAAGAAGACCGAGAAGCAGCCTGTTCATGTACGTTTGTGAAAAGAATGGGATGGGTATAAACAACAGTATCTTCTTTCCAGTTCACTAGACACTATTTAGAGGAATGTTGCAAGACCTCATGTACAAATAGAGTGCCAACCTTTTTGGAAGTGTGTGTCTAGACAAAGGATTCCTTTTGCCAATCCTGAAACTTATTTGCAAGTCAGATTCATTATTACAGTTCCAGTATTGGAAGTTATATGGAATTTAGGCACCGTTACAGCAAATATTTTACTATCACAATTTACTTACTTTGAAAAATGCTTTCTGATAACCTTTGGATTTCAACATGTCCCATTTTGTCTTGTGGTGTAAGGTGGTGGATGTGGCCAAAGCCATTATCAACGCTGTCAGAGACCCTGATGCCAATGGAAAGACATATGCATTAGTCGGGTAGGTGGTCAACACTCAATTAACTTAATTTAAAAGTCTGAGCCTAGGAGAACTGAAAGTGTGTATATATATCAGGACATTTCATGGGATAACAAAACACCTGTCGCTGTGCTGTATCACTCATGCTTCATTTGCAGTCAGGCCAACTGTTGTGTCTTTGGTTTAAGCTGGGAACACACCGCATTGGCCGCCTGCGGCGGTTGGCCGCGTGAATGCAGGAGGTTCGCCGCTTGGTCATATTGGGCCATGTTCACCGCAGTCGCCGCCGCGGCCAACCGCAGCCTCATCGTAGGCAGCGGTTGGCCGCGTGACAGCAGGAGGCTCGCCGCTTGATCATATTGGGCCATATATTCCTGACGCCGACGCCGAGATCAGACCCGTCACACTTACGGTGCAACAACAACAATAACATGGTCCAGCTGTGCCAAAAAATACAGATGTAGGTTCACTGTGTAACCAGCGGCAGTCTTGTCACAAATATCATTAAAACAGCCTGAACACGCACCCCGATCTCAAATACACACACATTAACAGCAATTCAGCAACATACTAAACACATTAACAACAGCAGTGTGTGCTCAGCAGCACAAATAAAGGCAGACATCAGCCTACCTGAAAGTGAAAGTGTGCCGGCTGACTGAGGACAACACCGGTTCTTCGCTGCACTATATTGGAATTCCACACGGACACCGCCGTCAAGTTTGGGTATATTATCCTCAGGAACAGCACACAGCTTGGTGAGTTTCACTATGCTAACCGGCGCTACCTTGGCTAAAGTACAACCAACAGTTAAACAGATGCAAAATAGCCTACACATATTTGCAGAATGTATTGGAAGCCCGATGTCCTCACTCCACACGCCCACCTCGTCTTGCAGACCACCGCCACCAGGCAATCTCAACGCTGATTGGCTGTGGAGGCGCGGTGCCCGGCGGCGCTGCAGAAAAAGATGAAAAATTTCATCTTTTTCTGCGGCGCCGTGCTCGCCGCACAAGCCTTCGATTCACGCTCCTTCGATGACACAATTTCTATGCGCCGCTAATGGCCGCGCTCCCGATTCACGCGCCTCTCATGAGGCGCGGCCACGCGCCGCGCAAGCCCCCGCCGCCGGCCGCTGGACGCCGATTATTGGGTGGACGCGCGGCCACGCGCTAGTACATTGACTTTGTATGTAATCTCGCCGCGCGGCCAGTGCGGTGTGTTCCCAGCTTTAGTGTGCAAAAAGGCTTGACCAGGGGCTGGAATCTGAATGTTACAAAGCAAGTATATTACATAGGAAGGATTTTCATTAGTGGAAGTTCTAAGTTGGAGGTATCAGACAATGATGCATTTTTATTGAAGTCAGACTGGCTTTTGTGCATACAGTTCTTTCCACAGAATGGTAGATGACTCAAGAAACATACAAAGCAGATCCTATTTACAAGCAGTCCATTATTGCAATAGACAAGTCAATCTAAATGTGGTGTACAGGTTGAAGAGACCATTATGGTGGATCCATATGTACATAAACCATGTGTTACTGTTGTTCCATGGTTCATGCCCTGGATTCGTATCACTTGTGTGAGCATACTATTACATGATGAGGTGTCGCCTTAATTCATTGTTTTCTTCTCTTGTTGTCCTAGTCCCAACCGTTATCTCCTCCATGACCTGGTAGAGTACATCTACGCCTTGGCACACAGACCGTTTGTGCCCTACCCCCTGCCTCGCCCACTCTATCAGTAAGAGCTTTATACATGTTTTTAAACATTTCCAGGGACAAGTCATCACGTAACTGACGCGAGCCTTCAACTCCGACAAATACATAAACAAACGTGGATTAGGCCAAAATGCCCACTTCTGCGTTCGCATTAATACGTCAAATTTGCTGTCTCATTTAAAATTGTGTGCTAACAATTAATCAGTTTCTTATAAAATCTGCCAATTCCACCACTCGTCTTTACTTGTATGAATTGATATTAAAGGTGCTGTAAGCGGAATGGTTCTTTTAGCTAACTTCCTGTCAGTTAGCAGTCCCCTCGCTCGTCCCTACGTCACCACATTAATGCACTGCGGTCTTCAAGCAGCAAGTTATCTAGCATCATCTCGGATCCATAGGTGTGATAAAACATGATAAAAACTATCAAAACAGACATTGGGAAGGATTTTTACCTGCTGCGCCATTGTAGGCGCATAAACATTCACCCATCTGTTGCTCTGGCGTGCACCGGCAGTGAGACCATGGAGTGTATATACTATATATGAGTAAGACGAGTGTTGGTTTGTAGCGTTCTCTCTTCTGATTGGATAAAAATTTTGTGATACTCCAATTAGTTTATTTGCCGATTACATGCAAAGCAGCTGACTGAGAGATCGGCTTTATGAAACGCGCACATTATGTAAGTGATCACTGTATGAATAAAGAGTGATTTTACACTTATATTAACATAAATAAACCGCTTACTTCACCTTTAACCATACAAATTACATTGACTGAATTGGGATCAAGAACTGATATTGTTTAACGAGGACATTATTAATGTCTTATTTTGTAGGCTACTGATTTTGGGGGATAGAACGGTTTTGTTTGTACTCCTTTCAATGTAATTGTGGTGTAAATTATATTTTACATAGTGACTAGTAACATGTAATTTATCTTTTGTCTTTTCATGAACAGACATTTAACAAGAAATCAACAGTTTTTAAAAAAATAAATACATGTTAACAGGGTAGGTTCTGTCAGCGTAAAAATTTGATGCATTTATGGAAAAGCAGAAACTACATGTTTTAGCCCAGTCCATCCACATGGATGCTACAATATTTACACAAATGTTTTTCTCTCACATTTCCTGTTAACGTTCTGCAGATACAGTATGTTTAATATGTTACACATACTATTCCCCCTACAGTGCCACTAGTAAAGAAAAACTCTACAAGGGTCCATAGGGTACCCTTGTTTAATACCACTGCAATATCATCTGATAGCTTCTTTCTTTCCCTTTCAGCATGGCTGCTGGGATATTTGCTATGAACCCCTTTGAGCCCTGGACAACCCCCGACAAAGTCGAAAGGGTAAGAAAAACTACGATTTTGGCATAGCGTTAAGCTGAAGGTTTTGAGAATTGTACGACCAAATGTGGAGCTTCCCCATCCAACACTCGGAGGCAATGTTTTTTTTTCCAGATAATCAATAAGCAGATTATAATTCCTCACCCTGTTTTTTATTTCCAGTTTCATGCAACAGACCTGAAGTACCCAGGACTTCCTGGTCTGGAGGATCTTGGGATCACTCCCTCCAGTGTAGAACAAAAGGCTATTGAGATTTTGCGTCGCCACCGCAGGTTCCGTTTCCTGGAAGCTGACCTTGATGAGACAAAGCCACCCAAGACTGTCGCCTTCTAAACTACCCGACAACTTCCCAACATCACCAGGGCAGCAGAGGATGTCCATACCTCTGATTGCACTTTTAAAACTATTCTGTACATAAATAAATAAAAGAATATCCTCCAAAGGGGTCCCTAGTTTTGAGTCTTTCTTGTTTGTTGCACATTGTTTTGATTACATACGACGTTGCCATGACTGTGCTTCTGGCACAGTATTTACACGTTTTTAGTTTTCCAAGCCCATTGGACTTTAACATGTTATTGTTTTACAACTCTTCAATTATGGTTGTTAATAAACAGATGCACAACCCTCCGCCTTAGGGAAGCATGGAGTCGGTGTGCCACACTGAATATAGTAAACCTTTCTGCTGTCTGTCACTTGGGTAAATACAACGCTAAATTGACGACTAGATTTTAACTAGGCATTAAATAACTAAACGGACTCCACCGAAATATTACTAATAATTGTGACACCTCCTGGCACCTCCTGATTGACAGGCTTCCAGGAGCTGATTGCTGATTGCAAACACCCATGCTGACTGCTCTCCTGAGCTATAAAAGCTGCAGGAGTCAGCCACTTGGGCCTCCCTCCCTTGATGTATGGTTTGTTTTGGTTTGGTTTAGTTAGTGCTACTTTACACATACCATACACTCTTCACTCACACAGACACCCATTACTGATTTCCTCTTTGTCCTTCCCTTGAGCTGGGATGTGACATAATACTAAAGGTGCATGTAGTAGAAAATGTTATCTCTAAGATAAGACGTTCATTACTGTACAGATTGAGTTGTAAAGTGCCAGGGAGTTTTGGCACAGAAAGACCTTGGTGAGACAACAATGAGGACATATGTGCGAAGAGCTGGAATAATCGGAGCCTTTTTGCTCTCAATATACCTTATCAACTACACGATTGTAAGTTGGAGTACATGCAAATCCTCTCTGGATGGACACAGGTATACAGAGGTTGAGAAGGGGAGACTAAACAGGATTGAGCAGACCCTAAACAAGCTGGGTGAGTCACCTAAAGAAAACGTACTGGTTCATTGTAAAGTTCTGGCTTTGCATGTAAATTACAATGAATGAAAAAAAAGATGAATAATTCCAGAAGAAGCCTTCGCATTATAAATTTACAGATCTTTATTTACAGATCTAAACCCATAAAGCCAATTTCAGAACAGGACTCCATCTTACATTAGCTTTGATCAAGTTCTCAAACTATTTTCTTCGCATTCAAACGAAATTAGAGAATGTAGGTTTGAAATGCATAGGGAGAGAAATCTAGGGGAAAGATGTTGTCTACTACATTAGATTTAACTGAGGAAATGGGTATTGGAAGCCTTCAATAACAGCTAATGCTGGGCTTACACTAGAGAGGACTTTTAAAAGACTTTGAAAAGACTGAAGACTGAAACCCTCTTACATCTAAAGACAATCAACTCACACCTGAAAACAATAGTCATTAGTTTTCAGTCACAGAGTGAGATTTTGAAAAGACAGGGGGTCTCATATTGCAGGACTACAACTAGATTCCTTTTGAGATTAATATTATTTCCGCAAACACGATAGTGATTATTTAATTAAAAAAAAGGTTAATTCAATATTCCGAGCGGGGAACTTCCTTTAGTTATTTGACCATCTTTATTTGCTGATCTCGTCCCCCAGTAACTTTAACTCCTAACCCTGTATTTGACGGTAAAGTGTTAAGGTTGCGCGGATGTCAGCCTGGTTCTCCCACCGAGGCTTCAAGGAAAAAGTGTCCGAAATAAGTGCCTGCACAGGTGGACACAGGTCGCGACTAATGCCGCTCCTCCTGCGTCGTGCTTGGTCATTTCGCTTGAGCCAACCCCCTAAGACTAGCGATAATATCAAACATGTTTGATAATGTCGGAACGTCAAGACGGGAAGAAGATTGGCTGAAATCGGGTCAGAAGACCACCATACACCAAACGACTGAGATTACGTGCGCCAGCACGACTTCTGTGATTTCAGTCCGACATTGGAAGATTGTCTGCGACTGTCAAATCGCGTGAAAAGTCGTGTAGTGTAAGCCCAGCATAAATTGCCAAACAGTTATTGTGCTGAGGGAAAAAGGAATGACAATGTTTATCATTTCCTTGTTTGTCCTCTTTTGAACACCATCCACCAAAGCAAAGCTGATAGAAACATCTGGTCAAAAGAGCTCCACCAATGAACCTTTTCTAAATGTGGACCAAAAAAAAGAGAAGAGTGTGGTGCCAAAGCTATACCCAAAGTCCTTTCTCTTTGCCAACTGGGGCGATGACCTGTCAGAAGAGGATCAGAAGGAGGCTGAAGGCCTGTTTCAGATCTACGGATACAATGCCTTCTTGAGTAACAAGTTGCCACTCGACAGAAAGCTTCAAGATACCAGGGACAACAGGTAACTTTTTGATTCTATTATGTCCTGAGCTTTGCTGTTACTTGCTATTGTGCACAGATCGAACGTCTTCTCCCTCTTTCAGATTATGAAAAGATTTAGTCACATTTTGAATATGTAAATAAACTGTGCTTAAGATACATATAGCCAGAAATATATTCATTCAACATGGCAAGACAACATAACTGTCACGTGATAGCACCCTACAGTACTGTGCAAAAGTTTTAGGCAGGTGTGAAAAAATGCTGAAAACTGAATGCACCGCTTTCAAAAATATAAATAATAATTGTTTATTTTTTACAATTTAAAAAAAAATGCTAAGTGAGGGAACAAGTTAGTTATAATGTATCTCAAGGTCTCTCCTAGAGTAAGATTTCAAAGCAGACTGGGGTTTCAATATGTGCCGCTTATTTGACGAATCACAAAGGAACAGGCAAAGTTGAGGATCGTAGACGCAGTGGTCGGCCAAGGAAACTTAGTGCAGCAGATGAAAAACACATCAAACTTATTTCCCTTCGAAATCGGAGGAAGTGGGGCTAAGAAAAATGGTAGCAGGTGCTCTGAACTGATTAGTCAAAATTTGACTGTAGCGGAAGGCAGGTTGTTCGATGGAGGGCTGGAGGGCGGTACACTAATGGGTGTCTGCAGGCAACAAGCATGGTGGAGGTTCCTTGCAGGTTTCTGCAAATGGAGTTGAAGATTCAGTCAGTATTAATGATGTCCTCAATGCTGAAAACAGTAGATGGACTGTTTTCTGCCAGGTCTGAGCTGAAGGCACATTTTTGTTAATTTATGAAAAAAAACTATTAAAACTTCCATTTTTGAAAGCATTCTTAGTTTACAGCATTTTTCACACTTGCCTAAAACGTTTGCACAGTACTGTATATCCAGAATAAGACACAGAATTACCAACATATCAAACAGAACAGGACAAATCAGATCCAACCTCTATTGCTTTGTGAACTTTCATACTTCAATGTACTCATTCACACATAAGCTGGATCTCAATCCAGAGAACGGGTCCTTGGAAGGGCGCGGTCTACGCGGTCTATGAAGGCTATAGCCTATGAAGGCCGATTCCAGGGCCGACCGAGCGTTGTTAAACTAGACGCTCTCCGCAGGTCTCCGTTTACGAGCATTTTCAGTTTGCGTAACAAGCCGTTACCTTGCGTGACGACTCGCCGCTCCTGTGCTGCCTAGCAACCCTGATTGCTGCCAACGGAGACAGCCTTGTCAACGTAGGAAAAAAGAAAAAGAAGTTGCCTACCAGACGAAAAGAAAAAAAAGTACAAGAAAAAAAGAAAGGAAGACAAGAGTTAAGAAGATGGAGCAACACGTTGCTGTTTTGTTATTTTTTATTTTATTTTATGCCATCTCTGAAAAAAACGCAATTAATCTTGGGATATGTTGGGCCGCGAAGGATCCATCTGTTGCAGCCTTCAAAACCGTGAAACGAAGGCTGCATTTCTCGGCCGCATATGAAGGAGCCTTGTAAATCGTTGCAAATGGAACAAGCCTTTGCGCGCCGCTATGACGCAATCGGTCTTCAAATGCAGCCTACGTAGGCTGCAACCCCTGAATCGAGATCCAGTCATATGTTCAGTCTCTTCCTCCTCCCTCTTCCCCACTGTTGTCAAACAGTTGCCTCATAATACACAACATGGGTCTTCTGTCAGTGCAACAGAAGCTACATGACATCCTTTCAATCTTTCTCTTGATTCAAACATTACCCAAATCTTTCTTTCCCTCAATACTCACACAATTTAGATGTCTGAAAAAGAATTATCCCAAGGAGCTGCCCAACATCGCTGTGGTGCTGATCTACGTAAATGAGGCTCTTTCTATCATTAAAAGGGCGATACGAAGTATCATCACCCACACCCCAAAGCACCTGCTGAGGGAAATCATTCTGGTGGATGACTTCAGCACTTACTGTGAGTTTGAACTGTGTGCTCCTGATAGGTTGCGATGCTATAACCATCAAATTTCAAAAGTGTTTGCCTATAATTAATGCTAGTTAGTCTCATTACAAACAGCTACTGCTACACTGAATTTTTTGCATGTATGATATTACTTATCTTACAGCACCTTTATTCATCATTATAACCATGGACTACATTTTCAGATGACCTCGGTAAATCGTTGCAAGACTACATAGGTCAGATTCACAAAGAGAGGCCTGGACTCATAAAGAAAGTGCGGCATAAGCAACAATTGGGATTGTCACAGTCCCGGATCTCAGGTTGGGAGCATGCCACAGCCGATGTTGTAGCCATTCTGGATGCCCATATTGAAGCAACAGAGGGATGGTATGTACGGGTTATGTTTCAGGTAAACCACAGCCAGGTAACTGCTGTGAAGGGAAATGCCTCTACTGCCTAAATCCTCTGCAAATACTGTCGGAAATTGATTAATTTCATCCCTGCCACTTGAGGTTAAAGGTCACCACCTTTTATGCAAAACACCTGTTCATGGTTCTTCAACATTAATGTGGGACCCCGTTGTGACAAAAGACTTGCAAGGTATGAGAAAAAACAATGTCCACCTTTTTGAAAGCCTGTGTTCAAAAACCCCAGTCAGATTTTTCAAGCCACCAGTATTGCAAATGACAAGCTCTGTTTTCATTTCACTGCGTACATCTGAAAACACGGAAATCGCTGCTATTGACTGGAGAGCTGCAAGGCAACTACTTCCTGTTCTTATCTGCTTAAGAATAAAAGTCAACTCGCGTTTGGCTAGTAACATGCTTTTAATTTGAAGGCGCACAGGAAATATTCTGTTCGCAAGCAAGTATCTTAACTGCATACAGAAAGCCGTGTAGGCTACTGGTGTTGGTGACAAGAGTGTAGCAGACGTTAGAAAAGCCGCCCGGCAAACACACATATTTCACCAGTCAAAGAAGCGTAATAACTTACTCGCCAAAGAGTTTTTACCTTCATACTATCTATGATATTTCCCGCATTTGGCGAGTGTTAATGTAGAGCCCTCTAAGCAGTGTTGTGCATCGCTCCTCCTTGTCTAAATGAGACAGTAGCCTATCTCATCAACCTAGACTGGTAATTATCTTCGCATGTAATGCATTTTAATAGCAAATGCGATTAACACTGTGGCACTGTACAGCCCTGTATGTTTACTTGTTTGAACCCCACCGGTTGGTTAAAAACAGCAATGCAAACGGAAATCATGTAGGCTACATGTTGATTTAAATACAGCGCGGGTAAATGGAATCGGATCACAAGTAGACAAAGAAGTCACATTTGAAAATACAAGTGGGAACACACGGACTGAGAGCTGGCCACTTGTAACCAGATTCAAAAAGTCAGATGTTAATCCCAGGTGGAAACAGGGTCTTAGATTCAGGGCCAATCCGAGCAGGCTGGGCTTTTTGGAAGGCATGGCTTGAATAGACTCTAGAAACAGAGTGTTTCAGACAGAGGGGGGGAAAGACGAGATTCAGAAATTGCACACTGAGAAATATAAAGTTCTTTTTGGACACTACACCATTTATAGTAGAAACCCAAATTACAATTTTGAACATGTAGTCCAGGCAAAATAGTGTTTTTCATAGAATAAATTGTAAAATAATTTTTTTCAGCTCAGATAATTTCTATGAGGTGTCCAGAACAACATACTAAAAGTCCTAAGAAATCCTAGTTGAGGAAATATGTTTAATTCTCATCAATCCGAGATGGGTGCCAATAAGGCGAGACACCAATACATCCAAATAGGGCAATTTTTTTCCTTTAGTCCTATCAAAATGAAACTTTACACAATGAAAGTATCCATGATAATTAAAATGTGTTGTATTACAAGTTTCTTTGAAAATGAATTTTAATATGCAAATGAACTATACACTAATCATACACGCCCAAAATAAACCCAAATAGGCTTAATTTTTTCCTTTACTCCTACCACAATAAAACTTTACATAGTAAAAGTATACTTGAAAAGTAACTTTTTTATTGTATTACAAGTTTCTTTTTAAATGAATTTGAATATGCACATGAGCTCCACAGTTATTTAATATCCAATCATCGTACTGCCAATGGGTGATTGCGATGCTGCTTTTAGACTGGCCTCTAACCTGAAAAACTGCCTGGCTTACCTGCCAGGGGTATAACAGGTGCCTCTCATGAATTAGATTACCCCTCCCCTAGCTAGTGTCATTTTTTACTTTTTTCAGTGCCATTCCCTTTCCTATGCCAAATAGACGAGATGTAGAATCACAGCCTGAAATGGCATGGATAAAGAGGAGATTCTCACACACCGTGGGACCAAGTAACTCCTTTGTCTACTTTATGCACCATACAGTGCTGCTTGAAAGTATGTGATCAGGTGGGCCAAATTGAGTGATGAAATGGACCAATGTAATGAGAGATCTTTAGGGAAGAAATTGGGCGGCACTAGATAAAACACAAATAAAACCAGCCAGGTCAGTTTAGGCTCACCAAACTGAACCCATACAGGTCAGACTTGCCAAGCTGTGTGCATTCAAATCAGCATGATGCAACAAGAGTACTAACAAGTCTGTGTCATCACCTTCTGATACTGTGTCTTTTGTTCTGGCAGAGGCAATGGCAGTTTGGACAATGAGAACATCTGCATCGTGCTTTGCATGGTTTGTGAAACACCATTTTTTGTCTTACAAGTTTCTTTGAAAATTAATTTGTATATGCAAATGAGCTATACACTAATCAAATATAGGCTACCCAAAATATATCCGCATAGGCTTAATTTCTACCTTTACTCCTACCACATTAAAACTTTACAAAGTGAAAGTCTACATGAAAAGTAAAACATTTGTATTAGAAGTTAACTTATAATGGTCAAGGCTTTCCAGAAGGGGTTGGTCGAACGTCAGAACAGGGGTCACATCATACTGCAGAGCTTGAGTTGCCACAAACCTCAATGTTGAGTATATGCAGGATTAATCACTGGGATCAAGATCAATCATTGGAAGTAATGTTAGTGAAGCTCTCCCAGGGTGTTCATCTAGTCCTATCAAAATGAAACTTTACACAATGAAAGTATCCATGATAATAATTTTTTTTTGTATTACAAGTTTCTTTGAAAATGAATTGTAATATGCAAATGAGCTATACACTAATCGTACATGCCCAAAATAAACCCAAATAGACTTACTTTTTCCTTTACTCCTACCACAAAAAAACTTTACATAGTAAAAGCATTAGCAAGTAAGAGGAATGTTCTGTTTTGCAGACCGACCACGGCAAAAGTAAAATTTAACAGTTAACCCGCTGTTCGCTAAACGAACGGGGCTTAATAAGTCACATTGTTCATTGCTCTGATTGGTTGTAGTGCTATCAAATTGCGTGCAATGGCATTTGAAGAGACACGTCTAATTAATGAGAGGCACCTGTTATACCCCTGGCAGGTAAGCCAGGCAGTTTTTCAGGTTAGAGGCCAGTCTAAAAGCAGCATCGCCATCACCCACTGGCAGTACGATGATTGGATATTAAATAAGTGTGGAGCTTATGTGCATATTCAAATTCATTTAAAAAGAAACTTGTAATACAAAAAAAGTTACTTTTCAAGTATACTTTTACTATGTAAAGTTTTATTGTGGTAGGAGTAAAGTAAAAAATTAAGCCTATTTGGGTTTATTTTGGGCGTGTACGATTAGTGTATAGCTCATTTGCATATTAAAATTAATTTTCAAAGAAACTTGTAATACAAAAAATGTTAATTATCATGGATACTTTCATTGTGTAAAGTTTCATTTTGATAGGACTAAAGGAAAAAAATTGCCCTATTTGGATGTATTGGTGTCTCGCCTTATTGGCACACATTTTCATTTCATTTTTTCATTTAACTTTTATTTATCCTCGAGAGACCAATTGAGGGGTGACCCTCATTTTCAATGACGTCGAGTTCAAACAAATTCAAAGGAAAAACAACAATACATTAACAATATTCAACGCAAATACATCAAATACACAACAACAGGTGAAGAGAAAAACAATTGAAACATTTACACAGTGGTGAAATTAAGTGGTAGCAATTAAAATTAAATGGGTGAGAGTACAATATAGCCTAATTAAAACAGTTACAGGTAGAGTTTGGCAGATTTAAAATAGTTTGTTTAAATTGGTTAAAGGATATGAAGTTATTTAGTTTAATTTGTTGCTGTAAGTTGTTCCAGGAGTCAGGGGCACTGAAGCTAAAAGCTGTCTTTCCTAGCTCAGACCGGGCTTGTGGGACATAAAGCATAAGCATGTCAGTGGAGCGGGTCTGATAAAGCCCATCTGAGATTTGCAGCAATTCAGTTAAGTAACGAGGAAGCTTCCCGGTCAAGGCTTTGTAAATTAAAATATGCCAATGTGCGTCACGTCTCTCTTTAAGGGAGGACCACCCAACCTTTTCATATAAAAGACAATGGTGTGTGTCATAAGCATCTCCTGTGATGAACCTTAAAGCAGAGTGAAAAACAGAGTCCAGGAGTTTAAGACATGAATGTGATGCATGCCGGTAAACCACATCACCGTAATCAAGGACAGACATGAAAACTGCTTCAATAATCCTTTTCCTACTAAATAAAGGGAAGGTGGTTTTGTTCCTATAAAAATAGCCAATTTTTTGTCGTAGTCGACGAACAAGATTTTTTATATGAAAATTAAAAGTGAGTTTATCATCTAACCAGATGCCAAGATATTTGTACTCTGTGACTCTTTCAATTAAAAATCCATTATTTGTAAAAATATTAAAATCATTCAAATTTGTAGTTCTTGCTCTGGAGAAACACATATATTTGGTTTTGTCTGTATTTAGAACCAGCCTGAGGTCCACTAGACAGTCCTGCAGGGTGTTAAAAGAGCTTTGTAGGTTCTGAATAGATTGGTGCACCGAATCGGAAATGCAATACAGTACTGTGTCGTCAGCGTATAGATGGGCATGACAGTTTTTTAGCGATGAAACAATGTTATTTATATAAATTGTGAAAAGAACTGGACCTAAAATTGAGCCTTGTGGGACACCATTTGTAACAGTTAAAAACTCAGATTGGTATCTCCCGAGTTTAACTGACTGCTGTCTATCAGAGAGATAATCCCTAAACCAGCTACATGCAGAATGATCAAAGCCAATGTCATGCAGCCTCTGTAAAAGCAAATGGTGGTCAACAGTATCAAAGGCCTTTGAAAGATCAATAAAAAGTGCTGCACAGTGCTTTTTCTTGTCTAATGCTGTAACAATGTTGTCTACAACCAAAGTCACAGCAGAGACAGTACTGTGGCCTGCCCTAAAACCAGATTGGAATGGGCTCAAAATGGAAGCACTAGTTAGAAATGTTTTTAACTGATTATTAATAAGTGATTCTAGAATTTTTGCCAGGCATGGGAGTCATCTCAGATTGATGAGAATTAAACATATTTCCTCAACTAGGATTTCTTAGGACTTTTAGTATGTTGTTCTGGACACCTCATAGAAATTACCTGAGCTGAAAAAAATTATTTTACAATTTATTCTATTTTTGGCCCCAAAATGCCTTACTTTGCCTGGCCTAATGAACATAAGCGTAATATGTGACCTTTAATGTACTGTTTCATTTGGGTGTCCTCTCCAGGGCAGAACCTTTGCTGGCCAGGATCAAAGGCGACAGGACAGTGGTGGTGTCCCCTGTGTTTGATAAGGTCCATTTTGATGACCTACATGTGGAAAGATATATCCCATCTGCTCATGGATTTGACTGGGCTTTGTGGTGCATGTACGAGTCCTTTGGCCCAGAGTGGTTGAAGATGGAGGATGAATCTCAGCCCGGGAAGTATGTGGAACAAGCAGTATTGTATTTAGCCACACATTATTGTGACTGAGATTATTGAACTATCACCTAAATAAGTTCAGGAATTTAAAGGTTTTTCTCAGAGAATGGTTGGTCACTTACGAATGGACTCTAGACACAAAAGAGCATTGCATCTATTGTAGATGCTATGAAGATGTATTATTTACACATTTATTTCCAGTAAGTTCGGTGGAAAATACAACCCCAATTCCGAAAATGTTGGGACGTTATGTAAAGCGTGTATAAAGCAGAATGTGATAATTTGTTAAAGATCTCCTATTATACTACTTTTCTGGTCTTAATTTCTTGTTAAAAACTGCTATGGAGCAACCTGACACGAATCACATCACAAAAAACTATGTAGATTTTCGGGAAACGCTTCCTCTCATCTGGGCGATTCAGCATGCTCTGTCAACACTGGGCTTCGGCCATCTTATATCTTCATTGTTTTTCATAAATATCTGCTTAGTCTTCTTTAGTCTGACTAGTACATTTCAAACTGTTTTAGTAAATCATGGACGTTGTGTCCTCCGGGCTCCAGAGAAAAAGGACCATCCAGATTGTTATCAATATAAAGTTGAAAATCCAGCGTGTGTGATGGTATGGGGGTGGGCTAGTGCCCATGGCATGAGTAACTTGCACATCTGTGAAGGCGTCATTAATGCTGAAAAGTACATACAGGTTTTGGAGCAACATGGTGCCATACAAACAAAGTCTATTTCAGGGACGTCCCTTATTATTTAAGAAAGAACCTACCAAGCCACATTCTGCACGTCTTAATACAGCTTGATTTCGTAGGAACAGAGTGTGGGTAATAGACTGGCCTGTCTGCAGTACATCACTCTTTCATTTGCTGGTTCGATGGCCTCTGTGTTAAGGACAGGAATGGCCTGAACAGCATTGTAAAGGTGTGCTCCAAAATAATCGGAGTTCGACAAAACGACTTATTCTCCCTTTGGGAGAGGCGCGTGGTCCAAAAAGCTAAAACAATAGTAAACCAAAAGGACCACATCCTCTTCCCAGAATTCAGATTAATGCCTTCAGGCCGGCGCTTTGCAGCACCAAGCAGGAAAACGAAGCGCTATTCTCAGTCTTTTATTCTGTCAGGCTGTTAAACCTGGACAGCAGTTTCTGGACATGATTCTTGTTGCTGTACCACTTGGGTATCAGTGTCGTTGTTAGGTACCTTACTTATTTATTTATTTATTCACTTGGATCTGATGTTTTTTATTCTTTTAACTGTGCAGGCCTACTCATGCCCAGCCATTGTGTCTCTCTGACATATCCTGTGTCCTGTTTATTATTCGCTGTATATTGTCTGTTATGTGTTGCTTAGTGTGTGTAGGACTGCTGAACTGAATTGCCCTCTGGTATAAATAAAGTTGTTTGATTGATTGATTAATCACTGACTCCCACTGAAAAAAATCTGGTGCATAATGAAGCACAAAATATCACTATGGAGACCCCGTAATGTTGAGCAACTAAAATTGTATTTTCGAGCAAGAATGGGAAATAATTTACCAAAAACAAAACAGTTTATCAGTTTAAAGTTTACACAAATACATATGTGTTTGTACTGTTAACCATATATTTGGTAATTTCTACTGTAAGACTTCTTTGTGTCGTAGCACATTTTTAAGCTGCAAATATTTAGCCATATTGCTGGTTTGACTGTTGTGTTTGCTTTGGACAGGAGTCCCTCTATCATGGGAATCTTTGCAGCAGACAGAGGCTTCCTGGGGGAAATTGGTGGACTCGATGGCGGAATGACAGTTTATGGGGGAGAAAATGTTGAACTTGGGATTCGTGTGAGTAGCTGACTGAAGCTAATGTAGTAATATGAATTCAATGTGTGCAGAGTTTAAGTCATCAAAGTTTGGAGGGATGACCATCTGATCTGTGCTTAGGTGTGGCTGTGTGGAGGAAGCGTGGAGGTTGTGCCTTGCTCCAGGATAGCTCACATTGAGAGAGCACATAAACCGTATGCACTTGATATTGATGCTGCCATGAGGAGAAATGCCTTGAGAGTTGCAGATGTCTGGCTGGATGATTACAAGAAGAATGTGTTCCTAGCCTGGAACCTTCCTCTTAAGGTTGGCACAAGGATTTTGTATGTTCCTGAATATTTTTTTCAGTGAGGTGCTTTATTTTTCTTAATTTTTTTCTTTAGAGAAGCCAGTTCAATAAATAATACTCTACCTTCGAGACTATTCGCAGAGGTTACAATCCTTTTTCACATTTTGTCATGTCACTGTAGGATAAGCAAAGGTGCAAATAATTGAATGAATAATGTCTGAGTTCAATATATTTTTAGGGGATTTGTTCATGCTAGCTCCCTGACACACTGTGACTGTGACACTTGAATTGAAAGGAGCCACTGTTATCAGTAAAATCTTTCATGCTCTGACAAGTCACAATGCTGTGAAAAGGCCCTATTGAAAGAAGTAAAAAGACACATTGCAGCATTCCTTTTCTTTTCTTTTTTCCACCATTACTGCACCTCTTTATATTTTACTTTTATTCTTAGTCTAATGTTTTATTTACTGTTTATATGTATGTAGATTTTACCTAAATTGTGCATTGTTCACGCACCTACTGACATGGCATGTGACACACAGAATCATGGAATCGATATTGGAGACGTGTCAGAAAGGAAGAAAATCAGAGAAAAGCTGAAATGCAAACCTTTCAAGTGGTACATTGACAACGTTTATCCAAGTCTGGAAACATCATCATGGGACAACCTCTTGGGGTATGGCACGGTAAGGGGGCATTCTTGGTCATACATTTGCTGATTTATTTTTATTTAGATTTGTTTAGGTGAGCCTGGAATATTTACAGAGTGAATTCAAAGATTTGAAATCAGCTGTTCAAAGACTAAATTAACTTGAAGTCATACACCTTCCTGTGGCAAAGCCCTGAATAGATATTTAATATATGAGACACAATCATTGCATGTTTGCATAGTTGTCAAACAGGAAGTAAAAAAAAAAAACTGTTAACACTCACTTGTACAGCTGCAGAACAACCTTCTCCGGAGCTACTGTGTAGACCAGGGAGCGGTTCCAGGAAACATCCCCATCCTGTATGAATGCCACTTCCAGCCACCACAGGTATCTATAGCCCCTTTTACACAGAGATTGCGGCATATTGACGGAACAACATCACTCCAATATGCTGGCTTTGCCTGCTTCTGTGTTATTTACACAGAACCAAGCAACGCCGGCCTGCTGGCGCATCAGTAGCCCCTTTTACACAGCGTTCCGGAATGAAAGAGGTGCTTGTAAACAGCTTCAGGTGCGCCGCGCCAGTCAGCTGCTTTACAACAACAACACTGGCCGGTGAATTGAGAGCAGAAGTGCTGGAGCTTGCAGTAAGAGGGCCGTATTTTACTGTCCCCACGATGTGCCGGTTGATCTCGCGACGCGCTGAGTCCAACATCTCTGGGACTGTTAACCAAACTGACAAAATCACTCCGCTCACTGCTTCACCTCTGTGTCTGTGTGTGTGTGTGTTTGTGTGACAGGTTGGCTGTGAGCGAGTCTCTTTGTAAGGGCAGCGATCTGCCAATCAGACACACACATACAGTGTGTGAAGTCACGTTACTGTAGACAGAAATAAAGTGTGGATATACGCTCAGACTTAGGATAATAATAGCGGTGGTGATCCGGTCGCAGCCTAGCTTAGCCTAGCTTAGCCTAGCTTTCCCATTGTACAACTTCCCCTGGGCAGAAATAGACTCATACACTCTGCAAAATGAAGCGTGGGGGTTTGGATTGAGCAGCGGACCTTATGACCAGCTAGATTATAAGCCGTTCCTTTTATTTGGTGATTTTTACGGGACATCAGGCCGCCGTAGTTAATGTTAAACACACGTCCTTCAACTGCTAACATGGTCGCATGTTTAGAACGTAGGCTATGGAACGTCAAATGCCCCCCTGTTCCGCAACAACAAGCTGGCCGCATTTAAAGTGCGTATTGGAAGTTAGATACTGCAGTGAAGGATCATACAGGAAAAACATTGTAGTATACCATTTAAATATTTGTTTTTATAAATCTACACTAGAAGTGGCATTTGGTCGATGAACATTCTAATCCATAGACTACTTGGTGCGAAACGATGGTAATAGGAGGGAGATTGAGTTTTGGTGAGAAGAAAATCAGTGGAGAATTGGTCTGGTGAGTGACTGGCATTAGCTAGAGTTAATGTTAGCTTATGACAGAAAATGCTGGCCATATTTCAACACTTAACAGTCAATAACGTTACTAGTATTAGGTTATGAAGCTGCATGATGTGTAACTCCACACTACCTCTTGCATCGCTACTGGAGCGAGAGACAGAGAGAGCGAGCGGGCGAGCTAACAACAGAAATTACGACATTTACCTCATACACCTTTTATTTGATAGGTGCCTGTGTGGGAAAGCCAATGAGCTCAGCTGAGCAGAGCATGTGCTGCAGGGAGGTGGATCCCTTCTGGGCTCTGGTGGAGACGCTAAACACCACACCAGACCAGACATAACATACCTGACTCGGTATCCAGGTTTACTTTTGAGCGCCTTTGTGCTCCAGATAGCATACCTGAGCTTCAGACAGGAGCATGGCCCTCTGCAGGCCAGCAGACACGAGTATGTCAATCAGTATAACCCATAACAGAAACTATTATCTCCAATTAATTATTCCACACCATGCAGCTAATGTGTCCACAGGAATTGTCCGATTTTTTTCTACAATTAGAATATAAGCCTTGAAGTAAAGTAAATAAAGTACATCTTGATGCCGAGTATTGATAAATCCAACCAACTTTATGTTTAGAAGAGTGTAGCATTCCCAGGGCCGCCTTTATGCACGGGCTTACCTGGGCTGAAGCCCCAGGGCCTACGAAGATTAGGGGCCTCTTTTACTGTCTCAATATAGGCCCCTGATCTAAGAAGGCCCCGAATATTGTCATTTAAAACAATAAATTATTGACTGGCTCATGATAGGCCCCTAATCTTCGTAGGGGGGGCGGGCGTACGGAGAACAGGGGCCTATCATGAACCAGTAAAGAAAAAGGAAAAAAAAAATCACATTATTTTTTGGCCTATGAAGATCAAGGGGCCTATCATTCACCAGTACATTTTTGTTTAAATAACATTGTTCTGGGCAACACAGATCAAGGGCCTATATTGAGTTGAGCCATTAAAAGCAAAATGAAGAATTCAAAGAGAGAAGTAGCTTTGGGATAAGGGATTATTTAAAAAAAAAATTGGAATGCTGAATGACTGGATTTTTTAAACCTTTATATTTTTGTTTCTGCTTTTTGGTATTTCTGTGTCTCCAAATTATTCCAGAAAATAGCTCACATAGGACACAGTTGATTTAGCCTTAGTTTTCTTCTCAAAGTGCACCAGATTGATGCATTTTACTTTAAAAAGGTTAAAATTTTTCTTCCGGGGGGACATGCCCCCGGACCCACCTAAAAGGTCCTGGGACCCCACCGCTGTCTCCTCAATAACTTGTGTGTTTGGTTATTAAAAGTCATTAGACCAGGAGGGGGTTATTTACATGTTACCTTAACTGATTTGGTATTTCATCAATAGAGATATTGTGGTGTAGACAAACATGGCTTTAACGCATCGGTATTGTAAGACCGCCGCCCGGGGGGGCCTACGAAACCTCTCAGCCCCAGGGCCTAGTGGCAGGTAAAGGCAGCCCTGAGCATTCCCCCGAAAGATGGTTTCACACTTGACTGAAGGTTTTAAGATTTATTGAAAAATCCCCAAATCCAACGTAAGAGCTGGTTGCAAAACACAAAAACAATAAATCATTAGCTTACTTTACATTCGGTTTTCACGGTCCTTTCATCACATTAAGCTAGCATCAATTAAACTTATAACAAGTGCTAATAAAGTTATCACACACGAAATTAAACATTAGCCACATATTGCTATAACAGTATGACAATATTACTAACCTTGTGCCTCTTCGGAGGGTGCTAAAATATCTTTAACCGTCGGCATATCTGCAGTTACATTGCCGTTTTCACAGAATCTCCGTTCAACTCATTATTGCAGTCAAAACTCTGCAGGATAACAGGAAATGCAAAAACGCACGCTTCAAAATAAAAGCCTTGTGCTAATAAAACAGGAAGTGAGACAATAAAAGCTTATACCAAGCGCAAATACATTGTTTAACAGGGCTTTCTCTTGTTTAAAGCAAAAACACGATTTGGGTCAGTTACACTCCCACTAAAATTATGAATGTCTCATTAAATAATGTACACCATTAATAATTTTCACACAAAGAATGAAACTGTCCTTTCACAGTAATGAGCTTAAGAAGCTTCTAACAACAGGACTAGCTTCTGCACAGGCCGTTCCAGCATGGACAATTTCCCAAGGCGCTCTCCTTTCTTATTCAGTCTCTTATCTCCAACTGAGATCTTCACTCTCCGTACGAGTCCATCCTTACCACTGACAGTCTCCACGATCCTCGCAACTTTCCATTCACCTCTGGGCGATAGTTCATCAATGTCCATAACAACATCATCCACTTGAAGATTTCTCTTTGGCGCATGCCAACGCTGCCTTGCCGTAATGTCGTGAAGATATTCCCGTTTCCAGCGACTCCAGAACTGTTCAGCCAGATGCTGTACGTGGCGCCATCTTTTTACTCCATACAAGTCTTCTCTGGGGAAGGTGCCGGGTGGAGGCAGTGCTGTGCTGGATTTCATCTGGACCAGATGATTAGGGGTTAGCGGTTCCAAACTGTCAGGGCTGTGTAAGTTATCAACAGTGAGAGGTCGACTGTTGACTATGGCCATGGCTTCGTAGAGTAGAGTCGTAGTGAAGGATCATTAAGTCTCTCCTTAGAGAGTGAAAGAGTGGCATTCAGGACACTCCTTACAGTCTTGATCTGGCGCTCCCATACACCACCTGCATGGCTGGAGTGGGGCGCATTCATGACGAAGTCACACTGCTTTTGTGACAGAAACGTACTTAGTCTCTGTGTGTCGAGCTCCTTTAAAGCTGCCTTGAATTTGTTCTTCGCACCAACAAAGTTGGTGCCTTGGTCACACTGGATTTGACGGACTGCACCTCTAATAGCAATAAAGCATCTCAGACCGTTTATGAAAGCATCAGTGGACATATCCTCTAACATCTCAATGTGGATGGCCCGTGAGCAGAAACAGGTGAAGAGTAGCCCGTATCGTTTATGATGTTTCCTGCCTTCCGTAGAGACAAAGGGGCCGAAGCAGTCCATACTAGGGACGCACGGAATATTCGGCCACCGAACAAGTTCGGACGAAAATGGCAAAATAAGTCATTTTCGGTTTCGGCCCGAAACAGTTAAAAACATTAACAACATTAATTACATTACATAACAACATTACCGAAAATTGGCGAACTAAATGACACTAAGGAAATATGTTTTTAAAAGAGCTGCGCGCTTGTAAACCAGGAAATGGCAGTAAAGAGAGACGTAACTGTGTATGCGAGTCCACGTCTCTTTGTGAGCGCGCAGCAGGAGCAGTTTGGTGCATGCATGAAAATGTCAAAGTCCAGTGTGGGAGCATTTTTTCAAACTGGATGAAACACGGCGCAGACAGTGCAATGCTTTATGCAGCATAAAGTTAAAACGCTCGTCCAAGACTGATGTTTAATCACCATAGAAACACAAAAGCCTTGCGCGAGCGAAGCAGCGATTCACCCGGTGAAACTCTTTGACAGTGACAGTTGGTAACGGTGTCATTCACAGTGACACCTCGCCGGTGAGGACCGCCACGCAAAAAAAACTTTAGTTTGACAGCTAAAATGATAACCAGAAATATCCTGTCCGTTAGCGCTGTTGGGGGAAAAGGCTCCTACGGTCTGATTGCATTTCTCGAGCCTGAATACACAGAGCCATGTCGGCAAACTGACAGCGCGACTATATGTCCAGCGAGCCGCCTCCCCCCGTTAGTTTCAGTCTACAGACGAAAAAGTGACAATCACCTCCTAAGCATGGACATCGTTTAAAGCCTCTCATTGTTATGATCAGGGCTTTGATGCAAATTCTGAAGTCTGAACATTACGGTGGGAGCTGTGGTGCAGTTTTTTTTAGAGCAACTCAACCTGCACTGCACTGCAAAAAATTAAGAAAGGCAATAAGTCGATCTTTTTGTAGATTCATCCTCATATAAGTCAATGTAAAAATCAGTGAGTGGTTCACAAATTAATTCCTAGTAAAATATTAATTTTACTCTTAGATTTGAAGGTTTTACGGTTTATTTATTTAGGGTTGCTTTTTAGTTGTATGCTATGTTTGAGGAGAACATTTGGGAGTTCATGTATGCAATGTTGAAATAATTGACTAAATAATAAACAAAACTGCAAAAACCTCTTTCGGTATTCGGTTTCGGCCAACTGTTTAATTTTATTCGGTTTCGGCCAAGAATTTTCATATCGGTGCATCCCTAGTCCATACCGCAATACGTGAAGGGTGGGGACGGCTCTAAGCGCTCTACAGTCACACACTGGCGTATGTAAGATGATACTGCTCTGCTCATTCCAGGAATCCAGTAGCCACTGGATCTGATCATGTTCGTGGTGAAGCCTTTGCCCTGATGCTTTGTCTTCTCATGATTATGAGCTATTATCAACTTTGTCACATGATGCTCCTTAGGAATGACAATTGGGTGCTTAAAAGACTCAGCAAGGGATGAGTGTCGGAGTCTTCCTCCCACCTTGAGGATACCATCAGCGTCAACAAAGACATCAAGTTGGTGCAGTTTGTTGCCACGGAGTAGTTGACTTCCTTTGTTCAACAACTTGATTTCCTTTCCATATGCTTGACTTTGAAGGTTCTTTATGATGACTCGTTCAGCACTTTCCTGTTCACTCACTGTAGCAGGAGCGTGTGATTTGACTCTCTTTGCCCTTCGCAGAAGTCGATACAGCTTTGGTAGCGCAAGACCATGATGAGAACTTGGACTGACGGTCGGCAAGTCTGATTGATTCAGTGGTGTGTGTTTGCAGCGTCTGTGCCTTTTTGACTTCTGGATCTCCTATGGGTAGGTCTAGGACAATATCCGTTTGTTGAGGTAATTCATTTTCCCAGAGAAATGAAGGTCCAGCAAACCAGTCAGATGTCAGCAGCTCATTTACAGTTTTTCCATCGGCTGGATTCTCATCTGTGGGGACGTAAAGCCACTGCTGAGAGTTTGTGCTTTGGCGGATCTTCTGAACCCGGTTGGCTACAAAGGTGTGAAAGTGACGGGCCTCATTATTTATGTAGCCTAACACCACCTTTGAGTCTGTCCAAAAGTACTCCTTTCCATCCGTATAGCCTAGCTCCTCCCTGAGCATGTTGCTGACGGTGACTGAGATCACTGCTGCAGTTAACTCTAATCGTGGTATTGTAATCAGCTTTGTGGGAGAAACTCGAGCCTTTCCTATCACCAGAGAACAGTGAATCTCTCCTTGTTCGTTCCTGACTCTCAGATAGAAGCATTGACCACCACTGGTGCTTGCGTCGGAAAAGTGATGCAACTGTGTCTCTACGACCTCTCCGAAACTTGCAGGTATGTAACATCGAGCGATGTTGATCTTTTGTAGGTTGGCAAAATCGTGTCGCCAGCTCTCCCACCTTGGCTTCAGCACATCTGGCAGGGGGTCATCCCAGCCAGTTCCTTGACGGCACATCTCCTGCAGGATCCTCTTCCCTGTGAGGACATATGGTGCGAGGAAACCAAGAGGATCATAAATGGAGGCAACAGTAGACAATATGCCTCGACGTGTCACTGGTTGGTCATTCAGGGTGTTTTCGAACCTGAAGCTATCTCCTTCAATGCTCCATTGGATCCCTAATGCCCGCTCTGGTGGCATGTCATCAAAGGTCAGGTCCTTCGTCTATGCTTCCATGGCACACTCTGATAACGGTATGCTCTGTAGGACAGCATGGTTGTTTGACACAAATTTGTGGAGACAAAGACCACCTTTAGTGCATATCTCTCTTGCCTCTTGTCTCTTGTGCCAGCTGAATGGCCCTTTCCACAGTATCCGTGCTTGTGACTCCGTCATCCACGTAAAAATCTCTTGTGACAAATTTGGATCCTACGGGATGAGAGTGACTGTTTTCCTTGGCTAAGTGTTTCAGCCCGTAGTTCGCACAGCCAGGAGACGATACTGCACCAAAAAGGTGCACCTTCATGCGATACTCTCGAGGTTGTGTGCTGGTATCTCCGTCTTTCCACCACAAGAAGCGCAGGTAGTTGCGGTCGTTCTCTTGGACGTGAAACTGGTGAAACATTTTCTCTATGTCACACATGAGCGCAATGGGATGCTGCCTGAACCGTATGAGGACGCCTGTGAGGTTATTTATCATGTCTGGGCCAGGAAGAAGATGTTTGTTGAGGCTGGTGCCGCTGTACTTTGCAGAGCAGTCGAAGATGACCCACAGTTTTCCAGGTTTCTTGGGGTGATAGATACCATGATGGGGGGATATACCATCGTTCACCTTGGGTTCCATCATCATGCACTTCTTCCACATCACCTCTCTCAATGATTTCTTTCATGTATGTTGTGTAGTCCTTCTTGTATTTCTCATCTCTGCTGAACTTCCGTTGAAGATGACTGAGCCTTCCGGTTTGGCGGACTTCCGGTTTGGCGATGTAGAGGAAGCAGGCACGAGACAGAGGAGCTCCCCATATTTCTCTCCAAAACTCTCCTACTACTCGTTAAACTCTCTAAACCTGACAGAACGCTGATATTGTTAAACTAACAACACTCATGGAGGACAATATGAGTAACTTAAAACAAACGAAGATTTCAATAACATCACAAAAAACAACCAGAGCTGGCACACTAGCAGCGAAAGCTGCAGCTGTTCATGATGATGATGATGATGATGACGACGGGAGTGATACCAGCACCTGTGAAAACTTTTCCATGAGCATGCTAATGTCGGAGCTATCCAAACATCAGGAGAGTATTAAACGAGACATGACGAAGCTTATCAAACCCCTCCAATCGTCAGTGGATGCGCTACACGAAACAGTCGGCGCTTTCCAGAGCCGCCTTACAACAACAGAGGTTCTGGCGGGGGAGAACTTTGAACGGCTGGCGGCCGCTGAGGTGATGATTAAATCATTACAGAACCAAAATACCTCCCTACTAGAACGACTCGAAGACGTAGAAAATCGATCACGACGGTCTAATCTACGTATATTAAATATACCAGAAAGAAGTGAAGACGGAAAAGACCCCACTACCTTCGTTTCTGAATTACTGAAGAACTTTATGGGCCCGGGAGTCTTCTCGTCTCCACCTCAGCTGGACAGAGCGCACCGCACTCTCGGACCTAAACCTGCAGCGGGTAAGGCCAGGCCGTTCGTTGTGTGTTTTCATCAGTACCGTGACAAAGAGCTGGCACTAAGATGGTCTAGACAACATGAGATGAAATACGAGGGCCACGACCTGAGAATCTACCCCGACCTGAGTGTTGCCCTCGCCAAAAGAAGAGCCGCCTTCAACCCCATCAAGGGAGCCCTATACCAAAAAGGTGTGGAGTTTCGTCTACAATATCCAGCCCGCCTGAAGATTATGTTCAAAGGAGAGAGCCACACTTTTCACTCACCGGAGGATGCCAGAGCTTTCTATGAGCAACAGGTGTCTACCTGACGCGGTCCACTGCTTCACAGGTCGGGACGCACGACACATCGGTGATTGGAGGTTTACGAACATAAACAATACGGGTATGCTTACAAGACGAGTCATGTGAGTCTGTGATCGTCATAGCTATTGTTATTTTCTTTTTTTCTTTTTACTTTCCATCAACTTAAACGGGGATAACAATGCTTATTAACACTTGACTGACTTCCCTCTCTCTCTATCGCTATTTCTTTATCTGCATGTTAAGTGTTGATGCAGAGAATGTATTACTGCCTTATAACTTAAGTTATTACCTTTTTTATTGCTTTCTCTAATATCTATTTTGTTGGTCATTAATAGGCTAAATTACTTGAATACCAATAAGAGAAGAGGGATAGGGAAGGAGAGATGAGATTGATGAGATTGGAGAGGAGGAAGGAGCAAAAAAAAAAATATGAATTACCAGTAGCGGTATTAAGTTAAAATAATTTTGAGTTTGCAGTGATATACATATTGAGATATAGCTATACACATATTGTGTTTTTTTTTTTTTTTTTTTTTTTTTCTCATTTTGTCTGTATTGCTACTCTTCTTTAGTTAAAGGGAGTCTCCTCTGTAGCTAATTAGTTTAGGATGAAGATAGTGGTAGTCCACCGGAAGCACAACAAGGGTGTGGGTTTACATCCATCCCTCCCTGGCAGGGAGAACTGGATGGGTGTTGGGGATTTAGTTGGGAAGGGTTATGTATCTCCTCTTTTTTTTCTTTTTGTTTTTTGTATTGTTTTCTCCTTTTCTTTTTTGGTTACCGGGGCTAGTATTCAACTTGACATTATGCTAAGCTGGGTGATCCATATGAAATTATATGTGAATATCAGTATAGACACTTCTTACATCAAAATGTCATATAATACAAACTGTCCTACAAACACATTAAAACAAATTAACTATATATGGGAGGTTTAAAGGTGATTTCATGGAATGTCTCAGGTTGTAATCATCCCATTAAACGTAAGAAAATAATCAATTGGTTAAAACAAAATGGATCTGATATTGCAATGATACGGGAAACGCACCTGAGTAAAGAGGAATCTGAAAAATTTAAGAGGGTTTGGATTGGGCAAGTATATTGCAGTGTGTATAACAGTAGAAGTAGAGGTGTAAGTATTCTTGTTAGAAAAAATCTGAACTTAGTGGTCCATAATAGCCAGGCTGATCAGGAGGGTAGATGGATAGCCCTCGATGCACAAATAGACAATGAGAGACTCACCATCATGAATATATATGCTCCAAATGTTTTAACTCCCAACTTTTTCTATGAAATCTGCAATGTTATAAGAACCATTGGGAACCAAAGCATTATTCTTGGTGGGGATTTCAATCAGGTCAGAGATGCAAAATTGGACAGATCTGTGTTCAGACAGGGTGCACGACAGACATGTACAGCCATTGAAACAATTATGGACGATCTGAATTTGTTAGATATCTGGCGCGTGCTACACCCATTAGGGAAGGATTTTACTTTCTTTTCCAATCCACACCAATCATTTTCCCGAATTGATTACATATTGGTGTCCAAGAACCTTGTTAATTATGTCCAGAATGCTTCCATTGGAAACATAGTTATTTCCGATCACGCACCAGTTGACTTAATAATAAGTAGTTTAGACAAAGGGGAAAGAACAAGTCGATGGAGATTCAATAACTCATTACTGCAAAATGATACATCATGTTCTGTAATTGTAGCAGCAATGGAAGAATACTGGACATATAATGAAGGCTCTGTATCTGATCCTGGTATTGTATGGGAGGCATTTAAAGCGGTCCTAAGGGGGCAACTCATTCAACATTGCTCATATCAAAAAAAGAAGGAACGAGAAAAATTACATAATCTTGAGCAACAATTGAATCATCTCAAACTTCAATATATTAAAAAACCAGACATAGTTACCTGGAAAAGTATGAACACCACAAGATTTTAAATTAATAGTATCCATCAAAAGAAAGCAGAATATGCCCTCTTTTGTACGAAACAACGCCACTATGAACAAGGAGAGAGAGCAGGAAAGATGTTGGCACATAGGGTTAAACAACTCACTACACAAAATATCATCCCATCAATTTTTAATATTCATAATGACTTAATTACAGAGAAGAATGAAATTAATAAAGTTTTTCGGGACTTCTATCAAGATCTGTATACATCACAGGGAGCGGTTGCTACAGACCAATACGACAAAATTTTTTCCACACTAGATGTGCCCCATATCTCCTCACCCAATACTGAGCTACTGGAAAAACAAATTTCATTGCAAGAGGTCAAAGACGCAATAAAAGGCCTCAGATCAGGCCGAGCCCCTGGAGACGATGGTTATCCATCCGATTTTTACAAAAAGTTTACCGATATACTTGCCCCTAGGTTATTGGACGTGTTCCATAGTGCACTGGCAAAGGGTCTACTCCCCCCAAGTATGAGAAAAAGCTTGATCACAATTATCCATAAAAAAGGGAAAGACCCTATGCATTGTGGTAGCTATAGACCAATTTCGTTAGGAAATGTTGATGCCAAGATACTAGCCAAAATACTTTCAAATAGATTGGACAACATACTTCCAACAATAATATACCATGATCAAGTAGGATTTGTCAGGAACCGCTCATCCGCTGATAACATGAGAAGGTTATTACATATACTGTGGGAGAGCAGAGAGAACCCAGACCCTGTCATGGCCTTCTCACTAGATGCAGAGAAGGCCTTCGACAGGGTCAAATGGGGCTTCCTATTTTATACACTAAAAAGATTTGGTTTTTGACCAACATTCCTAGCTTGGATACAATTATTATATATGGACCCCATGGCGTCAGTGTTGTGTAATGGCATCACATCCTCCCCTTTTAACCTATATAGAGGCACCAAGCAGGGATGCCCACTTTCCCCCCTCATCTTCGCCATTGCCCTTGAGCCTTTAGCCATTGCTATACGGAACAATGTAAATATCAAAGGGGTTACAGCAGGTCATCAGGAACATAAACTGTTTTTATATGCGGACGATATTTTATTGGTCTCAAGCAACCCAGAAACAACGGTCCCCATAATTAGCTCCCTGATCGATAGGTTCTCCAAGATCTCAGGTTATAGAATTAACTGGACCAAATCAGAGGTAATGCCCATATCAAACATCGCCACACAATCACTTGGCACTAAATGGCCGTTTAGATGGGTAGCCTCAGGTATGACCTATCTTGGTATTAAACTTATGCCCAACATTAAAAAAATTATGCAAGTTAACCTTCAGCCCATTATACAAAGCATTGAGTCCCTATTACTTAATTGGAACAAGCTAAATGTATCACTTTTAGGCAGGATTAACTTAATAAAAATGATCATAATGCCAAAGGTCAACTACATAACCTATATGTTGCCACTTTCCTTTCCTGCTCATCTCCGAAAAGAATACGATAAGTGTGTTGAATCATTCATATGGCAAGGTAAAAAGCCTCTATTTAATCGTACCAAGTTATACTCTGCTAAGAATAGTGGGGGACTATCCCTTCCTAGATTAGATTGGTATCAATGTTCATTCTCACTTGCCCAAACATCAAAATTTAACCTGCCCCATCACAGAGTCCCTGCCTGGGTACAAATTGAGAAAGAACTACTTTATCCTTTTAATATAGAAACATTTGTGACACAGAAAAGCACGTTTAATGTTGTTCTTAATCCTGTGCTCGAATTTACAAGGGAAAGCTGGAAAATGGTACATTGTCATGTTAAAAATAACCCATCACTGACATTTGAAGCATCAATATGGTTCAATTCAAGGATTAGAATAGCCAAAAAGCCATTTTGCTGGTACCAGTGGGCCAAAGTGGGAATTTTACATTTGGGGGACTTATACGACAAGGGCCATATGGTAACATTTGAACATTTGAAACAACATTACAATCTGACAAATACTGACTTCTGGAAATATCTCCAGTTACGTCACTGTCTCCTGTCAACCATGAGCTCTGGACCTGACCCTAACACTGAAATACAACGTATGCTTCATCATGCCAGCCAAAAAAAAGGTGGTGCCTCACTATTTTACAATTACATTAGAGATTCCAATGCACCAAAATTAAATAGTCTCAAATTAGTATGGGAGAAAGATATAAGAGAAAATATAGAACAACAACATTGGAAGGAAGCCATATCTAGCTGGCACACAACTGCTCGAGAAATCAAAACACAATACACAAATTATAAAATCCTCCATCGAGCATACTGAATATAATTCCTATAAGTAATAAGCATACTAAATAAGTATCTTGGTAGAACCTTCACAATTCACTACTGTTCATGTTTAAGACGTTATTATCTTACTACTCCTTTATCTGATTTATATACATTCAAGCCATCAATGTTAATTTAGCTCCAAGTCTATTCAATTACTATTTCACAGTTTTAAGTTTTTTATTTTTTATTTTATCCATGTCTTTCAATTCATTCATAATTTCAGCAAAAAATGTTTTTTTTTTTATCCAACCCTCTATATATTCAACTACTTTCCCACTAAAAAACCTTTTTCAATTGTTTCAATTCTTCATACTCAGCTATCCAGTTTAGCATAAGCTGTTTCAGCATTCACACGTATTTTCAGCAGGAAATGCATTTTCTAGTTCACATTGTTTTTTGCTGCTTTTTGTCAACAATTTTTATCGGTTTGGACACTGTTTCTCAATGTATTTGCCTATTGGCTGTTTCAACGAATCTTAATTCGGTCGGGGGCCACATTCTTGGGATCTCTGTGATTATAACTGCTCTTTTCGACCTTTGTGGGGCAATTTTTCTTTGCAATCTCTTGCCCTGTGGTTTTCTTTGTTGCATCTGTAACAGATACATTTTCCCTCATTATTTAGCCCTCTCCTGTATTGTTCTTTATTCCTGTCTGGGCTTGTGCTGTGGCTTGCCATAGGCTTGCTCTCTCCTCATCTTCCTCTGTCTCCTTCGAGCTTCCTTTGCTTCTTCTTCCCATTTCAACCTTCCTTGTTCCTCTCGTTCTAACCTTTCTTTCTCTTTTTGCGCTGCCACACTCATACTTGGTGCGGTTTCCTCGTCCATTCTGATTTTAGCCATTTTTGCAATAAACTCTGCCTTTTCTTGCTTCTGCCTCATAATTTCCAGTCTTTCTTCGGCCGTATATATCCATAACATGGCGGCCTCAGTTTCTAACACACACTTCTGTCTTTGCCTTTCCATCCGTTCTGCAGCCTTTGTCTCTACCTTCTCTCTCAGTTCCTCACATTGCTTTAAAACCAACTTGTTTTCAAACCCATATTCTCTCTGCCATTTGTTACAGTATCTGGTGCTCCCGGGCCATCGCCTCGTCATATATATATATATGACATCCCCCGGCTCAGGAGACTTACTCTTTCCGTTTTCCATTTTGCCACTTATTTCTATGTGTTCTTACTCAACTAGGTGTTTCAGAACCCAAAATTCTCATTCACCACTTTGTGTACTTCAACTGGCCACAGATGTTATGTTTACCGTTAGGTTTTTGGCTGCTTCCACTGGTGACATTTATTTCTCAACACTCATTCTTCTCAACATTCATTCATTCACAGATCTGAATTTGTATAGCGCTTGATCAACCTCCTTCAAGGTGGAGAAACCTGTAACCTCCTTAAAGGTGGAGCAACCTGT
The DNA here is from genome assembly GCF_949987685.1 of Ammodytes marinus. NCBI lineage: Eukaryota > Metazoa > Chordata > Actinopteri > Uranoscopiformes > Ammodytidae > Ammodytes > Ammodytes marinus. Next base: position 25,050,498 of record NC_137234.1, on the reverse strand, counting down.
AACCTCCTTAAAGGTGGAGCAACCTGTAACCTCCTTAAAGGTGGAGCAACCTGTCTCATTCAACATAGTTTTTCCTACCTTATTAGGGCGGCGGGACCCTTGTTTTTATTTGTATTTGTATTTTTCTATTTTTTTTTTTTTTTTGTCAGATCTGAATTTGTTCTCACCGTATCGGTGTGTCTGGCTCGGTCTGGATCCCGTCAATCGTCGCCGAAGAGAGGGGGGTGAGGACTTGCTAAAACACCGGCTGGAGATGAATTCACGGCCCCAGTCTTTCCTCAGAGTCGCTGGACTCTGGCTGTCAACAGACTTCGGTGCGTCCTCTCCTTCCTCCCTTCGGTCGGCGATATTTTGGGCTCCGGCTCGTAGGACCAAGATGTTGGGTATATTAAACCTTGCGTGTAAGACAAGACCCTTGCATTAGTTCAAACAGACCAATGAGACAGACACAATGATAGACTGAGACCAAATGATCATGTTACTTGCCATGGACAAGGAGAGCGGTTTGGGACAGGTGTCACGTTGTCATCTCTGAACCGACTCTGCTTTCCCTTCTCCTAGCTGGCTTTTTATTCAATCTTACATGATGCATACAGACATGGATTCGTGTGTGTGTTACAACTAATGATTGACTAATGTCTCTGAAAACTTGTTTGTTTATCCCAGCTGGGGCATGGCAGTGTGTCTTTGACTGCTGCAAACCGGGTCACTACTGGTCATCGCGGTCTCAGAGTACATAGTTCTAAACGACACGTCATGTATCAGCTTATTTTGGATCATGGTTACACAATGAAAACCTTAACCCTTACACTATATGACAAATCTTCTATTCACTACGACCTACTACTGCCTGGACGCAGATGCATTCACGTTCGGTCAGTGTCAACCAATTGCTACGTAATATGACGTGTTTGACGTAGGGGGTTAAAAAAAAGAACTTTGTAGGAGCTTAGCTCAAAACAGCCACTTTGATCTCGGAATCCACAATCTTATGTTTTGAAAAACAAAAAAAAATCCTGCATATTATTTTTCAATGGGCATGTCCATAATAGATTATGTATACATCTAGGAATATTTTTAACTTCCAATACGCACTTTAAACAGAGAGGCGGAACTGATTGTGTCGGGAATCTTTCTACCCCCGAGGTAGTAAAATTCCCAGAACAATCTCTCGCACCTTTCTTCCCTCGTTCCGCAACGGTCGCATTTATACAGCAGGGCGGAGGGCCGAAATTCCGGCATATTCCCGGCTTTCACTTGCTGTGTAAAAGGGGCTTATGAAGATAGATGGGAAGTAGGCCTAAACTGACACTGAAAGGATGAGGTTAAACCTGAACATTAAATCCTAACATATTCTCTTCGCCAGCATTGCTACTACAACACAGATGGTGAAATCATCATTGGGGCGATAAAATCTCATAACTATAACCATAACCGCTGCTTGGTGGATCCAGGCTCTAGCAGCACTCCCACTCTGCTGGACTGTCAGCTGGCAAAACTAAGCCACCTACACGTGCACTGGGACTTCAAACAGGTAAGACCTGTTTGGCAACCTGGTGGCAACATGCAGTCATTGTAGACAGAAGATTGAGGAGTTTGAGATGTAGGGTAAGTGAAATGTTGTTGCTAGAAAACTGTTATTAATCTGGCCACATGACTGGTCACAAATGAGCAATGTTGTTGCTGTGGATTTTGAAGTTGTGACTTCTTAAACAATTCAGTAAAATGTCTTTGGATTTTACAGTAGAAGGGGACTAAATCCTAAACACAGAAATGGCGTTTAAAGCACTTGTGCTACCATCTCTTTCCCTCTCTTTGTCAAACTGTTGCAGGGCCAAGCGATCAGAAACAAAGCAACAAACCGATGTCTAGAGATCGCCCAGGGGGAGAGCTCTTACCATGAGCTCATCATTCAACAGTGCAGTGGACAGAGCTGGAGGATTGACCATCTCATAACAAGTTTTTAGCACTTCAACTGAATTAATAATAATTAAACAAGGGATGATGACTAACTGGATTTATTTTACATTGTGAATTGTTTAATACAACATGAAAATCTAAACTGTCAAGCTTCGGGTGTTTTTGCACTCATCTTTTTGACTACACTTTAACTTTTTGACTCCATTTTCAAAATCAACTGATTAGGACACATATTTCCTTTTTGAAACACTCACACACACACACAGATGCACTTTCCATAGTGTTCAAAGACAAAGTTAGTGGGAGGCAAAGCTCAGGAGAAGGGGTTCAAATTATTTACCTATTCCATATATTGACATATGTCAATACCATTTGCAGCTGCTTTAGTGAACCTGCAGAAATCACTCGACAAGAATGAATCCCATCGCCCTAATATTTCTACAAAGTTCCCGTGACGATATGTCGATGGGATCTACTGCACCTTAAAGAAATGCTGACGGATGAGCCATTTCAATGGCATACTAACAATAACATCCTATTGTGAAGTTGATCTTGTGCGCTCACAGAAAATATGCTGAGGTCGCCTGCGGCAGGTCTGGTTGAACCTGTCAGTCCGTTATGTTATGAGTTCGCTCTGTGTGCACTTTTGTTCTGGTGTCAGTTTTGCTTGGGACAGTCAGAGCAGCAGGTTATCAGTATGAGGATACTCTTGTTAAAGCGACCGCTCCTCATATTGGGAGGCATTGGGCTCGTCTTCTACGCTGGCACGTTTTTGAAGAATGGATATGATGAACATAGGTCTACCAACGAGGCCAAAAGAGAGCAGGAGCCATCGCAATTGATTACAATCCTCAACAATATCAGTAAGTTGAACTATTTATTTATTCTTCTATATAGGCCTACTGAATGTCTGCAATTTTCTTGCATGCCCCTTCCATTGAAATCAATCAGTTTTTTCACCAAAAATATCAGGCTTTGTTTGCATGGTGTGATTATGGGACATTGTCTTGTTAGAAAAGTAAGTTGAATGATAACAAGTTAGGCTACCACAACATTCTCAAAGGTAATCTATGTTATCATCAGTAAACAACATGTTGTGATGACTGAGAAAAACATTCTTCTTCTTCCACAGTTTCCAGTCTGCATTTTTATTCTCCTGTATTGCTTTAATAGTCCAGGAAAAATAGCGTTTTACATAGAATAAATTGTAAAATAATTTTTTTCAGCTCAGATAATTTCTATGATGTGTCCAGAACAACATACTAAAAGTCCTAAGAAACCCTAGTTGAGGAAATATGTTTAATTCTCATCAATCCGAGATGTGTGCCAATAAGGCAAGACAACAAAACAACCCAATAGGGATATTTTTTTCCTTTAGTCCTATCAAAATGAAACTTTACACAATGAAAGTATCCATGAAATTGAAAAGTGTCTTTGAAAATGAATTTTAATATGCAAATGAGCTATACACTAATCGTACATGCCCAAATAAACCGAAATAGGCTTGATTTTTTCCTTTACTCCTACCACAATAAAACTTTACATAGTAAAAGTATACTTGAAAAGTTTCTTTTTTTTTATTACAAGTTTCTTTTTAAATTAATTTGAAAATGCACATGAGCTCCACACTTATTGAATATCCAATCATCCTACTGCCAATGGGTGATGGCAATGCTGCTTTTAGACTGGCCTCTAACCTGAAAAACTGCCTGGCTTACCTGCCAGGGGTATAACAGGTGCCTCTCATGAATTAGATTTACAAGATCTGTTCTTCACCATTTTTTGTATCACAAGTTTCTTTGAAAATTAATTTTAATATGCAAATGAGCTATACACTATCAAATATAGGCTACCCAAAATATATCCGCATAGGCTTAATTTTTTCCTTTAAAGATCCAAGTGACTGCTACAGATATTGCTGCGGTTGGTCGGATACACATTCAGTACTTTATGATTCCTCCTATACGTGAACCTATTGTGGATCAGCTACTGGCTCTGTTGCCAGCAGATAACAAAACATCACAGCTGGATGTTTTGTGGAAGACAACCCTACTCCTTCACTCTCAAAGGCCATCATGGTCTGGTATGACGCAGATCCTGCATCTTCTAGATGAACACCCAGGGAGAGCTTCAGTAACAATCCTTCCAATGATTGATCTTGATCCCAGTGATGAATCCTGCATATACTCAACATTGAGGTTTGTGGCAACTCAAGCTCTGCAGACCCCTGTTCTGACATTCGACCAACCCCTTCTGGAAAGCCTTGACCATTACAAGTTAACTTCTAATACTAATGTTTTACTTTTCATGTAGACTTTCATTGTGTAAAGTTTTAATGTGGTAGGAGTAAAGGTAAAAATTAAGCCTATGCGGATATATTTTGGGTAGCCTATATTTGACTAGTGTATACCTCATTTGCATTCTATTTCCATTGCCTCTGCCAGAACAAAAGACACAGTCTCAGTAGGTGATGACACAGACTTGTTAGTACTCTTGTTGCAAGCAACAAAAACAAGACAGATCTGTTTTGTTTGTGTTGCTTTCTTTGACAAAGGATTTTTTATTTTTTATTTTTTTACCTTTATTTATACAGGTAAATCCCATTGAGACCGAAGAGTTACTTGGTCCCAAGGTGTGTGACAATCTCGTCTTTATCCATGCCATTTCAGGCTGTGATTCTCGTGTATTTGGCATAGGAAAGGGAATGGCACTGAAAATAGTATAAAATGACACTAGCTAGGGGGAGGGGGCGAGAGAATCTAATTAATGAGAGGCACCTGTTATACCCCTGGCAGGTAAGCCAGGCAGTTTTTCAGGTTTTACAGGGGCGACCGTGGCTCAGTTGGTAGAGCGGGTTGGCCAATGATCCAAGGGTTGGTGGTTCGATACCTGCCCGGCCACCTGTGTCATGGTTGTTGTGTCCTTGGGCAAGACACTTCACCCACCTTGCCTCGTGTGAATGTGTATGACTGCTGTATGTGTGAGGTGGTGGTCGGAGGGGCCGTTGGCGCAGAATGGCAGCCACGCTTCCGTCAGTAAACTATCGTAGTTTACCACCACCGGTATGACTGTGTGAATGAATGGAACCTGGAACCCTGTAAGCGCTTTGAGTCCTTAGGGAATAAAGCGCTATATAAATCCAATCCATTATTATCATTAGGTTAGAGGCCAGTCTAAAAGCAGCATTGCCATTACCCATTGGCAGGATTGGATATTCAATAAGTGTGGAGCTCTTGTGCATATTAAAATTCATTTAAAAATAAACTTGGAGTACAAAAAAAGTTACTTTTCAAGTATACTTGTACTATGTAAAGTTGTATTGTGGTAGGAGTAAAGGAAAAAAATAAGCCTATTTGGATTTATTTTGGACAATAGCTGATTTGCATATTAAAATTCCTTTTCAAAGAAACTTGTAATACAAAAAAAGTTCATTTTCATGGATACTTTCATTGTGTAAAGTTTCATTTTGATAGGACTAAAGGAAAAAAATATCCCTATTGGGTTGTATTGTTGTCTTGCTTTATTGGCACACATCTCGGATTGATGAGAATTAAACATATTTCCTCAACTAGGATTTCTTAGGACTTAAAGTATGTTGTTCTGGACACCTCATAGAAATTATCTGAGCTGAAAAAAATTATTTTACAATTAATTCTATTTTTGGCTAGCCTGGCATTCCCAGACCTGCCACTAGGTGCTGGCAAATTAAATTTGCTGCGCGTGTTGGTCTGGACCATGGACATATAAAGAAATGGACACCGTATTGAAACATGGCGCCCATTCATTCCTATGAAAGCTGCTCATAGGCGCAGAGAAGCAACAAGGAAGTATAATCCGGAAATTCCATACGGCCCAAAGCATGACGTAGCATCGACGTAGCTGCATTATGGACCTATCAAGAAAGAGGGCGGCAAGCGTAGCGGACTGGAGGCGGGAGTAGAATCATTCTCGTTCTGTAGCATCTAGCCTGGCGAAAACAAACTGAAAGCCGTTAAAAGCCGTTGGGCTAATAAAACGCTTGAGGTGGCGTTTTGAAATGAGAAAACTTCAGTTTTAATAGTATATGGTCTAAAGATAAGTATGAGCCTATGATTGATATCCAGAAAAATTTTGCAGAGACACAATCTTGTTCGCCGCTTGTACTGTGTGGACAGGGAAATCTGCCTACGGGCCGTATGAAAATAAGCTCCACCCCTCACCATGCAATACTAATGGGTTGGCCACATGTCCATGCTGGTTGCTCGGAGAAGGCACAGTCCTGGGGGCCTGGGTCTGGACACGCTCCGTTGAAGCTTTATCAAGAAAGCCAGAAATCTGGCTGGTGGTTTCAATTGGTTCTATCTAATATGGGCGCGCCAGAGCCCTTTATATGGTGCTCTGGGGAGGACGTAACCGGATGACGACAGTGACGTGCATGCGACGTCGAGGCCGTGATAGTAAACATCAAAGATGGCTGCGGATATGTTGTGTGAGTTTGAGACTGCTTTGGCCTCGACCCTTAACGATTTGGAAGACGGCACTCAAATCTTTCTTTAGCAAGTAAGTGGAATGTTCTATTTTGCCGACCGACCACGGCAAACGTTTAATTTAACAGTTTAACAGCTGTTTGCTAAACGAAAGGGGCTTACGTCGCCTTGTGCATCGCTCTGATTGGTTGTAGTGCTATCCAACTGCGTGCAGTGGCATTTGAAATGCACGAGTAGGAGCCGCCCCTTGAGTTGGAAATTACTATTGATCGTGGCCAGACCCTCTATCGTTCAAGATATCAGGGTCTGGATTTCCAGGCTAATTTTTGGCCCCAAAATGCCTTACTTTGCCCGGCCAATAATGTGCATGCTCTGGGCTGTTTCCTTCTCTTCCACAGCAGGAACTTAAAGTTACAAGTAAAGCTTACTTGGTTGACCTTAGTTATATACCTCTCTCAGGCACAACGAGTAAATGACTTACATTGTATTAGTTAAATCAATAGGATAGTGAGAAATAAGTTAAACACTAATGTAATTTGAGTAAGCATGGATATTACATTTTACATTGTCATCCATGTCATCTCTTAAAAATTGTCAAGATGATGCACTCAGAGCCATGGATCAAAAGCAGGACGCTTGGGGGAAAATGTTCCAAGAGGACAGAGACAGACAGAGAAAAGCTGCGCAGGTCAAACCAGACAACCAGCCACAGTCTCTACTCAAAAAACAAATGGAGCAGAAAGAGAAACCAGACGCAAAGATCCAGGACCAAAAGGAGGTACCAGAAAAGAAAAAGTCCAGTAAAGTCTTCCCCGACTCTGTCCTGTTCAAAGAGTGGGGGGAGAATCTGTCCGAGGATGAGCAAAGGGAGGCACAGGGTTTGTTTGAGGATTATGGATACAACGTCTTTCTCAGCGATCGCCTTCCTCTAGATCGTGCCCTTCCAGATACCAGGGACCAAAGGTATCGTACAGCTTTAACAACCTTGCCTTGGCTTTTACCAAACCAACAAAATCGTTCCACTTAAATGCAGAAACTATCCCATCATTAATCTTTACAGTTATCCACTTCCTGATTGTGTAATTCACTTGAGATTGTGTGAGAACCTTTGTTTGAGAATGTTGAAGCAAAACATATGATTAGGTACGGCTCAAACATTCTTCTGTTTCTGAACAGGTGTGCGAAAAAGAGTTACCCAAAGGATCTGCCTAGTCTTGCGGTGGTGCTGATCTACCTGAACGAGGCTCTGTCTATCATCAAAAGAGCCATGCGCAGCATCATCGACCGCACACCAAAAAACGTGCTGAAGGAGATAATCCTGGTCGATGACAATAGTTCTAAAGGTTGGTTGTGAAATCGGAATGGGCAAAACCATGTGTTATAAACAACATCATCATCTTAGATTTACGGTCTATAAATCCTATTGTTCGTTCAGTTGGATTATATTCGAATAGATAGATAGATAGATAGATAGATAGATAGATAGATAGATAGATAGATAGATAGATAGATAGATAGATAGATAGATAGATAGATAGATAGATAGATAGATAGGGTTCTACTCTATGGTGGTATATGCATACCAGGTGTTTTTTAATTTGAATTGATGTTTTTTTTAATGTAGCCACAATACTCAATGCAATGCAATGTTGTCTCCCAGAATGCATTTTGTAAAGGTAAGAGTTGACATTTGTCAAACTATTCCTTTAAGAGCACATAAACCCCACGGTGAAATACAGTGGCCTCTCATTAGGTATTTTGGTGTTGAAATCTTTACTGTAGTTTGTGAAAATGTCAATGATCAGAACTGTGGCTCCCTCTCAGAATACGGCATGCTTTCTGTTGGCTTTGCTTTGAGGGTAATCATTGTGCAAACTGGTATCACGCCCTTGTTGTATCTCGCTATATTGAAATATCCAAGAAGCTGTTCTTCTCTAATCTAAAAATACATGCCCCCATTCTCCTTCAACTAGAAAACCTGAAGGGCGACCTTGACATGTACGTGCAGTTACTGGAGCAGGAGAACCCAAGTCTCCGCATTACAAGAGTGAGGCACGAAAAACAGCAAGGCCTCGCTTCTGCCAGGGCTTCTGGTTGGAGGGCTGCCACTGCTGAAGTGGTGGCCATCCTGGATGCACACATCGAAGTCCATGAGTTGTGGTTAGTGGTTAAAACAAATCTTGATTAGTTTATGCATAACATTTTCACTGGTTTCTGTTCAATATTTGTTAACAAATCAAAGGTTCAATTAGCACAAACCTTTAACATGCTTGTACAAAAGTTATCGTGCCTCACATCTTAACGGTTGTTAAACCAGGATATTTTTTACAAAGAGTATAGGGTGTTTTAAGAAACACCCTGTTTTAACACAGTTCCTACATTTGCAACTCCCCAGTACAACCAGAGTGTAATCCCAGGACAGTCGTTTGATACTACTTGCCATGTGCAGCTTCACTGACACAATCTCACCTTATAGGTCTTTGCAAGGGCATTACAGTGATGGTAACGAGGGAAGGGTAAGTGTAAATGTGCCTGAGGTATAACATTTAAGGTTAAAGTAAACTTCATTCTTCTGCTTTAACACAACCAACAATCAACTTATCAGTGTGAAGTTCCCTCCCACTTTCCAATGAGTTGTCTAAAAATAAAACGAAGGGCATGACTGCTTACATCATTAAAACAGCCTTGTCGTGCTCTGCCTGTTTTAGCCAGTGTAGTCTTAATATCAGAAGCCATTGACTTAACAAAGGAGTGACTCTGGCTAGCACTTATCCACGACAGGGGCTGGCTTCAATGTAGGCTATAGTGCTCCAACAGACAGTGAAATACTGACCAGCTGTCTAAATGGAAACTGTCTAGTTAAGGACGAAGCATAGCAAAACCCCTACTGTGTGGCACTTTAAACTATGGAAGTGTTTTGCAATGATTTGTGAAACCACCTCTCCTCCCTTCCCTCATGCAGGGCTGAACCCTTGCTGACACAGATCAAAGCCGACCGAACGGTGGTGGTGTCCCCTGTGTTTGACAGAGTCAACTTTGATGACCTCAAGGTCATTCAGTACCTTCCAGCAGCCCATGCCTTTGACTGGGCTCTGTGGTGCATGTACGAGGGTTTTACGCCAGAGTATTACAAACTCAACGATGGATCATTGCCTGGAAAGTAAGTAAAAGTCAAATCAATCAGTCCTGATCTGATGTGTCAAAAATGTAACATATCTTGGATTAGGCATTCTTAATGATCCTCCAGCTTCACTGTTCCTGAATGCGAAATGTGACATAAAAAGGAGAAACGGTTAAATTCCAACTTCCGGCGCTGCCCTGCATGGAGTAGTTGCAGGAGGTGCAGACAGCTCTCATTTTACACTTATTTAACGCAATTCTATGACTATTGTTGATTTTTTTTCTTCTAAAGATTAGTTTTTGGGCATTTGTATGCTTTTATTAGACAGTTTGGAGAGACAGAGGTGAAACGGGGCAAAGAGGGCAAAGCGGGATTAACTGTTAAGTTAAACTTTTGGCGTGGTCGGTCGGGAAAACAGAACATTCCTCTTACTTGCTGATGGAAGATTTGAATGCCGTTTTCCAAATCGTAAAGGGTCGAGGCCAAAGCCATCTCAAACTCAAACAACATATCCGCAGCCATCTCTGTTGTTTAGTTTCACGGCTTCGGCGGCGCATTCACAGCACTGTCGTCATCCTGTTACGTCCGCCCCAGAGCACCATACATAGGGCTCTGGCCCGCCCATATCAGATAGCTCAGGATTTCTTGACATATTTAATGAGCTTCAATGGAGAGTGTCCAGACCAACAGGCGCAGCAAATTGAATTTGCCAGCGGCAGGTCTGGATTTCCAGGCTACTAAAGTGACTCAAAGAAAAATGTTTTAATCTTGAAAATAGAACTTGCCGTTAAAAACTAACGTTCATCTGCATCCCAGACTAAATTCATGACGCAGCTTATTCAGGAGATGCTGGGTGCTGATAACTTTCCCTCACCAGTAGTGATTGAACGTGTCATTCATCTCTTGCGCCAAAACCTAAACAGGGAGCCCAAGACCCATCATCGCCCATTTACAATACAATGCTCAAAAAGTAAAGATCATTTGTCTTGCCAAGGGCAAGGGCACTCTTACATAACGGGGTACACGCCCGGTTCATATCTACCCAGACCTGCGGCAGAGATAAGCAAGCTTAGGTCTACTTTCAACGGCGTAAAGGTGAAGTAGGCTTTATAATATTTTATTCACACCCAGCTCTGCCCCTCAGCATGCTGAGATCATTGTTTCTCTAGATGCTGAGAAGGCCTTGATAGAGTGGAGTGGGACTTCCTCTTTTCAGTTCTTGGAAGGTTTGGCCTTGGCGATCATTTTAAAGCTTTGACCAAGCTGCTTTATCGGACCCCTCCAGTCCTGACAAAATCCTTTAGGTCTTCCTATACTTCCCCCTGCAACGGGGTACAAGGTAGGGCTGCCCCCTTTCCCCAACTTTGATTGTTCTTGCTTTTGAGCATTTGGCTATCGCTCCCCGCTCTTTCAAGGGCTAACGGAACATTTTAAGAGATGTGAATACTGAGTGTCTTTTAATGCAGATTACCTGCATATGTAACAAAACCCAAAGAATCCAACCCCAACATAAGGTTGATTTTAAAAGAATGTGGTGTGATCTCAGGTTACGAGAATTTTTCCCCATTAAATGATGCTGCTTTTCATATTCACATTTACCATTTAAAATAACAACAAATGATTTCAAATACTTGAGTGGCGGTAACGAGAGGTTTTGCTGGCCTGTTTAAAGCAAACTTTAAGTCGCTGTATGAATGCACAATTTTAGAACCTGAGATGTGGTCCCGTCTCCCCATTACTCTGGCAGGCAACATGAATGCTGTTAAAAATTACTATCCTCCGAAAATTTGGTTTCTATTCCAAAATATCTCAATAATAATACAAAAATCTTTTTTTAAGTCCATTAATGAAATAAGAGGCCTAGAATCAGGGAAGATTATTTGCAGAGGCCTAAACCTAATGGGGGGATGGGACTAGCTTATTTACTAATTTACTATTGGGCATGTAATGTTCATGCTTTTCTCTTTTGGACTCAATATGAAAATAAACTTTTATTTTCCATAATTTTCAGGAGTCCGTCCGTCATGGGGATCTTTGTGGCGGACACTAAGTTTCTAGGGGAAATTGGAGGCCTGGATGAAGGAATGATAGTTTACGGCGGGGAAAATGTTGAGCTAGGAGTTCGTGTGAGTAAGCCACGTATATGCCACCTGGTGGCACAATCCCATGCCCACAATACAAATAACCTCTTTCACGATGGAACGGTGGAGCTTACAATCGTTGAGACATGATAAACTACTGCTGTAATATCCTACCAGAGATGGGAATTCCTGTCTCGTTGGAATATAAATGGCTGTGCAGTCATGCGTTGCTGTCCGTTGAAACACATAGCTTACTAAAATGTCACACTTGTGTGGGCATTGTAAAAAGGAGGCTGTAGCTTGTGTGTATACTCTTTATAAAAACAACACATTGTGGTTTTGCATAGGCTTGTGTGCCAAACTATTTCTTGGCTGGGAGCAATTCATTGTTTTATTTCTATTATTTTTTTAATAGAGTGATTTATCGGGCAGCAGCAGGGATCTCCTAGGAAGATATGAGCCCTAAATGTGTTTTAATGAATATACCAAGTGGCGGCACTGCCTACTGACTAATAGACCTCTAAGTAAGTATCTTTAGAAGTAAAACTTTCAAAGTGTGCTTTTTTTGCATATAGGTGTGGACATGTGGAGGCAGTGTTGAAGTAGTTCCGTGCTCCAAGATCGCCCACATCGAGAGGAGCCACAAGCCATACATGCCTGACCTGAGCGGGGCCATGAAGAGGAACGCCCTTAGGGTAGCGGAAATCTGGATGGATGAATACAAACACAACATCAACTTGGCTTGGAACTTGCCATTTGAGGTACTCCAAATAAATCTAGTCGAGAACCAACACGCTGGTGTCCTTTTTTATGGCATACTGCATTGTTCGACACACAGAATGCAGGATGAACATTCAAGGGTTCCCATGGAAAAGTAGATATTCAGTTATGCAAGAATTTTTACTATCTTGTATCAAGTCATTTGAGGTTACAACATAGCAAACAAATTATGCCATATTTTTGCCTTCTGCAGAATCACGGAATTGACATCGGGGATATCTCAGAGAGGAAAAAACTCAGGGAAAGGTTGAACTGTAAACCTTTCAAATGGTATCTGGAAAACATTTACCCCAAGTTGGATCTCTGGGACAACCTACTGGCCTATGGAGGAGTAAGTTTTTTTTTTTTTTTTAAGATATTTTTTTTGCATTTTTATGCTTTATTGATAGTGTAGAGGCAGAGTTGAAATGGGGCAGAGAGGGGAGTGACATGCAGAGAATGACCCGCGGGCTGGAATCGAACCCGGGTCCGCTGCTGGCCGAGGCCCATGGGGGGGACGCCCTACCAACTGAGTTAAGGGCGCCCCCCTGAGTAAGTTTAGTTTATCCTGCAGGGTGTGTGCACCACGGCGCATACATTAATTTGTGTTTTAATGACTTACTGCCATTTACAGTGACTTGAGAAATTTCTATGTGACAGAATGATCCACCCCTTTTCTTATAGATGAAGAATCTTGATGCTGACATGTGCATAGACCAAGGCCCAGTGCCAGGTCACACACCCATCGCCTACACTTGCTACTACTATGGAGCGCAAGTAAGTAAAGCAGCTATATCTGGTTTAATGATAATAGTCTTTAAAAATGTACAAGTGGTTATTGTATATATTGTCCATTAGTCGCTGTTTGCTTACGTAACTGACCAATCTGCTTGCTGATTATGTTCTTGAATAACATTTCTTAGTTCACTTATTATCGGGAGAATGGTGAGCTCTACATTGGTGGCATCAAGTCCCACAAATACAATGAAAACCGGTGTTTAACTGACGTGGGCAACAAAGAAACCGAGCCAGGACTTCACAACTGCAAAGAGGCTATGCAGAAAGGAATGGGGATTTACTGGGACTTCACTCAGGTACTATAATATAAGCTTTTATTACAACAAGTATGAGAAAGCAATGGAGAAGATTTATTTATGTAAAACATTTTGTAAAAGTTGTTCCCTTTCAAATTTGAGGGGGGGAGATGGGTTCAGATGACTCCTGTACCTTTAAAATATTGCCTATGGTTGTCGGAATATTTGCTGATTTATTCTTTTTTCCAGGGAAAAGAACTGCAGAGCAGACAAACAAAAAGATGTCTGGAGATTGAAAACAAACAGCTTCTAATAAAGGAATGCTCTGGCCAAAGATGGGAAATACAAAACATAATCAAAGCACTTTAAAGTGTGTGTTACCTGCCAACAAGAAGTGCACTTGGCTGGCTGTATGTGTAAAATGTCCATGACAGTCCATGAAGCTTGACCATCTGCTATAATCTTTTATGTATTTAAGATTGGGAAATGAGAGTTATTGATTTTGTAAGTCTTAAGTGAAATGTATCGACTTTTCCTTAAAACCTGGATTTTAATTGTTTTATACCATTAGGATCTATGTTTGCCTCATTCTTACCAATTTAAAAAAAAAAATCATGCTTTTCTAGTCTATATTTAGCTTCGGGAAACATTGTAACGGGGCCTATTAAGCATTATTACCTGATACATTTAGAAAAACCTTTTTATAGTTTGTTTTACAAGTTCTATAAATTACAAGACATCAAATGCATGAAGTATTAAGCTCATGGCTTATATAAATAGGTTTAACTTTAGATACATATTGTAATGAAAATATAAAAAGGATGGGTATTTAACAATCAGTACATTTGAAAATGTGTAAAAAAATGTGGTATTGTTTTTTTAACAGTGTCCTTGTAGCAATAGGTACCAAAGGTCCCACTAATGCAGAGTTGATGGTAATTTTGGAGGTAGTATGAAAATGTTTGTATGTACGCTGCGTAGAAATTATTCTTTTTTGAGAGTTTAAAGAATCTTTGTGTTTTCTAAGCACTTGCTGAACTATATCAATAGTGTTGCCATAATGCACTGGTTTACTGGGACTTTGGGATTGGCCCCGGATCACAGGATCCCCAAGGGCTCAGTAAAACTGCATAATTATATAAGCTTCAGTCAATAAATACAACAACCACCTCAACAATGATGGTCTAAACTATAAAGCCAGCACAAAAATGACAATCATCAACATAAACGTCCACCTTCTTCTTACAGATACATTACAAACATTGACAAAATGTATTTTGGAACATAAAACAACCAAAAACACATTTCACCAGCCAGTAAGAATGATGGGAAATGAGGTTTAGGTTGCTACAATATATTTGTCTGGAAGTTGCTGAGGTGATCAGCCAATCCAGATATAGATAAATATATTTATTTTGGTCATTCGTTAAACGTTTTAGTAATTTAGGAACTGACAGACTTGAGGAGTTGACTTTTACTTTAATATAATAATAATAAATAAACACATTTCCCATATTTCCCCCTTAGTGTGACCCTAATACTTCTTTGTACGTATGATTTTAGGAACAACTTGCCAGCGGGAAATGCATGAGGTATTTAACTGTATTATTTTGAACGAGTGATTTAATTTGTTTTACCTGAACTGTTGTGCATCTTGTTTTAATAGCCTTAATCTCTCCAAGAGATTATCAACACATCCATTGTCATTAAAAGAGGGCATACTGTTTATTCATAGCCATATTTGGGATTTTTTATTTAATTAAATAAAAAAATATATTTTTTACAGAATGAGGATGGGCAACTAGGTTAGTCCACCACCAGATCACAAGAGAAGCCTAAGCAACAACCCTTAGGTTCCTTTGTGTTTAGACAGAGGCCTATGTTTTAAATATTCTGAAATAAAAACCTTTGCATGGAATTAAAAAGTTTTTTTTTATAATAGCCTAATGAAAATAAAATGGATTTATAAAACTGGTTGATGTTTGAAGATTTTTAAATAGGCCTAACTGTGTGTGTTTAGTGTTTCTGAAAAGTGCTGGATTTCCCATAGACTTAGGCTTTCGGATGTGTGTTACATATAGGTCTAGATTCATGAGTTCTAATGTCGTGTTTGTGTCCAATGAGAGTTTCGGGAAGTGGTAGCATAAGCTAATTGGCCCGAACAACCTTCTCCGGAGCTACACTGTGGACCAGGGAGTGGTTCTAGTGTTTTGCGAAATCAGGTTTTGAAAGTATGCTTTTTTGATAAGAAGTATTAAAAGGGTAGTCTTAAAAAGCCTACTAATTAGACTAAAGCTAGGCCTTCTACTGTATGAATGCCACTTCTAACAGCCTCAGGTATTTTGTGTCTGTATTGACACAGAAAGGAGGATGATACATCTAAACATTAAATCCTAACTCTAACATATCCTTTTCACCAGCATTAGGCCTAGTATTAGTACTCAGATGGTGATATCATCATTGGGGCAATACAATCTCACAACTATAATCTTAACCGCTGCTTTGTGGATCCATGCTGTGGCAGCACTCCCACTATAGCCTACTGGACTGTCAGATGGCAAAAACTAAGCCACCTACACATAGCCTGGCATTCCCAGACCTGCCACTAGGCGCTGGCAAATTAAATTTGCCTCTATCGTTCAAGATATCAGGGTCTGGATTTCCAGGCTAAGCTACACATGCACTGGGACATCTAACAGGTAAGACCTCAGGTGGCAACATGCGGTCAATGTAGGATTTTTACTCGATTACCAGTGGACAGTGACATTTTAAACACCCCAGCACAGGGTTTCGAGATGCTGCCAGTAGGAGGAGACAAAGTCTAACACACAGATCATGTCGGAAGCACTAGTGCTACCATCTCATTAACCCCTTGTCTTTGTCAAACATTTTCAGGGCCAAGCGATCAGAAACAAAGCAACGAACCGATGTCTCGACGCCCAGGGAGAGAGCTCTTACCATGAGCTCATCGTTCAGTATTGCAGTGGACAGAGCTGGAGGATTAACCATCTCATCACAAGTTTTTAGTTCAGTGCTGCCACTGAATTCATAATGTAGGGCTGTATCAACAAAGGATGATGACAAACTGGATTTATTTTACATTTTGAACTGATCTTTTTGACTACTAAACTAAGACTTCAAAGAGAGAAGGAGCTTCAGGATAAGGTATTATTAAAAAAAATCCAGAAGCTGACTGGATTTTTTAAACATGTACATTTTTTTCTTTCTGATTTTTGGTAATTCTGTGTCACACAGTTGATTTAGCCATAGTTTTCTTCTCAAAGTGCACCAGATTGATGCATTTTACTTTAAAGGGTTCACATCTTTCCTAGAAGGTCCAGGGTCCCCACCACAGTCTCTCAAATTCCTGTGAGAAACACTGTAGTCCTATGTGTGTATGTGTATATTAAAAGTCATTAGACCAGGGATTGTGTTTTATATACAGTACAAGTAACGATGAATTTGGTCATTCATCAATAGAAATATTGTGGTCTTATCTGGCTCAGAGAGGGACCAGTCACTAATACGTTTTGGACTCTAGACAAACATAACTTTTACACATTTGTATTGTAAGACCGCCTCTCAGGGGGCCCATCGGGACTTCTTGTATAGGGGAGCAGAATTTGGTGCTATGCCCCTGCAAACACAGATGAACTCTCCATAGATTTATTTTTTATTTTTTTCTTGATTTCATTATTTACAAGGGACAGCGCACATTGATAATCATGAGCACCAAAGTTCAACATGTTAATGTGCCAGATTTAGCCATGCAGGCAAATTTTCACCTGTAGTTCAATGACAGTTAGTGAGGCCGAGTCCAGAAGAAGGGGTTCAAATTATTTCCGTTTCTAACAAATGTCAAGTCCATGTGCAACTGCTTTATGTGAATTTGCAACAATGTCCTTATGACTGCAATCATCCGACAAGAAGGAGTCCCAGATTGTTTAGCCATATTGCATCATCCTAATGTTGGAATGTGGGTGTGGTGCAGGTTAGGGCTAGCCTACTGCACATTTAAAGTAAATGTGAAGGATTTATAGCCGAACCATTTCAACAACGTCATACTAATAAAATAATAATACATCGTAGTGTAGGCCTAAAAGGATAGGCTTTATAATAGTAATTTCAGAGAATAAGCATTGTGTATTGATGTGTTGTGTGTAGGAATATGTTCTCGACGACAAAACTGAAGTATTTGTCTTTGGTGCCAAAGATGAACAATTAAAAGTCAGCGCACAGCTTACATCCGTTATGTTAGAAACAACACCCCAAGCCAGAAATATTGGTGTTGTCGTAGACTCCGACTTCAATTTCAGGAAACACATTAAATCAATTAATAAATCAGCCTATTACCACCTAAAAAACATATCAAGAATTAAAGGGCTTATGTCTCAGCAAGATTTAGAAAAACTTGTCCATGCATTTATCTTTAGTAGACTTGACTACTGTAATAGTGTCTTTGCAGGCCTCAACTCTCAGTTCTTTTAAATCGAGTCTGAAGACTTTTTTGTTTAAATTTTAACCTGCAATTTTTATTTTATTTGCTTCTTTTATTCGCCTTTAAATGTTTTATAATGTGTTTTATGTATTCTAATCTTGCCCCTGTAAAGCACTTTGAGTGGCCTTGTGTCTGAATTGTGATAGATAAACTTGCCTTGCCTTGCCTCTAGGCAGGCCCGCGGTTAATTGGTCATGGCCCAGCAGCAGTGGAGGATCAGGTTTATCTAGTGCGCACAATGAAATACAATTGTAACAAATAACGTGGGGATTTCTGGTTGAACCAGTCAGCCCATGAATCTCTGTGTGAACTTAAAATCTTGGTTGTCAGTTTTGCTTGGGACAGTCGGAGCAGCAGGTTATCAGTATGAGGATACTCTTGTTAAAGCGACCGCTCCTCATATTGGGAGGCATTGGGCTCGTCTTCTACGCTGGCACGTTTTTGAAGAATGGATATGATGAACATAGGTCTACCAACGAGGCCAAAAGAGAGCAGGAGCCATCGCAATTGATCACGATCGTCAACAAAATCTGTGAGTCGAGCCAGTAGGCCATTTATTCTCCTGTAGCCGATAGTGAATCATGTGTAGGCTATGTCATTTTCCTTTATCCCCCTTCCGTTTAAGTTTTTCATCACAAATGAGGATAACAGAACGGAAAGAATATTTAGTTCAGGTTGATGAGGCATTTTACTTAATCAAATCAGTTTTATTTGTATAGCCCAATATCACAAATAGACATTTGCCTCAGTGGTCTTTACATTCCATACAATATGATACAATATGACACCCTGCCCTTACACCCATAGCAGTGGCGGACTCAGGCCCTAACCCTCGTGGCTCAATGGTTGAAAAAACGCGCTAAAGTGCCCTCAAGAGTGGCAAAAACGAAAGGAAATGCCTTAATGGCTGCCCTTTTCACGTGCAAAACATGAATGGGTGCCCGTCGGATGCCCCTTCATGCAATCAATTATGATGATGTGCCCTCTAGAACAAGAAAATTCAATGACGTGCCTTAATGAGTGCCCTTATAGTCCCCTTCTAGTGCCCCCTATAGTACCCTGATAGTGCCCTTCTGCCCGCCTGGTCCTTTAGTGCCCTTCTAGTACCCTGATAGTGCCCTTCTGCCCGCCTGGTCCTTCTAGTGCCCTTCTGCCCGTCTGGTGCCCCCATGGATGAAAAAGTGTTGCTAAAGTGCTCTCAATGGTGGTGAAAATGAGAGAAAGTGCCTTATTGGCTGCCCTTTACACGTGAACAAAAATGAATGAGTGCCCTAGGTTGCCCCTCCATACAATAGGCCTAAATGATGATGATGTGCCCTCTGGAGCAAGAATATGGAAAACCGAAAAAACATGTTGTGGTTAGCTAATGAGGTGCAGACGTTCCTCTCCTTGGTAGCTGACTAACGGGGAATGCGAAAGAGGCGTTGCTTTCATGTGGCGTCGCTATGACAAACAGCTACATCGAGTGGGACTTAAATCTCCACTGGATAACGAAGCAAAAAGCGGATTAAGAGTAGCCTATGTCCGTACCCATAGTGGAAAAGCGCAATTAGATGCCAAGTTAGAAAACTTAATATTTTCAGTTTGCATAATCCGTTTAAAATGTATATAAATGTTTTGAGCGTTCAAGATCATTCAAGTGTAGGTCATTTCATGCAAGAGAGACGATAGCCTAATAGTCAGCTATCATCTCAACATGAAGGAAAACTTCCTTCAATTTTTCCGTAGCTGGCTGTCAGCGGTCAGAGACTGTATGGTAACGGCACATTGAATTTTCTCCAGTCTAATTTTTACTTCAATGTTAGTAAAGATGAGAGCAGCAAGGCATCCTCCTTTCTTTGGCTAAAATGTGAAAGTGCATAATGATGTGAACAACTCATTTTGGTGTTTAGAAAGTAGCTAGAATAAGGGGAAACAGTGTCTTTGAAGAGTTGACAAAGTAAGGGATCCCTCTCCCAGGACGGACATGCTGCAATAGATGTCATAAGTAGAGAAAATCACGAAGGAATTTGATCACTGACTTAGAAAAAACAGGTTGGGTACCTTTTGTAGTTCTTCTACATTCCATAGTTACTCTTCCCGAGTCTACACACAGGTTTAAATTCTCTCTCCCCATAACGTACATTTTTGTGAAAAAGAATTTCCCTTTGGGGACTATAACTTCTAAAGGCTTTGACATAAGTCTTCAGGTTAACACGACCAACCAGGTCTGACCAGTTTTTCACAAACCTGGCCAATTGACCAACCAGCCGGGTCATACCACAATGAAGCTGACGAGCAGCATCATCCTGTTTTAATTATTGCCGTAACCATCAAGGTCCTGATTTCTGTATTGTTTCTAAAAATTAAAAAAGAAAATAATGCAAAGAAAGACACAAGGCACAAAGAAGTTGGAAATAATTGAAGGAACAGATTTGAGTTCAAAGATTAAGAACTTTTTTTGTAATGATTTCAGTGCTTTTGCAGTGATGAGAGCAGAATGAACTAAGCCTAAATGTTGCAACCAAACATAGGCCAACTTTATAGTTTTGAGGGTAGGTTGGTTTGGTTATTCATGTAGAGAACCGCCTTTTTTCATTTGTGTGTGAAGAATTTGTTGTTGATGTTGTTTTTTAAGTGTTATTTATTTCAACAATACCACCAAAAGATTTCAAATGATTTAATGTCATGTGGAGAAATACAAAAAAGTGCAATATTTGGTGCAGTCAATTAGTGTAAATGTATCTTACCAGAAACTAGTAGCATAGAAAACGTGCAAATTGTGAAAAAACTGTTTGCTTTAGTGAATTCTAAAGAAGAACAATGTCTCTGTGTGAACTGATTATTTTGTAGAGATATGTTGATCTGTTAAACAATTGTGTGAGTGTAAGGGAATCAAAATAAATTGGTAGGTATGCTGGGCTAAGTCAGAAATGTGCTAATATTTTAAAATAATAATGAGCCCTTGCTCCCCCAACTGTCCCTGGTTGATAAGATAGTTAGTCTCTCTACAAATACATGTATGTGTTTATTGAGGGGTGAGCGCACTCACACTCATTGTTGATAGGAGTAATGGGTAAGGGGGGCCCATTGACTGGAGGTTTTCAGGGGCCCAGCCATTTGTGTGGGCAAGCCTGCACACACACACACACACACACACAATAATTACAATAATTTGTTTTTGCTCTCCTGTGAGATTCAGAAGATTTCGCTTACGCCCCGTTTGCGCCCGCCAAGCCCTCGATGTTAAGAGAAGAAAAAAGGAGAATGATACCGTAGTGTATCAATAGTGGTGTAATCAAGTCTGGGGTTTTGCTACTCTGTGGTTGAACACCTGTACTGTTCTATTATGCAAAAGGTGATTATGCCTCTGGCTCATTTCGTCATCTCCCTGTCATCTCTCAAATTTGTCAAGACGATGTACTCAGAGCCATGGATCAAAGGCAGGATGCCTGGGGGAAAATGTTCGAAGAGGACAGAGACGGACAGAGAAAAGCTGCAGAGGTCAAGCCAGACAACCAGCCACAGCCACTGCAGAAAGAACAACCTGAGGCCCCCGTAAAGAAAAAGTCCAGTAAAGTCTTCCCCGACTCTGTCCTGTTCAAAGAGTGGGGGGAGAATCTGTCCGAGGATGAGCAGAAGGAGGCGCAGAGTTTGTTTGAGGATTATGGATACAACGTTTTTCTCAGCGATCGCCTTCCTCTAAATCGTGCCCTTCTAGATACCAGGGATCCAAGGTATAGTACAGCTTATAAATAGATTGCATTGGCTTTTACCAAACCAACAAAACCTGTCGTTCCACTTCCCGAAAGAGTGCATCAAGTTCAACCACGCCTGATTTATGTCATTCACCTTTATTTGAGATTGTTTGAAAACCTTTGTTTGAGAATGTTGAAGCAAAACATATGAATAGGTACGGCTCAAACATTCTTCTGTTTCTGAACAGGTGTGCGAAAAAGAGTTACCCAAAGGATCTGCCTAGTCTCGCGGTGGTGCTGATCTACCTGAACGAGGCTCTGTCTATCATCAAAAGAGCCATGCGCAGCATCATCGACCGCACACCAAAAAACGTGCTGAAGGAGATAATCCTGGTCGATGACAATAGTTCTAAAGGTTGGTTGTGAAATTGGAATGGGCAAAACCATGAGTAATAAAAATTCTCATCTTAGATATACAGTCTACACAGACTACTGGGAGGCGGTAGTTATACGTCACAGGAGAGACACACAGAACAACGTTGATCCTTTATTTGGATTATAATCCGATACAGCATTTTTTATACATATAGTTATCTTTACGTGTGTTCTGCATAGGTATTTTAAATGTAAATGACCCTGACTTACATTCATGGGTGAATAAAACATGACTGCAATCATCTCTAACGACAACTTCAAATAGGTTGGATTAAAAACTTCTGAAGAATAGCATAAATCAAATTTTGTTGCCATTTTTACTGTAGTTTCTGAAAATGTTAATGATGTGGCTCCCTCTCAAAAGTCGACATGCTTACTGTCGGCTTTGCGTTCAGGGTAATTGGTGTGGAAACAGCTATCAAGCATACTGTAGCTATCAAGCCCTTGTCATAATTTGCTATAGTGAAAACGATATCAATCAAGCATGTTCTCCCCTAATCACAAAATACATGCCCCCATTCTCCCCTTTTCAATACAGAAAACCTGAAGGGGGACCTTGACATGTATGTCAAGTCGCTTGAGCAGGAGAACCCAAGTCTCCGCATTATAAGAGTGAGGCACAACAAACAGGAAGGCCTTGCTTTTGCCAGAGCTTCTGGGTGCAGGGCTGCCACTGCTGAAGTGGTAGCCGTCCTGGACGCACACATCGAAGTCCATGAGATGTGGTAAGTGGTACAATTAAATTGTAATTGGTTTATGTATAACATTTTCACTTGTCTCTGTTTGATATTTGTTGACAAATCAAAGGTTCAGTAAGCACAAACAATGCCAAAGTTATCCTGCCTCAAATGTAACTTTGGTTATCCCAGGATATTTCTACCAAAACTAAAAAGGTGTTTTCAAAAAATGCTATGTTTACACAGTTACATACATTTTCATCTTTCCAGTAAAACCACAGTCTGATCCCATTACAAACACAGTCTGATCCCAGTACAACCACAGTAACTAACCACAGCCTTCACAAAGGCATTACAGGTGCCTGAGGTATAACATGTTACATTTAAGGTTAACGGTGCTACAAGGAACTTTTAAATATTTCTGAAACATTCAAATGTTTTCTCTGATGATCGTAAATTACATCATGTAACAGCAAATGAGACCATCAGTGCAAAGAATGCTATTTTTATTATATAGTTTGGTAACACTTTATAATAACTATCCGTTGTAACTCGTTAATAGATCATTAGTAGACTCTTAATTAATGATTGTTAATGATTTGTTAAGTGTTTGTTAGCAGTTTGTTAAGGATTTATAACAATGGTAGATAGTTAATAGCTTAATAATTGAATCAGTTCATCTGGGAGGTAATCCGAGATTAACTGATCACGTCACGTTCAAGTCCATGGCATGCACAGTGTGTATTGAGTTTATTTAAAAATATTTGAAAATGGGGCTGCCCTCAGTTGCCCATGCACTGTGTATAGTCTATAGCCTATTTCAGCCTCGTCCCAGATGAACTGATTCAATTATTAAGCTATTAACTATCTACCATTGTTATAAATCCTTAACAAACTGCTAACAAACACTTAACAAATCATTAATAATCATTAATTAAGAGTTTACTAATGATCTATTAACGAGTTACAACGGATAGTTATTATAAAGTGTTACCTATAGTTTTTCTTAATGCCTTTGGCATGGGTACACTCAGCCAGGAACTACAGCTGGCGAAATCAAGATACTACCGCTTTTGTAGTGAACTTTAGTATTGTCTTCAATGTGGAAACTTTTCTTCTGCTTCTTAACAATCAACAATCAATTTATCATTCTGAAGTTCCCTCCCTTTTTCGAATGTTCAGTTAAGTCTTCAGTTGTAAAATAACAAATTAGGGCATGGGCAATTAAAGCATTCAAACCAACAGCCTTTTTGTTTTCTGCATGTGTTAACCCGTATAAGCTTATTTTCAGCAGCCATTGACTCTAGCTAGAACTCACCCACAACAGGGGCGAGCTTCAATGTACAGCTCTAGAAAAATTAAGAGACCACTCCAAATATTCAGTCCTTCTCGTTTTACTATTTATAAGCATCTGTTTGAATAGAATGAACATTTTGGTTTTATAATATAAACATCTGACAACATTTCTACCAAATTCCATCACATTTTTTGTCATTAAGAGCATTTTCAATAGAAAAAAATCCAGACTAGTCTCTTAATTTTTTTCAGAGCTGTATAGTGCTCCAACAGACATTGAAATAATGTACCAGCTGTCTCACTGGTAATTGTCTAGTTGATGACGATAACGAATGAAGCATAACGAAACCCCTACTGTGTGGCACTTTAAACTAAGGAAGTGTGTTGCAATGATTTTTGAAAGAGCATCTCCTCCCCTCCCTCATGCAGGGCTGAACCCTTGCTGACACAGATCAAAGCCGACCGAACGGTGGTGGTGTCCCCTGTGTTTGACAGAGTCAACTTTGACGACCTCCAGGTCATTCAGTACCTTCCAGCAGCCCATGCCTTTGACTGGGCTCTGTGGTGCATGTACGAGAGTTTTACGCCAGAGTATTACAAACTCAACGATGGATCATTGCCTGGAAAGTAAGTAAAAGTAAAATCAGGCTTGTTCCCATTTACATGCATCAAACAGATATAATGTATCTTGGATAAGGCATTCTTGATGATCCAAAAGCTTGGCTGTTCTCGTAATGCTGAATTTCTCAGCAATATGTTAATGATACAGTAGAAACAGTTAGACAAACAGACCAAGCGGCCTTATTGGTCCCTATAGTTTCTGTCCTGACAAACTCCTTTAGGTCTTCCTACTTCCCACTGCAACGGGGGAAAAGGCAGGTCTGCCCTCTTTTATTTGTTCTTGCTATTTAGCCATTGGATATTGCTCTGCTCTCAAAAGGGTGATGGGGGGAATTGATAGAGGAAGGGTGGAAAACAAAGTCTTTTAAGCAAATGACCTGTTTTTATATGTAGGGGTAGGGTTCCCCAACATGATCATTGATCCACAACTTGTCTATTTTGAAAGAATATGGTGTGATCTCAGGTTACAAGATAAACTTGTCAAAAAAAAATTCCCAATCATATATATACACACACACACACACACAGTATACTGTATATTCACATTAAAAAATTCATTTGAGTACTGGGGAAGAAACAAAAGGTATAGCTGGCCTGTTTAAAGCAAACTTTAAGTTGTTGTTTGAATACACAATTTGGCAGGCAAAAACAATGTCAAAATGTTTGTTTCTATTCCAAGCTTTCCAATAGTAATACAAACATCCTTTTGTAAGTTCATTGATTAAATAATTTCCAGTTTTATTTACAAGAGACTCTGAATCAGGAAAGCTTATTTAAGGCAGCCAAAACCGGATGGGGGCATGGGACTACCTAATTAACTAATTTACTATTGGGCGTGTAATGTTCATTCTCTTCTCTTTTGTGCTCAACCTAAAAATAAACAGTTATTTTCCATAATTTCCAGGAGTCCATCAGTCATGGGGATCTTTGTTGCTAACACTAAGTTTCTGGAGGAGATTGGAAGTCTTGATGAAGGAATGACTGTGTACGGCGGGGAAAATGTGGAGCTAGGAGTTCGTGTGAGTAAGCCTTGTCTATCCAACATAACATTCTATATCTCGACTGGGATCAGTAACTTAAATCATTATTATAACTAACTTTTAAAACAATAATAAGAAAAGTAATTAGCCTAATGGTGCAGCTGGGGTTTTCTAGGAAGAGATGGTCCCTAGAATCAATTTGTCTTAAAAGACTCAAGTCGCGGCGCTGCCCACTGACTGTAAACCTCTAAGAAAGTAACTCTAAACTAAACTAATGTTTACTGATTGTTTTATTTAGAAGTATGACGTTCAAGTGTTTTTTTTTGTGTTTGCTTTGTGCATTTGTAGGTGTGGACATGTGGAGGCAGTGTTGAAGTAGTTCCGTGCTCCAAGATCGCCCACATCGAGAGGAACCACAAGCCATACATGCCTGACCTGAGCGGGGCCATGAAGAGGAACGCCCTTAGGGTAGCGGAAATCTGGATGGATGAATACAAACACAACATCAACTTGGCTTGGAACTTGCCATTTGAGGTACTCCAAATGTTGTTGAGAACCAAAACGATGGTGTCCTTTGTTCATGGCATACTGCATGCTTATACACACAGAATGCAATATGAACATGCAATGGTTCACAATGCAAAGTTAATGTTTATTTATGCAAGCATTTCAACTATCTCGTAGAAAGCATTTTGAAGTTAAAAAAACAAATGCCTTCTGTAGAATCACGGGATTGACATCGGGGATATCTCAGAGAGGAAAAAACTCCGGGAAAGGTTGAACTGTAAACCTTTCAAATGGTATCTGGAAAACGTTTACCCCAAGTTGGATCCCTGGGACAACCTACTGGCCTATGGAGGAGTAAGTTTGATTTATCCTAGCCCTGCACTGTTTCAATGACTTACTGCCGGAGATGAGAGGAAATCTCATTTGACAAACATATCAACTCCACTTACAGATGAAGAATCTTGATGCTGATATGTGCATAGACCAAGGCCCAGTACCAGGTCACACACCCATTGCATTCCATTGTTACTACTATGGACCGCAAGTAAGTAAAGCAGCTTTATCTGGTTTAATGATAATAGTCTCTCAAAACGTACAAGTGGTAATTGTATATATTGTCTGTTGGTCGCTGTTGGCTTATGTAACTGACCAATCTGCTTGCTGATTATGTGCTTGAATAACATTTTTTAGTTCACTTATTATCGGGAGAATGGTGAGCTCTACATCGGTGGCATCAAGTCCCACAAATACAATGAAAACCGGTGTTTAACTGACGTGGGCAACAAAGAAACCGAGCCAGGACTGTACAACTGCAAAGAGGCTATGCAGAAAGGAATGGGGATTTACTGGGACTTCACTCAGGTACTATAATATAAGCTTTTATTACAACAAGTATGAGAAAGCAAGGGTGAAGATGTATTTCTGTAAAACATTTAGTCAAAATCCTGGTTTTTGAAATTTGACGGATGACTCCTGTATTTTCAAAATATTGCTTGTTGTGGTCAGAATATTTGATGATTTATTATTTTCTTCCAGGGAAAAGAACTGAAGAACAGAGAGTCAAAAAGATGTCTGGAGATTCAAAACAATAAGCTTCTTATACAGGAATGCTCTGGCCAAAGATGGGAAATACAAAACATAATCAAAGCCTTTTAAAGCGTGTGGCAATATGCCAACAAGAAGTGCTCATAGGTTAGTGGAAACATCCGAGTGTATGTGTAAAAGTCCATGAAAATTGACTATCGCTGCAACTGTTGGAATCATTTACATGTAATCTGAGAGAAGTGAGTTATTGTTTTTGTAAATTTTAGGTGAAATGTATTGACTTTTACTTAAACTGTATTTTGGAAACTTACTGAACATCTTATGAACTGACATACATTTGATTAATACATTTCTTTCTTTAGATGTTTGTTCACATGGAATTCTATTTTTAATCACATCTGTATGAACTGGAGTGTCCAGGCTTACTTACGTAACAGTCAACTAATTTAAAGGTAAATTAAATAATTTGTTATTTAGCACACTTCCATTTAATTTTATAAAATACCTTGTTATAGGTTCTATAAATTACAAGACATCAGATGACTGAAGTATTTAGCTTAGGGGTTAAATAAATTATATTGAACAATTATTACATTTTAAAATCCCATAATTATGGTAGAGGTGTGGTGTGGGTGTTTTTATCAGTGTCCTGGTATTAATGGTTAATAAAGGTCCCACTAATGCAGAGTTGATGATACCTTTTGAGGTAGTTTAAAAAGTTTTTGTTCATGCTGTGTAGTATTTAATAGGTTTTGAGTTTGAGTTTAAATAATCTTGTTGTTTTCTAAGCACTTGCTGGATTTGCACTACTCACAAAAAATTAGGGATAATCGGCTTTCAGAGGAAATGCACCTAAACTGCACTACAACCTTTACAGGTGAACTTAATATGACCTTCTCTGTTCAATGTTTCAGTACTTTTGGCATAACAAGCGGTTCTCCAAAAAGCTGATTAACCGCAAACATCACAACAAGAGTCTGATCTGGGAATCAAACACTAAACGTTCTGGTTCAATGTTGTTCAATGACAATTTGTATTTAAACTGTCCTCCTCATCTTGCTGTTGACATTTCGACATCTTAAGACCAAGACGGCACCTAACAATCTATCAACAGTAGCCTACCTAGCCATTTCCAGGCTTTAAACAGGATCTTCATGTGGGAAGTTGCAACTGAGCTTAGAGTGTCGTCAGCAGGTTGCAACGAAGCACAGAGAGACTGGAACAGTCACAGAAAGGAAATAAATTTTTTGTTGTGGTATACCCACCACCACTGTTGTTAACTTTTTCTTTTCAATAAATAGTATGAGATGAAGAAATCAATATTTCATGTTTCTACTAACAACCCCAACAGTTATGTAAAATGTGAATAAAACAGAATGTGATCATTCCCTTGCGTATTCAATATGAAACAGTACAAATACATCGTATTTGTTTAAACTGATCAACTTTATTTATCTTTTGTGAATATACACACATTTTAAATGTTGTACCTGCAACATTTAAAAAATAAGTTGTGACAGGGGCATGTTTAATTTTGTTCTTCATAATGGACCACATCTTTTCAATGGGAGACAGGTATGGACTGCAGACAGGCCAGTCCTTACCCGCACTCTGTTCCTACGAAGCCAAGCTGTATTAAGACGTGCAGAATGTGGCTTGGTATTGTTTTGCTTAAACAAGAAGGGACGTCCCTGAAGAGACGTTGTCTGGATGGCAGCATGTTGCTCCAAAACCTGTATGTAGTTTTCAGCCTTCATAGATTTTACTCATGCCATGGGCACTAACCCACACCCATACCAGCACACGCACTGGCTTTTCAACTTTGTATTGGTAACAATCTGGATGGTCCTTCTCCTTTGGAGCCCGGTGGACACAACGTCCATGATTTTCAAAAACAGTTTGAAATGTACTAGTCAGACCACAGCACACAGTTCCACTTAGCGTCAGTCTATCTCAGATAAGCCCAGACCCAGAGAAGTAGGCCTATGCAGCATTTGTGGATGTTTTTGATATATGGCTTTCACTTTGCATGGTAGTTTTATCTTGCATTTGTTGATGTTGTGACAAACTGTGTTTACCAACAATGGTTTTCTGAAGTGTTCCATGGCCCATGTAGTTATATCCTTTATAAAATCACTGCCACCTGAGGTCATTACATTAAAAAATGTTGACCTTGCCCCTAACGTGCAGAGATTTCTCAAGATTCTCTAAATATTTTAATTATAAGGACTGTAGATGGTGAGATCCATACATTCTTTGCAGGAATGTTGTTTTTAAACTGTTGGACTGTTTTCCTCTGCAGTTCTTTCCAAAGTGGTAGCCTATGCCTCACCCAATATTGTTTGTGAAGACTGAACCTTTATGGGATGCCCCTTTATATCATTCATGATAATATCACCTGTTACCAGTTTAGGCCTACATGTTTATGTGAGTTATGTTTCATTTTAATTTTTTTTCAAATCTTTTAATGCTCCTGTCCCAGCTTTTCTTCAGTTCAGAATACGCATAGCCTATATTTAAGAAAAACAATGAAATAGATAGGGTCAAACAATACATTGCCTTTGTATTGTTTTCAACTTGATTGTATGTGAAAAAGGAATAACACATTTTCACATTCTGTTTTAGGCCTAGCCTACGTTCTACATAGGCTAACGTCCCAACTTTTTCGGAATTGGGGTTGTAGATAGAATAAGAAGCCTTTATTGTGATTGCCTTTGACATACAACGACATTTCTGTGTATTAAAAAGAACTGCATCAGTCAATCACATTATTTACCACGACGATAGGCTATTTCTTCTTCTTTCTTTTTTTTAACAATAGGCTATGTCCTGGGTTTGTTGGCTAATAAATTAATTCAACCCTAGCCAACATGTGGACCGGAAAAAGCCGACGTCTTACGAATGCTCACGAACTCAGGTTCCTTAGCAACCAGTGTGTTTGAATTTGCCTTGCTTGTCATAGTACACACAGGTTTCCGTCTCAAAGTTCGCTTCATACGCTGTTTTGAAGTGTAAAATGCTCAACGTTGAATTACTATCAGATCGCATGGCCAGGGCGAGTCTGCAGAGGCGCCGCAGCGAGGAGGCTGAGAGAAAAGAGAGGATATTTCAGGACAAAATTAGGACGATCGGGGTAAGCTCGCTGTCTCTATGACTTTAGTAATATAAAGGAATGCTAATGCTCACTTGTGGCTGAACAGGCATTTAGCTGCAGCGGTGGAGGTGCACTGAAAGTAGGCATTTTGAAAGTAAAAGCACTCAATGCAACACAAAACATATATAATAATAATGCCATCATACATTTATATTAGGCAATAGGCTTACTACTACCATGCATTAGTACATGCAGCATTAAACGGCTGTTGATGGTTGAGGTGGTGTTAATATTTATATATTTTGTGTAGGACTGCAACTAAGGATTTTTTCAGTCTGGAATAACCATGGACCTATAAAGAATAAAGAAGGGAATAACCTACTGATTATTTATTTGTGTAGCACATTTCTCAGTTACATGTGCAGATTATAGTGAGAAATGCTCATCACAATGACTCAAATACAAACATTAGACTCACAATGTTAAATTTTCTGCATCAAAAACAAAACAATTATGAGCATAGTTAATGTTTTTACATTTGTCAATCCACAAATGTTTTCCGATAGGCCTACTTGTATTCCCTGTTGAGATATAAGATAACTATAAGAGAGAGATAATTGGTATAAAGTAGAAACTACAGTATTTTACCTCTGAGATGTGGTTGAAATTGGTACCTCAGATTTGTACTGAAGTAAGGCACATTCGTAAAGGTCCTTAGTTGCATTCCACCACTGTGCTATCACGACTGCGGTCTGTTGTTATAGGTTGACAAGGAAGCCCTAGACACGCAGGTGGAAGAAAAGAAGAAACAACAAATAGAAGCAGAAGAGAAACAAAATGCTAAAGGTGAGTTAGCTACATGCCATTTCCTAATTGTGACGTGACTACAATGAGTATTGTGTTCTGGTAGGAAGAAAAGCCATGCACATAACAAGACAGACAGCTCAAATAATGTCCAATCAATTTGACAGAAAACAGAATTTAAAACGGAGAAGGATGAGGTTGAACATGTGTATACACATGCCTGCACACATTGCCACTTGTTGTAATGATGTGCATTACGCTGTTCGTGTGTGTTCTCCATCTCATCCATCTGCAGATGCCAATATGCTCCAGAATGGCAAGCTGGCTTGCCTTCTTCACAGCAGACAAGTGAAGGAGCGGCGTGCGATGGAGCAGGCTGTGGTCAACCAATGGCGTGGACACCAGCAGATGTGCAGCCAGCGGGAGCTTGACCTGAACGGCCCGGACGGCTGCAGGAAAACCAAACCGGCCGACGTGCAGATGATGCCCCTCGGCCTTGTGGGAGAGGACCCGGACGGGGCGAGCAGACGCCAGAGACAGAAGGAGCAGCTCAGGGATTGGCTCATGCAGCAGCAGAGTGAACAAG
This sequence comes from Ammodytes marinus, assembly GCF_949987685.1. Taxonomy (NCBI): domain Eukaryota; kingdom Metazoa; phylum Chordata; class Actinopteri; order Uranoscopiformes; family Ammodytidae; genus Ammodytes; species Ammodytes marinus. Next base: position 25,018,898 of record NC_137234.1, on the reverse strand, counting down.
CGGCGGAGAGACAACAACGAAAGCTGGAAGGTATTTAGCAAATGCATGCTAAGTTCAAGCCGCGTTCATGCACACAAGCTCACTTCCTTCTCTACTGTCCCTTCAGAGCAGTGCTCCGACCGGAGTATGGTAGAAATGGACCACAAGGCTCTGCAACTCCAGAGCATTGACATGGAGAGGAGGAAGGGAGCAGCCGTTGCCACTACAGAGTACAATCTGGCCAAGGTAGGTCTGTGTGGGACAGGCTAAAGACTTGTTCGGGTGTAGGTGCTTGAACTTGCAAAAACAGACGTGTAATTAAAGCAACCGGAGCAACTCATGAGTTCGTACCGAACCCTGAGGTGCATTGCACAATAACCACAGATACCATGAATGACATTAAACAATAGCACCAGCTTTGTTCGGGTGACGAGTAATGACATCATGATTGTTTGAGTTCACCTACATGTTATCAATTGTCAATTAGAAAGGAATTAAAATGGTTTTGTTTTTTATTATTAAAGCTTTTCTCTCATCGATATAATTTATTCAATTGATTGAATTTAGACCTTTAAATAGAGTTGGACTCGACTATGAAGTGCAGTTATAACAGCACTTTCTATCTCCCCCACCTTCTTTGACGGGCAAAGGTTGAAGAGAGGCGTCGCCTGCAAATTACAATGGATGCTGAACCCTCCCTGTGCATGGTGGAAATGCTTAGTCATTGTTCCAGCAGTGACAGGAAAGCACGTACGGAGAGCGTGGGGCAGATCATCCAGTTCCAGAAAGGTCAAATAGAGGAGAAAAAGGTACAAATGTCACTCGCTCATGTTGGATTTGACAATTAAAAAAAAAAAAAAAAAAGAGTCCCCCGAGAAGCTGTCCTCTGATCGTGTGTCTGTCTGTGCGTCTGCAGAGGATGGAAATGGAGCAAAGGAAAGAAGAGGAGCAACACCACCGCGTCCGCATTGACTCGGCTCGGACAGCTCTGTTGATAGAGAGGCAGCAGGCCAGACTGAACAAGCAGATGAGACGACACCTGGACAGCACTAACGTGGAACTGGCCCAAACGCACAAACAAGAGTCAGTCAACGTTATAAGAAAACTGGATTTTTTTTAACCCAGTTCCTACACAAAACAGTTCATTCAAGCATTTCAAATATTGTGTCACTTTGTGTCTCTAAACTGGTGTCATTTCATAAGGAAACCGGACATTGAAAGAGGATACATTGACGAAGGCTTCTTCTCCAAATTCAACACCTGCAGCAGATAATGGAGGACATGAAGCAGTGATGACCAGCTCATTGCAGCAGCTGAGAAGGGATGATGGTGTTACACGAGGAGAACACTGAATAAACTGAATCACAGTAAATCAACTGTTGTTTTTAATTATGTAAAATTTAAGTCGGGCAGTTGACAGCATTTAAATAAAATATGGATGATGATGACCATGAGAGTTGTTCATGTGTATCTTGGCTATCTTTTCAAATATAGCTTAAGGCAGACATGATATTAAAACCCCGAAAATTACATTCAAGTAAAAAAGATCCATAAATCTATTAAATAAATCGATTTGCTTCATGGATTGTGCCAAGAAGCTCACAGGATTAAACACATTTTAACAAGCCACCAGTTACACTCTTGGAAAAGCACATGAAAACCACAATCACACTACAGAGAAATCAAACAGCATTACCAGTGTTGTTACTCTCCCCAAAAACATGAGCAAACCTGAATCTTAAAGTGCAATTACATTTCTTTTTTTAACTAATACAAAGTAGACATAACAAGATGCCTTTGATTGAATGTTGGCATGTTTCACGCTGGCCCTTTTAATGTACCGTTTACATTCATCACTTTGTGGCGATGTAAACAACAATTAATTATTCACAGTAGACATGACTTATCATATTAGGAAATATAATTTCCCATTCACATGTGTTGTTTTTAACTATGACAAAAGGTGTTTCCCCCCCCGGGCCGGGCCCAGCAGCAAACCCGGGTTCGATTCCCGCCCGTGGTCGTTCTCTGCATGTCACTCCCCTCTCTACCCCATTTCACCTCTGTCTCTCTGCACTGTCAATAAAGCATAAAAATCCCCAAAAATATCTTAAAAAAGAAAAAAGTGTTTCTTGTTATTAAGGAAGTACGAAGGCATCTGAAGCCTGCCTCTAAGTCAGTGTTAAAAAAAGAAAAAAATTAAATTCTAAAAAGCTTTTTCAGAGACAAACTTATCCCATTTTCTCTGCCACAGAGCCAGGGCTTTCTCCTGTTGCCTCGGAGTCAAAGAACTATACCTGAAAGATAAGACAGGAACATGTCAGTGATCTGTCTGCTGAAGCTGGTGAACTCTCACACAATTGTAACTTGTAATAAATAAAGCTGAACCTCACCTAATAGAGTTCATGGCCAGCTCTTTGAGAAAGCCTAAATGGGATCTGATACCACCAAATCCAACAAAAGCTTCATAGAAGTCATACGAGAGTCCAGAGGCACCGAACATGGCAGGGTCATCAGAACTGATGACCACTGGGTGGTTCTGTGACATCAGTGCAGCTCCCGGATGGTTTCGCAGATCTTTTACGAGCATCAACACCTGAACGAGGATAGGAAACGAGATGACCGATAACTAAATTAATTCAGTTACAGCCTTGTTTCATAGGAGTTTTGTTTTACACTCTAGCAGCTGGAAAATGTGCATGTACATGTGTATTGTAAGATATGGTTTACATGAGGATAACATACCTGGTTGGAGATGGGACACACTTCGATAGCCACCCCTCTCTTCCTGGATATATCTTTGGCCACTGGGTGGCGGAGCAGAGCAAAGCCATGGCCAATACGAGAGGTGTTGAACAACAGAGCATCCAGCAAGTTCTGGTCCACATCCGTGCCCTCTAGATCTACATTTAGTGGAGAGGGATCGAAATGCATGTGATCTTGGGATGTGTTTTTTTATAGACAAGAATACGATGGTTTTTAAATTACTTATTTCCTCACCTTGAATTGCACTATTGGTAAAAAAAATAATGTATTAACTTGGTCTTTGCAACTATTTGGACAAAGGCAGAATAGGACAAAATAATACTATGGCTTCTTAGATGGATACAATTCTTGTGATGAGGTGCTTTATGGTTATAACACTGTTAGAATTGTGAAAAGACATGTACTGCTTCATTAATCTACAAAGCTGCCATTGGTTATCCTCAAAAAATGTATTTCTTCTTTTAGTGTGCAATAAATAAAACAGTCAAACACTACAACTGATGTTGCCCTTCCCTGAGAGCTCTTGGGCTGTATGAACAGACTTTTATCTTTCATATAAGATTAATTGTTTCCCCCGATGCAGCTTGCCTAATAAAACCCTGAAGCGCGGAGCTCACCAGTCTCCCCAGCATGAAAAAAGAAGGGAAGTGTCACCCCTCTCTCAGCTGGCAGTGACAGGGCATCTCGAAAGTACCACAGAGGTCTGCCACTGTCCTCGCGGCCCACCTGTACATGTGGAGAGAAAGTCTTTAGGCAAGTTGTGGTGGATTCGGTATAAACTTATCCCACTGTCACGTTTTATTAAGGCTCAACACTGCTTACACAAACTCAGTGTTGGGAATAACGCCGTTTAAGGTAACGCCGTTCTTTTTTCAGTAATGGGGTAATCTAACTAATTACTTTTTCCGTCGTTACAATGCCGTTATCGTTACTGAACGTTAAATGCGGTGCGTTACTATGAATTGATTGAATAAACTGTGTAATCCGAACGCACCCCTGGCTCCATACTACACAAACTGCTAGAGAGGAGACCGGTGTGTTTTAAGTTGTGTTTTATTCAGTGTGGGTGACATTATAACTGTCAGTTAGCGCTGTCACGTCAGTCAGCCGGAGCGCCTGTTTAGTGAAGTTTCTTTTTCTTTCTCTCTCTGTTGTGCGAGCGTGCACGTTGCTGCAGTAACCACCTATCAATCCACGGTTGAAACGTGCTCTCCCTGAGTTTGTTTGCATCGCCCTTGTGAGTAAGTGCATGGAGTTTCCCGATCTCTATAAATTATAATTTATGCACGTTATTAAACGGCCGTGATTCGCCGGTTGCAACAGCTGTTTAGCGTGTCATCACGAGCCGAATATTGCTATTGTTCTTTTCCTGGGATCTGTATGCTGCTGTGCATGTTAAAGAAGGAAATAAACATAGGATAAATCCTTACTCCTCCTCTCATCGTCTCATGCTTCATAGTCTGAAGTGGTGTTTTAGCCGACACCCTTGAAGTGAATCCAGTGATATAGCAGATCAGCACGGTACATTCAGCAATCTCCTCTACTACTTTTGTTGAGAACAAAATACTTGAAGTGCAGGATAAACCTCTTGCTGTCTGTTGATGTGCAATAAATATTGAAGGTTATGTAGCCTACAAGTAGGCCTACCTGTCTGTTACTCATTTCAACTGACTTGTGACAACTGCTCAGAAAAATCCAAATTCTTTGACATATAGCAACTTTTTTTTTACAGTAGGCTAACGCAAATAGTTACTTTCCCTGGTAACTAGTTACTTATATTATAAAGTAATTCAGTTACTAACTCAGTTACTTTTTGGAACAAGTAGTGAGTAACTATAACTAATTACTTTTTTAAAGTAACGTTCCCAACACTGCACAAACTACTACTGCAGCTGTCTCTCACCAGGTCAAAACCAGCCATGATGTCCGGGAAGTCTTTCTGTAGCTTCATGGCCTCCTCCACAACTCCGGTCATCACGGAAATATTTACACCCCTAAAACACACAGTGTTGAAAGTGTTTGTTGATACCTCACACTTCTTCTCAAGAGCCAATAAGCAGTGTGCATTTCAGAATGTAGGTGTGGTAAGGGCATTCAGAGCAGTCACCTATTGACTGTGAAGATGATTCTTGCTCCAAAGAAGTCTGGGTGCTCTGCTATGAAGCGTTGGGTGACATCCTGGTAGGTCTTCAGAGTCCAGCTTGTGCCATGAGTGCTGCCGTCTAGCTCGTATACCTGATTACCAAAAACACAAACAAACAAACTTAAAAACAATAAATGAACATACAAATGAAACGCATGAGGCAATGACATAAGTGTACCTCTGGCAGTAAGGCTCGCAGTTCCAGATACATGACGTTGTCCGCGTAGAACTGGGTGAGCCCTTGGTAGTAATAGTCTCTGAAAACGGGAGCGTACGTGACCAGGCCCCACAATGCACCGAAGGCCTGTTCGAACCTATACCATACAACATCCTGACTGGGGTACAGGGCTTCTGGATCCTGATCAGTGAAGAGCGTAAGGTTGCCCATGATGCTGCGAGTGCAAACACACAGAGAAACAGTTGTGATCAGATTAACTGTGTATAATAGGACCTTGAACCGAGCATCCGCAGAGGTGGTGACTCCTTTAATGACATTAATGTAAGAATAAAGTCAGTTAAATGATGTGTTTAAGGGATTATTTCCTGTTAAATAATTCCTCTTCTCCTTGGGGTTTTCAGGTAATTGACAGTAGTAGTAGAGCGTAATGACGCTCGCAAATGATTATTACGGAATAAAAAAAAAATTAACAAAAAAAAATTAAAGTCAGGCTGCTGTTGGCCTGGCGGGGGGTCCTGTTGGGCTGGCGGCCCCGCCAGCCCAAAACTTTATTTTGACAACAAGCACACTCCAAAATCGCTGACTCCACCTTTAATACAACATGCACAGATGAATAAAATAATAATTTACTATTTAGAGCTTCAAAGAAGAGGTAAGTAAATGAAAAAAGTGTATACAGTGGCCTTTTTTCTATTCTTGGAAAGACAAATTGGTGTCCTGACTGTTCAACTGTATCTGAGAGAAAGTCACCTGTTGTCTAGATCTGTGGTGTTGTCCATCTTGGCCCTGAGGTTTTCCAGCAAGATCCAGGGAGAGCAATGTGGAAGCACTTTGGGCCCCAGGGAAGAGAAGATGAATCTGATGGACTGGTTGTCGGTGTAACACATGTAGCAGTGGGGCCGATAGGTTACGTCCTTCACCAGCCACTCCACATCAACCATGGAGAAGTCATGGACATGAAGAGCTCCCCCTGAAGTAGTGATAAAAACACAATGACTTTTCACAGATTATCCCAGGTCATAAATACCTTGGACACTCTGTGCAAACCTGACTGTGTGCTAATTAAAAAATCCCTGAGTGTCCCCAATATTATTCATTTAACAAAGCTGTAAAATCGTCCACAAACGAAAGGGCTATGTTATGATCATCAATAAATAAATAAAAGCTGCTGACAATGAGTCATTGCATCAGCTCTCTATAAATCCACAATTTACTAAGCTCAAAAAAGAAAAATACAATGTACAGGCCGGGTCACACGTATAGCCTAAGGAATTTTCTTACATCAAAATATATGATTTTTGAATTCACAAAAAATAGCCTCCAAATCTGCCACCATTTGATATTGTGTACAGATCATTCTTGTACAGTTTTCAGTACAGTAAAATGATGGCCCTCCCAACCAAGCTCCACTGTGTCCTTCTACATATCCATGACCACTGAAATGCTCTGGTAGAACATAATATGCAACCATAATAATGTCAATAATGCAACCAACACTACATGAAGAGAATGGCAAAAGTGCAAGATGTGTACAAAACACACATGGAAGCGGTAGACTCGAACGTACCTTTAGGCATCTTCTGGAGCAGGCTGAAGATGGGACTGGTCCTGATGAGGGGCCTGGCTTTGAAGAAGTGCATGGCGGGAGGAAAGTCTGCCCTCGCCATCTCCTCCTGCTTCATCTTGGACAGAAGAGCGTCCTGCCGCTGCTCAGCGTCAGTCAGCACCATCTGCCCACCAGTCTGCATGGAGGCCTCCAGCTTTATAAGCGCTTCTCTCTGTCTGGGGTCTGGGATTGACAGGCCGCAGGTGATAAAGTACAAGTACAAGAAGAGACCGGTCACGGCCGCGTGGGGACGCTGTAGCACGACAGCCATGGTCAGCAGAGAGTGCAGGGCTGGTGTTGAAGAAAAGAACAAAACATTAACGGGGTTATCGCCGACTTCATGGAGAAGCCAAGAAAATGCTTGACACCAGGCACCGAAAACATCAAATAAACCTTTAATGTCCAACAACGGCTGAAATTGAGAGAATAATGACTTGGTGTTTTGGGTTTTACTCTACAGTAGGCTAGTAGACCATGTTTACATGCCCCTCGTGACATAAGCACCCGTTTAGTTACAAGGGGAAGTCTCTTGCTCGAAACAGGAGGACCATTTTAACAACAATATCAGACCGGGGTTAACTAAGGCAGGTTACAGTGTTTATTTAATTTTGTTTTAGGAAGCTAAACGTGACTTACCTCACTTTGGTCTGAGCCGTTATTACGTCTATTAATGTTAAATACTGGCTCGCTATAGTTAGTGCTCAGTGGTAGTGCAGCGGCTTGTGCCTCGAGCTGATTAATTTGGGTAAACAGTTCAGCAGAGGGTCCCTTATAAACCGCGTAGCCTACCACGGGAAAAATGTAGCTTGGGCTACTCGACGGTTTACACTCTCCGCTGAAAATAAGTGTATGCTCATTTGTGAAATAGGCCTAACTTACTTAGTTAATGCAGTGCCACGGAATGTAACAAGCTTGCAAATAAAGAAATGCTGTAACATGGCTCTGTTTATTTGAATATGGGGTGTGTTTTCTTTTATGCTTGGACTGTCAAGCAAATGCTATTTCAGGGAGGTTATTTAAGTCCCGCCCCCTCCCTTATGATTGGCTGAAACCTGACCATGAGAGCCATTTGATTGGTGGAGTGAAATACTAATCGTTGATAGATTAGGGACATAGACATATATACGTATATTATATCTATGGATTAGGGATATATATTAGCCTGCTGTAGTTTGGTCTGGCTCAGACCTAATCAATAGGCTAGGTCTGTGTGCGGGACTAGGGATTTATCATTATTTGTAGTAGGGAGTTTACCATGGAATTTACTGGTTGGGGCTTTTTGTTTTTGTTTTATGGAGATTTTTTGACATTAGAATAATAATTTTATTGAATAATACCAATGTAAATTGAAAAACACAGTGCTTAATTTGGCTCAATTCAAACTACCTTAATTGCATTCCTCATCTGCATTTTTTTTGCAAGTTAGTCCTCATTATGCCTGAATAAAAGAATATGTTACTTGTTGGCTTACAAGGAGCCCCTTAAGAAGGGATCCGTGCCGTTTCCTTTTACTCTGACGCCACGTCACATCAACGACCCCAGCAGACGTGAGAAGGGTCAGTCAAGGTAGCAAACAATCTGTGGAGGGGGTTTGTCAAGAGGATAAGCACTAATTGAAGGCGATGGTGTGACACTCCAATAGATGAATTCATCGTCTTGCATTGGCCCTCCTGTTGTCTGTTTTCATTTAATTACTTTCAGCTTTTCAGTTAGTTTAACAGATTATAGACACACGCCATTACTATGGAATGGCACAGCCATGCATGTCTATTGATTCAAACCGGTGTTAATTATACAATTGTTTTTCCCAATATGATTTCTAAATGACTATGAGCTCTTGTTCAAGAAAAAGTATTTATTTCTAAGAAGTGTACAGTATAGAAAATACTCCATTCCATTTCCAAAATAATCTGTCAACCAGACAAGAACTTGTAAACATCACTTAAAAAAAGATAACAGGTGTGTTTTTTTCAATGCCACTGAGGTTAAAGACAACTGCTTCAAAACAACATCAAGAAAAAAGGAAACGTACACGACACTTATATTAAAAACAAGTCAAAAAATTTACAAAAATTCTTAAAAGAGCAAATAAATATGATTCACATTTAATCATGTGTCTAAATGGTTTTCACTAGTGCAGAGTTATGACAGCAGAGTAAAAGTGAGAGATGAATGCACACTTCCGATCATCTGATGCCGAATCTACACTGCACGCGCGCACACACACACGCGCGCACGCACACACACACACACACACACACACACACACACCATAAGTAATACGTCACACACCTTTGAAACAAACAGTGTCCTTCATACTATAGACAGCATGAGTGAACACACTACCTCAAAAGTGGCCCTATTAGGCTCACTAAATATTGAGAGACAATTCCCTACTTTAACAAAATAGCAAGCAAAGAACGACGACATACTTAGATAAATTGTCAGCTTCTAGCACTTTCCTATTTCGTCAGCCTTCCTCAAATATTTCCTTACAATGCCTTAGGTACCTATTACTAAGGAGCTCTCCCGTATACAGCCAAACTCCATGCAGTCTTTTACAGATCCTAGTCTGGAATGGTGCCTACTATGTCTAACAACCTGTAGGCAGGAAGGCATGCAATCTGTACAACTAAAGAGACTTACTTATCAAAGAGTCCCGTTTCAGACATAAGATGTGCTATGTCCGTCATACTCAACTGATGACATTAATAAACAGAGTGAAAGTGCTGTAAAACAATAATGTGCACTTCTGAGGATCAGTCAATGTCAAACTGACTGCTACACTAATCACTTGTCAGCATCTTGTTAGAGACCGCCAGTCAGCAGTGGCATCATTTAAAACAGAAACCTGACATAGCGATTTTCTCCCAAGATGGTAAGATAATTGTAAGGCCATTTCATTACCAGTTCTGTAAGCCTAAAAAAACCTAAAAGTGGTGCTAAAATAATCAGCTGACCCACAGCAGTCTGGCAGAGCAGAAGAGGAAGTGGGGGGAGACTCTGTAAATGCCACCGATTGGCTAGATGAGGTAGATTGTGATCCTAATTGTGATGACAAGTGAAGACATCAGATCAACAGGAATGTAGAAAAACTAAAATTTGATCCATCTCACTTGTAGTCAACTTTTATGAAAATTTAAAAAAAAAATGTTGGGGGGCGGGGGGGGGGTAGACTGATAGCTTGGCAGTGCACGAAGCCAAATATTAAGGAAAATGACCTCATACCCACAAAAGTTAAGTTCTTCACATCAGGTGGATTGATTTTTGCAACAGTTGCAGTCCCATTTCCTTGCGCTGCTCCTCCGTCAAATAATGCCGTAATATACCCGTATAAAGAAACTGTACACCCTGAGGATACGTTTTAGTATTGACATGGTGGAGAGGAAGCACTCAAGAAGCAACCATGCAAAGGAAAGGTCTGTCAATCAACAAAGAACTAATGCTACAAACTTGTAGTTGGAATGCAACCAATGTCACACTGAAAAAAAAACCAAAAAAAAAAAAAACAGCAGGATTTAATGTGTGTGATGCATGTGCATTTAACAGCTAGAAGGACATGTCACCCTCTGAGAATTCATCTTGGACGAGAGGTAAGGAAATATTTTCATACATATATGTGTTTGACTTCAAATAAAACTAGCCAAGGCCACTCAATTCCAGGACATCTAGTCTAATAAAATCCATAGTGCATAACAGAGAGTTAGGAAGAGTCTGATACAAATTGCGCAATCTTTGCCAGTACCTCTCTGCTAGTTGAAGACATTCTTATAAATGAAGGCAACTTTGAAAGATGCATATAGTGTGTGTTGTCTCCATAACAAGAGAAACACAGTTAAGAGTTGGGGAGGAAATGGACAGTAACTGGGCCTTTTTCAGGACGGTTTATGCTTCAGACACATCAGTGTTTGTGTCCATTCACGTGCAGCTAATGTGCTGCAGACACCCTATTGTCTACACATTCACTCATACATTCACAAAAGGAAAACAAGGCAATTACAAGGAGTCTGAGTTGACTGGGTTAGGGTGAGTCTCATAGTACCTCCTTTTCCACACCTGAGTTTAAAGATAATGTTGGAACAGAGAATAAAAGTACAAAACAAGGGTCCCTTTAATCTTCATCACAGTCCTCAGTTCTGTCAGTAGAATAACAGATCCATCAAGCTCTACAGTCAATAGACAAGATAGACAAGTTGTGTTGAGTGGCCTTTAATCCATTCATATTTCCATTGTTTAATATTGAAAGAGGTTCTTGATGGTGGTGTCCCCTGTGTTTGGCAGGTTGGCCTAGTGGTTAAAAAGGTTGCCCTTCTGCTGGAGGAAGCAAAGTTCAAACGCTCATGTTGGGAAGGTGTTGTTCACACCTTGAGCAAGTCAGTGTATCCTTTACCAGATCCACAGAGCTGTTCTGCAACTGAGCCTGTGCTCTATTTGGAGAAGGACAAGCAAAAAGTCAATTGTTCTCCAGGGCTCAATAACATTTCACATTATCATCATATTAGTAGTAGCGACTGCCTGGTAGAAATGTCCAGTCCAGTGGTGGGAAAAACAGAGCAAAATGTTTTTTGTCCAGTGTAAGAAAATCATTAAGCAATGTGGAATTCCCACATATCTCCCGCTTTTTGGCTCACTGCTTTGTCCACATGTTCTTTGATAACAAAATGCCTGAAATGAGAAGAGGAAGAATAATTAGTTAAATATCTACACTTTGAAGACATTCAGAACTGACCTATAGTCAATGCAGCCTGACAGTGTCATGGTGGTATCATTTGAGTGATTTGGTTTCTTCAGATACTTAAACATATCAACGGAAGGATAATGAAATAGGACCTTCTTTAAAGCTGCGAGACAAAGTTTTAACAGAGTAATGTGTCAGAAGGTTTTTTTACTCACTCTTGACATGGTCCTTGTCACACTCCTTGTTTACTGTTAGAGCCGCCTGGAGCAGCCATCATCTGTTGCCTGTTAAAACAAAAAACATGAGCTGTTGGTCCAGCAGTATACTCCAACAGTACACCCATATAATAGTGCTCAAAACTATGAACTGCACTAGACAGGATTAATCATTTTACCCTGGGTGTAGAAAGTGTTCGGGTGCCAGGCCTCTCTGCTGAATCATCATGCCTTGAAAGTGCCCCACAGGCCGGGGGTGTCCGTACATGGCCATGCGTGTCTGGCCCGGGGAGTAGGGCAGCTGCTGTGGCCGTTGCAGAGCCTCCATCAGGTGTGGGTGAGGCCTTTGGGCGGCGTAGTGTCCTGGATCTGGGTACGGCTGGCCAGGATAAGGGGCTCTGCTGCCATTTCCACGGGCCTGGGACATCATGTGGGTTGGTGGAACGCCACCTTGCATCCCAGGGTGCATTGTACGAGGGTCGTACATGAAGCGAGACATCATGTGCTGTTGTTGTTGTTGTTGTTGAGGTGGCTGGGCGCTACGGCGACGGGCAGCGGCATTGTGGCTGTCGAGGTCCAGGATTTCTTTAGGACTTTCGGGTCGCTCTGCGCTCTCTGTATGAGCCTTCTTTGCTGGGCTGCCACCACTGGTCTGATCCCTGCTTTCACACTTCCCCTCCTCTAGGCCTCTAGGGTGTGGCCCTACCTCGGGCACAGGGCCACGGGACACCAAACTAGCACCACTGGAGCCATCAGAGCCCAGCGGCGACAAACTGCTCTCCTTTAACTGACCGTTACCTCTGGCATTAGCTACCGGGAGATAGGCATTGGGCACTGTTTGACGAGGCTGAAAATGAGACAGCTGCCACTCCTCTGTAGGATAACTCCCTCTGCTGTTGGCTTGGATATTGGCCTGAGCTTGGGGATGAGGTTGGGCGTAATAGTATTGCTGCTGGTACTGGTGAGGTGGATACATGTTGGGGTGGGCCTGAGGGTGCTGTTGGCCTGGTATGTGGTAGGAATAGGCAGTTCCGCCCTGTTGGTGGTAGGTGGGGTGGCAAGATGGATTGTGGAGGGGGTTAATGGCCTGGTTGTGATAAGGTTGGTGAGCAGACGGAGGCTCGGGCCTGCTCATGTTTGTCTGTCTGAAGTGTGGGTTCGGATGGTTCCCCATTCCATAGGGACCCACGGATCCATTAGCCTGACCTTGGCAGTGAAGAGGCGTGGCTTGATTTTGAGCAGGTGCTGGCGCTCTCTGAGCCTGCATACCCGAGTGACTGCCCACCAGCAGAGTTTGGTTATGATTAGGGCTAAAAGCCTGGTGTTTATAGATACCATCTGGAGGTCCAGATTTCATAATGGTGTGCTGTTGAGGAATGGCAGTGCTGTCCGTGTCCAATCTGGTTGTAGGCTCACTAGGTCTCTGATCTCCATGGTCTGCTGGGCTTGGCTGAGAGGGTAATAGTGGTGTAGGATGACTGGGTGGCAAAGAGGTGAGAGGGGTTGGCTGAGGGGGTCCAGGCTGGGCTCCTTGGTGGGCACTCTGTGGCCTCCCATGCATAGGGCTGTTTTGTGTAGGGCATTTTGGAGAGATGTTTTGAGGGACATGAGGCGGTGGTAGCAGAGAATCCTGTTGCTGTGTGTTCTGGTTCATCTGTTGGGGAGAGCACTGAAGAGGGGAACTCTGGGCCGCCCGAGGTGGCTCCTGATTTTGGATGTTCTGCTGGTGTTCACTTTGCTGATGTGCGTTCTGCATGGGTGGCAAATGGTTCTCTGGCATTTGTTGAGTGGAATTCTGAGATGTTTCAACATGCAGTGGCAGAACCTGAGCTTTTGACTCTGGAGTATTTTGCTTATGCTGAGAGAGGTTGGGTAAAGTGGGATCAGTGGAGCTGTTGTCACTGATGTGTTGAGGGGGACAGTGGCTGGCAGATTGTCTCTGGCCATCCACCTCCTGCTGCTGCTTGTGGCTCCGTGTTAAACTCTGTGTAAGTGCTGATCCATTCTCCTGTTGCCTGCCTGGGTGAGGGGCTGGGGGGCTCTGTATTCTCTCTGCTGGCCCTGTGAGGTGCCTTGTCAGGCTAGGGGCCGACAGGTGTTCTTGGTGTATTGAAACAGTGTTTTTGTGTGATGAAGTCTCTTCAGCCATTTTGTTCTCCGATGTTGATTCTGTTAATATACAGAGTAAAGAAATGGAATGTTAGCAGGCATTAAAGATCGACAAACTATTATTAAAAGAACAATGTTGTAAGTCAACATGAGTGCATTATGCTGTTCACTTTCTAAAGAATTTAAAACAAAAGATCAAATTTACTGAAAAATACCAAAATCATGTTCTCTTCCATTCCTTTAAGTGCAGAATGCAAACACATTTGTACGCTTGCTAGTGAAGCTTAAATGATGAAATGCCATTTCTCTTGTATCCCTAAAACAAGCGGCAAGACATTTCACTAAACTCATGAATATTCAATTAGCCTCTTACTGTGAGAAATAATTACAATCAAATTGCAAAATGGACTTGAAACCGAGGCTGTGCTGAGCATCAAATTGAGACAACTACAGTCTAGAAAGAACACGTTTGTGTTTGGGGTTCCTTCATGCACAATACCGAGAGAGAGAGAAGGTCAGCTCTACCTTTGGGCTTCATGTCTGTCTGTTGGGGAGGCTGGCTGTCTGGTCCATTGTCTCTGGCAGGACGCAGCAGCTGAACCTCAGGGGCAGGGGGAGGCAGCTGAGAGGGGTGAGCTGGGATGCTGCCAATTCCTTGTTGGGGCCCAGGCTGCTGAAAGTTGCTCATGTGTTGATGAGGGGCAGCGGCAGGGGGTCTAGAAGAGGCCGACAGCTGCTGCAGGGCCAGCATCTCTGGGCTCTCCAGCATGGAAGCCAAGCGTGTCCTTCCAGAGGGGTCTGGGTGGGGAACAGGGGCACGTGATGACATAGGGCCCCCATGGGAGCTGACCGCTGCAGACATTTGATACTGGGCATTGGGAGGAGGGTGGGGATATCCAGCAGCTTCCAGCCATGGTTTATGCCCCACTGGAGGGGGGACACCGCCATAACTAAAGTTTGACTGGTTTGCCATGTTGGGATCTTGCATCTGCATCCCAGTGGGTCTATCCGGGTGATTCATACCAGTCCACATGTTGGATAGGCCCAAACCAGAAGGTCTCATGCCTGGGTAGTTGTGCTGAGGAGGTCCTTCTGGCCCCGAGAATCTGTTGCCCATGGGGTTCATGTTGTGGCCCTCTGGACGGTGGTGGGATGGGTACATGCTGGCTTCAGGAGGAGGTCCGGGCTGGAGGGCCACGGGACGGGGGCCCAGAGACGGACCGTGAGTGGGACCCATGTAGGGATGCTGCTGCTGCTGGTGCTGGTGGTGAGGATCTGGGCCCATCGGATACCTGGGACCCATGTGATGTCCTTCAACCATGCGGTGCTGGGAAAAACAGTAGGGGAAAATAATCAAGTTTGGAATCTTGATCAGAATACCTGCATATCAGTCTCTTTTACCAGCATCTAGATAGATTAGACAAATTAAAGAGGCCACATTTCAGTACACCACACACACACAATGAAGTGGTGTAAACATGTGGCTTACACATACCGGTAGTTATAATTAAGTGTTAGAAAGGTGTAAAATACCTGCATGTTGAAGTTCGGAGGCATGTGGTTCAAACCGGGATCTCCATGCCTGGGAATGTGAGCTGGGTAAGCAAAGCGGGGATCCATGGCCATTCTTTGGGCATACATATGTGGACCATGAGGACCAGGGGGACGATGAAGCTGGTGAGATAAGAAAGAGAATTCACTATTGGAGCATTTCACTAATATTTAAGACATAAATAAAGTAGGGCTGTCAAACGATTAACATTTTTTAATCAGATTAATCACAGGATTCTGTGGATTAATCACGATTAATTTTACCATTCGAAATATGCCCGAAAAATTCAAATTTTCTCTGTATATTGTTGTATGAACGGAAAGATAAATGACAGAAGGTGGATATCTACATTTAAAATTAGTATGTTTATTAATTGAAAATCCAAATGATGGTTTTAATACTGAAAATAAATTTAAATCAAACTGAAATATATAGGTCTACCTACCAAACCATAATTCAATTGGTCAGTCTCTTTACTATGTCTTTGGGCAAATATAGGATAGGCTATAGAATGGCATTTATTTGGGGAATCTATAGGTTGTGCATTATTGAATACAACTTGATTACAGTCCGCGGTGTGTGTGTGCGCGTGCGTGCGTGCGTGCGTGCGTGCGTGTGTGTACGCGCGACCACGTCCTAGGGGACTGTTCATGTGTGCCAGGAAGCCGACGTTATGTTGATGTCTGATCACACACACACACCTCTGAAAACTGCAGACGTTTGTGTCCTCGCGGGCTCTGAACAGAGCGGACAATGTTTCTCCTCCTGTTACTTCGACAATCAACTGCCACCCGCGGCAGTTGATTTTATATACTATCTATGCCCCCGACACAGACGTGACCGTTAGTAGTTTAAAACTTTAAAACACGGTACGACCTAACATGCTGCTATGTTTGGCTGCGCGCAGCTACTGATCCTGGGTCAGTAGTGACTGTAGTACAGAGCCGGTGGGATGTACGGGGCGGATCATTCTGCACATGCGTTAAAAAAATTAACGCTGATAATTCCAGAAATTAATCACCCTGCGTTAACGCGTTAATTTTGACAGCCCTAAAATAAAGACAAAATATCACAGAAATATTAAGGTGTTCATATAATTGTTTAAATATTTTGAGAATATAAATGACAAATTAAGTGCATAGGTATATAAAAATAAAGAGGAGCAGTGAACAAGTACAGTTATCCTGTGTACCTGTTGGCCTGGGTGGTACATGCCCCTAATGTTTCCTCCATGAATGTGCTGCTGGCTTGGAGGCAGTCTGTAGGGGAGAGGGGGGCCATTGGCCCAGTGATGGGGAGGAAATGGTCGTTTCGTCTTGCTGTCCTCTTCCTCCGACAGGGCGCTGCCCTTGCCCCCCTGGGAATTTCTCTTACGTTGGACTTGCTCAGTGGCCTTGATCAGACCTTCAGGACCTGAATGTTTACTGCCACGATTGCGCTTTTTGTCCTTTCGATCCTTGTCTTCTCTCTCTAAGTGGAATTCCTCATCTGTGTCGCCATCCTCTGATGGAAAGTGTTTTACTATCGCCCGGCTAAAACACCGTTCTAGAGACTCCGCCATGATAGTATATTCTGGAGAAAGGCAGACATAAACATCAGCTATATGATCATATGATAAAACATATTAAAGCACACAACCACATCAAACACAACACCATTAACACAGCCACTCGTATAAAAAGAGAAACACAAACCTGTAGCACACCCACTCCTGCACACTTAAAAAAAAAGCTTTTCATCTGCATGCTGCAAGTCACTCCCTCCCTGACCCCTTCACATACAAAACCACACACACTCCCATCAATACAACACCTCACTCAATCTCTACAGCATTCCATAACACTCAGACACTATGAACTAATATGGATGCCATGTACCCATAAACACACAAACACTTGCTCCTCTGTTCTTAGCCAAGCACTGGCCGACTGACCAGGTCAGAGGGCATAGGTTGACCCCTGCTCTCTTCCAACCCCTGCCTCCTCCTCTGGCTCCACCCCGGGCCCCCTCCCCACTCTCCTCCTCCTTGTCCCTGGGGAGAGTATTCAGTTGGATGGATGGCTCCAGACAGGGGGCTTAGGGCCTGGAATGTTTCTCCGGCACTGCAGGGCTCAGATCCCCCTGAGCACTGGAGCACAGCTCAATCACTCCTCATTAATCACTGTCAGGGGAGCCCTGGCCCCGGCCCCAACACAGCGCTAGGTCCGGCCCCCTTCTCCCGCTCCCAACCCCAAAGATTTCATACATGCACTCCTTTCTCACAACATACAGCAGCTGAAATCGACTTGGATGCATTAGTCTCATATTGAGGCCAGATTGTAAATGGATGAAGCAGGATTTTTACGGGGTGGAGCTGGTTTGTATTGGCGATATTATTCATTTACCACTGTCATCTCCGTTGTACTGAACACAGTTTTTAAAGATAAGCTTCACGTCAGCGACAAACTCCTCCTTAGCAATATAGTCCCCATCGTTGAGCTTCTTTTCAATGGTGAACAGGTCCATGGGAGTCTGAAGGGATTGGAAAAATAATAAAATCAAAAGAATGAACATAACCCTCAAATAAAACAATATTTTGGGTTAAATATATTAGTTAATATGTACCTACACACATATAAAGACAATATCACACCATCACCAATTAATACTATAAACATGCCAGCTATTTTTGTCTTGTGTTTAGTACCTGGATGATCTCATGGTAATTGGGGGCATAGGAGTCATCCACAGGCTCTAAGAAAGGCCAAGAGTCTTTATGGGCTTTCAAGACCTCAAGCACTGTAGATGAGAGATCAGATTACATCAGATCAGACGTTAGAACAAATAAAGCAGATTGACATAAAGACATAATGGCTCAGCGAGCATACCTTTGTATAGAGCAGTGTAGTCGTCATCAATTTCATAGCTGAAATGTCAAACATACAGCATGTTACAAATAATTAACCTTGAGTATAAAGTGAAATCTTGGTAACACTTTATAATAACTATCCGTTGTAACTCGTTAATAGATCATTAGTAAACTCTTAATTAATGATTATTAATGATTTGTTAAGTGTTTGTTAGCAGTTTGTTAAGGATGTATAACAATGGTAGATAGTTAATAGCTTAATAATTGAATCAGTTCATCTGGGAGGTAATCTGAGATTAACTGATCACGTCACGTTCAAGTCCATGGCATGCACAGTGTGTATTGAGTTTATTTAAAAATATTTGAAAATGGGGCTGCCCTCAGTTGCCCATGCACTGTGTATAGTCTATAGCCTATTTCAGCCTCGTCGGTATCTCGGATTACCTCCCAGATGAACTGATTCAATTATTAAGCTATTAACTATCTACCATTGTTATAAATCCTTAACAAACTGCTAACAAACACTTAACAAATCATTAATAATCATTAATTAAGAGTTTAGTAATGATCTATTAACGAGTTACAACGGATAGTTATTATAAAGTGTTACCGAAATCTTCACTCAAATTTACAAAGCCTCTTACAATTCTTTATTCCTGCGTGTTCTGTGGATAGGAGAAGACGGCTCCAGATTCAGAAGTTCAGGTGGCAGATCCTTTCCCTCAGACAGCAACCAGGCTTTTTCCTCTCGCATCTTCCGCCTCTTTGCTCGCTCTGAGAGAGAAGGAGGAACACAGAGGGCAATTAGATACACAAACAATACAAAAGAACATCAGTCTCCAGGAGCTGCAGAGATACAATGTTTTAATTGCGTTTGAGGCTATTTAGCTACAGTGTAAATTGTTCTGGCTGTCCATTGGAGCTGTCAGGACAGTCAATGAAAACCAGCCAGCCCCCCAGCCCCGTGGATTAAAGAGGTTTGAATGAGGATCCACATATGCAATCCACACACAGAGAGCAGGCCAGGTCCCGCTGTTCCATCTATAATACATTAATGAGGCTCCTCCACTTAAGCCTTGACAGATGACATCAGAGGGAGGGAGAAAAAGTGATCCTGTGATTAAAGGCCCAGAACATTCCCTCGAACAGTCTCTGTGTGTACTATACATAAATCACAAGGCCGCTATGCTGCTGCAGATTTTTGAGCAGTTAAGAGCCGAAACGCAGCACTGAAGATGTGAATGTCTGTCCATGGGTTGCCCTTCACAATCCATTCTATCCTCCACCCTCGAGATGGAAGATGAGTATGAAAGCTCCCTACCTGCCGCTGATGAAAGAGGGTGAAATGTCTGCGGCTCCTTGACATTTGACTTTTGGCACCATGCTTCATTTCAATTTTGTAACCACAAGCACATCTGTAAGGATGCAAGTGTCCTGCGGTACAGTTACTTTAATTTAGGTGAAAAAAGTAAGGGTACTTTTTCCACAAACAGAAGTTGTAAATCATTCCATTTGTGTTTTCCATCCATCTATGTAGCCATCCATCTTACTTATTTTTTCTATTATGCTCCTATTTATTGGGTTTTTATTTTCATTTTGCTGAGCCTTTATTTTTTTGTGTTTTGAGTCTGTACAGCGCTTTGGTCAACTTAGGTTGTTTTGAATGTGTTTGATGAATAATCTTTAACTTGACTTGACTTGACTTACCCTCCGCAGCTTTGATCTTCTCCATCTTTTCTCTCTCTTGGTCTTCCTGTAAAAGCATTTCCTCTTCTCTCCGTTGCTCGGCCAGAAGGACCTGCCTGTCCAGCTCTTCGTCTTTTCTCTTCTCCTCCTCCTCAGACATGGGCTTCAAATTGTCCTGAAAGCAAACACAAAACGCTAGTGAGTATACACTGGAATCATGGAAGGAATGCTTGGAATGAATATCTAGAGACAGAAAGTCCAATATCACCACCAAATCAATCTTGTGCATGCAACACCTGACAGATGTACATTAGCAAATTAGACAACTGGTACACTCCAAAAATCCAATCCAAAAATACTGATAAGAGACATAAACAAACATTGAACCAGAATGTGTTGCAGAAGCTGAACACAATCAAGTTCACAACATTTTGTGAGAAAAAAAAAAAAAAAAAAATTAAGAGGAAAAAAAAACAATACAGATTATGCCTGCAAATCGAACAGACGAGCTACTGCTTCTGTCTTCAATACTATCAAAAGACATGTAAACAAACACAGACCTCCATCTCCCGGTGGATGTATTTGCCAGCGAACTGTTGTGATGTGCGAACAGGGGCCGGGTCCAGGAGCTTCTGTTTCTGCTCACGCTCCTGAAGAAAAGAATATAAGATGAGGTTCAGCTCTGCTTCTTATAACTGTTCAAAGGCACAATCGGGTTTCAAATGGAAATAAAAAGGGAAATCCCGAAATGGAACTTCCCATCACTCCCAATCCAAACGGATTCATTGTTTTTAATAAGCCAAGTAGATAACAACTAAAGTTATTGTTTTTTTCTGAAAATGATTACTTATATTTTAAATCATTATTAATTCCTCATTTTGTATCTTTAATTCTAACTCTTTTTATTTCTGAATCACATATGCGGCTGTGCGCGTTTCTTGTATGGTCAACAAATGACTGAGTCTTCAAGACAGAAAGACAGACCACCACACACGAGCCAACACACTGAGTGGCCCTGGGGTGGAGGGGCAAAGAGTGTATTGAGAGGTCATTGGCTCTACTCTCCCCTCCCCCCACAAGTCACCCTGTCTCTTCTGCTGCCTGCATTCCCCCACCTTTTCCTGGGGGTGACAGCCAAGCTTAGGAAAATACCAATAATACAAATCTAACAGTTTGAGAAATGTACTATACAGTGATAAGACTCCAGATAGCCAAACCTGCATCTTTAGAGCATGATCATTGTATATACATCTATGCACAATCCAAACCTAAATTATACATCAAAGACAGAGGAGGGAAACGCCAGCATACAGAGAGCTCTCAGCAGATCCCTGGAAAGCCCGTCTATATCAGGGACTGGCTGACACTCTGTGCAGCTCATGTCTGAGTTCATCAGGGGAAGCCAGACTGCGAATAACTGTCAGCATAGTGGAGCCAACAGCACTGAGAGGTGTCACACTCAAGGCTTCAGGCCATCTATAAAACAACCATGGGAGGCCTTAAAATACATTAGCAGTTGTGTGAGGCCTGTGTATGTGTGAAGGTGAGAAGGCAAAAGAGGAAGAAAGATGTGGGTGAGGACTGAGAAACAGTAAAAGGAGAGAAAGACAAAGGAGAGAGAGAAAGAAAGAAAGACTGATGTTCAGTATCTGATCTATGGTGCCCTCTGCCCATCTCTGCTGTGTCTCAGAGTGAATCACTAGCGTGTCCTGGGGCCTCCACAATTCCTCTCCATATTACCACAAGCCCTAAATCCCCCTCCTCCATCCAGCACACACACAAAATAGAGTGCCTCTGGTGTCGCCACTTAGGGAGGTCGAGAGAATCCTGCAGCCCAGCAGAGCTGTCATTCAAGAGGCTCCATCCTGCCTCAAGGTGAGCTCCCTCCCTCTCGCCTGCTGTCAGTGCCCCATGAAATGGCTGGTGACAGCAGCCTGAGACAGCAGAGAGAAGGCTTCCAGGAGCTACACACACTGTGTATTTGACATGATTGTATGCCTACGCCCCAAAATAAAGAGATACATTTCTGTAAAGTATATATATATATATATATATGTGCCGTGCCACTGGAGCAGTTTTGGGGTTAAGTCTCTTGCTCAAGGAAACAATGGTAGAAATGTAGGGCACTATAAATCGAACCAGCGACCTCATGGTTAAATGAATACATATTGAAGAAAAGAGCAAACATAAACAGTCTTTAAAGATGCTCCTCTACCGACTGTCCCAAACCAAAGTCAGTCATACTTGGTCTGCTGCTGTTAAATAACAGTCATTTTACAAAACCACCAGGATAGTTCACTAAGCTTCTGCTTTGAGAAAATGAACAAAGCCTTTTGAATGACATTACAGTATATAGTGTGAGTATGAGTGGAACAGCTGAGTGTACAGTTGATGAATGACAAGACAGCAATCATCCACCCACACCCTTTGATAGTTGACTGACTGCTCTGCCAACATCAAACTGCCAGCAGGATTATTTTCTTCACTGCTGATGATGGAGAAAGGCTTGGGGTGTTTCTATAGCAACAGTCGGTGCTGGATATGTATACACATCATGGGAGTGGAAAGAGCCCAACCATGTTGATACAAACACAGCCTTACTTTAGATTTGACTAGCTGTTGCATTCAATGACATGAAATTAATTCCATCAGAAACTAAAGAAGGACATTTGAGTGGGTAGTGTTATTCTGACTTATCCTTGCTATGAACAAGGCAGAGAGAGTATGTCTATTATCTCCCCCGAGGTACTTCAACACACATTCCAAGGATTATATGGTAGACAAATGAGTATGACCCCAAGGAATGGCCAAGCCCAATCAAGCTTGTGCCCTTATTTAACTTAACTAGCATTAGAGCATAGTTCTCTACAGTCAGGCTCAAGTTAAGGGCCCGGGGCAAACTCAATTACCCAGCTGGTGTGCAGAATTAAGGACAAGCACAGACTGGCTTTCGATCACTTCACCTGTCCTGCAGCTGGCCCAACTAAAGCGTAGCAACAACTTCACAGACAATGATCACCTAACACGTTATTCATAATGTGTATCCCCCCCCCCCCCCCCCCCCATACCAACATTGGGGACCTCCAATGTCAGAAATGTTCATATTGTATATGAGAACAGTTAGGATTAAATTATGATTTGTAAAGCTAGTTGATTGATACTGCCATCAACACAGTCAAAAGAGGTCAAATTTGTGAGAGGGGAGAGCGAAAAATTCAACAAGCACTGACATTTAGATGTTAACAGTGGAACATCTGCCATGGCTAGACTCGTTGTTTAAAAGCTGCTATTCAGTCATATTGCCCTGGGGAGTAGCGGACGACATTATGAAACGCTGCAAAGGCGACTAATGGTAGCACTGTCTCTTTGGCATCTGACCTTGTGCTCGATCATGCTGCTGATCTCAGGCAGGAAGTTCTGGCTGATGACACGGTAGAGGTGGCGGTCCTGCGGGGAGGTTTTGTCCTTGATGCTTTCTGCCAGACCGACCCATTGCTCCTCTGTATCACACACAAGGGACCAGGCGCCTCGCTTACGGCCTGGTGGAAGCACAGAAGACACACGTTGGCTCATTGCTGGTAGGGAATTGTGTAGAGACCATTCATTAAGTGAAAGTGGCAGTCGACGGTTAAACATAACAACTCGATGTAGTCGACGTGAAAGGAAATCGGTCATATTAGTGAGACTGTTTCACCTGTGCTAGGGCGCAGATCTTCCAGCCCATTTTCTGTCTTCACTTCTGGGGCTTCACTCTCCACCTCACTGAAAAGTTAAAACACATTGGAGAATTATAGTTCAAAAACTTCCCTACAAAGAGTGATTCAAAGTATAACAGCACTTTTTGAATACATTTCTCTTTCTATTTCCCTTATACTGTATGTCCCAATGGAAAAATTAACCTCAGTGAGGCCGGTATTTATATTCTGTAAATTTCCCCCTGCTGTTAATTTGTTTTAGCTTTCTTACATCCTACAACTTTTAGTTTTACCCATGACTGCACAAACCCCTCCCCAATATCTATACACTCACCAACCACATGGCAAACAGCCATGGCATCTGCTGTGACAGTTAAACGCCTGTTTGCTTTTGACAAAACAAGTACATCTGTGCCACACATGCACAGCTACACATGTCAGCATTTCTCTGCAACACGCTGTTGGCACTGACAACAAACAACAATGTTTTGTATTTCCTCACCTCAGATGAGAGTCTTCTGATTTCTTCTTCTTTGGTGGTCTTCCCCTTTTCTTTTTCTCTGGTAATGTTGGGTCAGAGGTTTCTCTGCTGGGGAAACAACATTATACAAATTATAGCCTTTTGAAGACAGGAGCCCTCTATACTTAACCCTTAACACGCATGTAAACCAGTGTCAACCTATTACCTTACATGTACTAATTGACCACAGGAAAACATGACCAGTGACATAACCTTTATTCCGTCTTGGAGACTGGACGGATAGAGACACACAGTCCAAACTAATGTTTACCTGATCTTCTCCGCTTTCCTCTTGACCGACTGTTCTTTGTACATACGAGTGCCATAGAAGTACCAGTAGAGGGCTCCATTTCCATCCTGCCCAAGCGGTTCCACCCTCAGGCTGTCTGCATCCAGCCCCTGAAGCGGGTTGGGGGTGGGGACATTACAATACTTAAATCATGTGCAGGACTGTGTTTTTAGATCATCAGTCATTACTGGGTGATGTCACTCAGTCCTTTTGATCCTACACCACTGTGAATCATACGAAGAGTACTTTCAGCATCTTGCTGAGTGCATTCATAAATTTAACCTGATAAATTATCTAAATGAAACCTTATCTCATCAGGGATAATATTGGCATGAAATTATGAATTATACAGAGAGTATGGAGATAAATCTGAGGTTCCCTTGTAGGGCTACATTGCTTGTAAATTCAATTGGACAGTGAGTATTCTTTTAGAAATATAAATGTAAATCTACAGGTCACAGTAAATGATCAAATGATTCAAAGAGTGGAAATAATGATGGTGCTTTGAAATCAGCCAACCAGCTTTGCTCAAGTGTTTGTACTCAGGTTATGCTGTATTTTTTGTTTGTTTTAACATCACATTCATGGTTCCTACAGCTTAATGCAAGTTAAATTTAAGACTTTTTAAGACCTTTTTAATGCCACTTGAAATGAAATTTAAGACCAACAGACCAAAGGAAAAATGTATTGTCTCGGTGGTCAGACACCACAGTAACTCTGCTTTCAGCGTAGACGTCATTATCTGTATCTGTTCAACCAACAAAATAATCCATATGTATCTGTATTCGGATATGAAGCCAGAAATGGCCGGGGCTTATATGTCTGATTTTTATTTTTTTTTGCAATTATTGTCCCTTCAGTGCATCAAACTGATTTAATATTGGCATATCATTAATTATGAGATACATTTCTACCTCATACTATACTTTTCATCCGTTTCTTTCTCTCATTATAAGTTATATGAACTGTCTGAGCACCACTAGCCCTTTGACTGGGGGATATAATGAACATTCAGAATCTGAAAAAGAATTGTGGCATGGTTTTAGCTGATCGTCATGCATGTGTACCTTTAGGAGGTCAAAGACATCGGCAGCATCCAGACGGTAGTCGCACAGTCGGTGCAGCAGTTCCACCTGAGTGCGTGGAGGCAGATTCTCAAAGGGGCCCTCGCGCAATGGGTTGGGCTTCCCTTCTTCTAGCTCCCACCGGTAGCTAATGATGTCGTCCAGGTAACTGCTGAATGCCTGGGGCCTACGGAGGCAGAGCAAAGGCAAAGAGTAGAGATAAGAGTGAGAGAGGGCCGGTCCAATAGGTTTCTCAAGACAACATTAACGCATAACGTTTACCAGTGTGAAAACATTTTCAACACTTGACAAAATCTGGTAAAATATCAAAAGACGGACAGGTTGTTTTTGTTGTTGTGATGGTTCATTGTCTGACTGTAACTGTGTGCGGTAGAGTTTAATGTACTGTTTAACCGTTTCAGAAATAGCACATTTCTAGTGTGGATGTTGAATCATTTTTTTTTTTTTATTCCTCCCACCTCAGATGTTCCACTTGTGGAGGAGTATGGCCTCTCCTTTTGCGAGGATCTCAGGTTGGTGTTACTCAGGTCTTTCCTACACGTGACTCGAGTCTTGTGGTTTAATGTACGCTTTGATTTGACGCAATTGCTATTTCCTCAGTTTTGTAATGGATTAATTTAGGCTTATTTACAGTAAAATCTGCCATATAAATAGTGAAGACTTAAAATCTGATAAATAGCAATTTAGTTTGCAAGAAAAGTAAGTGATCGGTGAAAGCCCCTGCATTCATATTAAAGGTTCAATATGTAACTTTAGGTGTGTCAGATTAAGTGAACATTTTCTAAGGTATATCGTCATAACTCAATCAACAAACTTTAATCACATTGGCTCCCTGGAACTCTATTTGAAGTGAGAAAGCTAGCTGAAAAGTTACCATTTCACTGATGTTGTTTACAGTAGCAGGGCCCACAGTTTAGTCAATAAACATTATAGTCGTGCATTTGGTACAGATTCCTAAAAAAAACTACGTTGATTGACAGAGTAATAGTAATACTGAGAGCTAATACTAAGAATTACTAGTAGAGTAATATGTTTTGTAAACTAAATGCAGGCTCTGCAAATGTAAACAAATCCCCCTGCTCTGAAACTACATAGTACACCTTTAAATTATTTGACAAGTTGTTACTAAATCATGAAGTTAAATGTAACATAATATATCAATTACGAATGATCTTTGTTTGAAAACTCTCAGCTGATGCATATTATAACAAATAAAAGAAAACGACAGAAGGGTTCTTTTGGTCCTTTGAGATCCGTCAGTATGAATTAATGTAACCGATTCAATTGCAAATACACATTGTAAAGCCAACACACCATGTTTCTAGATCAACTAGTGTCCTTTTGTAGTGCACAGTTTGGGAAACAAACAGAGTTCAAACTACCATAGTGGCTGGTAAGAGGGAGGAGGTGGGGCTGAAAAAAAAAGTTATTTGAATGGGATTGGGGTTGTATCTCTCCTATGAGTAGGGAGCTGGTAAATAAATGTTGGTTCCGGTTCAGGTCCAGCCGATTAATCTGTACCTTTCAGTTCCAACTCAGATGAACAGAACAAGGGCTTGGGGCAAAGGGGTGGGCATCTATGCAACGGCATAGAGAAAGAGGGACAGAAAGAAATGGCTTATCTTGAAAGAGCAGTGTGCACTTTTCACACAGCTGCAGGCTACCCCCCTCCTTCACCAGCCCATCTCTCTCTCCTACTTTCTATCCCCGACATCCTCCCTTCACCGTCCCTCCCCTCCGTTCCCCCAGCTCCGGCAGAGCGTTTAACACGTGTGGATGAAAAGGGCAGCTCTGTGAAAGGCCAGCGTTGAGCAGCCGCCCCCAGGATGCCAGCGCCTGTCCACTCTAATAAAGCAGGTTGTCCTCCTGTTATACCGGTTGCCTGGGTGGAGAAACTGGATCAGTCCTGGCCCTGTGCTTATCGCTTCACCGGTACCACCACCGTGCCCACTTTCTAATAATGATGGGTGAGAGGAGGGGGTGCGTTTAGAGGGGAAAGCCCCATGGGACATTCAAAAATATACGTGGCTTTGAATAACAACCTCTGCTACAAACTCACTTTGTCCTCTTGTTTGATCACTGGGAAAAGAAAAAGTGTCAGTGGCTATGGTGTTATCCTACATCTCATGAGTAGTGGAGCATTATTTCACCGCATTCACCATATTGTGAGTAAATCGTGACTCCTCAGCGAGTCATTGTACCAGTGACTCAGATTTCCGGCTCTTGGGTGTCATGACTAATTTGAAGTAGATGGAAAGACTGGTTTTATCTTGCCAGCTACAAATTAAAAGATAAAAAGACCTAGATTAGGAGATTAAGACCCAATTCAGCAAGACAAGTCAGTGCAGGTTTACAACTTTAACAATCCACTAACATTCAACTAAAGAGCCTTTCTAATGAATATACAAAGTGAATTGTAAGCTGTTCTTGAACCAATTTCCACCAACAGTCTAAGTGCTACTGTCATTTGAGTTCTAGAAGTAAAAGGTTTTTATTTTCACCTGAATTATTTGCGAAACAAAGATGCCTATAGCTTGGCCCGAAAAAGGAAAAATATCCAGTGAGCAGCATTTGTGTGGACGAAAATGCCTTGTTGATGTCAGAGGAAGATGGGCAGACTGGTTCGAGATGATAGAAAGGCAACAGTAACTCAAATAACCACTCGTTACAACCAGGGTGAACAACATGAAAGCATGGATCCATCCTGCCATGAACCATCAACCATACCATGTTCAAAGTCACTTAAATCCCCTTTCTTACCCATTCTGATGCTCGGTTTGAGGCTTTGAGCTTCATTCAGCAAGTTGTCTTGACAACGTCTATATGCCTAAATGCATTGAGTTGCTGCCATGTGATTGGCTGATTAGCTATTTGTTTTTACAAGCAATTGAACAGGTGTACTTAATAAAGTGGCCAGTGATTGTATGTAACTGAATCAAAACTCCCAGAAAACAATTTGTAGCAACTGGCTCCGTCTTCACACAAATACATAGAGGCGGGTACTACTTTTCAACGCCGATTCTTGTTGGCTATTGTTGGTTGTGGAGAGGACATGCAAGCTCCTTTTGGCATTACTGAGGTGTCAATCAAATGGTAAGGGTATAGCGGAGATTTTGACACCAAGATACTAGTGATGTTTACATGCAAACCTGAGTTATGACAGATAATACGAGGAAAATGAAACACAAATCTTGGGACATAGCAGTCCGTGGACATTTGACTGGATATGATCGTGTGAACCTTTGCCAATGTAACCAAAGGATTTCTGTTCGGATGTTATTGATCTAAAGATTAATATGCAGCTTCAGAGGTCAGTTGCCTCAACTTTGTAAGTGTTAGCTTGTTTTTGGTCGGACAGAGGCGTGGATTGCACTTGCTGCTGTGATCATATCTTGAAATGGTTTGCATCAATTAAATCCCAAGAATCTCAAGTTTCCAACAAAGTATCAAACAAGTACCAACCTAAACATAGCAGTTGTGTGAACAGCCTCATGGTGAATTAAAGAAGCAAAGACCAATAAGCGGTTAAGTACTAAATAAGCACATTAAAAGGTGGAGTCAGCTAATCTGGAGTGTGCTTGTCAGAATAACTTTGTCAAAATCTGTGAATATCTCCTCATGATCTGCTACCTGTCCGTACTGTGTGTGTGCTGATCTATACTTACGAAATGTCATTGCGCTGGTAGCATCCCTGCAACAGACAAGCAATGAGGTCCCCAAGAAAGTCAAAGTCCTGCTCTGAGAGGGCTTTCTCCAGCTCCTAGCATAAAACAAAAGGGGACAGTAGGGTCAATACAGAGGGTTGATAACAGATACAATATCGGTACAAGGGTATTAATTTCCAGGTATAACATAGTACAACATGTTGCCAATGCATTATGAGCAAACCCAAGCGATTCTTGATGTAAGAGTCAATATATGAGAAAATAAAAAGGCAAAAATGCAGCTGTGAGATGATGCAACAAAAGAATAAGACATTCTATAAGTGAGCTTAAGTGTTTGACAGTGTTGGTATCGGTGTAAGGTAAGCCGGCAGAGGTAGACAGCAGGAGGGTGAGTTGGTATTTGCAAGTGGTGTGATTAGGGCTTCTTGGTTTTGCCGGTGGTTGTTTGGCTGGAGCCGAGGTTCAAGTTCAGCCGTGACCCCTCTCTCTCTCCTGCCTGGCATTGTGTTTCAGCCATTGAGGTTTTATGAAGCGGCAGTAACCGGCAGAGCAAACTCTAAAAGACCTGAAAGCACCAAGGAGAGACGGCAGGCAGCAGGGGCCTAGAGCTGCAACACAGCCATGCCATCCACCCACCCCCCTACTCTCCTCTGCTGACCAACCAAGGCACAGCACCCCACACGGCTTCCCAGCATGCACTGCTCTCCCCAATGATACCCAGAGGCTCTGGAGTAGAACAGGAGGGGAATGAGAGAGGGAACAGGAGACAGAGAGGACAGAAATGCAAATGAAAAGTGCTCCATCAGCCAAGTGTCCATTTCACTTAACGCCCCCTTTCGTGGGATGCAAAGCAGGCAGTCCCTCCAGGCTGAAGCCAAAGCATAATAGTTCTTCAGAAAAAGAACATGACTGTCCCTGACCACTCCTTTACCCCTCCTGGTCCTTGCTCTCACACTGACAACAGATCCAAAACTATTTCATTGTGTCACTCTTCCTCACTCTCATAAACATTTACTAAAGGTACTACTGCAGGCGAGAGGGAAAGGAAAAAGTCCAACATGATCTCAAGGACGAGGAGGTAGGCCTACATGTAATGACTGTTAGCTCACTCGCCTGTCCTCAGTCTCTCTCTCTAGAGGAATTATGTTGAGCCGAGGGGTGACC
This sequence comes from Ammodytes marinus, assembly GCF_949987685.1. Classification (NCBI taxonomy): domain Eukaryota; kingdom Metazoa; phylum Chordata; class Actinopteri; order Uranoscopiformes; family Ammodytidae; genus Ammodytes; species Ammodytes marinus. The sequence continues at coordinate 24,988,720 of NC_137234.1, read as the reverse complement.
AAAGGTCAGCATGCACACCTCCCGGCCTCAGAGAACGACGGAAGCCAGGAGCCAACAAGTGAGCGCAATGAAAAACAGAGTGGGGGGGGGGGGGGGGGGGGGCAGACAGGAGGTTGAGAAAGAAGTTGAAAAACAGGATAAGGTAAAATGTTTCTGCTTGAGGTTAGAAAAGGAAAGTATGAAGGAAAGCTCAAGACAGCCCGTTTGTGCCTCAAGCTACTCTATAATACAAAATAAAAATCAGCTATGTCTCCTGACTCACAGGAAGAACACTTCATTAAGTTTTATGAGCGTGTTCTTATGACCAATTTGCAAGCGTGCAGGTCAATGTGTTTGCAGTGTCAAATGAGACAATATAACAATAAGACTTAAACAGGGGAAACTGAGGTTACATAATTCTTATTTTTATTTATTATTCTTCCGGACAATTACACACAATTTTCTCTTTGACATATTCATACATATTACTTTGTGTTATCGTCCGAAGGGTGGCAGGAGAAGCCAAAGGCTTAACAGGTCCCGCCCCCACTGCCATCAGATTCAGATACACAGCTACTGATACAGATAAAACAGTTTTTTTTTAAGAAGATGCAGTCCAATACACAGACAATTTTAGGTCTCCTTATTCATAGACAGTGTACAACAGACATTCTTTCCATTTTCCTCTCTGCCTGTGACAATGCAGATAGTGATGTGGCAATAATAATAATAATAATAATAATAATAATAATAATAATAATAATAATAATAATAATAATAATAATAATAATAATAATAATAATAATAATAATAATAATAATAATAATAATAATAATAATAATAATAATAATAATAATAATAATAATAGGTGCAAGTTAGGGACGAGAGCAAACCAGATGACATTATGTCTTATAAGAGCAGGGCATATCATCTGCCAGACACAATATCCGTTTTGCCATGTTAGGATGCATGACATGACAACAAAAAGACTGTTTATGTTGGCTAACTAATTACTTCCTGTCAAACAATAGCTCAGCAAATGGCTGAAATGTTTGTGCCTCCATACAGTCAAACGAGAGAAGCTATTTACTAGTATGTTGTGGCAACGCTGCCGAATATCGATAATTTAAAGCCGGAGCAAGAACAAGCTTTTCTGAGTTTTGTTGGTTTCCGGCCGGTCCCGGCGCAAGACATACGTCACGACCAAACACTATGCGATTGGTTATGGCATTTCGGGAGAGGCACTTGGCAGATCCAAGTGAGTGAACGTTTGTCAATTGAGCAGTTCCAGACCTTCTGTACAAATGAAATGAAGCACGTCTGGTAGAACCAGGCTACTGCTGTACTGTTACTTGATGACAACCTGAAAAGTTTGGCAATCAGCTGGTTCTTCATCTCACATTCCGAGAACTACATTGAACAATACGAAAAACACACTCTGGATAAGGACATCCTGCACTGGAAAGTTAAGAGATAACAGAAGCACTGTTGCCTACCTAATGTGAGAGAATTCAGCATGCACCTGATCCTGCTTTTCTAGGACAATGTTATTCTGCAGTTATCCTTCAATCTTGAACCTTTACTTGGCATTCCTTAAGTGTGATGCTGCGTAGTGTACATCATCAACACGGGAGGTTGCAGATCTTTGACAACAACAAAAAAATACCTTAAGGTTTAAACATTTCTTCTGAGAGCACACATGTGTTGGTCTGCTTACATAGGTATGCTCTGCCACGGAACTGTCACAGCCATAAGCTCTGGTCAATTAAAGGTGGAGGATACCATTTAATTTTCAAGCTTGTTGATATTTGATCTCCGCCGACAGACGCAACCTTGTCTTGGCTACAGCAGTCGTCACTAACCACCGTCCCAATAGCATTGTTGTTTTAACTAATGTCAGACACGATGCCTGGAACCGATTGGTTGGAGAAGTGTTGATGGGCTTACTTCCGTTGTTTACAGAGCCACACACGGAGCCGGGCGCTGTGTATAAATAAACGACTGGCATTTTTTCAGCACACACGCGATACGGACATGCAGGGAACGGTGAGTGGATATTTGCTGATTTTCACAACATGTGTTTTGATGCCAAGTTGTCTTTGGAATCTCCAAAACAAAGTACAGCACAAGGACACACACTAGGCTACACATAGCATACAATTAAAAATGTTTTAAATACACAACACACAACAGTGCAAATGGAGAGGTAGCAGCAAATAAGGTATAGAAATAATATCAGATGAGATAAAATATGTATCTGTCTGTAAAAGCCCATGCGAATACAATGCTGAGAAATGTTGTCACACACTCCTATCCACTTCCTGGTCCCCTGTCAGGCAGCCTCTGGGCCGGAGTGAGCCCATCCATCAGAGACAGTCTGTTCTTTGATCACACTTTGAGAAGGCTGGGGGCCGTGGCCGGGGGAGAAGAGTGAAGAGTTGAGTACAGCACAGCCAAGTGGAGCGTTTGCTACAGCCCCGGGATTAACACCATCCTGCTCCACCTTTGAAGTGCCACACGGCATCTCGGATAGCACAGGCAAGGGGAATTAATGTGGTGTGTGTGCCCTTTCTTCAGCCAACCATCCAGCCAATCCCTCTGTGGCCTGCTGCTCACAACACACACTGTGATGACGGGCCGCAAGAGACACTGAGCTGCAGCTGGACATGTCCTGTGGGAACCTTTCCCCTGTATTAGCACACACACACACACACACACACACACACACACACACACACACACACACACACACACACACACACACACACACACACACACACACACACACACACACACACACACACACACACACACACACACACACACACACACACACACACACACACACACACACACACACACACACACACACACACACACACACACACACACACACAGTAGTGGGCAATAATACAACCCACAACCTTTGGCAAATACAGTCCACAACAACGGACAAAAACACACTTTTACCAACATTTGTCCATGCACGTGTCTCAACAGAATAAACACAGTGCAGTACTTTGGCTGCTCCGCATTAATGATCAATGGGACTTATAGATAAGAGAGCTGGATAAGTGTTAAGCTATAACGAGTATAAATCATGGACCTAAACTGTCAGATTTATCACTGAGCTACTGCAGTGAACAAAGCAGGCCATTCGCATTCACACAGCGGGACAAAGATTGGTGGGTGAGTCAAGGCTTAGTCAAAAAGGTGTGTCATCACCACAGCTCCTCTGTAGGCCTCCGCTCCCAATCAGCAGTTTACCCTGGAGGTATTTGCCACTTCTCTATCACAACTCCCCTGCTGTTTTTCTCTCTGCTTCTCTTACTGGTATTACCTCTTATTGCCATCTCTTCCACACCCTTTTCTTTTCCTCCCCCCTGTCCTGCTGCCCAGTGTCCATGAGGGCCTCTGAGGCATTTTATTATTCCCCTGACAACACCTTCGCTCCACTCTCCATCCCACTCTTTTCCTCTCTCTGGCTTCGTTATCTCTTCTCCCTTCATACAGTGCCCCCACTCCTGCTTTTAAGTTGCTCAGGACAGCACGGACTCAGAGTCTTTATAGCAAAGGAGAACGTGATTATTCTCCCAAAAATATATATTGACATGGTGGGGAAAACAACATTCACTCAAAACAAGTGTCTAAAGTACCGTCATATCCATCTATTCAAAATAATAGAATAGTGTGCAAAAAGTAACACAGTAGTGTCAACACAGTTTCCTTTCTCACAAGGGCCCGTCACAACCAATGTACCTCCACTATGAAGAACATTCTAGAATCTTCCCAGCAAAAAGGTAGCTTTGGTCATTGGCACAAGCAATGTCTTTTTCCTAATTTTAGCCCTTTGTGATAATTGCCACACACACACACACACACACACACACACACACACACACACACACACACACACACACACACACACACACACACACACACACACACACACACACACACACACACACACACACACACACACACACACACACACACACACACACACACACACACACACACACACACACACACACACACACACACACACACACACACACACACACACACACACTATGTTGTATCGGCGTGACATCAGAGCCCACACGTGTATCTGCTATAAGTATGGTTTAACCCCTTAACAAAAAGTACAAACTACCTTTAAACTTTATGTAATGTGATGGACATGAAAGAATGATTTTCTTTCCAGTTATGCTGAGCTGTAATTGCTGAAGACTTGGGGAATGGGGACACATTTTCACTGCGCCAATCAGATGTAGCCTACCAGAAAATAATGTAAAGAAGGGCATGAGGATGTTTTGCTTAAGTGATCAATAAATAATAATCAATAATGCTATGTTGTTGGAATGGAGAGATAATGCCTTAAAAAAATTGTTTTCATAGGCTCCTTAATGTCTGGTCGGGGTCTATGTTGATACTTAACTCAGAGCAAAAAGACAGTAACGTCGCACATTTATGTTTTTATTCATTTATCTCAACTGATATCGCCATAGCAATATTCAACAAGGTTATTGCATTTAGCATGTTTTCCTGATATCGTGCAGCCCTAACGTACAGTATACATCGTACAATCGCACTAAACATTCATACTTGATTTTTCGTTGCATTATTCAGCATTTGCCGCAGTTTGCGACACATGCCCTGGTTTAAACTTAGCATTGAGTAAACCATAGTTTAAACATGCAGCATGGCTCCCTCAGAGAGGAGTTTGTCATTGCAATGCGATAAAACTATATGACATAAGAAGTGTTCATTTTTCTTGGATAGGATCGGAATTATTGACGGGAAAACGTGCCGATGTCTGACATCAGGACACTTTTGCCACTTCAAGTGTACGCGCTGGTTAATTCAGAACATAATTGATTGTAAATGGGAATATAAACTGATGCGTGGTGAAACACCTTATTTTGATTATGGTCTTAACCAGAACAAAGACCTTAGATCGGAATATGCTGTTCATGTAAACAATGTCTCTGATCCAGACACATCTGTGTCTTTTCCAGACTTCATCTGCCCCACACATATTCTCTGCTAAAGGTGACAACCAGAGCTTAACCTGTGAGAGCTGGTTAACCTGCATAAAGCAAAAATTTACAGCAAAGAGTTAAATGAGGCAAAAACTAAAGATGAGCCTCCTCTTCACAAATCAACAGAGAGAAAGAGAGAACCAGGCTTTCAAGACATCAAGGCTTAACTGACTTCAAGGCTGTACTGAGCATCTGCATCTGAAGATTAAAAGTGAAATGTGCTTTTCTCAGTGGACACTAATGGCTCCATCATGTGTCGCGGGTCATATCTGTAGAGAGAGAAAAACTGAGATAAAATTGGTGTGTGTATGTGTGTGACACACACCAATGTGTCTCTGTGCAAGTAACACAGAGACACAGGGTCGTGATAAGAAAGAGCAGCAGTGTTTGTATCAGCAGCTCCAAGGTTGTGGCAGATCAACAGAGCCTGTCGTATCAGGGGGTTGGCCTCTCTGGCTATGCTCTCAGCAGACACTTTCCATGCCACTGCCGTTAACAGCTCCTTCGGGGTCTATATCACCAACAGTTGGAGGACGTGTGCACATGCTAGCTGGAGGGGGAAGGGAGGCCTGTTTGTTGTGTAAAGGCTCCTCTATCTTCCTCTCTCTTGCTTCTTTCTTTATCCTTCCTCCCCCAACTCCCCTCCCACTTTCATCTCACACATGGTTCCTCCAGGAGCCATCATCTGACAACACCCTCCTCCTCCTCCTCCCCCACAAGTAACCACCTCCTGCCACATGACACAAACGCACACACGGCCATAACACTACAGGAAAACGCCCTCGCATCCTCAGGATGTAGCGTTCATCTGATAATCAGGGGAAAGCATCAACATCTTTGGGTGGCTGGCTGCCTTGTTTGCTGATTCTGCCTGAATAGTTCGCCTTTACAACATCTTTTGTTCAATCCAGAGTGAAAAGGTGTGTCCTCCGTCCACACCTGCCTTTTCAAACAAATGACTGCCCCCAGGCGAGAACACAATTTGATTGTGAAAATACTTGTAAAGGAAGAACAACTACAGGTTGTTCCAAATGAGCTTCAACACCATGTGGGATCGTGTGACTAAATATAGCCAATACACTACACAACTGTGAGGTCAGTTTCAACTTTCGTATTAGTTTTATTAGCGTCAATGTCAGAGCCAGGTGGGACAGGTGGCCGGGCTTTATGAAGGGGTGGTGGAGGAGAGCCTGTGAGGGGGGAGAGAGGGACATGATGGAAACCCTTTGCCTATGCCTAGTTCACTGGCAGTGGGAGATGGGAGGCCACCCAGCGCCTCTCATACTTCCAATGTGAGCTCTTTGAAAACCACATCATCAACTCCCCTATATAAATGGAGCTTCCTGGTTCAGCTGACATCCCAGTGGGCACATTTTCTACATAAACATGGATCTACATATACGTACAGGCACAAGGGAGGAGTCCTAAATGTAGAAACCAGCCAGGCAGATGGCTCGCAGCCTTGGAGTTAAAACATACTTACAGAGGAACTGCCACTTTGAAAGGAAAGGAAAGTCCCTAAACTAAAGTAGTGACAAGAACAATTTAAATTCTGAAATGGCACACTGAGAACTGAAGTGTATCGCTTTCCAAATATAAGGGACACTTTGGAGAAACTGCTCAGATTGTGACATTTAATTGTAAATATTCATATTGTGGACTTAGCAGTATCTTGCTTTCTATGTCTCTATGATAATTGAATGCAACAATATACCAAAGGAAATTCCTTCTGTGAGAAAATGTATTTTCTCATTCTGATAATGTTGATGGATCATGTGGTACCAGTGCAGCAACACTGACTTGTTGTTAGTGATCCATATCTGTGCTTGCCATTGCTAAACCAGTATTAGTGACTTATACACATTTGTTAGGTTTTGTTGACTTTAGTTCCTTGAAGTCAGTCTTGCCATGTGACAAGGTTTTCACAAACAACAGCGCTATTTAGCTCCCTTCTTTGTAGTGCATTACTTTTAGTCCACATCCGAGTGTGATTGTTGTGTTCACACCTGCCCAAAGGAACCAGACCAAGGGGGTACACTCTCCAGAGTTCCATTCAACCAAACTAAAAAGGACCAGGCTCAACATTACAGTAACATTACATGGCACAGTGGTGTGTTGGCCAATCATATTCAAGAACAAATTTTAGGTAGATTATTTCCATTCAGTGGCAAATGCATTATTTGTTGTCACCTTGAATTGATCAAGGTAAGTTTTACCATTAGACTCTATTGGGATCTATTACTCAGACCGGCTTTTTAAGATTGTAATTCTTCATGTGACCAGTAACCGAAAACACATACCCTTACTAAATGCAAACCATTGCTTTTGTTTAGTTTCTTTAACACAACACTGTTTTTGGTCTTAACGCCCCCTCAGGCCTAACATTTCCAAATGATGGTGTCACAGGTGGGTCTGACAGTTACAGCAACAGGTGAGGACTAGCTTACTTTTGCTAGCAGTAGTAAATATTTTGAAAACAAAAGGAACTATGTTGAGGCTTTGAGCAGTCTGTGTGGCAAACAGGCCCTCCATATAGTCAACCAAGTGTGTGTCAGTCTGCTCCCTCTTAAGCCCCAAAGTTCTACTCCCCTCCCGTGTGCCTGTTCTCAGACAACTATCAAATCAGCAATCAAATGCTGTAAAATAATTTTAAAAAAATCTAACTGTGTTTGCCCACTCCGTTTCCTATAGGAAAAAACACCAATATGTTCCAGGAACATTTTTACCCACCGGATGAGCCCCAGTTTGAAGTAGTCATCACTTTTTCTAGCACTCGTCTCATCCCAGCTTCAGACGCAATGGCATGGAGAAAGCAACAGTGGAGGGATGCCGCCCCAGACTGGAGACAGAGAGAGGGAACCATGGGGAGCTGCAACAATGGAGCTGGCTGAAACAAACCCCGGTGTATATGCCCCCTCTATCTCCCCCTCTGTGCACACACTCCCCATGTGAAACCATCTGATGGGTAATGCTGCTCTCACTTGTCAATCACAACTGGGGGAGGGGCAGCAGCAGCAGCCCACTACTAAGCCACTTTCTCAACGCAAACATGGAAAGTATTAAAAAGGTTCCTGATCTTCGATTGGGTAGTCTCAGGTGCTGTTTATACGAAAACACGAAACGGTGCATCCGCGAAAATACTTTCACGGATGCACTATATCATTTACTTGAAAACAGCAAACGCAGGCAATGAAACCGCAAAGTTCTGAGATCAACTCCCAGGGAGGAAACTTTGGAAAACACAACTGTTTTGGTATCTTGTAAACTGCGAAACCATTTCCCCAAGTAACGCTGACGTCACGGCTCCACTTCACACATGCGTAGTCTATAACATTTGCTGTCAAAATACCCACACCCCGAGTTATAAAGTTAGAAGACAACATAACATGCACGGTGTCTCCGCGGCACCATCACTGTGATCAGCGGAGAGTGTCGTGCAGGGCTCAAATATAACACTCGCCAATTTAGTCTAAGCGATTAGCAAGTTATTGAGACCACCCGCCACTTTGGCTTGGGAAAGATTTGTGCTCTGCCGGTTTGAAAACCACTGTACTAGGCTAAGTGTCACCGCTGACTATTGGCTTGGCATGCCTACTTCAGCGATTTCGGCCCGTTTCCTCTGAAAAAATGTGTACGAGTGAAGATTTAAAATAAATTGCGTCTGAACGGGTTAACTTTTGAAACCAAAAACAGGAAAACTGTCACGTTTTCACCGTGTAGGCCCCTCAGAGTGTGACAAAGTTTTGAAGGCTTTATGTAGCCTGATCTGGGGGTTTAGGGGGGTGTCAAAGGTTGGTGTCTGGGACGCTGTAAGAAGGGCTGAGCAGGGGATGTGTCAGTGGGTGGGACTGATGGAAAGAAAGGGAAAGAGATGCGAGGGATGAGTGAACAGTGCAGATCTGGGATGAAAATGGATCATTGTTGTTGTGTGGGGGGCACTAATCTCCTCCCTGAAATTGAACAATGAGGTCTAGCTGCAAGGTTGAAGGTAAACATATTATCAGCGATTTTAGATCATCAATTACTGATCCCTACTGATAATAGGGCAGGGATCAGAGCAAACAATCCCTTGGTTGTGGTGAAAAGATGTTATGAAAAGGAAACTTCACTGCTTGCTTTTGATAGTGATATCTTGTCACATCTTCACAGTTATAAATAATCCACACAAAAATAAAGAATCAGACAGTTTGCGCCTGTCTCTGAAGTTGGGCCATGTTGGAACAACACTTAGGAATTGATCCAACTCCCCTTTTTTCTTTCTAGACAACAATAAGGACATGCTCACTGGCAGCCTGCTCTCGCTTATTTACCAGATCTAATAGGACCTAATCTTCTTTTACAATCACACTGGGGGCTTTGGAAAACAGTAGCCCCCTCCCCAAAACGGCTGCAGCAGCAGCAGCTAGCACCCAGTCAGAATGGAGACCCTCCACCCTTCAGGGGGAAGGGAAATAAAGAAGCACCATCTGGGGTTTAGTCATGGTGATGCCAGGGGCTGGGGCTCAGGGAAAGGGAGGCTGCTAAGGCTCGAGAAGGGGATGGGGTAGAGGGAGTCCTGCTAATGGGTATGGGGTAGTGGGACAAGTGATGGCAATGAGGATTGGGGCCCGGCCTACAGAGAGATAGACAGGCGGCTGGTCCTTGGAGAGGTGTGGCTGTAGATTAAGCTGGGATGCAGGAGTAGCAAATGATGAGAGTGAAAACATTTCACAGTCCACTCCACTTACTAACGTGAGCAGAAACAAGCATAAAAGCGTGCACAGAGATCTTCACGGCTCGCCCTAACAGGTGTGGTCAATACGTCTAGCTGATTAGACATTAAGTCAGGTTTGTTTCGAAACAAACTTGGGTTCATTGGCAAGAACACAACAAACACACGTACCATGCACACCAGACAAGCGTACCAAGACCTTGTTGAAGAGGTGATCTTGTTATGCTTCTCAACAAACTCTGTCTGTATGTGGTGAGAACATGAGCAGATTGAGTCCAACCCTTCTGTAGGAAGCATTGTGTAACAAGCTCCTGTAGCTCCTTCATGTGCTTATGGGAAATCTTGTATCCCGTATCTACGAGTTACGAGCATATGAACGGCCCTCCAAAGACGTAATTAAGGGAAATTTCAATGATATACCCGAGTTGCCGACTTGTAACGTTTGCATGACGTTGCAGGTCGCAAAAACAGCTGGTAACGGGAGATAAGTGTAAACGATTGACAATCAAAAAGAATAGGCTAACCCCATCCACTGTAACAACAGAAACGAGGACAACACACCGCTAGTTAAACGTCAGTTAGGCCTACACACCGGAATCTGCGCATTTAATGCTCTACATTTTGTCGCTGAAACACAAATGAGCTCTGTAGCAGATTTTGGTGATGAAAATCATTAGTCTGTTTGTTTATTTCTGACCACCAGAGCAGTTGAATGCAGCATGTAATATGGGATGAGGAAGACAATGTACTTCCTGTAGTTTCTTTTTGTAGTTTGTGAGTTGAGAGTTTCTGCAGTTCAGGAATTATGTTATTGCATCCGCCCTAGACACATCTGACCAATCATTGACAAGAACGTTCTCATGAGACTTTTATTGGGCATTTAAAAGAGAACTGAAACTGATGAAGAACGAAACAATGTATCATTCTGGCATCTGGTGCAAACAAGAAGCGGGCTAGAAGCAGGCTATCAAGTGAGAAGTGCCCTGAGCTGCTGCTTTGTTGGGAATAATGAGATTAATCACCTAGGAATAGGAAAGTGAGGGCTCGGTCAATCAAGGACACGTCTGCACAAAAAAAGAACATCTTGAGAAGTCAAGGTTTATCAGGCAACATAATATACCTATTGCATGTGACTTGAAACCTTTTATGACATGATTTGAACAATACCGGAGTAGAAGAAGGCCTTCTATAACCGATCAATGACTCTTTTGAAATTTAAGGGTTAGGCCATGCCCAAAACCTATCTTTAAAGTTTTCCATATTTGAAACCTAAAATGTGTGATCATATCAATCGCAGACAGACAGACAGACAGACAGAGGGTAGGCTACTACAGCACAATTTACAAAGAAAAACATTAAGGTTGTTAATCTTTAAGCAAGTGTAAAATGTGTATTTTTAACATGCTGATGTGTGTACACATACCAATATTAAAATCTTAGATTAGCAAACAGTCATTAGGAAACTTTTACAGGAAAAGTGAGAACTACGACTAGCTCAACCTGCAGGAAAAGTCCAAGGATCGCTTAAGTCAAGAGGACATTCAACAGTTGCTAAGATATTTCAGTCTGGATGTAAGTTGTGGACCAACGAACAGACACAGCGTCATTGCAATCCGTAGAGCCACATCACTAGTCACAGTCAGAACACTGTTATGGAGGCTTTCACAGTGCACTTTGAAGAAATACAAAGAGCTTTGTTTGTAATGTGATCAGGGAAAAAAAATAATTACAAACAAAAGTCAAATCTCAAGGCTTATAAATGCCCTATGCATGTCACTAAGCTCATTTTTAGTTTAATAATGAAAATCTCTAAAGCGGAGGCCAAATTTAGTCACAACAGGGATGAAGACAGGCAGCTGATGAAGATACATGGAATAAATGCATGACAATGTGCCAAACAGGCTGCCAGCAGAGCATGGAGAGGGAAAATGACAGGGACAGCGGCCCTTGGCATTAGGGGACATGTCTGGCAAAAAAGGGGACTAGCATGTTGACCCTATGCCTCCTTCCTGCAAATCCTTTTCTTGCTCTTCCATACTAATGTGCTTTTCTTCCTCGCTCATTCGACTCGCTTGTACACACACACACACACACACACACACACACACACGAAAGTGGAAACCAGCGACAGTGAAGTGTATCAGCCAAGGAACAATGTGCAAGGGCCTGTTCTGTAAGGCTAGTCAAGGAGTTTGAGGGGGGTCTCCATTATCACTGACCAGAACCATAGAAAGAAAAGAGCTGACCCCAAAAGCACCACAACAGTATCTTACTGAATGACTCAGTTTGTCAATACCTTGGTAGCAGTGTCGCGCTGTACCAAACAGTGTGGTCTCAACCTTGGCATTCATTACAAAAGTCTCCTTTGTGACAAAAAGAAGCAGGTGGTTCTGTGATACTATTACAGTAAAGTCAGTTAAGTCAAGTTGGTTGTCTCTGCCATCCTTAGTTCTGCATATTATACCCCAGTGTGCGCAGAAAGAAGAAACACAAAAACATTCTCTACTTAAGTTCTTAATATTACAATACATTTTAGAGCTGTTGAAGTATTATCCATGCAGGAGTATAGGTTTTGTTTCAACATTGGGGACAGACATAAGCAGGGGTCGAGGGGTCCTTCCTCAGAAAATATTAAATATTGACCACTTAATTTCATGCATTTTGGTTAAATTGTATGGACGAATTTGTACCTTTTTCTTGCATTAATCTATTAATGTAAAGGGAAAAACATTCCGGTACCCCGCAATCAAATGAAATATAATACAGTAAGGCTCTCAGGTATTCTGTATTGCTTCCAAATATGTATTATCCTGTATTTTTTTTAAACTTTCTGCACATTAACGAATCAAGTGTTTTGGGATGTTTTTGTTAGGAATCATGTCACAATGCTTATTTCTGTGCACACCAGTGTTAACTAACATGACAGTCTGAGTTACATTTGGTAATTAATGCTAAGCCAACAATGGAAATCATGAAAAGGGGGCACTATTAGCTAGCTAGCTGTTAATTAATGTTAGGTAAGGCAAATGTAAGCTATAACGAGCAGATGTTAGCAGCTAGTTAGTTAAACATAAGTTAGTTACTTAAGTCAAAAGTTAGAAACTACATCATTTTAACATTCATCTTATGAACTTGACCAAATCTAACTCAGACAACTGAAGGTAAGACATTGAATTGTATTGGGCTAAAGAAGCTACCTATTTACACTGTCTGCATTACCTTGCGCAACGCCAGGCAAAAGCTCCTGCAGCGCTAGCTGCAGCTCAGAAAGTTTAGAAGGTTAAGTACGGTCCAAATAAAAGGGGTGTGAAATCTTTGAGAAATATAAAGTTAGAGGTAAGGATGACATGACATCCATGTTTTGAGCCCTTGAACTGTTATTTTACCCCTTTGGGAAGGAGTTTGACTTCCATATTTTTTTTGGAGGAGGGAAAAGTTTACCTTTTATAAATATTGAGGGGGAAGTATTCCCTGCATCCATCTACGTCTATGTACCCATGCACCCTTCTCACTCATCTCCCAAAACCAAATTAGGTTAAACATACAATGAATGCAAATATAGATCTGCAGAGTTGGCCGAGACCCTCAGCAGCCACAACATTGACCCCTGCTGTCTATGATATAGGGACAGGCTGGCCAAGACTGGTACAAAGATGACAGCAGCCAATATAAGACACTGTGAACAAAGGGCTAATGTGGGAGAATGTTGACACGAAAGCCCAGGACAGAGTGAAATCACTCGATACCCCACACTCTGTCATGACCAATGACAGTCACTTCCTGCCCCCCTATCCACCCCTGATTCTTGGGTAATTCTACCTATACATCCACAGATAGGATTGCAACTGGAGCTGACTGACATCACCCACCCATGCTTACGCAAGCACAGCCCAAAGCATCTAAATAAGTGGATGACAAAGGAAAGTAACTTCCAGTTTAAATAGTTTTGGCAGCTTTTAATTTACCCTATTATTTGACAATATAATAAGTATCAATTCTCACCAACCCTACAAGTTAAGGCACAAGTAAAAGAGAGTCATGCCACAGTGCTACACTCATGACTGCCCAGGCCAGCTTGTCTTGTTTCTGGTATGTGGCATTAAGCAAAACAAACAAGTCTGTCTGACAGTTCCCTTTAATTTCTAGTACTCAGAAAGTAAACGTGTTGGATCAGTTGAATCAAATGTTCAGTCTCTGGAACAGGCAATTGCTGACTACTGTTAGACAGTACTGGAGTACCAGAAGTTATAGTTTAGTATGCAAAGCCACAGAGCAGCAAGACGTGTACATGTGACACTGAAGTGATGCATTCCAACATGTAAAAAGACAAGACAGTAAAGATAGAAATGCAATAAATAAATAAACAAAAAAGTACTTAAAGTGCAACTAAGTGTTAATAGGGTGGTAGTATGGCGGTAGTAAACATTATTTGTTTATTAAGTGTGCTTATGTCTGTGGGAAAGAAACTTTAACCTAAAAAAAGACAGGATTATGTCAGCATGCCTTAATATCATATCTAAAGCGCCTTGATTTCAGAGTCTTCTTGGTGTCGTGTCTACAGTGTAGAAGACAGAAGGTCGGTGGTCTGCATCACCTGTTATCACTTCCTAACTCCAACATCTGTCCAAAAGCCTGCTTTACACACCAAATGGCAAGGTGCCCACAGGTGTAAAAGCAGAGCTTCAAGCACTCTGCTCACAGATATAAGCTGATCAATCAGACCCTCTTTAAATTAATACATGTTTCTGAATTCCACTACCTGCCGATTCTAAACGTACACACCAGGAAAATGGTTATTAAACCTGCAGTGTGTAGAATTTTGGGTTTTATTTCCTAGCAGACTTTGTAGAAAATAATTATAATATCCATAAGTACATTTAATTTAGTGCATAATAGCTGAAGAAAATGTTTGGAATTATTTTTTTCCCCTTAGAAAGGGTCTCATATGTCCATATTTCTCCATACCTTGGACCAAGGCATGAGTGCCGCCATGTTGGAAGCGTCATGGTTGGAATGTCATCAGGTGCATTGTTTAGAATTTAGAATTGTTCTTGTCCTTGAAGGCCACTGTAGCTTCTGTTATTATTCAAAAGGGGTGGGGTTACCCAGGGAGCGTTGCATTCTAGAACTTTCTAGAAATTTCTTGATGACGTCATATTACACACTGCACCTTTAACTGCACATGTACACTAGGTAACAAAGCAAGTGACATTTTGTTCTTGTTTTACGCACATTCTGTGAATTTGTTTGTTGTTTCAATTCAAAACTATTTTGCGATTGAATACCAATATTTTGGCAATAACCTCAAGATAATGGCTTAAGTTATTCCAAAACCAGTGTCGTTTTGAGTATCATAAACTCAACAAGATATTGTATTTATTTATTTATTTTGCTTTTTTCACATAGAATTGCAAAAGCATTCAGTGATGTTTTGGTGTCAAGTGAAGGTGTCAACACAACATAGACCTACCACCACAGACACAATATTTCTCAAGGAGATGTACTCTCCAGTGTTTATCAACCAAAGACTTAAACCTGCAGTGTGTAGAATTTTGGGATTTTTTTCATAGCAGACTTGGTAGAAAATAATTATAATATCCTTAAAGGGACAATGTAACATTTTAAGTAATTTATTAGCTAAAATCAATATCCTCATTCATAAATATGTCCTCATTGGTGTAAAATCACCTCTGCCAATAATCTGAATTATCCTCCTGAGCAGAGAATTACAAATATTAATGTTACATTCTGTCCATTGGGCGGGCAAGTCGTGTGGAGGAATCCCTGTTTTTGGAATGTCATCAGGTGCATTGTTTGGAATTTAGAATTGTTCTTGTCCTTGAAGGCCACTGTATAGCTTCTGTTATTATTCAAAAAGGGGTGGGGTTACCCGTTGCATTCTAGAACTTTCTTGATGATGTCACATTACAGTGTCCCTTTAAGTACGTTTAATTTAGTGTATAATAGCAGAATTTTTTTTTAAGAATTATAATTTTTTTCCCTTAGAAAGGGTCACATATATCTCCATATTTCTCCATACCTTGGACCAAGACCTGGGCACCGCCATATTGGAAGCGTCATAGTTGGAATGTCATCAGGTGCATTGTTTAGAATTTAGAATTGTTCTTGTCCTTGAAGGCCACTGTAGCTTCTGTTATTATTCAAAAGGGGTGGGGTTACCCAGGGAGCGTTGCATTCTAGAACTTTCTTGATGATGTCATATTACACACTGCACCTTTAAAGCAGCATGTAGTTTGTATAACAATACTATCTGTCCAGTGTCCATTATCATAACCACTGCGGCAGATAATTACACTGACAACCAAAGGAGTTATGACCTTGAACACTTTTGTTTCTGATTGAGATGTCAGGACAAGACTACTACATCAATCTCAATTTCCTGGTAATCCAGCTGAGGGGTGTATCTGCACATGTTATCTACTTAGTGATGCGGTTAAAGACGAATACATCATTTGCAGTGAGTAGCCGCAGAGCGACCCTAACTGAAGGCTCGAACCCTGCTTGGTCCGCAAAGTTGGAATCAAGACGCTCAATCGATCGGTTATTTGCAACTGGACAAGTCATTATCCGCAATAATGTGTTGTTTTTCGCAGCAAATCAAAACCCACGTGAAAGAGAAAGGCAACCGCGCAACTTTCATGTAAACTGCGATCCCCCATCTGGCGTGCACCTCGTTTAATAACAAAGCGGAGCCTACGTGCGCTTCTCTGCAGAAGGGGGTGGGGAGCTCAATGAGTGATGGAGACTGCTGATGTGTGATGTTGTTGACCTTACCAATTTCTTTAAAGTGCTATCATTCCTCGATGGATTAAACCATCTCCATTAACTCTGACGTTATATTCGACTACATACACGCTTGAAATATCTGTTGTGTGAACAACTACTACATTTCAAGGAACAATCGAGTGATTAAGTTAAATTTTGAACTCGCGGTATAATAAATGTCATTATGCAGAACAAGGGGCGAGTGGTCCATTTTACCGCTATAACGTATTGCACCCAAAACATATACGAAAAAAGCGTTTAAAACATACACTATTGCATCAAAACGGGACTCGGGCGAGCAAACAATGCCTGAGGAGCATCTGCGTCTCTATGGCTACCCAAGCCAGATGGCTTGCAACTGCAAGACAATACACTCGCACATCACGCCATGAACTTAACTTTATACAGAAATACAAATATAAAAACACAGTAGCGCAGTCCACCCAGAATGCAGGTCAACAATTCAAGTTAGTCCGCGACTTTACGCTCTACACACATTTCTTCAGTCGCGTAGGCTGCGTTTTAACCTGATACGGTTACCACCTAAACACAATAGTTTTCGAATATATTTGTCATTTTCTTCCCAAGTAAAATATTATCATATTCTCTCGTTTACTTTTTTCGTTTAAATGACCTGAACTGAGGTCTGTGCTCAACCAAAACATAAGGCTCTGGTCAAATGAAAACAAACGAGTGGCACATGGTTCTGTTACGAGAGCAGCTATGTCTATAAAAAGTTACTCAGGAACATCCGAGCATCATTAGATGCCCTATGTACCGCCACGTAACATGAACACTGGACCATTAAACTGTATCACTAATGCTCAATTCACCTGGCGTCATTTTGGACATTTAGTTGACTTTGAGAACTAGCAATTACCTATTAAAGCTAGCTTGTAGCCGCGCTAACGAGCTGGCTAGCTCGTTACCTAACCGGATTGCCTTAGTAACGTTGACGAAGGATAAGTTCACACTCACAGCTAAGCTGGTTAACCACATAGCTAGTTATACAAAATGCGCTCGACAGACTAGTAGACAAAAAAGCTGAAACAAACAAGGTTTCATTTCCGTAATAAACGACAGCCATGTCAATGCAGTCAACCATAAATCTAATTTACCTCTATTTCAAAGTCCGGTAGGTTGAAAGCTGTCCTGAACAGCGAGCAGAAGTGGGCTATGGCGGGGACTTCCCACCAACACTGGATCTCTTCCACAGTAACTGTACATCCTTGGGACATTTTCGGACTGGAGGAATTATGTCACGTTTGTTTCTTACATTAGAAATTAGTTTCTTTGCCGACGTATAATTTTTCCGTAACATTACAAATACGAAAAAAGTTGCTGCTGCCCTCCTGTTAGGACAGTTGCCATTGCGACCCACGGAGCGCTTCAATCTGTTCCAATCAACCTCACCGAAGCTGAACAGATGGGAAGGGCGATTCCATTGCAAGGCGGGGAGGGGGGAGCGGTAACTTAACCTTATTAATAAAACTATATATGAGCGTAAGTAGGTTATTTAGTGTCCAACATATCAATATATCACTATAATAAGGTATAACACTTAAATGTTTTTGCAATTGTATTGGTCTATTTGTTGTAGTAGCAACAGTCTATAGACAACAGTACCCCATCGGCTTGATAGTTCGCCCGCCGTTTAAAGGGCATGCTTGTGAATGAATAAAAAACGTAAAAGTTGCACAAGGTATGAGCCAGGTTACTTGTTTTTTAAGTAGGCCTATAATCTGTGTGATATTCATCTGTGCGCAGATATGACTTTAGTTCCCATTAGGCTACTTGGCACATAACTTGTGCTTTATTATTAGGTCTTTCCTATCTCCAAGTGCCAAAGTGTTCATAAGCCTTTGATTTAGTTAGCCTACTACAACAACCGTTGCCAAACAATCTGAAATCCTTTAGGCTCGTTCAACTGATCGTTGTCGTAAGGCAAATTGCCAGCTACATTTACTAATTGTAAACAACATCGCGCTGAAGGTTTTGGCCAATGCCCTACACTGGGGCTCCCTCCATCGTAAGATGTGAAAAGTGCATGCTGTGATACAGCAGTGTGCTCAGTGAGTGTGAGTTACAAGCAGCCATTCTGATACGCAGAGAAGATGTCATATCTCTTATTATCAATAAAATAAAATAAAATCTCCATGTTTAACAAAATAAATGATACCAAGAAAGAGTTAAAGTCCAAGACTTAAGTTTCATCAATTATGTCAGTGATTCTTGAGAATCGGGACAAAAGGCCGTCTGATATGTAACTGCTGTTATCTCCTTTTTTTTTAAATTGTAGATGTTATTAGGGATTAAGAATAGAATGTCTGGAGCACAATTATCCCCTTAAATTTAATTTAATAATTTTTATGTCAAATATATGACACTTGTTATCTGCTCACGACGTCCAAAACAGTGTGTCCACGGAGAGGGTTTCAATCTTTCATATGCAATAAAACCTGATAAAAATGTACTTTAATAATCAAAAAGTGCTTTTTTCATCAAAAGCAACACTAAATAATCTCTCATATCAATAAAAACTGTTTTTCTTCAACACATTCATGTTTTATATGGTTTCAAAGTGCGGGGACACTTTTTGTCACCACCGTCAGACAAGCCATTAAAATGTAATAAAATCAGCCAAAATAAGGGGCAGCTGTCACCATGAAGGACCTCTTGTCACATTCTACCTCTGCAGAGTACATTAAAGTCAGACAGGCTCTGATTAGTGTTGTAGTTTTAGAATATTTTACATTCCAAATCTTGAAAGTCCTGCGTCACAACCATGATACGTCAACACCGACTTACAATTTCTGAAGAAGTTATTTGAAATGTTTCGATTATTTTATTTTCCTGATGTAGTTCATACTAGCACCTATCATCAACAGAAAACCCAAACTGCTACTAGAAAAACTCTATATTTTTTCTGTTTAAGAAACGTTAAATATGTCAACACTGTCAGATATCAAAAACTTGTATATTCATATACATTTTGAAAATATTTGTTGTGGCCTCTATAAGTTTTGGTGAATATTTGTGATCACTATACATCTCATGGGTCTAGCATAAAATGAGGGAACATTTATTTGTGTTTTTTGGTGTCTGACGTTGTTGACACAAAATAAGGAATGGCAAGGTAAAAAGCCCATTTTGATAAGGAAGTGCAAGGTAAAAAGCCCATTTTGATAAAAAAGGACAAAAGCTGGGAGGTTGTGTCAAACCTTAGCTCGGTAGCTTAGTATATGTTGAATACATACTACATGTAATTTAATTTGCCTAAACATAGGGTTTGTATTTTTTCAACATTGCACCCTGTTTTGTCCCACTTCTCAAGAATCACTGATGCTCAATGTTAAGTTTTACGGAATAGCTGTGCAATACATTGAATGTTGGTCCTGAGAGTAGCACTACTAAGGAAATGCTCCTTTGGATCAAGGGGTTTTATCTTCTTGGAAACATGAAGGTAATCAGCAAAGTGAATGGCATTAAATTAAATAATTTCGTTAATGAGCTATCCAGTGTGCAACTTGACACTCTGGCCTACAGGTGGAGCACGAGGAGAGCTTGTCTCGTCAATCCAATAATCCAAACCCATCACTGTATAACAGAGAAACATGTTCTATGCTTATTGCTGTTGCAGTGTTTGCGGTCAACTGTCAACATTAAAACCTGGACCAAAGCTGTTTTCATGTTAACAAAATCCCAAAGAAACATTGTTGCATTTTAAAGTAATGGTAAATTTGCATCACAGTAGGCTACAAACCGTTTAATGTCTAAAGCTTGAGAAGGTCAACATTTAATTTCTTTAATGAACGACACCCTTCTAAGTTCTAATGCAAGTGGGTATAGCAAATAGAAAAGGTTTGGCTCACAACAAGGTTATAGCTCCTTCAGTGCACCTTGGCATATATTCTTCGTTTCTCTAAACCCCAATTAAGGAATTAACCACATTTTGTTATGTTACAGCCAGAAATAACGCTGGATTAAATGTAGTTGTTTTCCTCAACATTCTACACATAAAAAAAGTTTGTTTGACATTTTTGCAAATGTATAAAAAAAAAAGAAAAAAAAAAGAAATCACTTGTATGACAGCCTTTGCGAAAAAGCAAAAAATTGAGCTCAGGTCCATTCTGTTTCCACTGATCATCCTTGAGAGGTTTCTACATCTTAATTGGAGTCCACCAGTGGTAAATTCAGTTGTTTGGACGTGATTTGGAAAGGCACATACCTGTCGTTATAAGGTCCCACAGTTAACAGTGCATGTCAGACCACAAAACAAGCATGAAGTCGAAGGAATTGTCTGTAGACCTCCGAGACAGGATTGTCTCAAGGCACGCAGATCTGGGGAAGGGTACAGACACATTTCTGCTGCTTTAAAGGTCCCAATGAGCAAAGTGGCCCCCATCATCCGTAAATGGAAGAAGTTTGGGACTACCACCAGGACTCTTCATAGAGCTGGCCGTCACTCTGACTGAGCTCCAGGTTTCCTCTGTGGAGAGAGGAGAACCTTCGAGGAAGACGACCATCGCTGCAGCACTCCACCAATCAGGCCTGTATGGTAGAGAGGCCAGACGGAAGCCACAGCTCGCTTGGAGTTTGCCAAAAGGCACCTGAAAGACTCTCAGACCATGAGAAACCACATTTATTGGTCTGATGAGACAAATATCAAACTCTTTGGTGTGAATGCCAAGCATTATGTTTGGAGGAAACCAGGCACCGCTCGTCACCTGGCCAATACAATCCCTACAGTGAAGCATGGTGGTGGCAGCATCATGCTGTAGGAATGTTTTTCAGCGGCAGGAACGGGGAGACTAGTCAGGATTGAGGTAAAGATGAATGCAGCAATGTACAGAGACATCCTGGAAGAAAACCTGCTCCAGAGAGCTTTTGACCTCAGACTGGGGCGATGGTTCATCTTTCAACAGGAGAATCCTAAGCACACGGTCAAGATACCAAAGTAGTGGCTTTAGGACAACTCTGTGAATGTCCTAGAGTAGCCCAGCCAGAGCCCATACTTCAATCCCATTGAACATCTCTGGAGGGATCTGAAAATGTCTCCCAATCCAAGCTCCGAGCTTGAGAGGTTCTGTAAAGAGGAATGGGTGAAGCTGGCCACAGATACAGTAGGTGTGCCAAGCTTGTGGCTTCATATTCCAAAAGACTTGAGGCTGTAATTGATGCCAAAGGTGCCAAAACTAAGTATTGAGCAAAGGCTGTGAATATATTTTTTATACATTCTCAAAAATCTCAAACAAACTTCTTTTAAGTTGTCTTTATGGGGTATTATGTGTCGAATTTTGAGGGAAATCTTTTTTTAATCCAGCGTTATTCCAGGCTGTAACATAATGAAATGTGGAAGCGCTGTGAAAACTTTCCGTATGCACTGTATGACATTCAGAGATATTATGCTGTAGAAAAAAGTCTTGACCAACCCGCCAACATAGCCAACCTCAGGCCCTATTGCCAATCCGTCTAAAGAGTAGGTAAACTGACTTTTACTTTTGTACATTTTCTGATAATGTTTCTGTACTTTTTCTTACACACTATTTGCAATGCAGGACTTTGGTATTGCTACTTTAAAAGCAGCGTTACCAAAGTTAAAAATTGAGTCAAAGATGCTTTGCTACAAGCAGTAACTGCAGGAACTACACAAAATGGGCGCAAGATTCTCCTCTTCTCATGATTGTATTCGTTGGAGCATCCAAATTGCATCGTCAGCAAGTGTCTCAAGGTAACTGGTGTTAGGCCCTTTAACCTGTACACCTCTCGTGAGTGCGGTAGCAAAGCTGATTAGCTTTCACCTGCAGAGAGGCTCCAACTGTGGGCTCTATTCAATCAGAGCCATCTTGAGCTGGTCTCGGCTGCCAAGGCTATCCCCCTTATGGCTTTCTTCAGGTGTTTAGGCTCCGGGACGATCTTCTGGAGGAAATAGCGCACAGATGTTGCTGGGAAACTACGGCAACCAACTTCGATGCGGAAAATGGTTGCATGCCATCCTTTGATGAGAGCCCCGTCGATCAAGTCCTGTTACTTGGCTTTTTTCAGTTGTTGATGCATGGTTAGCCTCTCTTCCCAGGCCAAAGTAAGTTTGGGTACCATGATGGGTTTGGTGCTACTGGATATTAAAACCATGTCTGGGCTTAGCAAGGTTACTGCTGTGTCTTGCGAGTAGACAGGCTTCTTCTTCAGGTCCACTTGCATCTCCCAGTCCGAAGCGCACTGCAGAATGGAAGGCAGGTTATTGGCCATTGCTCTTGCCCTAGAAGCCTTCCTACCTACTCTAAGGAAACTGATCGCACTGTGGTGGAGCCTGGTTCTTTTTGGCTTTGACCCTCTGCTGTTCCACCCATTTGGCAACTTCTGTCAGAACCTTATCATGCTTCCACCTATATCGCCCTTCTCACAATGCCTTTGGATAACCAAAATATGATTAGGTGTGCAAAGGGACGCTCAACACTGCTTGAAAGATTGGTTTTCCTCTTTATCCCATATCTTTATGATATAAATTGGAGTTGGTAAAAGGTCGGCCACAGCACGCAGGAGGAACGACAATTTGCATTGGTCAGTGTCCCAGAGTTCCTTACAGGAAAGCGGTCGCTCAAGCGCATGGTCCCACTGATTCCACTGACTCTGAGAGGCGAGCCCTACCCCTTCCACACAGCGGTCATTTTACGCTGCCTCACGGACTCTTTGCACCTCTAGTCCTCTCCTAACTTGGCCTTGCACCACCGCTTGGCATTGTAGTTTCCTAGCCATAGGCACGTTGACATGCCACAACGATTATTTCCTGATGTTTCTAAGAATAGAGGTCTTCCTGTACAGGTTGACTGAGCTAAGAGCTGAGATCAGATCGCTTGCCCTAGATTTGTTGGAATCTCTGAACCTTGAATGCTTTCAAGATGCAAAGGCTTCTGGATTTCTCAGGTTAGAATTGCAACTGTTACCATGATGCCATCTTTTTCTGTGCGGTTAGGATCCACCGTGTTCCTTGAATTGATGGTGTCATCACAGTAACATCATCCATGAATGCTTGACAGGCTGGGTGTCTTGTGCCATTGTCTGCTTTTGGCCCTCTGCATTGTGTTTCTTCTGACTTCAGTTGCACGTTCATGTCCATTACGAACAGGACCACAAAAATCCTGCCATAATGCCCTTCTTGAGCCCTTGCCATTTGGTGGTGAAGTTTTCCACAGTCAACCTCATTTTCAGTGAATCCATGTGTGACATCACAAGCCTAACTACATCTGGTGGTACTCCGTAGTAGTCCAATGCCCTTCGGAACAGCTGGTGGGATACGCTTGGGTAGGCTTTGGCGAGATCCAGCCAGCCAACAGAGAGAGTGTTGGCTGGCTTAATGAGCTGGCTTATCGCTGATGTATGTTCCAGGCATCCATAGTATCCCGGGACTCCTCCTTTTTGGACAGTTGGGTCAATATACTCGTAAGCGAGCCGAGTACGTATGATGTTAGCCTTTTGATAATGATGTCTCAAAATATTTTCCATTCTAGGTCAAAAGGGAAATCTCTCGGAACTGGTCAAGTCCTGTAGAATTCAGCTCTTTAGGAAAAAAGCAGCCCTCAGCGAGTGCCAAGGACCAGGTTCCTGCTCCTACTTCCAGAGTGAAAGTACGAGCTTTGATAGCCTCTTCAGCAGCAGTGGACAGTTTTTGTAGATCTTATAAGTTGTGCCTGATGGACCTGGGGCGGATAACTTAGCTCACTTTTGACCTATTTCAAATAAGATGACATTTAGAAAAATCATCAGGAAACCAGAGAAGATAACTGGTATCTCTGAAGCACAAATTAAATTGTAGTATAGAAAACTGGGTAACACTTTACAATAAGGTACACAAAATTGTAGTAGCTACTACATACCTACTACATAGATATGTGTTACCTACTACATAGGTTTTTTTTTGTGTTACCTACTACATAGGGTTTTTTTTGTGCTACCTAACACATAGTTTTTTTTGTGTTACCTACTACATAGGGTTTTTTTTGTGTTACCTACTACATAGGTTTTTTTTGTGCTACCTATGTGTTAGGTAGCACAAAAAAACCCTATGTAGTAGGTAACAAAAAAAAAACCTATGTGTTAGGTAGCACAAAAAAACAACCCTATGTAGTAGGTAACACAAAAAAAAACCCCTATGTGTTAGGTTTTTTTTTGTGCTACCTAACACATATGTTTTTTTTTGTGTGCTACCTATGTGTTTGGTAGATTGTTATTGTTTCATGTTTCAGTCAAACTGTATTTTATTCTGTCTTATATTACACACCATTTAATCCTCTAATAAAGATTTCCTCCGCCTCAGTTCAAATGTGAGGAACAGTCTACTATTGTAAAAGAGACATGGACTACTTTGCTGGCTGCTTCCCCTCTTGGTTGGAAACAGACAAGCACTCTTTAACCAAATTAAATGCTACATATTGAGAAATGGGCAGCAATCAAGTTTTCTATTGTCACTACAAATAAACTTCCTTATATGTTGTAACATATAAGGAACAATAGAATAATATACCAAAACGTTAAAGTTTTTCTCTACTGATGAGTGAAATGATCACTGGTACTAATTGCCTTTTTTCCATTAACATGAATCAATACAACAATCAATGCTCATGAAAAAATAGTTTAAGGGCAATGAGTGGTTGCTTTAGCAGTCACATGCTCTTTTTGTTGATGTCCTTACATAACCTTTTTGTTGTTTAACTACCTCCTTTTACACATTCCCTATTGATAAAAAAACCCTGTCCTCAACAGTTATAATCACATCGGTATATCACTAATAACTCGGTACTAATTGGAAGTCTGTGAACATTTGTGGAATTCAATGGTCCTTGAGCTATTATATAACCAGGACTTCAGAATAGAGAGCTCATTACTGATGTGCAGCCTTTTTTGTGTTACTTTTCATGTTGTGTATATACGTGTATATATAGTCTCAGAAACAAGACACTGTTTATTGTGGGTATTTGTCCCTGTTGCGTGTGTTAAGGCAGCAGCTCCACACTAGGCATGAGTTTATGTCGAGTTGTGTTAGTGCAGAGCTGTGTTGCCGGGGCTGTGTCACACAGGGAGTC
This sequence comes from Ammodytes marinus, assembly GCF_949987685.1. NCBI lineage: Eukaryota > Metazoa > Chordata > Actinopteri > Uranoscopiformes > Ammodytidae > Ammodytes > Ammodytes marinus. The sequence goes on along the minus strand of NC_137234.1, from coordinate 24,963,119 downwards.
ACCACGAGGGGGAGGGACTTAGGCAGCAGGACAATGCTGGTGTTTGTGCAACGGCCCCTGAGTGGTGGCTCTCTCTCTCTCTTAGATCGCTCTCGCTTGACTACCAGTGCTGCATGCATTGTTGAAGTGAAAGGAAAGTGGACAGCTTGATCCTGTCTGTGGGATGCACCGGCAGAGGTAAGACCCCCATTCCCCACTGCTATGTCTCTGTGATGGAAGAAAATTAAGAATTTTTTCCTTTTCTTTGAAAGCTGTCTAGCGAAGGCTTGTGCTGTGTGAACTGTTTGAGCAGGGTGTTCCAGTGCAGTTTTTTAGGGGATAACCGGGGACCGTGAGAGCTTGGAGGCTGGCTTTGGGGTGAGGCGCCCGTGTCTGTGTTTTGGCAGGGTCACTACTGTGTGTTTGAAAGGAGCTGAGCTGAAAGAAAGTTTCACAGAAAGAGGCTCAGTGAGAGGCATGTGTAGAATGTGACTGACTGGGATCCAGCAATGGAAAGGACAGAGTATGAAGGGGACATAGATGGAAAAGATATTTGGAGATAAATGAAGTTGAGGTGATAGGGAGCACAACAAGATAATTAAAATAAAGATGATAAAACCCTCCCGGTGGAGAGGACGGTGAAGGTTTACAGTGGTAAAAATGGGGCTGGACAGATTAAGAGAGAGATTAATTAGGGAGCTGAAGGAAATCAGGAAGGAGAAAGGCAGAAAGAGAATGAGAATGAGAGAAACGAAGAACATAGTATAGGAAAATTAGAGCTGTGGACCCCAGATAAGGTTTCAACAGCAGTTGTTTTATCTGTGATAAACACTTTTTGAGATAGACTAAGAAATTATTGTTCTTGCACGACAAGAAAAAAAAAACAACCTGTCAAACTAATTTCCCCAACTACCTTCCAAATCTCCTTTCAGTCCTTTGTAAATTCTGGATCCCACAGGTGGTAAAAGAATACCGCTAAGCCAGCCCCCATTTTCAGTTCTGCTCTCCTTGCTAGATCACATACTCTTATCCCTTTTAGCTGGCTGGATTAGAGAGACTCAAGGTGTTCTGTCTCTGTGTGGGAGTCCTATATGCCGCTATTCACATTTATGAATGACCGAGTTTGGATTTTAGAGACCGTGATTGTTAATGTGGGGTGTGTCAATCCTCTGTCCCAATAATATTCACTCTATAAAGCCATCACAAACATCTATTCAAAAGTGGCTTTGAGAAAGTAAATACCTATTGCATGTGTGATGGAACAGAACAGAAACATTGGCCTCACTTGTACAAGTTAGTATAATCCATATTAACGGCATGTGTTTTATGGTTCCAGGCAGTGGGAAGGAGACTGGGTTTTGCTGTGAGGTACAGAAAAGTGGAAAGGGTAGCCAGAAGAACCAGATCCAACATTGGTGGTTTTGGCCACAACAGTTAAAAAAAGGGCGTCCACCCCTGCTGTACCACCGAGAAGAAAGAGGCAAAGGTGACAAAGGTGAAGAGGAGGAGTAGGTGGAGGTGGTGAAGGAGAAAAGTGGTGGGCCTGGAGCCCAAATACAAGCACGATGGCGGAGAAGAAGGTTGAGTAAGTATCTTTACCCATGTTTGTTTGGCTTAATGCAGACAGACATATTGTATTGAATGAATTGGTAAGCAGCTACTGTGTTAATGTTGGTCTTCTGCACTCTCTATGTGTGTGTGTGTGTGTGTGTGTGTGTGGGCGTGTGTGTGTGGGCGTGTGTTTATTTCTGTCTCTGTCCGTGAATGGATGGACATGTCCTCTGCATGGCTTGTTTCGATGACTGCGTCGACATGGGTCTGTGTTCATGTGTGCGTGTGTCTATGTTGATCCTTCCGCAGCCTCCCCGCTAAGCTGATTAATGGGGGCGTGGCAGGCCTGGTTGGTGTGACATGTGTATTTCCCATTGACCTGGCCAAGACACGCCTACAGAACCAGCAGGGCGTCCAAGTCTACAAAGGACTGTGAGTATGGGTTCCCCTGTCCATAGTCAACCCACTACTGTCAACCGTAGCCACATACAAACATAAGGGCTGTCACATTACTCTGAGCATTCTTCACTGATACGTTTTCATTGATGTCATTTAGACATACCCTTTACATTCATATTTACCGTTAAAGTTGGGGAAGGTCTGCAGAAGCTCTGTTCTTATTTTTTGCATTCAAATGATAAGAAAACCAATATTAATGTCCCTAAACTATAAAACATCTTCAAAATATTTGCTGATGATTAACAGTGGTCAACATGCTTTCTGGTTAACAGAACTCGCCAATTTGTGCCACAAATGAGTCAGAATATTGTGGTATTTACATACTTTTCCAATGAATCTCAGAGGGTGGAGCAGCACAGCTAAACACACCCTGACCCACATTTGGTCCAGTGTTTTGGTGAGTTTGTACAAAACTCACACATGGGATCACGGCTGTAGACTGTCTGTGTTTTGTTTTGATGGGCCGTCGTGGTTACTTTGGATGGTGAATTGTTATCACGGATTTACTAAAATCCTGAAAAAAGTTCGGTCGAAGGCAGTTAAACTCCAATTACGTCAGCTTGTTGTGATTAAGTTTAATTTGGAAAAATCCTAATTCAGAGATGCAAAGAATAAATGAAATGAAAGACTGTGTCCTTAAAAGACACTCACTCTGACATTTAACTGCTCACATCTGGCGGGCATCAATACAGTGGCTGATTGGGCGTGGCCATCCTGTGTTAAACATCACAAATATCCCAGATTGTGGTTTTCCACTGTGAGTCAGAGATGGAAAAATAGCTTGGATAACTTAGTCCATTTAGGGCCCAATTACAGGGCTGGGTCTTTCTGCTCGTACAGTTTACAGACAACACTGGTTCCTGCTCAGCTTGTTGTTGTTAGAGGATAGAGGGTCATGGTGTATTTGGGTAAAGGCCAGACCAGTGATCATATATAAGTGAAACATAATACTACTCATTTTGGATATCAGTAGAGTTCATGTTGAAATATATGGATATTGTCATGGTGCATTTTAGGATGTAAGCCTTATTGTTAAGTTATATAAAAAACAGACAAAATGTGAATTGATTTCTTCTTATTTGTCCTCAAAGGCTGGACTGCCTGGCAAAGACGGTGCGCTCAGAGGGCTACTTTGGATGCTACAGAGGTATGCTTTGCATTTCTAATCCCTGTGACAAACAACACTATACGTGTCCTATGTTAGAAGCCTAATCTGGTCACCCACGCTGTTGTTTCTCCTGTGAGCCCTCAATCTTTCCGTCATAATATCAAGCAACTACTGCCATTAGCCCCTCGACGGTAAGCCATAAGCTGCTGTCTAGGGTTGTTGTATTTGTGAACCTTAGTAGGAATTGTGTTGTGACTCCTGTCTGGCCATTTGTCTTTTACAGGTGCAGCGGTAAACCTCACTCTTGTCACACCAGAAAAAGCCATCAAGCTGGCAGCCAATGACGTTTTCAGACAAAAGCTCTCAAAGGATGGGTGTGTTGATTTTCATTTGAATGTATTTCTGTTTTGAGATTTTATTTTGTACTCCGGTATTACTTATAAATGAGATCTCGATCTCAATTAGTGGAAATTCAGTTGAGTACAGTAGAATAGAGCCATGTTATGGAAAAGCATCAAATGTGACTTCCTGATTGTAGTATGTTATATTAGATTTATTTTAGCTAATAAGTACTTAATATTAATTTAGTAATGTGTTTTTTCATTGTGCCGCATGAAACCAAGCATTCCAAACTTCCACTTAGCTTTAAGTCAATATTGTAATTATTAATGTTTTGCCTGTATTGCACTATGAACACATGGCCTGTTATGACCAAAGTTCTTGACTCTCTGCCGTGTTTCCAGGCATTTGCCCCTGTGGGGAGAGGTACTGGCAGGGTGTGGGGCTGGGACCTGTCAGGTGGTGGTCACCACTCCCATGGAGATGCTTAAGATCCAGCTGCAGGATGCAGGGAGGCTGGGTGAGGGTTTTTCTTTTACTTTGTACAAACACCAAGATGCAGAGAGTCATAATTCAGATTAGTACAAAAAGATGCAATGCACTGAAATCTTGGAAGACATTATTTAGGAGGTAAATCATCCCTGGACAATTTTCACATATTTATACTATGGTTGATTTGGTGTAAGTTGAGGAATGTATTGTGTTTCTCAATAAATATGACCCGATATGATTGTTCATGTTATTTAGAATCCACATTTTGAAATGAGAAATTGTATTCACAATATGTAAGGTCCCAGTGACCTTGAACTCCAAATGCAATCAGTTTATCATCTAATCCAAATGTGAGTTTGTGCAGAATTTGACAAAGAATCCCTCAAAGCGTTCTTGAGATATTGTGTTTATGTGGAATGAGGTCACAGTGACCCTGACCTTTGACCTCCAGAATCTAATCAGTTCATCCTTGAATAAGAGTGGAAATGTGTGCCATGTTTGAAGAAAAAGCATTCATGAGATATTGCGCTCACAAGAATAGCCCAGATGGACAGACACATGAACATATGTACGGACAACATAAGAACATAATGCCTCCAGCCTTTCGCCTGCATGTGTTATCTAACCTGGTGGAGTCTGTGACTTTCAGCTGCACAGAGGCCTGTTCCAACCCCACCTCAGGCGGCGGCTCCTGGTCCAGCCCCATCGTTGGTGGCCCCGCCACCAGTACAACGGAACCCTCCAAGTCGAACCTCAGCCACGAGCATCACTGTGGAGCTTCTGAAGACTCGTGGACTGGCCGGCCTCTACAGGGGGGCAGGAGCCACCTTAATGAGGTATACACAAAGACATGAACACACTTGTACATTCACGCATGTTTATTAATTGTCTCTTCTTTTCTTAAACTGTGAACCATTGTGACATCCTGTTAACATAAAAACATAGCAGCAAGAGAAGAGCGTACTGTTGGTCCTTATCCATCAAATGTTGTATAATTCCAGACGTCTTCCATAGTTTGTGTCCATCCAAATTCATTGTCTTCTATCTCACTGGTGACACTCAGGACATTATGCTTTTTTCACAGTTGCTTGTGTCCACCAGCTCTGTCCCTCATTTCATTACACTCACTCATCACTGCTTTAATGAGTTGATTTTACGTTGCATAACTCATGCTGCGCTGGTTGCATTTCCTGACGCCTCTGCCAATCAACACCGATCAATAGATTCCTGCAGCTATGTCTGTCTGCTTTATTGCAGTTGAATGGGGCCATGTCTCTTTCCCTCCCCTGTGACTTCCTCCCCTCCCGCTTTGCTTTCAGCCACCCCAGTCCTTTCTCTGTGTCTTGTGTATTCTTAACCTTTCTTAAAAACGTATGTTTCAGGGATGTGCCCTTTTCAATGATCTACTTCCCGCTGTTTGCCAACCTAAACAAGCTTGGCCGGGAGAGAGTGGGTGATGTGCAGGCCCGGTCGCCATTCTGGCAGTCCTTTGTGGCAGGCTGCGGCGCAGGCTCAGTGGCAGCTGTGGCTGTAACACCACTGGATGGTGAGTGGGAGAAACAAACAAAGTAAAGAGATGGTAAAACAGGAGATGGTGTGACTAAAGTTAATATAATAAGCCTCTTCTACTTGCAAATATAGCAGGTGTTGTTTATATACACAATCACTGTTGCAATCCAATTTGGCCCGTTAAAAACATGTTTCAAAGCTATGTAACTTGCCAAAGAAGAAACAAAACACAATTTTGCGCTTACAAATGAAAACTTATTTTCAATAAACAGACCCGGGCCTTGTTTTGTCGCTACAGCCTCACTTTGGGCACATACCTCGCTATTATTTTACATAATCACTGCCAGCTTCAGGTCACATAATGTTCATTTTTAAATCTATAAAATGTAATTTACTAGCATTATTAGTGGAGCGTAGTTTACATGCCATGAATGCTTTTTTGTTTTACAACGGAATTCATTAGGGCACTATATTATGAAAATATGTAGCCTACACTCAGAATTACAACCCTTTGATAAAACGCTGGACAGTAAACAGTTCCCTGTATAGTAAACAGGGAGTCATTTCAGACTTAGTCCTTACGTGCAAAGGACATTACCAGGTTAATTCACTACTTCAGAGTTTTTCTCTACTTCTCTCTACGTCTATCTTAACCTACATCTTAGCATTTATCATTATGCTGCGATTTTTGGCAATAGTGGCTGCTTGTTGCTTCAACAGACACTGATCAGTACACTCTGTGTTTTGAATGCCTGTACAGTCATCAAGACTCGTCTGCAGACCTTGCAAAAAGGTGTGGGGGAGGATACATACAGAGGCATAATCGACTGCACACAGTAAGACTTTAGCCTGTAATTAAACATTTGTTGCCCTTAAATATTTTGTAATAAGTGTAAAAAGAACTGGTAACATTTTCATCACCATTACCCCGTTGTCCTGTGTGTGTGTGTGTGTGTGTGTGTGTGTGTGCTTTTGCAGGCGCATCCTGAGGCGAGAGGGCCCATCAGCGTTCCTGAAGGGTGCCACTTGTCGCGCACTGGTCATTGCTCCTCTTTTTGGCATTGCGCAGGGTGTCTACTTCCTCGGGGTCGGGGAGGCCATGCTGGGTTTTCTGGAATAGTGGTGATTGGCATTGGTGGCGGTGGTCGTGCAGTCTCTGCACTGATAATTCACTGCTTGAAGTTGCAGCCGAGCCAACGATGAATACAGAGAGAGAGAGAGAAAGGGGGGAGGGGGCGCTGCCACAATCTGCTGACTAAAGGAGGAAGTTGTGTGAGATATGAAGGGATTCTATTTACTAATACGTGGGCCGATGGGTTCACACTAATCCCATTTCTCTAGGTCTTTTACATGCTGTCAACAGGGTTCTGTAGGTTAAACAATGGTCCTGTGCATGAGTGTGACTAATCCGAGGGTACAGTATGTGTCCCAAATTGTCTTGGTTATCCCGGCGGGTGGCTGCAAAATGTTGGGTGCTGCTCCTTTCACCTGAGACAGAATATTCTGTCTGGTTGTTAGGAGAGAGCCGCTGCATGTTGTTTGAGGCTGCTAACTGAAATGCCTACCAATCGTACCATTTGTATGGTCATAACAAAGAACTGTGCATAGTCCCTTATGTAAGTGACAAATTCCCCTTTACAATCTTTACCAGAAGCTGATGCTATTAGTCTGAAGTGAACTGGTTATCTGTTTTTACTACTAATGCCAATCATGTTGTGCATTCCTCCCACTCCATCCGTGAGGCCAGAGTTGTAATCTTGGATTCCTTCACTGGATTGGGAGGCGCTGCCTGCCAGTCTCCCTGAGGTCATTGGTTAATCTGATGGTAATGCTTTAATCCTTGTAAAGGCGTAAAATATACACTTACAGACAGCTCACTTCCTGCCTAGATGCCACAGGTTAGACTACGGGGCCACGGTCTCAAAGCCTCTTCTACACAACTCCCAAGGGTTTCCATAGAACACCAGAGAAGCCTAGTGCGGATTTTACCGCTAAGTAACACATAACACATATGTTGCTCTGTGTGATTTATTCTACGCACAATAACTGAAAACTATTGCAATTAAAGCCTTATCATTGATGGTAGTTTTTTAAGCTTCACAACTGTAAGTCTTAAATGTTTCAGTGGAACTGGTGGGTTGAAACATTGAACTGGTACTTGAGTCCAATCTAGCGAGGACAATTATATTTGTTAGACCCATGGAAGGAGTATGGCAGCTTGTCTTGCCAACTGTTTGCTATTACTTTAGTCCACTGGGTGGCACTGGAAGATTTTTTTTTTTACATTTTTAATGCAAGACACATTTTGACTAGTGTTTGGTGTATTTAGGTTACTACATTTTCTCACTGTAGAGTGAACATAGCTTGAGTCAACTGTTTGTTTACAAACTGTAAATAAAGATATCTCATACATGCAGATTTCTGTGTTTCACACACATTTATTTCTTTGGTTTTTGGATGTTAAGTCCTTGAGAACAATGTTGAACATCCTTTTTCTGTCAGCACACACACAAACACAAACACACACACATGCAGTCATACTGTTTGAAAAAACACCAATGTCTGGCAAACATAACCTTGTTATACACTTCAACAAACATGTAGAAAAAGTATGTGCAATGAAATGTGCCTCTTTGGTGACCTATATGTAACTTTGGTTACTTCAATCAAGTAGTAAAGAGCAACAGACAACCCAAAAAACAACTGGAGGAACACATCTTTGCAATGCATTGCAATTTAAAGCAGTCCTGAAGACAACCTCTTGAGAGGTAAAGTAGAAGGCACTTTAACATCTGAGAAAGTGCACTTGTTGAATTATTACTCAGTCCATTAGTACAAAAATAAAAAGATAATTGAACACACATGTGGTATCCCATTAAGTAAAACAGGGATGTATTTGTCCCTGATGATTGGTAGGTGAATGTACAGACTCTTGTTCACTGTGATGAAGGTCTGTGTTCACCTTATATGTTCCACCCGTGTCCGCGCTGCTCTCTTCAAAGCCGCCGTTAATCCAGGAACCGGCGATTGGGATTGGCACCAAACAAGCTCACTCTGACTTCAGGCATCATCTGTCAAGTGTCAAGTCAAGATACAGATAGGTACACATGAGAAACTGAAAGGAAAACCTGCATGAATTAATGGATTAAATTGGTGGAGAACTGCATGTCTTAATATATATATATATATCTTTCCTTTTTTTCCCATACACATAAAAAAGGAAGTTTGACTAATAATTTTATCTAATTTCCAAAAAAAAAAAAACTTACACATAAAGCCTCTCTATGCTGATGGAAGAAAACTACAAACAATACTGTCACCTACTGTACATAGACATGTGACTGGTTACAACCACGACTGTTGAGGCTCAAGTGTCCTGTTTACGGGTTTACGTTTACTCCTCAGCTTATTTGTAACTTCACAAAACGTCTCCACATATGAACGGGATACTCTTTTCTGTGTCTCCAGCTGTGTGCAGAATGTAAACAGTAACACCAATGGGGATGCAAGTTCCAGGCAAATTCTCTCTGACCTTTTACAGTTTATCTAGAGCAGCTGCACTAAATACAAAGCACGAGCTGATGAACTAATAAATCTAATTGCTTAGCAGGAATAACTGTAATATACTAAATAATGAATTTCCCCGCATTGCCTGAATACACAATCCAAGAAAGAATAAGAATCAGTAAATTCCAAATTATTGTTATTATTAATAATTCCAACATATGGTATATTCTCCATTTTATTCATAACCCTCCTAATCAACCAGTAGGCTCACTGGAAAACACAGTTGGCTGTGCTGCCATCTGCAGACAAACAGCAGGCACTACATGAAAGGTGGAATTAGATTTTAGGTAAACCGTCAATGTCACTCTACCTGTTGTGCCATAAGCTCCAGCCTGTTTTCCAATGTGTTAGAAACCTTGATCTTCCCATTATCATTATATACCTCAACTCCTCCGCAGCTGTAGAAAACAAAAAAGGTATACACATTAGTATGTCGGACAACATCCGATGGTAAGAATTGATGTTTAAGTATGTTGGATCAGCTTACATCTGTGATGGAAGAAAACGTTCCTGGTCAATTCTGACCACTATGTTGCTCTTCACTGCCTCTTTGTAGATAGGGATGTTCTTCTTTACTGCAGCCTGTCAAGCCATAAAACACAACACACGCATGTTATTAATGAAACAAATAGAGCCGGCCCGAGGCATAAGCGAACTAAGCGGTCGCTTAGGGCCCCCGACCGCCAGGGGGGCCCCCTCCAAAAAAAAAAAAATAATTGTTTATGTGTTTGATATTAACATCATATTATGTAAGTTATCATACAAAAAAAGGAATAAAATGTTTTGGTCTAGATACTTAAAGCAGCTCCGAGTAACATTTAAATATCTTTTAAACTGGCTGCAGATTGTGTATCTGTACATGGTTCAACAAATTCAGTGCAATTTGCACCAAAACATCTGTATGGCCAGGTGATGAGAAGGAAGCCCTTTCTGCGCCCACGCCACAGATACAGTTGCATGGAGTATGCAAAAGCTCATTTAGACAAGCCAGATTCATATTGGAAGAAAATGCTTTGGACTGATGAGACGAAAATTAAGTTATTTGGTCTTTATAAAAAGCAGATGTTTTGGTGCAAATTGCGCTGAATTGTTGAACGATGTACAGATACACAATCTGCAGCCAGATGTTCTTGCAGGTCTTTGGAGGTGATCTGTGGGTTGTGTGCAACCATTCTCACAATCCTCCACCTATGCCGCTCCTGTTTTTTTCTTGGTCTGCCATGCCTGGGTTTAACTGCCACTGTGCCTTCCATTTCCTGACAACGTTCCCTACAGTCGAAATTGACAATTGAAACCTCTGGGAAAGCTTCTTGTAGCCTTCCCCTAAACCATGACAATGAACAATCTTTGTTTTTCAGATCTTTTGGGAGCTGTTTTGATGATCCCATTCTGTCTCACTTCAGCAGAGAGTCAAAGAGAAGTGCAACTTGCATTTAGGCACCTAAAATACATTTTCTCATGATTAAACAGACATTTCTATGAGGTTCAAGGCTTAACAACATAATCCAACCAACTTTGTGTTCAAAGTCATCAGTTTTACATGCTGTTACAGGCATTAAAATCAACAAAACCAAAAGGGTACCCACATTTTTGCACAGCCAGTTTTTCACATTTTATTTTATTTTATACAACCAAATACTGCTTTTCAAAAAATCTTTGTTTGGAAAACATCCCAGTACCTAGCTGTTCCTGGTAAATTAAAGACATACCACTTTTATCTTTTTTTTGTGAAAGCAGAGTCAATTATAATGCCGGCTGAGAGGGGTTCCCAAACTTTTTCATATGACTGTATATAGTTTTTATTACTGCATTTGGTCAGGTCGCACACCCAGTCCGATTTTCGGTTCACGCGTGCATGCTCTATGGTCACATATCCATATTGGTCGCAGATTTCAGAGTGGCGCAACAACGCGATTTGAAAAGCCTATCCCTCCAGGTGAGGGAAGGGGAGCGGGAGCCTTGTTTGAGACAGTTGTTTGTCGTCATAATGACTGATAACGGGGCTGAACCATCAAAGAAAAAAAAAATGCAATGAAGAAAAGCTAAAAGGGAGAGATAGGCAGGCGGGAGGGCGTTGCCAAGCAACGTATACACAATTTCACGGAGCGAACTAGACTCCTAAATGAATGAGCGGTAGCCTACTAAAACAAAGTTTGCCTCACCAGCATCATCAGATGACCATTATTCATCTGAAATAGTCATTATTTACAACAACATAAACACATTACCTCATCGTGATCCATACTAACTGCCGTCTCTCGTTCATTCACTTTCTGTGAAGACACGTAATCTTTCAGCTCCGTGAGAGGTGACACTGCATCAACTCATTGCAATCAGGTGTGTGTAGCACTGACTGGCATTAGTTGATGCTGTGTCACTAACCACTCTCACGGAGCCGAAAAGAGTCCGGTGCCCTCACACTTTCAACACACGGACATGCACTATATTGCTTCCTGATCATTTGAATCTCGCACGCCCGGCACGAGCTAGAAAGCAGCTTCACGACAGCTGGCCTCGTAAAAATACTACCGCTTTTGTCCAAAGGGGACGCCAACGTGCCATGTTACTCGTAGTGGCTTTAATAGCCTAAAAATGTAATCAGTTCATCTGGGAGGTAATCTGAAATTATCTGATCATGTCACGCTCACATCCATGCACAGTGTGTATTGAGTTTATTTAAAAACAATTGGAAATGGGGCTGCCCTCAGTTGCCCATGCACTATGTATAGTCTATAGCCTATTTCAGCCTCATCTGTGGAAAAAAAGATACAGTAGCTGGACAACAGAGTTCTTCTGCTTCGTTCCTCTCACTGCATTTAAATGCATTCACTATATTACAGAGAAATATGTCCTGTAAAAGAAAAAGAGCTCCAAGCCCAACCCAGAGGACCCTCCATAATATTTTATTTTATATTAATATTTTTATGGAAAATCCATGTGTCCTTCTTCAATAGCTTCTAATGCATCTGACCCAGTGTCTCCAAATTATTTGTTCACACAAAATTTCTCAGATTTAGCCTCTTAATTGTCCTCTCAAAGTGCACTAGATTCATGCATTTCACTTTAAAAGGGTTAAAAAAATCTCCCGGGGGAGCATACCCCCGGACCCCCCTAGGAGGGTCTGAATCTCGGCTGTCTAATATCTTCACACAGCTGCACAGTGGAGGCACTAGCAGAAAACAGTGGGTGTGTGAATGATATTTAACAAAAATCTATAGTTTCAGCAGCGCTAACATTGGAGAGGGGCCCCCAATCATATTTCGCTTAGGGCCCCATGAAGGCTTGGGCCGGCTATGAAACAAAATATACGGAGACACTTGTAATTACAGGCGCTTTCCTAAATAACTTGCAACATACAATTTTACAGTCAGCTCAAGCTCACCTGAACCATTTCTACATCTTGCTTTCGGCAGCGGACGGTTACTTTAGGTTCTAGCAGCTGATAGAATCCCTGCGAAAGGGAAAAGCACAAAACATAAGTGAGCCGACAAACAGTTCAATTGTTAATGTATTTCTATCCTCGATTGAGAGCGGTTAGGAGAGTTTACCTGAAGCACCAGGCCCTCCAATAGGACAGAGTACCTGGCCGGGTCCTCTGCGATCTCTGCAAGTCTTTGACGAGCCTCATTCAACAAATCCTGAGATGAGAATGCAGTCAGTGTTACTGATTAATTTAGATTACTTTACAATCATATTATAAACATGTTCCTCACAATCACCCTTGGAGAAATACTGTGGAATGAAATAATTATTTCTAGAATTTATTTTTATTTTTATATTATACAGTGTGAAGGAAAAGCTGGACAAAATCCTTGTTTGCGGTCACAGGTAAAATATTATTTTACAAAGATTAGGGGGCCACGGGAAAAAGTCCATTCCTGTTTATTGTAATGCGCTGGTGGAAGCTATCTGAATAAAGGGGTTGATCTCCTCACCATAATCATGTCGTCGCGGGCCTTCAGCACCTTCAGCCTGGCTTGGTTCAACAGGTTGGACATCTGGCTGGAGAGAGGAAGGAAACTGATTCAATTTCCTGATGCAGCTAGTATATATTAGTTCATCGCCAGCCTCTCCATTCCATCTGGAGACCATGATTCAGGGCCGCCAGAGTCACAAAAAATGTCTGATTGTTTATTGTGGAGAGAAGGATGTTGCACAAGGTAGCACTGGAGAAAACTGACAGCTCTACACAGTACACACACCCTACTGGTCATGTGTTTTCAGTGGAAGGCTCTTTCACTTCTGCTTTAATAAGGACCCATACAGAATGTCATATACCAGCAAACAGCAATAACCCACTTTTGATTTTCTATCTATCCGAGATAAGCTGAGCTTCTGTCTGTCACTACACTTTAAAGGTGGAGTCAATGATTCTTGAGAAGGCTTATTGTCAATATCACTTTTAGACAACGTAGCGGCGGGTTCATGAGGAGATATTCACTGATTTTGACAAAAAGGGATTTTGTAAAGTGTGTGTGTGTGCGTGTCTAAACTGGTTATAAATGTCCAACAACTCACATTTTCTTGTGTTGATCAATCTGCTTGTCCTTCTTCTCAAAGTATTCCATGATTTTCACCCGCTGAGTCTGCACCAGGCGACCTTTCTCGATGTTGAACTCTTCCTCCGCCTGCGAACAACCAGACATGACACACAAGGTATCTTATGGATCGCGCTGCAGCAAAAAACCACGAGAGTAACTGACTGACTTCAGACAGGCTTCAATTACCTTTGCATCAATTTCCTCAACTTTCTCCTTAGCCTCTTGCTCGATGAAGGCCATCATGTGCTTGATCTGCCACAAGAAATGTACACTAAACAGTCAATAGTTCACACAAAGTTCTTGATTTATAACGGTGTGTCAACTCTATATATGTATATAAATCAAATGACAATACATAACAAGCTTTTAAATTGAACTCATATCAGATATAAAAACGCTTTAAAGTATTTTACTTCTCAAACACCAACCGTGGCCATTACCTGTGATGATAACTCATACAATTTAACACAATTCTGTTGAATGAACGAAACACGAACGACATAAAGCTTGATGAAAGTGCCGAACAATAAGGCTGAACTTGCGGTAGCTCATGTTTTTTTTCAGTTACCGTGTAAACACGGCCTCTAGCTCGTTAGCTAACGTTACCGTTCATTTTTATATGAGTCAGTGGGACAAACGTGTTTAAACTTCAAAGTTACGAGTCTAACATTGTTTACATTACCTGTTTCTGTACGTCCGCGTCGGTGAGCGCCATGACTGTTATTGAATGTGTGTTTCTTTTTTTAAAAGTCTGTAAACAAATCTTCTTCCCGACAACTTGTACGGTCCCGTTTGACAGCAGCAGTTTGGATATACTTTTTTTCTTTTTCTCTGCTTGTTGAATTCACGTCGAGCTAGCGACACAAGGCGTAGCAAAACTTCCGGTTAGATAGTTCAAAATAAAACACACTCAATCGGTTTGCAGGGTTTGTGAACAGTGAGGAAGGGACCTCTTCTTCACTCCCATTTGTTTTATTATCGCGTAAATAATACACACAGCCGTCACATTGTTTTAGGGGTATTTTAGATAGTTAACTGCGACCAAAATACAAAATTAATTATTTTTAATAGTGCTGGGTTGAACTTGCCAAGCCTACTATTACTCAATGGTCAGGACAAAAGGGGGCGTTGTCCCGCACTGTTTAAGGTCCGGGCTTTGTGTCATTCTTACGTTAAATGTTTAGCTGCCTTCCATCTCCGAGGTTTCCAAAATGTGAATGGATATTAATGTCAATAGCACTTTCCGGAAAGGACTTTTTTTATTGTCAATTTAAACTAAACATTTTCATTTATAAAATATGATTGTGTTCGTTAGCTAAAAAGAAACCCGCGGCTCAACCGGTTGCTAGGATACACTGGGAAGCTTGAACTGAATCACACACTTTCACTTTAAACGCAATGAGTAACACTGTCCGCTAGCTAATTAGTGACTATGGGATTTTATTTTGAAGGTTTTGATAGGAAGGCTGGTGTTATACGCTCGCTAGCTTTGTGTAGCTTCCAAAGCACACCGTGCTAGTGCTGCTGCTTCTGCTGCTGCTTGCCAGTGGTGGTCTGCCCTCTCCAGCTGCTGTAGGGGATTGTGTTGCACATTTCTCCTATTTGAACTGTCGTTTCGTCTTGACCTGCTTGCCTTTGGACAAGGACGGTAAGACGTCAACTTCCCTTGTGCTTAACTTCACTTAAAATGTAGTTGTGCGTCTCCGAAATGGCACACAAAACGCGCATCGTTAGGCTAGCTGTAGCTAATATAGCAGACATTTATTTAGTTGACTGTGTCTGCTTATTAATTGAGTATGAGGTCATAACATTATCGCAGTCTTTTGGACCCATGCTGTCGTTTTGGGGAAAACTTTGTGATTTTCCTAAGTGATAACTAGTCATTGTTACTAATTTGGTTTGACGTTTGGAACTTTTACACGATTTGGGCCTGAGAATTCCACATTTCAATATGACACTTTATTTTGACATTTCAAGCCGGAAGTCATTATTTTATTTGTCAAACTTGACATTCGTGCTCCGCATGGTGCCTCCTTATCTCCTTTTGAACAACGTGAGCCGACAAACCCGGACTCAACATTTGCCTGTCAGTGAGTTCGAGCAGTATTTAAAATACCCATGCATGCACCATTATTTTCAGTAAAGTCTCTTGTCTTAGGATATCTCACGCCCCTCTGTCCACCACGTGTATTATGTAAGTTCAATTGTGTCCTGTTGTAGGTACATAATGTACCCATCCCATCCTAGAGATAAGCATGTCTTTGGCCTGTCCCCCTCTGTCTTTGCAGGTGGCAGATTACATTTTAATGTTAAATTGTAACCTTTACATTACAACTTTGGGCAAGTGAGCATGTCCACCCAGCACATGGGCTTAGGGCACTGTGCTATCACGCTTAAAATTACACAAGAGCCTATTTGTTTCATATCATGTATACACCACCTACAAACTGTTTTTTAATTTAACTACAGGTGTTATCATGGTTTCTGTCTGGTGCCTGATGTGGACCCACCTAATGTTTTACTAATGGGACAGAATTGACTGTACTGCAGCAATCGCTGACTGATGAAATCATTTATTTTTTTCAATTGTCATGTTCCTCAGGTGAGACGTCCAGCTTTGACCATAAGAACGCATGTGCCTGAGATTCTGACACACGTCTGTCTGTCCCATCATGGCTACCTCAGTCTCCACCTCCTCTGCCTCCATCACCGTCACTGTGCCTGAGGGTTTCCACTATGAGACCAAGTACATTGTGCTCAACTATCTGGGACTGCTGCCAGTCAGTAGATCACGTCCGCCAACCACAGATCAAGGTGAGTAAAGAGCCTTAACAGTAGACGTTCAATTTAATTAATTAATTTAGTTTGGTAGTGTAATCTCACTTAAAGCTATAGTGCGGAAATTCTGTCACCCCGATGAGTAAATCTGAGTATTTAATACAACACTGCCGGAGCATTTACATGAGGTATTTTATTCCTCCTGCTGTAATTCTAGGTTTTTTCTTGGCAATTGAAACATTTCGTGGGCTCTTCTTGGGGGTTTTAGCTTTCGCCTATTGCGGTCCCCTTCGTCTCCAAAGCATAACGCGGCTGCTGTTGTTCTTTCTCTGTCGCAACGTAAAACACATCACTTCCTGTCCAATGTCACTGGACGGCAACATATTGTAAACACTGCGTTACTGAGAAATACACAGAGATTTTTGTGGAGCTGATAAGCTTAATCAACTTCCCGTCAACTCATTTGGTAATGGCTTAAATGTGAATGACTTTCATTTATATGAAAAATATACGCACTATAGCTTTAAGGTATTGATTCATGCATCAATGAATGTCATACACTGATCATTACTGAAGTTCAACTACTGTCAATAACATCCAGTTTTTAGAACTTTCTGCAGTCCCTTAATGCTGTCACACACGTTAATTCACAAATTCAAAAAGAGTTGTGTGCACGTTCACCCGTGTCGGTAACAAAACTATTCAGGGTGTGTTGGCAGGTCACCACCTGTTTACCAGCTCAATTTAGCTTTCTCTGTCCCTGGCTTGGACACGCATTCAGAGAGTGGTGTGACCGTAATGAAGTAGCTACTACTAGCTAGTGATATGTGCAAATAAATAGATGTCATGTGAGGTTCCCTTTAAGCCCTGCAACAGTACAACCCTTCCAATATGGCGTCCAAAGTTAGCTGAAGACTGGGCCCTCTCTTTACAGAGGCTTTTATAGTAACCTTGTGTCATGGCCTCAGGCTAGCAACATACCCGTTTTTCATCATGCTGCTTATGCCCCTAGCAGACAGAGAAACACAACACAGTATTCCCTTTTTATTTTTTCATTTTTATTTTATTTTTTAAAGATACACATGTTAAATGTGTAATTATTTTATAAATCCATATATGCTGCTAGAGCAATTATGGATGAAACTACTAAATCTCACACCAGCATGTCATGGCTCTTGGCTCCTTAGGCCAGGCCACAGTGTCTCAATGGTGAAACTATGATTGAAACCCACTTGACTTGAAGGTAAGATCATTTCGCTGGAGGAATATTTTAGGTCATGCAATACATGATTCCCTCCAACTGCCTGCCACAGGAAATCAAACATCTGTTTGGGTAAAAAAAATAAACATGCTTAGCGGTCTGTAAGCATTTTCTGTACTTCCTGTCCATTTTTTATTGTTGTGTGCATGCTTGAAATGGGCGGAGAAAGGCAGAGGAGTTGCTGATCCTCGCTTTCCGCTTGACCAGGTCCAATTTCTGACATCCTGTCATGTCCAATCACCGTAGGATTACTCTCACGCCAATGGACCAAAGCAAAAAAAGTTGGCCGGCTAGCTGTCTGGCTCAATGCTGAAACAGCACCAAGCCCAGGAAAAACCAACACTGGTCCTCCTAAGCTAAGCTAAGGGCGCTCATGTATGGGCTGCAGGGTGACGTCAGAAAACCAGAGACAGAGAATGTGTGTCCTCATTTCTTGTAAACTATATAATACAAAATGCCAGTGTTTGATTACTGTCACGAAAACTTGATTTGGGGAAAAAAAAAATAGTGTGAGTCGAGTCAGCTATTATATCAATGAAGAATGATACATGAAGGTCATCTGTGTTACTTCTCTATTGGCTGCTAGTCCCCAGTTTAGCTGTGCTGTTTCAGACAGAGCTAACATACTATCGTAGCAGAGATAACCAGTCTGTCTATGGGTTATGTGTGTGTCACTGTTCCTTATCAACTGACCACTGGATCTTTCCAAGCTGAATGGCTACATTCACAATGTGTTCTGTGGGAGTGTGAAAGCTCATGGTTCTCCACCCAATCAGGCCTTGTGCGGTTTATTATGTCCCTATCGCCCCCCAGCTGTGTCGACTGAATTTTGTAAATAATTTACTTAAGCATGAGCTGAGCCTTTGGGGTCTTGTATGCACGCAATGAGACAGCACTTTTTTCCCTTTTTTTTTCTTCTTCTTCTTCTTCTTCTTCTATTTGAGTTCAAAAACTGGTGTTGAGTGACTTGGGAGTAAAGAGCGTGAGCAACACTGTACACCTGAGCCTGCACATATTTTTTTTCCCTCCAGGACTTTGCCTAGTGTGAGTGCGCCCATGTTTATACATGCACAACTGTTCTGTTTGGCAAACTCTGTGCGTCTTTAGTGTCATGCTATGTGTGCGGGTATCCTTGGCTCACCATTATGCTTGAGGCCAGCCTGATTAGGGGGGCAACACAGAAATATAGTCACACCACAAACGGACAATGACGTCGCCACGCAGTGCAAAATAATATACACAACATCCCTTCCAGTCCAGATGCATAAACGTAAATTACACTCTAATTGGCTTTTTCTTTGGTGGTTGTGTGAAATACTTCGTATAGTAGTGTGTGTGTTAGAGAGAGAGAGAGAGAGAGAGAGAGAGAGGGATAGTATAGAGACAGTTGGTTCAATTGACATGTGTTTATCTTTACAGGAGATGCCCACAACGACAGAGAGCGGACCAGAATGATAAAAGGGCAGATAGAGGATGAGCTCAGAGAACTGGAAGATGAAATCGCTGCCTGTAAGTGTTGACACACACACACACACACACACACACACACACACACACACACACACACACACACACACACACACACACACACACACACACACACACACACACACACACACACACACACACACACACACACACACACACACACACACACACACACACACACACACACACACACACACACACACACACACACACACACACACACACACACACACACACACACACACACACACACACACACACACACACACACACACACACACACACACACACACACACACACACACACACACACACACACACACACACACACACACACACACACACACACACACACACACACACACACACACACACCGCGTTCTAGTTGTTCACCTCAGAAACATGTTTGAGTAACAAAGTACCAGTAAAAAGTTAACCATAATGGAGTCAAGTTTCCACAGGTTAATCTATAACAAGAGTATGGCTTTGCATAGACATTTTACTGAAAATGCAAATTCATGTGAACCACAATGATGCCACTCAAACAAATGAAAGAAAGCACACAATCCAAAAACCTCAATCTTGTTGCTCAATTGTATATTCTCCAGCTTTTCTCAGTGTCCCTCTTTCTCCATGCAGACAGTTGGCTCTGCATGTGCAAAGGAATCCAGGAGTCAATATTTGTCAATGTGAAACATGAAATTCATGCGGTGAAAAGAGAACTTTGGTTTCTTTACACAATCACAGTTCTGGGAGTAACACAAGTGTTTGTGTCGCTCCAGACCACCCTCCCTGCTCGTATGTAGCAAGAAAGAGTTAGGTGGCTGTAAGCCCAGTTTACAGGGTGTGTTTCCAATATGAATGAAATTGTATCATTATTTACGTATCTGTTGTTTTTTCTCTTCATTCCTTGAACATGGCCTCCGCAACATATAATTGCGTAACCACGGTCTGTGTGTTTTTCAGCCTTTTCCGCCACAGGTTACGACCGTCACACATCACTGGTGTTCAGCCCGGCCAACCCAGAGACATCTATTGAAGACTGTCTTGCTGCAGTTGGAGACCGGCTGGCCAGAGAGCTCGACACACACCTGGCAGCAGCCGTACACACACTCCTCGCTGGGTCAGTTTGCAGCACTCTCACTTTCATAAAAATTTTCTCTGATTGCTTCAATCAAAATCATAGATTTCACATGGAAACAGAATTGTGGTGCTCACAGTGCAGCAACTAGACTCATTTCAAACCTATACCGTATATTCAGTGTATTTTCAGAAATTAATTAAAAGTTTGCACTTAACTCTGATTAAGGATTGGAAGTAGATTAAATAAAATTACAGGAATCTAAATGTATATGTGACATGAGTCAAGACAGATTAGCAGTAAACAATGTCACACACATACCGGTACTTGCATCCTGCAGTGTATACTGGCGCATTCTTTCATTCCATAGCCCAACCACATAACTCATACAATCCCTTGGGTTGGGACTGCACACAAAAGAAGAAAGCCAAAGCACACACATTTGCAACCATAGCGAACGCATTTATTTTAAGCATGGCCGACATCCACATGTTACAAGTCAAACACACTTACAGCTTATAGCACATGACGTAACACCAGTGGATTTCTGATGCAGAAATGTGACCCAGGAGTGGCTTCGCAAGTCATCACTGGCATACAAAAGATTATATAGTAAGATACTAATGGATATAGTACAAACAAACAAATGTTTTCATAGGTGACCAAAAAAGTGGCTTCGGGATTCTGATTTGCAAGCGATGGTGTCTGTCTGTTTCAGGCCTGTGGACTACCAGAGATTCAGAGACACCACACTGGATCTCTCCACACACACACAGGGAGGCTGGGGCCAGGTGAGTCAGCCATGTTTTTGAGTTATCCTTGGTGTAACGGCTGCTCAGGAGTGGACATGCAAAAGTGCAACATTTTGATCTGCACACTACTGATTATATCTAAACATTTATTGTATGTAACCTACTCATGCCTCTAACCCTTTTTGTCCTCACTGCTTCATTTATTTATTTTATTATTATATTAACTTGTACGCCTCTCTCCCAGGTGCTGGTGCCTTTGGTGTTGCTCCAGGCTTTACAAAGCGAGGGCCAGACCCTGACAACCCTGTTACATCTTGGGGTACGTTTCCTGGAGGAGGATGGGGCCAGCTACATCGCCCAGCAAGGGGGATGGGTGAGTTTTTAAGCATGCCACAGAGAAAAAGCATTGTGTTCTTATTAAATTTTTTCTATGTATTTCTTATTCTTATTTTATACTTTGTCATCAGGAATTCAAAAATGTTTCAGATGAACAGGGAGTTTTAGATAGGGCCGCTACCACCACCGCTTCTTGGTGCCCTTTTATTATTTTTCTAACATATTACAAAAATAGTGAAGTATAAATGTTAGTTATTATTATAATCAATAGGAGAAATAACTTTGTGCTTCTTAGTCCAATTAAAGGGTACATTTTATCCAAGGCTGTACAGAGGTAAAACTGGAAACATGCTTCTATATACAGAATTCATATAATAGCCAGATGAGGGCGTCAGTGAGCTACCTGTACAGATGTTTCAACCTCCAACGACCACATTACCATGCACCAGATTAAAATGTTCATCATACTGTAAGAAGTATGTATGATACTGAATCCTTAACAGCCCTACATGTATAATCTAAAAGTCTTTAAATGGAATCACTCTTTTTTTTTTGTAGCATAATATCTACATTTATAGCCTTACCAGCAGCCCAGGAGGCAAACGCTTCAAATTACTTTGTACTTATTTTCATCCTACACATCTATCTGTTTAACTACATACAGTCCTAATCAGTATCAATGTTACGTTAAAAGTTTTCTTTGAAGATGACAGTGCTGATTTTAAATGGTTCCACAATGTGAATGCTGCCGGAGCTGAGCTGTGTTATTGGCAGTTGCTATTCAGCAGTGCACGTTGCGACTTATATGTCCTCAGGTGAGAACACCCTGTTATAGCTTCAATGTGGTGTTGTTTACTCCTGCAATTAAAGAGATAGTGGCTGGGCCATCTCAGCCCAATGATTTTTTTTGCTCACACCCCTGGTTATTGTATTCTCATAGACATGTAACTTCTGCAACTACTACTTCTTGTATCCCCCCCCCCCAGTGATAATATTGGCTTAGTTTGACGATGTTGAAATAAATGGAACACTGCGTCACAGATGGCTCCCTATGAACAAGGTCGTGCTGACGAAAGGTCACGTGACCAGTTAACCACTGCTCCGGTCGCCATTACCTCATTGTCATGATGCTGTGGCCGGATTTTCGTGCAGTGTGAAACATAAGGCCCTGGCTCCAAACAAAGCCACATTCTTGCTCTGTGTTATGTCACATAGGGGATGAACATATGAAAGGCTGGATCAGTAATGGAGGGATGAAGAGAGGAGGAGGAGAGAGAGAGAATGCATGACGAGACTCGCAATGGCAAGGGAGGGAATACGAAGGAGGGAGGGACTAAGGAGGAAAAGGGGCGGGGCATGGTGAGTGTGTGAGAGCAAGTGAAATCTCCCTTTTTAACAGCTGCCTGCATTCAAGCTGGCTCTCTACATCCACACCATCTCTGTAACTTCACCTTGGAGCATTCAAGTGAAACCAGAGGTTTTCAAGACTTCGCGTTGAGGTAGGACGATGTTTTACTTGTGAGTTTGAAGAAACTACGGAGCGAGCTCATTGGTCTTACTGTGTTATTGTGTGTGCGAGAATTTACGATGAGGGAGAGTGACTCTCTCTTTCCTCTGTTTATTTCCAGTTCGTGTTAGCTGTTAAATGGTTGCATGTGAACATACTGCACAGATTGCTGGCACAATTAGCTCATTCCATAACATTTGTGAACTTACAGAAAATGTTATACATCACATTTGGGATTTATAGCGCAGAGAGACAGAGTTGAAATGGGGCAGAGAGGGAAATGACATGCAGAGAACGGACCACGAGGGCTGCAAGGACTGAACCTCATGGAGGGGACGCTCCAACTGCTACAACACTAGCACCCCTAACATCACATTTGAGTTACTAATGCATCCATCTGTTTAAAGAACGAGAAGAAATAAATGTTAAATGCACAGTTAAGCGGCCAATTCTCAGTGATTTTGTTGCTGAAAAGAACCCATTTGCTCCCTATTGGGTCCAGTTGTGCATTCTGTAGTGCGAGTGATGCACCATGTTGGGTTTGGGTGCCCCTCAAAATGCCCTTTGTTAGGGGTTACATCAGAATACAATAAGGATTATTATGACCCTAATTTGATGTACACTTGATTGGGCAGGAACAAAACCAGCAGTCCTCAGACAGTGCACAGCCAGGGACAGGGAGGAGGGGGCTAGCCTATGATTGGGAAGGGGGGAGGTGAGACACAAAATAATAAATGGCGTATATGGGGAAGTCTTAAAATAAAGGAGATTAACTACTAAAATGGAGGGCAGAATAGAGGTTGGTTTGTTGTTGTCGAGTGCCTGTACACCAGCATCAACCTCTGTGGGTTGTATCTAATGATTTGTTGGCAGCCTGTCTCCTGCCGGTCACTCAGTCTGTTTGCTTGCGTGCTGCTGTCGCTCAGACAAACTGTCCTTCGTAGTCTGACAGTGAAAACTGCTGCGTGAGAACAGAGTGTGCAAAACAGCCATTTCGTATTACAGTCCCTGTGAGTGTTACGGAAGGTGACTCCTGAGGTTTAAAAGTGGCACACGGACGATTGTACCTGACCCCTTAGCAAAGACAAAGGGGCAATGAAGACAATGCGTCATGTTACTGCAGTATGTTTGACAGTCAAAGCAGCATATCTTAAAAGGCAGTAAAGCAACTTCTGCAAGGATAACATTGACAGTATCTGCTGCTTTGTAAAAACAGTGACGTTGTTATTTTAAGAACAAGGTGCTGTAAGGGTTCCAGCCGGGGCTGTGTCATAGCGTGTTACACTGCACCTTGTCTACTGTTAAAGTCCCCCCACCCTCCCCATTTTATGAAAGCATCCTATTGTCAGCTCCAGGTTGCATGCCTGTATCACTGCTGCGTCAATATGAGGCCGCACTGGAGTAGAGTGCCTGTACAGGCTGAGGAAGCCCCAAAAATAAACCTCATAATCCTTTTAAAACATCATCACCAAGGGCTTGTCTGGCCCACTTGTAGCTCGCTGGGGGGAAGAAAAAAAAAATTGCTACAGCTGCGGTACACTGGCTGACTGCCCAGGTTTCTAAGCTAGGGCACCAATCCATTTCCCTGTCCTTCAGTCTATCCATCAGTCTAACTGCTGTCACAACACTGTTAGTGTTGACTGGCTGGGCAGGAACCAATATTTACAGATGCTGAATCCTGTAGCTGCACCCAACCGCACACATAATATGTCAATTTAAAAAGCCCAAGGTTCTGTTAAAGTTGTCAGATAACATAAACTCATTCATTCTTTAGTTTGTTTGGTTGGTTGTAAGTGTACAGTATATTATAGTGAGATATTAAATTATGGAGGAAACTATGTTTAAGTGGTTATGAAAATTCTGCCTTCTATGGAGCATTTTAATTTGCAATAGCCTAGTGAAGCTATTTTGGGTGAAAATAATCCATCCAAGATCTTTTTTATTTTGTATTATTAAATTGAAGGTGGAGTCAGCGATTCTTCAGAGGGCTTGATGTCAAAATCACTTTTTGTCAGAATCTGTGAAAATCTCCACACAATCCGCAACCTGTCCGTACTGTATGATCAAAAAATTAGTGTTAATACACATCCTAGGCTCTGTAATATGGTATGGAAAAGAGTGGGCCCAACGTAGCTAGCAACATGCCTGCTTACAGAGCATAGGCTGTGTATTAACGCTAGATGTTTTAGGTAGTATTAAATGATAATGCATAGCCTAGCGGTCCCTCTGTCCATCTGTCCTTCTGGGTTTAACTTGACTCAGTCTGCTGCTGTGTGACCTCTTGATGTGCTTGTCCATTAGTTACAGTGATGACATAATCGTACAGTAACTGTCAAAGAGTAGCTATGGGCCAGTGAATATTACATTGATGAAAGAAATAAGCCAGACATAGGACTAGTGTGGATCATTATTCAGAAAATCACTAATAACCCATTTCCTGTATTCTCGCGGGTTTGATTTTTGGTTGATGTGGAAATAGTTCCTTTTTTTTGTTTCAACAGTCCAGATCTAGGACATTTACAGTATGTGGCAGTCTTGTGCCAATGTAGCAAGTACTTGTCATGAAACTGCGGCAGCTGTCCCCTCTCCCAAAATACTCGGCATGTTTTAGAGATAGTTTTCGTTTTTATAAAAGGACATTTGAGCAGTGGCTGTGTTACAATGCCTGTCAGATTCACTGTTCTGTTGTGCTACAGTGAAGCACTAGCAGCCCTGTGAGAGCTAGACTGTACACCCTTGGCTCTAGAACAGGAATGTGTCATTGTCTTATGGCTGTTATAGTTTGTCCTGGGGCGAGGGTGGAGAACGGCAGATCACACCTGTGGACAGAACAACACTTGAAAGGTTGGTGTGTTTCCGAGCTTCGTTAGCGCTGGAGTACAACAGTGTGGAGCATTAAAGAAAGAAGAAACGTAGAGCAGATCTATAGTGGAGTGTCTCCTCAGGTGCGTGTTTTACTCATTTATTGGTGCAGGTTTTGAAAGTTGTTTGTACATAAATCCTTCAGTGTTGGGTTGAATTATTTACCTGGTTAGACAGCAAATTTGTCCTGGCTGCTTTTTCTTTTGACGACTTACAGAAAACTGCATAAAAAATATTATGTTAGAATTAGTTTATGGGATTAACAGTTGCTATTCCATACAGACATCATTTCCAAACAGGTAAACCAGGTGCCACCTTTTAGCTGTATAATTGACACATGGCATCCCCCTCCTGTTCTGCCCCGCTGCTGTGGAGCTTGTATCCTGAGGGTTTTGTGAAACACTCTTGCTCTCCCACATTCAAATCAGCTTATGGAGAAAGCAAATGTTGGATAACGATGGAGCGCTGGTAGATTTAATCTCTTCCCTGCCTCCCAGGATCCAGCTGCCATGCACAGCACCGTGAGTGTCCTTGTAAGGAAAATAACCTTCACAGCTTCACCATGTCATTTAAACATCCTATTTACATGGGTCCATAATAGTTTACATACTGTATGAAGACGATAATGGACGATATTAATCATGTTCTCAAATGAGTCTGTGTTTTGCCTTGGGAGCTGGTCTCTGCTGTCAGAACCTGTTATTCTGTAACACGCACACGCACACGCACACACACACACACACACGCACACGCACACACACGCACACACCTACACCTCTCCCCTTTTAGACAAACACTGCTGGGCCCAATGTCTGTTTGAATCTCATCTGTTAAGGTCACACCTATGTGACAAGCATTACACAGTGTTGCTTGGGTCTTTGTCTGTGTCATCTACTTGAAGCACATGTTCAGACTAATGTGGCTGTTAATGGCTATGCTAATGATTTGGCTGGAAAATCCAGACTGAAATATCCCTGCTTGTATCGGACAAGTTGCCATAATATATGGTACAGACATTCATCACTTTAGTCAATCTAGAGGATGTATTTTATAATGACCCCCCCCTGACTTTTCCTTAAGTGTCACCATAGTTGTAGATTTGAGTGAAAAATATTGGAACGATTGTTGTGAAATGTGCACTCTCTAGGGATAACTTTTCACGTTGTGCCATCATCAAGACGGCATTCTGTTTGACCCAATACCTGCGTGCAGAACTAATGAGCAAATGTTAACAAGCTCAATTGCTTACGATTAGCATGCTGAGGTTAGCATTTAGCTTAAAACTGGCGGTGTAGACTCTCTTGTTGGTAGGGCATCAAACAGGATAGCAACTACAGAAGAGAAAAGATTTGGTCATCATTTTTGTGTCGTGTTGTAGGTTATATTGCTTTGTTCTGACATAACGTGGCTAGAACAATATATCACATCACTGCACAGTCGGCAAAATGAAGGGACTTGGCTGACATGGTCACTCTATCATACTACAATAAATAATGATTTGTTCTTTGCAAAGTGAAATGTCGACAGGAGTAGCGTTTGGATTTCTCTGTTGATTTTCTACATTGTCTTCCTAAAGTAGAATGTCCTACTATCCAAATAATATAATTAAGTAGCTGCATCATTTCGGTACTATAAAAAAGGCAATAGGTTTTTTTTTTTCCTGATGAAGGTCTGATACCAAAATCTATTTTACTTTTTCTATTTACTCTTCCCTTTACTATGCACCTGTCTGAAATGTGCTAAGTATTCTTCTGATGTATCTGTGTTGTGTCTAACCCACAGGGTGAAATCTTCAGCCTCGAGTCATCGTCAGAGGAGGAGCGTGGTGGTGGTGGTGGCTTGACCATCGCCGAAGACAGCAACGACATCTACATCCTGTCAGGGGAGCAGCATCATCATCCGGACGGCCTGAGCCCGCCCTCCTCTCTGCTCTGCACCGGGGACAACAGCAGTGAACACAGCTCCTGGCAGACGGAGAGCCTGCCCGCCTCTCTGGCCGGCCACGAGTCCTGGGCGCAGGTGGTCGCCATGGACCCCGAAGGAGACGTCAAGAGCCTGGACAGCAACGAGGGTGGCGGGGCTCTGGCCGAGGAGCGCAGCGAGAACAACTCCTCCAACTCCGACATCGTGCACGTGGAGCGGGAGGAGGCCGAGCTCATGCTGGAGGAGGAGGAGGAGGCAGCGGGCGGTGCCATAGAGGACAGCATGATGAGTGTCCTGGGCACGGAGAGCGAGCTGGCAGAGCTCAGGGCCGAGTTCAGGGACCCAACCCCTTCTCCTCCTCCTCCGCCTGGTCCAGGGTCAGCCGACGTAGCAGCAGACTCCACAGCACCGGCCTCCCTGCTTTCCTTAGAGGAGCCGGTCGTGATAGAGACGCCGCCGGTGATGTTGTCAGCAGAGCCTTCTCTTCTCTCCTCAGAACCAGAGCTGCTGCCGCCTGTCCCAGAAGCCCCTCCCTCCGAACCACACCAGTCTGTTCCTGCAGTAGAAGTGGACCCAGAACCAGAACCGTGTGCCGTCATTGCCCCAGTGCCCGCTGAGGTGGCGCCCCCCCTCTCTCCAGTCAAGCAAACCCCAGAAGCAACGCCCCAACCGGAACAAGAGGCGGAGCTTGTGGCAGTGCCTCTCCAGCCTGAACCAGAGACTGTGGCAGCAGTCTCCGGCAGCGCTCTGAATGCACCGCTGAGCCTGGAGGCTGCAGTAGAGCCCCCAGTGCAGGCCAAGCCTGAGCCTGAGTCGGATCTCCCAGTGCTGCTCTATGGAGGAGCTGCGCTGGTGGCCCTCGCTGCTGTGGTGGCATACGCTATTATAAGCTATAGGAGGAAATAGAAGAGAAAAAAATGTATCTTTCTCAGGGGGAGGAAAATGCGAATCACACGATGCTAAGGTAGAAATAAATGTATTAGTTAAACACATGGTGGGACTCTCCTTACAAATTGTGTTGGATTCATCAAATTAGTCCGTTTTTTTTGGCTTCTTGAAGGTTTGAAATCTGTGAAAATACCTCCCAGCAAACCAAAATCTCATGTCATCCATAACCTTACCTCTGGTAGTTCAGGGATAAACACAATAAGGGGAGAATTATGCACTCCACTCATTACCTGATTTATTCTTTTTTCAAGCGTTTCTTCTCTCACTTAATCCTTCTTGGGTTAACTTTCATTTTTGTGGTCAAATCAAGACTCCAGTCCTTCATTCATTACATTGGAAAGTGTGTGGACTTCCTCCTCTGCTAGTTTCGGCTTCTGTATTCTTCTTAGTCAGTGTAACTCCCCGAGCTTAAGCAAACCTCAAAGCCCACATTTATTGTTGCAGCGTGACTCAAGGTTTTAGCTCTATCCCCTTCACATTTATTTGTATTTCCCTTTCTTTCACTCTTATAACTGTTGAGACATGTGTGACATGCTGGTATTGAAAATACACCATACATTTTTTCTTTCGTGTCAGTTTGAGACAAATTCTTCACAGAACAGGCACATTGGGTTAGATGTTTGTTCCGTCTTTCCAGATTGTGTCACTTAATATGCAGTATGTTTTTTTTTTTGTTAAACTACATATTTTGCCCAAGAATGGATGAAAGTATTGAAATTGTGTATCATTATTTTAACATCATGAGAATGTCAATCTCAAGATACTGTGAAAACAAGTTGGATACAGCGAGTAACAAGGAGTTAACTCTTGCTGCAATGGACATTTTCCATTTTGTTCATTCAGTTCAAGCTGTCATACAGCACTGTTGGTAATAATGCCAGACAACCACTGCTTATGTTTACCCTGCCTAAGTTAGCAAAAGCATTCCAGTACAGATGAATTCAGTCATCTCTCTAATGACCACCTTTTCTCTGCAGTTCCTTCCCTGTCTTTACCTATTCTGCCTGGTGTGTACTCCTCAGTATGTTGCTATGTGCCCTTTTTGTTTTTATCACTGCTCCCAATTTACCCCGACTAATGCCTCCACTTTCCAATGACAACTTCTTCTGTCCCATCTACTGTTGGTTAAGCTTGGATTTCAACTCCTCCCCGAGTAGTATATCGTTTTAGAGCTGCTAGGCAAAAAAAAGGGTTCTTCAAAGACGAGCGCCACAGCATCGACCCGTTTGTATGTTTTCATACACACACACACACACACACACAGAGAATGCTGTTGTAAAGTTTCAAAGCACCAACCCTCTTGTGTCACTGCTGTTACTATTGAGTCAATATACAGTTTAGTGCAGTGAGTTCTTCAACAGGCAACGTTAAGTGTTGGTGGAATGTCCCCTGGTCACCCCCACATTCATTTCAGAAGTCATGTCATTGACCTGTGACTGACCGTTCCCCCCCCCCCCCCCCACCCCTGCTGCTGCCACCTCACCACTACAATAGTTAGAGAATTTTTTGGGATGTTGCGGTATGCTGTATCGCGATATTATACTTCATGTATGGCTGTTAAAACTGTGTTGGTCAGATACCATCTTATTGGAAACAAGAAAAAGGACCTTTTTAAGTTTGTGAGTCAGTGTGACATAGTAATACTAATGGGGTCAGCTATGCCTGCTTTCAAAAGGGAAACTGGCATACTGTATGTGCATTGCAGGCTGGATGTCACAAGGTCCCAAACATGACACTTTGTACCCGAGTTTCCTACAATACATGAGAATAATAAAAGATTTACCTATTTGAGAAGATTTACTCTGGTGGTTTGTTTTAAATGTGTATTACCAAAAGATCAACACACTTAATGTTTGGGGAATGGAAAATGTCCCAGTATTTAATTGAAAAGAAAACTCAAATTCTGGGAAAATATATTTATTCAAGTAAAGCAAAAAAAATAACAGAACTACAACAAATCATGTTAAGTGTACAATGAAAAGATGCACTTAAACAAGCACTTGGAATGAATGAAAATCCTCATGTGTAACAAACTACACAAATTTCCCTTAGTCAAAATATGACGATATTCTCCCATTCTCTTTTTTTTTTTTACTTTCAACACATCTCCTTTCACAGTCGACTGGTCACAAGGAGCAGGTGCCAGTTTCGGATTGAGCTGTCTTCTACCGCACGCTTCTTGTTTGTATTTCCTCTCAGCCTGCAGCTCCACAGAGAGTCATTGGGCCCTGATCACCGGCCTGATGTACTGCAGTGCGATGTTGAAGAGGTTCTTCAGCACTCGCGGGGCCTGCTCACACACTCCCTTCAGCAGGGTGAGAGTGACGGCCATGAAGACTCTCTCCTGGGGCAGATGATCCAGACCCACGCCCTGCCTCATCACCCTCTCCACCTCCCGGCTAAGGTGCTCCTTCCACTGCTGGAGAGCGCAAACCAATACAGGGATCAATATTCAATACATCAAGACAATTTGCTCGGGTCATTGCAACTGTAGAGAGGGTCATGTTTTAAACAACATGAGCTCTACCTGATGCATTGTAAACTAGACACAAAGTTGTGTTTCTCTACACAAACCAGAATATCTTCAACATTTTATTATATTCATTACTGAAGCAAACACTAAACACATTTTACTTCTGCTATTTTGCAATGCAAGTAAAGCATTTGCTGTTGGCTACTGCACTTGTGCACATTTTGATTCATCTGACAAATAAGACAGGGCTATTAAGGAAATTAGCTAATGGCCATATACTTAATGGTTATTATGGCAAAGCAAACCTTTAAAATTCTTAACTCAATTTCCTTAATGTAGCTACTCAGTATACTCACCATGTTTACAGTAATGATCATAACATTTCAAACATTCTTGTGCTCAGTGCAGACTTACATTAGCCTGGTGCTACCAGACCATCGTACTTCATTTCATTTGACTACTGAAGGGAAAATGAAATTTGGCCGGAAGTAGGAGGGCGGGCGGAGCCAGGCTAGACTTACATCAGCGGGAGAGGCTAATATTTTTCGGCCCAGGTTCTGCGTTGCCCGAGCCACAACATTGTGTCCAAGCTGGGCAGCAACTTCTCTCAGCCCTTCTGCAACCTGCAGAACGGCTCCGTCCCCTAAAGGATAAAGATATGACACCAGTAGGCACTGTTTACATGAAATGGTTGAGTCACTTCCTGCTTTCATTGGAAGTCACAAATTGTTTTGTCACTCATAACTTTAAACAACT
This sequence comes from Ammodytes marinus, assembly GCF_949987685.1. Lineage (NCBI taxonomy): Eukaryota > Metazoa > Chordata > Actinopteri > Uranoscopiformes > Ammodytidae > Ammodytes > Ammodytes marinus. Next base: position 24,931,409 of record NC_137234.1, on the reverse strand, counting down.
TATCGGATTTTAATGCTCGGACTTTTGGACTGTGATGCAAGATCACATTGCCTAAGGTGTGTCAAAATATAATTTTGATAGATCTAAAGGCATACAAATAAACCACAGACGAGCCTTGGTGATAACACATCAGACAGCTGATCAGATATCAGTTTGTGGAGCCAGTATGAAACTGACTGTACTGTCGCCTGTATATTCTATGTACAGGTTTAAGTTGCGGATTTAGTCACTTACTTTGCAAACGCAGCTCCACTGAAGGCAGAATATCATCTATAGAAGCAGTGATGCTACTGGAGATGTGACCATCACACTCAAGGTCTCCATCGTCCAGAGTCTCTCCCCAGGGGCCATTGCAATTGATGTCTAAGGTAGGATATATTATGTTCTCCCGCAGGGAGACAAGCTCCTTCCCGTACTCTGGATTTCCACAGTCCGCTTGAAGGAAAGCCAAAATGACAAGTGCTGCGTTTTCCCCACTGGTCAGATTTCCCAGCTCATCCATTGTCAATCACTCCCGGCCTTTTTCATTTAGACGAGAATAATGAGGGCATGTTAATGATAGCAATGTTTGGTCAATACGGTGACTCAATGTAAAAAGGAACTGATGAAGAGCACATCGCTAACCCGTTCAAAAAGTTACAAAGAAAAGTAGCACTCATTTCAATAAGGAATATTTAAACATTCATATAATTTTACTACTTCAAACCAGGAGGAAACTAACGAGTTCTCCTTTTTGTTGAATGGCGGGTGGCGACTATCGTTTGAGGTGCAAAAAAAAGTAAATAGTTAAAATAAATGTATTCGTTTTATTTCCGACAGTTTGCTGTATAACGGATATGCTAGCTACAAAGATGCGCTAATGCTAACCTTAGTTATCTGAATTAGCCAGCCAAAATTTACTTTGAGCTACAGTTTAGCAAAAGCGAAACTTGAAACTTTACGACATAATTACTAATTTTACTCACATCCGTTTCTTATGTCGGGTTAGTCAGCTTTCACCTGCATACAAATAAGTTAAGTTAGTGATTCGCCAGTGAGCACCGACCAAGTTACATATCAAGAAGATACACCGGTCGGAGTCTGAGCATGAGTTTGAGGCGCACAAAACAATTCCAAAACAACGGAATCTACGTCATCTAGGGGGGAGGGGGGAGGACATGGTGCCTTCAGAAACCGTCGGACATCCGTCAACAATTCAACATTTAATCATTTATGCATGTGTTGTGTTTATGTAGCAAACATAGATAGTAGGTAGCAAATGGGAAACTCGCTTTGAATACACATATTAAAGTGAACAGAAACCCTAGGACTTTAGACCATACAAGTCATCGGTTAATAGAAGAATGTATAGCTAGGCTAAATAAAAATAGTCTCTCAAGTTTCCAAACTAGACAGGCCTATTGCATCGGATGGATGTGATATACGGCTTCAACATTTCTTATTAAATAAATTGATAAAGGGTCTTCTCTGTGACAGATAGTTTGGCACTTTGGGAATATGTGATCTATTGTAAAATGCCTATGGTTAATTTTCAGAAAGTCATGCAGAAAACTTTTTTTTTTTTTTTTATAACAGTGTGATGGCTCATAGGCTACTTCCTTCGTCAATTCCAAGTTACTGTTCCACATTCACAATCACACAGTTGAATGCGGTTGTAGATAAAAGCTAGCACCACACCAACTGGAAGTCCCTGTTGTTGCTTTCACTTAGTCTTATTGAATATGCTTTTTGGATTACATTGTATGCCAATGTAGAGAGAGTGCTAAGGTAGACAAAAAGAGGAAATCTTTTGATAAAATGTTTAAAACGTTTATTTACAATAAAAAACAAACCAAACCAAACAAGTGTTTGTAACAGTCAGATTAGACTAAAACCAATCTGTTCAAGGCTCTCTGGTCCTTCCAATACACTGTCTAAACCCAGAAAGACTAATTGGATAATTCATCCAGTTAGTCGTCTCATATGCTACATTTTTATCACAACCAGTCCGTCACACTCAATACCCTGTGCAACCAAAGCTCATGGATCGCGCAGACTTTCCACCCACCAGTCTCCTGCCTGCCCGGGGTAGAGACCCCAACCTTGTAGGGGTTTTTAGCCAAGGTGACAGGTTCTGCTTTGGTGATAAAGCAGCCTGACGGGCCTCCCAGAGCTCCCTGCGGAGACAAATTAAAAATGATTTGAACTGGAATCAACAGTATTAAAAAGGTGCATTTTGTAACTAAAGTTGTAATTTGACGGCATCTAGTGGGGAAAAATCTAGACTGCAATGTTGCGTTGCTATTCAGAAAAATGCCAATGCCCTTCATACACTGTGCTTTTAAGATGGTAGAAGAAATGTATCTACTCAATGACAAGACTTTGTTATTATGCTGAAGATGACAGGGGGCTTGAACCCGGACCTGGGCTTTAAAAATTCAATTATCCCTTGTGGTAGCAGATTTTGCATATAATATATCTCTGGACTCAGATATTGGAATGCTTACTTAACCATTGTTTTATATAGACTTATAAGTGTAATTGGATATATTATTGGATATATTGCATGTGGTTTGTAACTGAAATGTAGATTACCCAACGACCACTCGGACAGCCACGCCTATGGTTAAGTTATGTACAATTAGTCTGTCTTTCGGTCGAAAAGCAATGTGCTTAAGTATCAGTCTCCTATTGTCCTATGCCCAAACTCCTCCTATGGTTAAGTTATGCACATTAGAACTGTCTGCCTCTCTACCTATCTCCCCTTCGAACCATTGTTAGATGCCTCCCCCCTGGGGGGCAAATGTTCCTTAAATACATGACGTTTTAAGGAAGAATTTGTCACTCTTGCTCATACAATCTCTGTGTCTGTATTAGTGACCTCTCCGCGGAGATCCTTGCTGTATGATTTGAATAAAACCTAATGCTACTATTAACGTATCACGATTGCCTAATTTTCCCATTACACCCTCTTTTTTGTTCTCCCCTCTTACTTTTCGAGCATGGCTGTCCTGAACTTCTCTACATTGAGTTCTCTGCGAAGCTGGGCGGCCAGCCTCCCAGCCCTCTCCTCTCTTACCACTGGGTGTTTGCAAAGCTCTCTGGCAGACGGCCGCTTCGTCAGGTCTGGATCCAGCAACAACTGACAGAGAAAAAAAAGGGGGAAAAGGTATTTTTAAACAAGATTTTAGTGATTGGTACTACATAACAAATCATTTAAAACATGGTAGCTCAAATCTAATCTCTCTAATTAGGTTATTTAAGTATTTTCAATGTAAAAACAACAACAACATATCAGCCAACATATAAGTACCTGAATAAGGCCTTTGAAGGGAGGCGAAAGCTCCTGTGGCAGTTTGGGGAGCTGCCCCTGTCTAAGAATGTGCCATTCGTCTCCATTTTGAGGCAGAGGGGGAGCCCCAGCTGCCAGTAGCACTGTGAGGCCCAGCGCAAAGATGTCTGCCTTGGGAAGGTGGCTGTAATCCTGGGGGAGCAGAGACACAATGGAAATTAACAGTAGAAACCACAAAAATAAACTGAATATTTTTGATAATGTTTTTAATTTAAACCAACTGCGAGCCAAATTGTTACCTCTTGCAGGATCTCACTGGCCAGAAAGCGGCTGTCCCCCTCCTCCACTAGAGGACTGTTGGCTGATGTCACATGACCCAGATCCCCTGCAGAAGACAAGACTCAGATTTGACAGCAAACAAACATTGAAAAAATAAATAAAAATAAAAGTGAAACTATCTCTAAGGTTAAAATAGGATACCAATTTTGTAAATGACTCCAGCCGAAGTGCTTCCACCATCATCATCATCCTCCTCTTCTTCTTCTTCCTTCTTCTCCTCCTCCTCCTCGCTCTCCCCTTCACTTGTCACACTTGCGGGGGAAGGCTGGCAAATGAATATATTACCTACAGAGAGTTGAAGCCATGCAGAAAAGAGAATTTAAAAGTTTAGACTGGACAAAATAAACAAATGCAAACAGCTCCGTGAGACTTACTTGGTTTGATGTCCAGGTGTACCAGGCCTGAGCTGTGGATATATTTGAGCCCCATAGACACTTGTACGAGCAGATCTTTCAATTCGGCTTCTGAAAACAGCTCGCCCTGCGCCTCCTTTTTCACGATGGCGTCATTGAGACTTCCACCTGCCCCACACACACACACTGTATCAAAACCACCATCATTCAATCTAGTTTACCTAAAGACATTTTACATTTTATTTATAATTTAAAAAAAGTGGAGTCATCGAGCGTATAGGATGCTTGTTGTCAAAATCAGTTGATATTACTCACGATCAGCAACCAGTCCGTAATGTGTGTCCCGTGCTGATACACAGCCTAGGCTCTGTAAACTGGTATGTAAACAAAGGGTATGTAATAAAAAATAAAGGGGGGGCCCAATCATAGCAAGCGAAACACCAATTTAAAAGAGCCTAGGCTGTGTATTTAACACTGGATTTCTTTCTTAGTACTCACAGGTAGCGCGGATGGTGAGGAGAGGATATTCACCGATTTTGACAACGTGAATATTTCAGAAATCTCTGAATCCACCTTTACGTTGTCGGTCTCTAATTTTAGGTTTTGGGCTTTTGATGGCCAGTGGTAAAAACCCACCGTCACAGTATTCATTCTGAATAATCATGTGATCCTCTTCTGCCCATGCTGAATAATAGCGGACGACATGTGGGTGGTGCCCAAGAACAGCATGTGCGTACACTTCCTTTAGGGCCAGCTGCCTGAGAGGACATAGAAAGAAAAGAAAGAAAAGGGACATGGAAACATTACATCAGTTCAGGAACAGAATATTACACAGTGGACTTATCTGGTCTCTGGCAGAGAACAACATGCTGCTGACTCACTCGTTGGCAGAGCCCACCAATGGTCGGCGGGAGCGTTTTATGGCGTACAAGCAACCGTCCAGCCTCTTCACGCACTTGTTAACGGCCCCGAACTCGCCCACGCCAATGCACTCCAGCTCCAGGAACTCACTCTCGTAGCGGGACAGCATAAAGGCCTGGACCGCTCGCCTCTGCCAGATAAACAAGACGAAAAAGGAGGGGGCGGGGGGGGGGGGGGGGTGGCTTGTGGTAAAACTAATATGGATTTCCAAAGAAGGAACACACGTCACATAGCTCAGGCACTAGCTTTGTTAGAGGATAACCTGGCTTTATCTTTGATGTACCCATACCACACCTGATATGTATGTTTTCTTTATGTATGATGTAAAGTGTCTTTCAGTGACCTCCAAAAAAGCACTATATAAATTCTAGCTATTATTATTATTATTATTATTATTATTATTATTATTATTATTATTATTATTATGTGATGCCTTACTAAATATGCTAGCACTGCCACCAGGAAAGAGTTTTTATTTGTTAAGATTCTGGCAGTTTTTGACTGAAAATTTTCTCAGAGAAATCCCAGAAGTACGACTGTGGCAGCATATCATTTTGGACAAAACAAGAAGTGCGGAGGCAAGCCGAAGATGACAAAGCCTGATGATGACGGAATCATATCGGAGAGCATCTGGGAGGGGAGGGTTACAGCTGACAGAAGAGCATTGAAAAAAAATAGTAGTTGTACCTTTGGTGGGAGAAAGGCTTCATCATCCTCTTCAGATGACGTTAGGCTGTGTTTCAACCTGAAAATGTATTAAAGGGCGACAAAACGGCCATGAGTAAGGGATTGGAAAAAAAGTCAGGCCTGTGTGTGTGTTAAGGGCACTAAAATGAGAGTGATGGGAGAATTCAAACTGACAAGTTCACCTTCAATGCACCGTGTGGGTAGTCTACCAGTCATTCAAATGTTTTGTAGTTAAAAAAAAGCCATTGCGACACCAGTGGATTCATTTGACCTGTGATGTTAACACTTTCTCCATTACACATTTGAACAATTTGCCATAACATGATCACCAAACAGATACCCACCAGTGAATAAAAACTTAATCCTAACCTCCTTCCAGGTCTATTATACAACACAAAGCTATAGTTACCTGCGTCCATAATCATCGTCATCATTCCTACAGTTGATCCTCCACTGCTGCTCGCTGTTCCTGCGGACTGTGTCGGGGGTGAAAGGATTGACGTTGACAGAAGGGGCCTGGATGAGGCTGTCAGCAGCTGAGGAGTAGCGCAGTGTCCTCTGATGGCGACTTCTCTTGGTGCTGGATAAAGGCTGGGACGCCTTAGATAGGAGGCTCTGCAGGGGGGACAAAAAGGGAGAAATTCTTCAACAGCAAAGGTCAACTTGTTAGACAAGTTTGACACTTGACACTTATTCTTGACAAAGAATCCAAATACTACAGGGGGCACACCAAGGTGAGAGTGCAACCACTAATCGACTACTAAATTAGTTGCAGATAAATTGAATGGTTGTTAGTTGGTGACGCCATTGCGGCCATTTTCCATGCATCATATCTGAATTTCCCCCACACACCTTGGGCGTGCTGGGAGAGTCGCAGAGCCTCAGTTTGCTCAAGTAAGCGTATGGTATGGGGCTGGTGCATTGTAGAGGGGAAGACAGGGCGCCGCTTCTGCTGCGGTGGCGTTGCACCTTGGGCGTCCTGCACGCAGAGCCGGGGCTGTGAACGCGGGGGCTGAGGATGTGGGGACTGCGAATGCGGGGGCTGCGGATCCTGAAAATGCAGTCATCTGAGCTGTTGTCACTACTGCTGTTCCCCTCCTCTCCACAGCTAGAGAAGTCCAGCTGCTGGCCAATCCCATCAAACAACGTTGCCATGCTCGGGGGGGCCTGAGTTTTGGCAAAGGTTTCCTAGAAAATCAAAAACCCTGCATTTGACAGCCCCTTGGTGGTTTATATTATGCATCAGATTATCAACTTCAAATGTATTTATATAGCACATTTAAAAACAACCATAGTTGAACAAACAACTAAACCTAAACATCTAAATGTAGAAAAAACACAAACAAACAGAAACTCAAATTTAACTGAAAGCCAATGAATATAGTTTCAATAAATTTCAGTGGTCTGGGCAGTTCTTAATATGAAATGAAATGGCAGGCCTACACTATTCCATATATTTGGAGCAATCATTGCAAAGGCTCATTCACCTCTTTTGTTCATGTCTGTTGCATTCACTACAAGTAGTAATCTATAAAACTATAGTTTAAACATGTGAACATAAAGTAGGCCTATAAAAACGCCAACCCAACCACATCAGGTAGGACAATTGAAAAGCAGAGCACCTGTCAAGCTGCGGTGTTATTGTCAGACTAATCTCAAAGGTTAACAGATGCTTCACGCAGTGAGTCAGAACTCACACATCCGTATGTGATTCAGGTTTGACAAATAGCCTAATATTTGTTTATCATGTTGGCTACTCACGCACAAGTCGCTTTACGCACCAGAAAAACCACCAACACGCTTGAATTTCGCGCCTTGTATATAAATGACTTCCTGTTTAAATTAACTTTGCCACCCGGTCAACTCATCTAGCTCTCTGATTGGCTGAATTCTTCAGAAACACCTGACTTTACAACGACTGTTAATTGCGTAAACAACCTTATGTAGGCTATCCCTACCGTGAAAACTATGAACATCGAACTGTAGGCCTATAAGAGCACTATACATTCAGTTTTAAGTCAAGAAACTTCTTGTAAGGTAACATGTTTACCTTATTGCCCAAATATCACCATGACACTTTGCAAGTTGATCATTTGCAGTAGGCCACAACAATTTTTTTTGTTGCAGTCTGTTCAGAAATGTTTTCAATTTTAAATAGGCTACTTAAAAACCGAAAATCTAGATGTTGGATAAAGACAGAGATTTTTTTTTTACACAATATATGACTCGACATCATTGCAAATAAGGGTCAACCATAGATATATGGGTAAACCTGTAGTTTAGTCTGGCTTTGCGAGACTTCCCCTCAATTGATTTATCTGACAATGAAAATATTTAAGTCCAAAAATGTACATAGCCTACTTTTAGTTATAGCCTACTAGTTTTCATATAAAATAACACATGTAATGGAAGATAAATAGCCAATAATCACAAAAATGACCAGTGCTTAAAAAAAATAGCCTATGTTTTTGCCTGATGTGTCTTGCCTAAAAGTCGATAAGGCAATTTACAGTTAGGCTATGTGTAGGCTAATAGACCGGGGTAGGCTACAACGGGCACATTACATCTCTGTGTAATAAGAGGAGTTCTGATTGGGAAAATCAAATTGCCCACGACAAAAATTAGGTCATCCTATGAAATAGTAATGAAGACACGTGGGCGGAAGTCAGCGACGTCATCAAAACAGTGAGACAGGAGAGGAGGGAAGGAAAGGAAGCAGCAGCAGCAGCAGCAGCAGCGCGTCAGTGGATGTGTCACGCTTACAAATACATAGAAAAACAACAACCCAACAAGCAAGCGGCGACAGTACATCATGATCCGGCTTCATTGGCGTGTTTAGCCTATAGTGTTCTCGAGTCAACTAGACAGCGGAGTTTTTGTGTTTTTCCTTTCTCTCTCTTTTCACGAGTCACTATGGTGAAACAATCTGACCGTGCCCCGCTGCTTGACTGGGAGGAGATCCCACCACCGCCCGATCCCAACCAGGCGGCCCCGCATCCTCCCGCATTGCCGTCCGAGAAAAGTTCGAAGGCAGCGGGGAAGCGCACAGCGACATGCACCGCCGATTATGGTACCACCACAACCACCATCACATGCATCAGCCCGACGAAGGGACCACTAACAGCTGTTGTTGCCAGCGGGAACGGAAGCCCGGGCCGCCCTCTCACGGGGCTCTCTAAGCAGCATGGGTGGGATCATCGCCCGGAGCCTCTCGGTACAGAGCGTAATGTTCCCTTCCTCCCCGCTCTGTCGGCGAGGGATCAGTGGGAGGAAAAAGATCAGATCGTGGCCGTGTTTGTCGTAACCTTCGATACGAGATCGGGTAAGCAGCATGCAGCAATCGGTTTGTTATTGCATGATGAGCATCTGACCATTTCATCTCTCATGTTGAGTCTCGGTTGATCACTAACAACATTTCCTGAATCATGCTGTGATATCTTGATTATTTCTAGGAATGTCATGCAGTCTGCTCAGTCTGATGTGATGTGCTTTTAGTCAATGCATTGTAGTCATGATCAAGGTGTGGCTGACAATTCAAGTGTTAAAACCGGCTTCTCTAACTCAACTGTCAGTCCACATCAGTTCATTTAGGCCTAAACAACTAATTGTTGTTGGTGTGACCCCTCCAAGATAATTGAACTTGCTGGTCTAGGCTTTCTAGCTTGTGCAAGCAGTCAAACATGTGCAAGTGTTGAGTTAGCCTACTTAAGCCCAATTTGATACAAGTAAGACCATCCACTCACTTAGATTTGATAGAGGATGCTATAGAAACAATCAACACACATGGAGGAAGTCTGTGTATAGATAACTTTACAGTATCTGAGTCAGTGCTTTCTTACTGTCTCTTGACCTCTTGCTACTACATGACATGCAGAATTAAGGGGAAGTGGCAAGAAAGAAAGTGGACAGTGTGGGGAAGTAACTTCAAGTTTTTATTTCTGTGTGTGTGTGTGTGTGTGTGTGTGTGTGTGTGTGTGTGTGTGTGTGTGTGTGTGTGTGTGTGTGTGTGTGTGTGTGTGTGTGTGTGTGTGTGTGTGTGTGTGTGTGTGTGTGTGTGTGTGTGTGTGTGTGTGTGTGTGTGTGTGTGTGTGTGTGTGTGTGTGTGTTTGTGTTTGTGTGTGTGTGTGTGTGTGTGTGTGTTCGCACGAACGAACGGCAGGGAATATGGTAGAGTGGTGCCTGCCTCACGACATCAACCTGGACGGGGTCGAATTCAAGTCGATTGCCAGCGGTTCCCATCGGATCGCCAGTGACTTCATGTATGTAACAGGCTAAAGTGCTCCCAGACAATCAAGAGGCATGAAATCCAGCCTCTCTAGAGAAATCCCTGTCAGTAATCCATCTCTGCTGTGTTTGTTTACACCTCTTCTTTGTTTTCGCTCCCTTTTGGCTATAGATATTTCCGTAAGGGCTGCTACTTTGGGTTGGCCTGTTTCGCAAACATGCCAGTGGAGAGTGAGCTGGAGCGAGGAGCCAGGATGAAGTCCGTGGGGATCCTGTCTCCCTCCTACACTCTGCTTTACCGCTACATGCACTTCCTGGAGAACCAAGTCAAGTGAGACATGCCTGTGTTTGTTCTGTGTGTGTGTGTGTGTGTGTGTGTGCGTGTGTGTGTGTAGGAGAGTCTTATTTCTCGTTCTGTCACCTTATATACGCTCCCCTAATTCTATTCTGTATACCTTTTTTATTTCTCACCAAAACGTTTTCCTTTTTCACCCTTGCTTCTTTGTACAAAAAAAAAAGTTTCTCATCTATTAAACATGAACCACAGAGTCCCCGTTACAGCTATCGTCACAGGAGCCCATTTACATGCAGTTTTTGTATCTTAAGCAGCACGAAAGAGGAAGAAGACTTGACAGCCCTCTATTCTCTTCACTAACTCTGCTCTCTGGCTTCAGTCCTCTCACATAAAAGCTTATATCCTCATTGACTATGTAGTGAGACACAGCGGGCCACAGTTTTCGGTTTACGAACACAGATGGCTCCGGTTGCCGTCAAATATATGTGTATCCAAAGTCTTCTTTATGGAGTGTGGTAATCTAGCCTCCAGTTTGTGTTGTGGTGTGATTAGACAAATAGTAGTCTCGCACAGCCAGACCACACTACAGGTAGTAAGCAAATAGAACATTGGCATTTAATGTGACATGCCTTTAAGATGCCACAATGCAATTCATGAACAAGCAATTGTTATTTACTTCATCTGTAATCATTCATCGTTCATGACCTTGACCATTGGCACAACATATCGCTGCTGGGATTTGTTTGAAGGTACCTAATGTGAGACACTGAAGACAGTATCTTTTCAAGCACTGGTCAATTTTGTCAAATTTATGATGGTTAGTTCTTAAAAACATGCCAAAAAAAAATGCATTTTTAAGACAAGTACATGGCATAGTATATAGTTTGATTTATAGAATGCTGTATCCAACAAAACTTTTAAAACTTTGGACACTGATATGTTTTAAAATTGAAAAATTGGCTTTATTCAACATCTAGTGTTTTTTTTTTAAAGAAATGCTTATTCATGCATAATTAGTTAGATGTTGCTAAATTAGCATATTTATTCAAACATTTCTGATATAATCGTGATCCAAAATATAATAGTTTTAATGTAAGTAATCAACTGGCAAAGTGAAATCTACCTATTCACCTGAAGTGTCTCGCCTTAAGATTGCTTGATCTGCTAAATTAAACCAATCTGAAAAGACTTGGGAGACTCATCATACCTGCCATTTTTCTTCTTTCTCTCCTCGTCCTCCTCCTCTTCCTCTTGTCTCTGCCTGACAGGAACCAGTTGAAGTGTCCCGGCAATTATTCTCCACTGGAGGCCTTCTACGAGGATAAGAAGGCCGTGCTGCCCCCTGCAGTAAATGGTCTGGTCACCGCTTGCCCCACCTGGAGTGTCACCACCATCAACCGCTGCATGCACCCAGAAATGAAGGTCTGAAGGCATAAAAACACACACAACGTACTGTATATCTGTCAGTTTTGCTGACTCACTAAACAACAACATCAAATCCAACACATTTGTCCCGTGTTGCTCCCTGCAGATCACCCACCCAGCCGGCTGCATGTCCCAGTTCATCCAGTTTTTCGGGGAGCAGATCATGGTGCTGTGGAAGCTGGCACTGCTCCGCAAACGTATCCTCATCTTCTCCCCTCCACCCGTTGGAGTGGTCTGCTACAGGGGTGAGACGCTAGTTTGCCCGCATGCTAACACACACCGACTTACTTACAACGTTAGAATGGATGGGTATCGAGAACTGATACTAAATTGGTGTTTAGTTCTTGTTTGATTAGCGTTTAAAGTATTGATTGAGGTCCTGGACAAACGATACTGCTATTGAGATGTATGCAAAGGTTAATGTATTGTAACGTAACCGCATTTAAAAAAACTCTTAACCTTCCCCTAATGATCACGTTGAGTTGCAATTACATTTGACGTAGTTGAACTTCTTGTTCAGTGCTCTCCAGTTTATGGCTGACAGGGAAGCATGTTCAAAAGTGTGGGCTCACTTTACTATATTTAATCAAATGCAGCCAAATGCAATATATTTAATTGCATAAAAGCAATTTACACTAGCAACCTCATGCTAACATACGAATACAACATTATGAATCTGAAGCAGTGTGGCGTGTTTGACAACTTTTAGCGATTTTTCTGAATCTTTTTTTTATGCAATGTCCTCATTCTTTGGCACCACCATATCGATACCAATCCATAGTTGTGTGGTTCCCTCTTTTTTTCCCTTTTATCCATGCAGATGTATCATGTTTAATGTGTGGTGTTCTTGTGCTCCCTCAGTGTACTGCTGCTGCTGCCTGGCCAATGTCTCCCTACCCGGCGTTGGAGTCTCCGTGCCAGAGTTAAGGCCTTTCTTCTACGTCAACATAGCCGACATCGCTGCCCTGGAGACGGAGCTGTCCTACGTTGCCTGTGAGTCGAGCTTTACTGCGTGCAAACAGAGCCAAATCGGTGGTCTGTGAAAAGGATCCCCTATTTCATGTTGCCGTTGCTGTTTTTTTCTTTTCTTTAAAGGCACCACTGAGAAGATTTTCGAGGAGAAGAAGGAGCTGTACGACGTCTATATCGATAACCAGAATGTGAAAACGCACAGGAGCCATTTGCAGCCGCTGCTCCGGCTCAACGCAGCGGATAAGGAGAAGTACAGGAAACTGAGCGAACAGAGGTAGGCCTCCCACTGAGAAAAACTGGATTTTGAATAATTTAGTTTGTTCATTTAAATTTTTTAAATGTGATACATGCACCAGAACAATATGCTGCAAAATGAACATGCGTGACGGTTTTGTTGCGTTTCAAGGGAATTCATCAAGTGGACCAGATAAATGAAATTTAATATTATTAATTATATTATGACTTTTCTCCCCCCAAGGCAAGTGTTGCTGTACACTCAGGAGGTGGATGGAGACTGCACGTCAAATGAGGAGGATCTGTTCATTCTGTGAGTTAAATTTATAGATATCATCATGAAACTTTGCCAGCGGATTACCTACATTCAAACAATTATTTTTTGTATTTTGGCAATATGTAACTAATTGTGTGCACACTTACAGTATATCTCTTTGGAAAATGAAACATGTAGATGTTGGATAAAGCAAGAGTTAAACATCTTTTTTTCATTTATAAATCAAAATATATTAAGTACACGTATTGAAAATGCATTTCAGCATGTTTTTAAGAATAAAATCATATATCGGACCATAAACAACATATGAACAAATCCTTCTTTGATAACCTTTAGAGTTCACCAGTGCTTGAAAAATGTTGTTGTCTGCCATGAAGTAAGTGATTTTTTTGTTAATATACGTGTTAAATCACTCTATATTCATACAGCAATCACAGTATGCACAGTTCATAACACAGGTCTCCCAGTCATTCAGCTTTGCAGTAATTGCCAGATAAAATTTGGAGTATCCCGCTCGTTTTTCTCCAATTAGGAGACAGAGCTCTAAAGAAAGGCGGGTCTCTGTGCCCGTGAATGATGACTCACTACTCTCTCCACCGTGGCACTATCTGATGAAGACGGCTGAGCATTCATATGGTGGTTATGTAGGGACGAGGGAGGGGACTGCTAACTGCTGTCACTGACAGGAAGTTAGCTAAAGGGATGCTAATGGTGTTAACATGTTGGCTTTCATCGTCGTAATGTGATGCGGTCAGACCACCATAGCATGACTCAGTTTTCCTTCAACCCTGCCCTTTAGGTTCTTCATGGAGCTGAACAACCGCATCTTCCAGACCCTGTCGGAGGTAGCGGGGAGCAGCGACCCCACCCTCACCGCAGAGCACATGAGGGCCATGGGGCTGGATCCCCGGGGAGATCGCCTATTCCTGCTCCAGCTGATGGAGGTGTATGGAGTGGACGTCACCCTGGTCATAGACAATCTCTGCTGCCCCACATAAGCCTCGGAAAAACAACTGGATTATTTGTGCCTTCAAGGCCCGCGCACACCAAGACACAGAAGACACTGCCTCCACCCAGGGACTTCCATGTGTTGCCTGCTGTCCCCCATCCTGGGTGTCTTGTGTGTGTGTGTGTGTGTGTGTGTGTGTGTGTGTGTGTGTGTGTGTGTGTGTGTGTGTGTGTGTGTGTGTGTGTGTGTGTGTGTGTGTGTGTGTGTGTGTGTGTGTGTGTGTGTGTGTGTGTGTGTGTGTGTGTGTGTGTGTGTGTGTGTGTGTGTGTGTGTGTGTGTGTGTGTGTGTGTGTGTGTGTGTGTGTGTGTGTGTGTGTGTCATCTGACCTGTCATCTGACCTGTGGAGACTTTTAAAAACCAGCGTGGATGACAAGGAACACTTGATGTCGGTGCACTGGTGGCTTATGGGACGCCTATACAGCCATTCACATCTCATATCACTCAGTACTTCTGTCTTCTGTAAGAAATATTAGTTTTTTTTGTGTGTGTGTTCGTTTGACTTTGACTGATTCTGGGCCTAAAGTAGCCCGGGCTTAAGCACTGGATAAAAACTTTAAGAAGTCTTGATCATGGTTTTTCGGCGATCAAGGCACTCTGATTGGGCCATTCTCCTCTCGCAATCCATCGCAACGAGGTGTCACTGAAATGTTCACACACTTTGGTGTGCACTTCCGCTTTTGTCTGAAGAAAATATTGATATTGTTTGGGGGGAGTTTTTACTGCCTGAATGGGTGAACTTGTGCACATAAGACACAGTTTAATAGCAGATTCTAGCCGTCGTAATGTGCAACAAATCGAAATCATGATGCCAATGTTGCTGGCTCTGATAAAAGCCACTGTGGGAAAGAAAAATCAATATTCTTAATTGGCGTTTTAAAGAAAGCAATAGGTGATATCATCAGCCTTCTTCATTTATATGCTGTCGCACTCGGGGTTTTTACAATTTTTTTTTTGCTGAGAGCAAGTTTGGAGGTAACACTGAAATACTGTTTGTTAGTCAATGATTGTTTTTTATAAAGGGGATGGGTGTTAATAAGGAAGCTGAGTCACAGAACTGAGGGGGGAAAGCTGTAAAAAACTTTGTTCACCTCTTAATGCACCTTCAACACGACGTAGGCCTGATAACGTGTCACTATGTGGAGCATTTGAATTAGGCTAGACGTTTTACCTTGATATGTCGTGATAGGCTGGAGTTCTCAATGACATTACATATATCATGAATATTGCACCTCGTTCCACCTCTGGACTGTTTTTTTTTATTTAAATGCCAAGTTAATTATTACATATACATTCTGAGCCAGCAAGCGGTTATGGAGATGTGTGTGTGTTGTACTGTGTATGGGCTTTTCATAAGCGGAACCTAATATAACTTCTGTGATCCCTTTCAATGACGAGTCCTTGATGGAGCCGTTAGTACTTTTAGTCATTGATCAGATTCAAAGACAAAGATCTCTTTGTGTATTTGGGAGATCTGTCATTGGTGGCGGTGAGGGCTGAGCAGAAGAAGCTTTAACTCCCTTTCTACAGATTCTACACAGAGGGGCCCTCCGTCTGTTCAAACTGAGGGTGTTTTTTCCTCTCTCTGTCTTTTCATGGCAGTCCCATTGAGGGGAATCCAGCCCTAGAGACGCTGGGCCAACTGCATCCTTTGAATTACCTTGGCAGACTGCTTGAGTTCATCCGTTGCGTTGCCAATTATCAGAGCGATCATTTGTTCCATGTTGGAACACACCAGGCTGATTCTTGCCTAATATTGTCCCACTCTAAAACACCAAGTCATTTCTTTAAATGTGTCCTTTTTATCTTACTGGTCGGATTTTCGTTTTATTTTTGTCACATTCCAGAAATGATCTTGCAGGGGCCTGATTTCCCCAGGTTTGGAATAGCTGATGGTTTACCAGCCCAGTACTGTACTGTACTTTGACGTGGGGTTTTGGCAGTGGCGGTTAGGCTCTGTTGTTATAACAGGGCCTTAAAGAGATGTCAATTTCTCAAACTGACTTCGGCAAAAAGTGACCTACACCTTTCTGTTGTGCGTCAAACACTGTTTGCTGAAAGATTAAGTACTTTGTCCTCAGCACCGTTATGAATGACCTTACCGTTTCTAGTAACACTTGTTGACTCTTAACCATCTGTACAGTACCTGTCAGCTGACATACGTAGACCCCTTGTCTCACGATGTTTGCTTTACGGGTGTATGTTGAACGTAAAAAAAAGGTGAATGTACACAACACACGCCACTGTATAAAATGCCTTCTTTGTGGAGCCGCTCACATGGTGTACCAGCATTAAATAATGAGTCGTTTGTACAGTGTGTCACTCTACTGAATGTCAAAGACGAGCAAAAGTATTGCACACTCGCAGCAAAAACACATCCAAGTATAGTGTTCTCTTCTTGATTGTAATGTTAACCGATAGTATTCACCTAACAAATAAAGTCTTCACCTTAACTAATGTGAAACCCTGTAAGAGATGTCACTAATCTACACATCAACTCAATAGCATGAGCAACTTTTAGTTTCACTGTACTGCCATTGTAAACCAATAAAACATTGATACCGTGTGTGTGTGTGTGTGTGTGTTATCTAATTGTTTGCCTCAAACCCTGCATTACTATTTTCTGAGTTTCCCTTTCATCATTTTATAATTTCATAATCTTCCCTCAGCATCCCCCTAGTGCAAATGGTATTAGTAGTAAAAGTAGCAATACCACAGTGTAAGAATAATTAGTAGTATTAGTTGTCTATTCCTTCCTAAAACATGTGCATTATAATAGTTGATTACAAGGACATTAAAAGTTACGAGGTACATTTTTCCACCACGTTAACACAACCAAAATATAAACCCAGAGCCCTCCTTTGTGTTTCCCTGAACAAACAAATATGATAAGAGGCCTGCAATGCAGCCACTTGCGCTTAATCCTGTGGATTTGCAGCCTCCACCATCTGCCAGATCAGACCCAGCCTCACCAGGGAGTCTGCCAAACTCCTCATCCAGGATCTCCAGGCATTTGCAACACATTAAGAATGCTGTAGTTTTCCCTACATTCTTCCACAGTCATACCTCTAACCTATACACTCTATTTTGTGCCCCAGTAACACCTGTACATGTCATGTTAACCCTTCCATACAAACACATTGTGTTCAACTGGACAGATATTATTTTTATTGAGCAAGTTCAAATTTGACGGTAATAACAAACCATTCAGTAAACATAACGTCCATTTATTCACCAGCCTGTACATGTATCACTGGCTTAAACAAACAAAGCCTTGGTCCTTTCATATACAACAACATGTAATGTAATCCTCCTCGTAATTGTTCAAAGTAACTTTAGCTGAGTATTTAAGCAATGCTCAACCTACCAATAACCAATAATATGTCACGATCATTGAAAACTGCTGACTGGAAATCACCTCAGAGTTTCGTGGCATCTGGTTCTTTGCTTTTTCTTCTCTCTTCAGATCTAATTGTCTTCTCTCTGCTCTCGTCTCCTGTTTCATCTTGTTTTTCCATCACTGTGAGAGGAGCTGCTCTCGACGCTCCGCACTGATGAAGAAGCGCAGTTTCCTTGGCAACAGCCTCACCTCAACAGGCATGGCCTCGTAATCCTCATTGTCGATGCTGTAGAAGCCGCCGGCATCCTGCAGTGTCAGGACATAACGATGTCAAAGAGCAGGACAAAACACTAACAAACTTGAGCTTCAGAAAGTACATTGAATTAGAACAATTAGAGTCAAGTCAAGGGTTTTCTAACCTCTGGAAGATTCAGCTGGCAAGCAGTGGCTTCCACTTTTGTGGAGTCTTTAGTGAATACAGTGGAGTCTACTTCTTTTTTATTTCTGTAATGAAGAACATTTACATTCATTTTACAGGATGCACAATGCCCTTATACGACTAGTATTCTCTGTTTTGTGGCAGGCTACTATAAAAAGACTACAATACTAACCCGACAGTGATGAACTCGCCCACAGTGAAGTTGTCCGGTTCGGCACAGATCAACATGGAGTCATTTAGCCGCTGCAAGTTCAGATGAAAAATCAAAATCAAAAGAGGGAAACAAGACAGATGGGGTTTAATGGGTTTGCGTAAAGCATTTGAGTGCTCAGGATTTTAGAAGAACAGTTACAATGACTTATATACACAGCTCATTTTGGGACTGACCCTCTCCACGGGGTTCTTGTTCTGCGTATGAATAAACAGCTCTAACGTCGACAGCTTCTGCTCCTCCCACTTCTCTGGCTCTTCCACTTTTGGAGGCTCTGCGCAAACACAAACACACACACACACACACACACACACACACACACACACACACACACACACACACACACACACACACACACACACACACACACACACACACACACACACACACACACACACACACACACACACACACACACACACACACACACACACACACACACACACACACACACACACACACACACACACAGAGTTACAGTTGGGGTTTGGTATCATGCTGTGATACAAGAATCAACACAATAAACACACATTACTACCTTCAATGGGAGGGTTCCAGTAGTTGTCCCATCTGCGCATGATGCGGTAGAGCAGGTTGGGTCTGGGGGGCTTCTGAGCGATCACGTCGGGGGGCCGAAGGCTGGGATCCGTGTAGGACACAGAGACCTCCCGTACCAGGGGCCACTCCTGACAGAGTTGACAACAGTGTAGGATTAAAGTACCACAGAAACATGGCAATATCCTGAGGTGTTCAAATGAAATCTACATATTAGATGAGATAATGAGGTGCTTTCCTAAGGCTGCTAATCGCCTATACTTAGCATACCATATAGATATTCAGTATTATAAACTCAAAAATGTATGCCAGCCCAGCTAGTATTCAAAAATGTGCAAAATGTTTTTGTGAGGATGTCAAAATCTGTGGCAGCATGTGGCTCATTGATTACCTACAGTACAAGAAGGTTAAAAGCTGTTTAAGGTAAAGTGAATCAAGTATTTTATGGTATTAGAAAATATTCAATAAATGTCACTTCCTTTGAAAGAAAATGTACTTAAAAAATTAAGGTTTTACACTTATCAGGGATGATTTTCTATCACTATGGTGCTGAAATGAGCCTTTCTGATTTTAGGCCAACACTGGTTCAATATAATTTTTATAACAAACGAATGTTAAGAAAAAGAAACTATAGCCTTACGTGCATAGTATGTAACAAATGTGCTACATTTGTCTTCAGTGGTCCAAGGTACCAGAATCTATGGGGAAATGTAGTTTATTACTCTTTGAATAGGGAATTGCATCATGGTTTACCCAGGGTAAGAATATGAGAGACCCATTGCGTTATCTTACTTGC
Source organism: Ammodytes marinus (assembly GCF_949987685.1). NCBI lineage: Eukaryota > Metazoa > Chordata > Actinopteri > Uranoscopiformes > Ammodytidae > Ammodytes > Ammodytes marinus. The sequence goes on along the minus strand of NC_137234.1, from coordinate 24,912,063 downwards.
TAATTGTTGCAGCCACGTCTCTAAAAGCCCCCCAACGAAGTCCCATCATAGCAAAGACCGGCTGCTCTTTCTCCCCCTAAAGAAAGAAACACACACACACACACACACACACACACACACACACACACACACACACACACACACACACACACACACACACACACACACACACACACACACACACACACACACACACACACACACACACACACACACAGACAGAAACTTAAATTGTGTGTGTAAAAAGTTGATACTAGATATCTATGTGTTACAAAAACAAAGCAATAACCATTCATGACAATTTTCTTCAACTCACTTTGATTTGTAGCACATCCAGAGGTACAGTCTCTCCCTTCAGAATGGAGAGTGTTGCGGATGTAATGTCTCTGAAGAAAAAGTGGAAAAAATGTAGTTGTGAGGAAACACACAGCATCAATCCGCATACATGCATTAACCCAGTGAGACACACCCAATATACTGTCTATATAGGGAATAGGTGATTTAAAAAAATAATCTGGATCTGAGAGATACTTACTTGACCTTGTTGTCACTGAGTTGGTGAAGGCTTGGACTCAGGGAATTATGAGAGCCCAGTGGAATGAATCCAATCGGTATGTTACTGAACAGGTCCTGTAGTTATAGAAACATCTGTCAGTACTATCATTTGAAATCATTATTGGATGAAGTTGATGCCCTCATTGTAATTTTGCAACTAGCCTGACAACAGATCAACACAGCAACTGTGTGGCACCTACTTGATCTGGCCTTCGCAGCAAGCCTGTGACGACTTCCTGCAAAGTGCCGTCCCCTCCGGCCACGATCAGCATGTCTGTCTCTTCCATGAGCTCCATCAGTTTTTTCGCCTGGCCTTCATAATCTGTCTGTAAAAAGGAACAGGCAATATATAACCATGGTGTCACACAATGGTAATCCAAGTTTAAAGCCACCATAACAGCACTGATTGATGCCAATCAGTGGGGTTGAGAAAAGTGTGGAGGAATATACCTTTACTATTGTTATCTCCACACCAGCCAAGTGTAAAATAGGAGCAGCGTTCTTTTCAAACAGCTTGTTGGCTTTCCTGTGGAAAGGTTGAGACAGGAAGTTAGAAATATTCTGAGAGAAATGTACATCCAGATAATAATGTCATTGCGAAGCTTTGATACTTCTGACTTACCCACTACAAGCTGCAGGGTTCAGGACCACTGTAGCTTTCCTCAATCGCTCCATTGGTCCTATCTGCTGTCGCCCATATTCCTAACACAGATTATATGACAATGATGATGATGATTGGGACTACAACATTTCTAAAAGGCTTTGGTTTATTTAAGCACTGTAACTGACACTTAACTTGCAAAAAATAAGTGATGTCTTACCCTGGCCAATAGACAGGCCTCTCTCCGCAGAAGACTGTCACTGATTGGATACAAAACAAAAATGTGTAAGACACACGAGCTCGTACTTCATCAAATCTCTCGGAAATGTAATAACCCAAGGTACTCACCAGTATATACCATACCCCCAGTGCCCCCCGTACGACAGGACGCACGCAAAAAACGTGGACTTCTTCCAGTGATTCCGCAGAGTCTTGAACACTTTCACAACCCTAGCCATGGCTTTTGATCAAAATATCCCCCAACCCTCTGTTTTCTTTAATGTGGTGCTACAATTACTGTATAATGAAACATTTTCATGCCAGCGGTCACTGCTCTAGCTCTACAGCTGTCAGACTAGCATGTAGCATGGAGACATTGGTGTAACGTCAAAACAGTACGGACCAGCACAGGGCGGAACCAATGTTGGTGCCAAAATGTTGTTCATTGACGCGTTTCAGCACCAGACAACTATTTTATTATCAAAGTTTCATAGGAAATATTATTTGAAATAGAACAGAGTTGGTCAATAAATATACAATTCACTCGAATTCCAATTAAATTACGTCTTCAGTTAACCTACACTGGTAAACTACAATTCCCATCGAGCTAGACGGCGCACACTGTCGGAGGACCTCGCCTGAGAGATTCAACAGAATTACGGCAAAATATAAAATATCTCTCTGACTTAATAACCTGGTATTTGCATGAAATTAGAACTGGCATTTCTTTTGCTAAGCAAATATTCCCAATTGGTGATAAGACATTTTTAAATTTCACACTGGCACTAACGTTGAAGCCCCTGTCAGATTTTCCGAGTGGTATCATGGCGGCGCAGATGGCGGTAAATTCGGGTATGAACTGTATTTATTTAATTTAGTAGCACGTGGCTTTCATTCGTTGCTTTTGCTTGTTATTTCACCGATAAGCACCTACACGTACGCTTTTCAGTCCAAGTTTTGTGGTGTGTCACTTGTTTGGACCACATGGTGATGGTTCATTCAAGTTCAGGCTTGGGTTGCTAGGCTAGCTTAGCCTAGCCTGCAAGTTTACGTTAGGCTAGCTAGCTCACGTTAGTCAAACAATTAATTGAGCAGCAAACACGTTTCCTACTGGCGTTACAACATGCTCACATTAGGAACAATGGCATTAGGAAAATATGACTTCTCCGGCGCAAAGCCTGTCAGATGGGATAGCAGATGAGTTTACTTATTTAGAAACAAAACTGAAACTAAATGAATTGTAAACAAACGCATACATGTTTGGCCTCACTGTTATGCACACTTTAATGCTGGCTTTAGTTAGTTGCTTCCATCCTAACTCGCAGACAATTCCGTGTAATAGTTAAGATTTAGGATAAAAGTAGTCTCTACTTGTTGTAAGGTCAGTGAGTTCGTGTCAGTTGTTTACCTGTAATGTTGGTCAGTTGTGTTGTTGTACAGGCCTTGCTTAGTGTCAGCTAGGCACTATGGGGATTACGGCTTTGTAATACAAAATGTAATTGAACGATTAAGCTACATTAATAATACAATACAAACAAATTTAAGACAATATCAGTAATGTAGAATTGAGTTGTGTTCACTGGTACTGTAATTTACTGCCAATCACATGTCCATCTTTAATCAGTGTTTTTGAAAAAACTGGTGATTTTATATCAGAATCATATCTCTACTAATAATTACTCATTGTTGCAGCTTGAAAGAGGTGATGAAAAAGTCAAAGAGGTGATGAAAAAGTCAAAGAGGTGATGAAAAAGTCACTGCCCAACAGCAGTCCTGTCAATTATTTAAGACAGAATATAAGCGACAATTTCTTGCATAAAGGACTATTCACATTCTTACAGTATCTTGCCACAATGTACATTTGATCCTTTCAAACAAATTGAGTCCAACAATAAGTGCAATATACAGCTGAACATATCACTAGAATAATGTAATTATACGGGATACAGAAAATGTATAAAGCGAGCGAGACCATTGCACAATGGGATTAGTAGAATCAGTTTTGTGCGTTGAAACAAGACCTTTGAATAACCAACATTTACCCACATCCAGGTGCCAGTCTGTGGGGGCCGCTGAAGGAGCTGTGGGAGACGGTGGATGGGGCTGTGCTGAGGAGACAGACAGAGAGCGTCCACCTCTTGGACCGGCAGCTGAAGAAACACAAAGCACACTTTCTAGCACTCTTTAAGAACCCGGTGAGATACAAACACATCCTCTAATAAAGACACAACATTTCATATTCAAATGTAAATAAGTATTCTTTGCATTACGTCTGCAATTTCCTTGCTCCATTATGCAGTGTGTCTTGTGACTGTAATGTTAGTAACATCAGGTTGTTATCTTCATTTCCAGCCGAAGAGTGCAGAGCAGAGAGAGAAGGTGCGTAAAGCCAGTACTGAAGGCATCGCCATCCAAGGTCAGCAGGGTTCACGGCTCCTTCCAGAGCAGCTTCTCAAAGAGGCCTTCATCCTCAGTGACTTGTTTGATATCGGAGAGTTGGCAGCTTTGGAGCTTCTGTTGGCAGGTAAAAAAGACTTGCTGAAACAGCAAATGTATAAATGTATTAAGTCGCATTCTGTATTATAGATGCAGCACTCACATTAGTTTATAGTGGTTGTTTTGTTTCAGGTTTGCCCTGATCAAACTGACGATTTGGAGACTAAGCCTTTCATGGCTTACAGTATATAGGATTTCTATTTCACACAATTGATTTTCCGAATATATGCCTTTTTCTCCAGGTGAGCACCAGCAGCCCCATTTTCCAGGTCTGACACGAGGTCTAGTAGGTGTGCTGCTCTATTGGGATGGAAAGCTTTGTGTAGCCAACTCCCTGCGCACACTCATCCAGTCACGCCATGGCAAGACCTTCACCCTGGACCTGAGGTAATAATGCTATCTGTTGTAGAGGAAATTACATCAAGGTCCACCTGATAAGCATGTTACTTGCCTGTGTTTTTATTTATTTAAAAATGCCCATGTGTTCTCGTTATTGACCCATATACAATTGTTGTCATTTGTTTTCTCCCTCAGTGGAGAGCTGGTGGCTCTAACGACGCGTTTTACAGATGAACTGATGTCAAATGGTCTGACCAAACGCATCCTAACCTTGGTGTCGGAGATAAATGTGACACGTGAATTTGAACGGCTGCAGAAGGAGCGCGGCCTGGGCAATGAGAAGCACAGGAAGGAGGTGGGAACAAATCTTTTTCCTTTCATATAAAACTCAAATAAGTCAGTGCTGCAATCATACTTGACCTGTGAAAAGCCAGCAGCTCTCTGTTAACTCCGCCTCCTGTCCCCCCAGGTTTCTGACCTCATCAAAGAATCCCGACAGGCCCTGGCAGACAGCCTATTTTCATGGACATGTCAATCACCTTTGAGTAAAGATGACACTCTGGCTCTTATTGGCCACCTGGAGACAGTGACAGCTCAAGCTGATGGCTCACTGGACAGTGTGAACCTGGCTTTGGTCATGGCCCTGCTCTACTGCTTGGATGTCAGCTTCGTAGAACAGGGAACAGAAGATCGAGATGGTGAGAATATACTAAATACATACATGTATAATGTTTGTAACTTAGACTTTGATAGAACTCTGTCTAAATCATAGATAGTATATAAAATGGATGTAGCATCCGGGCTGACCTCAGTTATTCACACGGCATCCAATTCTCCTGGCTTATGTGCGTCGCCGTCTTGTGACATTTTTACTCCGCCTTACGTCGGGGGAGGGATATACGCCCATCTAGCTGACGTATACCTCCGAGGCAAAGTGAGGGACAACGGGTGGAGAGCTGTCACTCAAGAGATGGCGCCAATAGATTTTAACCTCCAAAAGAATAAAAACTAGCCTGCTAGAAAAAAATTCACCCTCCTCAGTGTTGTCATTGAGATATGACCTTAACATACAGACTAGAATGTTGTTTTGGACCAGGCCGTAAATAGGTTTAATAAGACTGTGAAAACGGCCTGTTTAACAAGTGAGTCAAAGAAAAAATAGCTCAGTCTTGGTACCACGTCACCGTGGCCACCGAAGGTACTGCAATGTTTGTCACTTCCTTATTGGATGCTGGTAGAACTCGCTGTGGTTAGGGCTTGGTCTAAATCCACTAAAAAAACAAACTGCTTGTTGCTACAACTAGGTTCATTGTTTTGCGGTTCCCGTTAGTGATGAACTGACTTTGTGTGTTGTGCTCCTGTAGATCTGCTCCAGGCCCTGCCGCTGCTGACTGAGAAGCAGTATGTGTCTGCAGTGCACAGTCGTCTGATGGACGGCCAGACGTGGAAGCTACCAGGCCTGCAGGCTGTGTGTCGACTGGCCTGGGCTCTGTCTCTGAGGGTCCTCTCCCAGCTCCCACAAGGATGTGGTAAGGTCCCTTTATTGATTAGACATGCATTGAATATGCTGTCTTATCTTTTTGTAGGAATATGAGTCCTCATAGAAAGCGGCCATGCCAATAAGATACAATTGTGTGTGTTGGTGTGCTGTGCAGCCCTGGTTGAGTTCACAGAGGCCGACGAGACTCTTGCTGACCAGGCTCTTCTCGGAGATGTCTTCCTGTTTATGAAGGAGGGCATGCTGGGATGTGAGAGTTTCAGAGAGGAGGAGTTTTTCGTCCGCCGCATCCATTCACTCATCACAGACTTCCTGGCCCTCATGCCAATGAAGGTGAGAGATGCCACAGCTGTCTTTTGACTTTTGTAAGACATGGATTTGTCAAACTCTTATTAGTTATCAGGTTGTTGTTTGTTACTTTGCATACTGAATCAATTACTTAATTTACATTTTATTTTTATTTTTAGGTGAAACAGCTTCGTAACCGTGCCGATGAGGACGCCCGCCTGGTGCACATGTCCCTACAGATGGACAGCGAGCTTCCATCATCGTTACGCAAAGACTTGGACCACCTCATGACACTGGTCAGCCCTTTTCACCAACACACTCACATACATATCAGCTAACATCACCTGTTTACTTATTGAGGCTTTAACTGAGACGTATCCAAAATGTTCATACTAATAGCAATTTGAGCAACATTTATGGCCAACAGAAGCAAAAGAGTGTGAGGGATGCTCACACAATGCTGCTCAAACCGTGGGTTTGAGTTTGTCACAGTGTTGGTTACTGCTTTGTCTTTCCAGATCGGAGAGTTTTACAGCAAGGATTCGTTTGGGCTGGAGTTGGGTCTGGAGTTCTGGTGTCCCACAGAGTCTCTCCAACACACCTCCCTGCAGGGATCCTACCTGGGAATGGCACTGCAAAGGCCTCCACATAAACAGGTAAGAGCTGTATGATCTGGAGCTTGGTTGAACTTGAAAGATTCTCTCCACACCTCGAAATGTAGTGAAGGTGCGGACAAATTCCAAAATGTTGAGGCTGGATCGACTTTGGTTTGTTGCATACCATTTACTTGAGTTGAAAGGTTTTTCTTCTTTTGCCCTGATGCAGGTGGTTCTGTCCAAGTTTGTGCGTCAGATGGGAGACCTTCTGCCCCACACCCTCTATATATCCTATCTCCGTATGCTGAAAGGCCTCGCCAATGGTCCGCAGTGTGCCCACTACTGCTTCAGCCTGCTTAAAACCAACGGAGCCACACACAGTAAGAGCTGATTGTGTACACATTTTCAGATTGATATTTGAACATTTGATGTGTTTTTTGTTGTTGTAGCTGTTCAGTAGTAAATATGAAAGGATTTGATTTCGGAGACATGCAAATCTTACTTTTAACTTTAGGTAACACCCAGACATTAGAAGCCTATTGCTTACACATTCTAAATGAAAACGTGCTAACCTCCTGTTCATGTGTGCAGGTGACAACATCCAGGGAGTTTCTGGCAGCCCAGTGTCTTGGGAACATTTCTTCCACTCCCTCATGCTCTACCATGAGAACCTGCGCAGGGACTTTCCAAATCCAGATGCAACCCAGTACCGCCACCCACCACTAAGGGGCATCACCCAAAGAGAGCTGGACGGACTCACCTCGTTTTTGCAGTTGCTCACCACCATCATTACATGGGTATGGCAGAAGGATAGCATACTGTATTTGGTTATGTGCTCACATTAAGTGGACTTTAATACATTAAGGCCAAGATTATTGTTTCATTAAGTTATGTTGAAGCCCTTTACATATTCATCTAATGTCACCTAATGGTTTTTCTTTTCTTTTTTTCCCCCCCAGAGTGAAAATGCTCGCCTGGCGTTGTGTGAGCATCCACAGTGGACCCCTGTTGTAGTGATGCTGGGGCTGCTACAGTGCAGCGTCCCCCCCGTCCTGAAGGCCGAGGTCCTGCTCTGCCTGGCAGCCTTCGGGAAGTCACCAGAGATCGCTGCTTCACTCTGGCAGTCACTGGAGTACACACAGGTCAGCCTTCATAGATTAACAGGACAATTATATTTAGCTTTTTAAGAAGAAGAGTCTTGTCTTAAGTCACATGAAATATGAAAAGAATTCCTGAAAGTTCATTATTTTATGTTGAATGTTTGAAGGGTTCCTATTTGGTCAATAATAGACTTTGACACTACATTTAAAGTTGTCATATTATCTAAGTAGTTATCAGACTTCCTCTAATGGTAGCTTTGTAATCTTGTAATGTTAATACATTGACGTTTACAGCTTTCTGTTTTGTCGGATATTTGTGTATGAGATTTAATGTTTTGTAACTTTGTTCTATTACCACAGATCCTTCAGACAGTGCGAGCCCCAGGGCAGAGGCAGGCAGCTGGAATTGAGGTGAGTCTTTGTGGATAGTGAATGTGATGCTGAATTATCACTACTCATCCAAATATGAAGAACATCTGTCTTCTCTAAACTTGGATGGGCAAAAGAATGGTTCTTTACTTGGTAAAATGATCAGTCACAAAATAGGATACTTACAAAAAAATGTTTGCATTAAGATCACATTTTCCAAAGGGAATACTTTTAAGACCCTAATGTGTTGTTGTGATTGCAAAATAATGCAGGTGGAAAGTGAGTGAGTTCACATCTTTGAATGGTTTTTTATAATTCTATTCTTTGTATTTGGCTCTCAGGTGGAGTTGAATGAGATTGAGTCCAGCTGTGAGGAGTATCCACTGACCCGAGGCTTCTGTCACCTGACCAGCACATTGGTTGAGAGCAGCCTGCCAATCAATTTGGGGGCGGGGCATCGCGTGCCAGGCTTTCAGCCCTACCTGAACTTCTTGCGTGACTCTGTGTTCCTGCCCTTCCCCACCAGAGCATATCGCCGTCCAGCTGAGAAGGTAAAGTGCTGTGAGGTGCTCTGCAGGTGTCTTAACAAGACAAAGATGTGTAGCTGCAGCATGGACGAGTGCTCATGAATGATTACAACAAATATATTTTATTGTTTACAAAGTGCCATATCACAACAGAAACCATCTATCTATGGCCACTTTTAATGTAGAACAGGTACTCCGTTATTAAATAAGCTAAAAGCTCATGTTATTTATCTAATTTATGTACACGTTTTAGTGTCTACTGCCTTGCTCTACATTCTGTCCTCTGCTCTGTTTTGTGAAGAGGTACGTGACGTAATAAATGTTATAATCATTGTTCTAAAATAGAATATGTGAGCGCCCCCCTCTTGCTGCAGACTACCCTCATCAAGCCCAGGCTCCATCCCCCCCAAAGCAGTAAACCTAGGGAAAAACACTCATTCATTTTCCCTCTTGCCCTCTCTCAGTGGGAGGTTGCTGACGCTGTCCTGGAGGTGTTCCACAAGCTGCTGCGGGACTACGAGCCCCAGCCCTCAGACTTTGTCCAGGAGCTGGTTGAGCTTCAGGGGGAGCAGCTCGCGGCCCATAAGCCCCCCGGACACAGCCTCATGTTTCACCTGCTCAACGACTCGCCCACACTGGCCCTGTGCCTCAGCCTGCTGGAGGAGGGCGTACGACAGCTAGACACCTATGCACCCTTCCCTGGTGAGAGAACATACCCAGCTGCTGCCCTCAGAGAGAGAGAGACAGACAGACAGAGATTGTGTGTGCGTGTGTTTGCTTTGATGACATGTTCTGTGACCTTTCCCCTACAGGTAAGAAGCAGTTGGAGTCTGCGGTGCTGCACTGCCTCTGCCTGCTGGACTTGGCGCTGCAGAAGGAGGTGGTGTTCATGGACCTTCTCAGGGAGAGCCAGGCCTCCTTCCTGGTCTCCCCATTGGAGCAGCTCCTCCAGGGGGTCAGTCCTCAAACTCGAAGGGCCGATCACATTGTCAACATTGCCAGGTAGGGGATTTTAATACAAATGGTGGTATTGACAGCATGGTTGAGATTTGTGAGTCTGTTATTGTTTAAAGTTAAAAGTATGATTCCTGTATTGCTGTTATGCTTTACTAGTTACAAAAGTTAAAATGTGATTTGTTAAAAATAATTCTGATGCTTATTACTTCACAATTGGTCAAACTTAATGGTGAACTATGTCTGCCCTGCCCAGGTATCTGTACCACAGCAGCTCCAATCCAGAGGCTGCTTTCCAGAGTGCCAAGATCCTGCGTCGTATCGCCAACTACCCCAACATTCAGAACAGACTGGTGGGAGATTTCACATACGACCAGGTATATAAGTGTCCAAGTCTTCAACAATGGAAAACGTAAATTTCCCCACTAAAACTGTAGCCCATGTAGTTATCCAAACGCTTATTTACAGTATAATGTACAATCTCTGCATTGCATTGTGTTTGAAGTTGAGAACACCTTTCGTCTGTGTCCCGCAGGCTGTGAGTGACAAGCTTATGGCGGGCTTTGTGGAGTGTCTGGACAGTGAGGAGGCAGAGGAGGGAACAGAGAACGAAGATGGTGAGAGAGATGTCTCACTCAGTCCTTAAAACTGCTCTACCATTGTCTGCATTTGATATTCAATCCTACTGCTTCAATACTGTGCCAAAACTAAACCTGTACATCATAACCATCACCTTTATTCATTATCCCCAATCTTCCAGACTCTGACCCACAAAGGAAGGTTTCGAGAATCCGACATGAAACCCAGATCCATATCCTGAACCTGCTCATCACCTCCTTGGACCTGAAGACACCCAACCTGGCCCTGTATCTTCTGGGCTATGAAGTCAAGAAACCTGTGTCATCAACCAACCTCCAGGACCCAGGTAAGATCACAGCATGTTCATTTTTTGGTTGCTGTTGTGTTTGTCAATAATTGCGGGGGTTCTTGTTTTGAATGGAACGGATGACCACAGTGTTAAAGTTAAGGTGCATTTGTGTGTTCCAGGTGTGTTGGGATGTCCACGGAGCTGCCTGCACGCCATCCTCAGTCTGCTGCAGAGAGGCACTGAGAAGAGATCGGGACCTGTACTCACACAGCAGGCCCCACACCTCGCAGAGCTCTGCTACCAGGTAATAGACACTTTGACATGTTAATCAGTCTCTGCAGTGACACGTGTATCTTTTGCCCTAGTGGCTTTAATGTATTTTTGCCATTTGTGTGTGTGCTTCATCTGAATGTTTCGTCAATGCATCTCTCTGTCATGGTCTCCCTCCCTCAGGTGATCTACCAGCTGTGTGCCTGCTCAGACACATCAGGACCCACCATGCGTTATTTGAGGACCAGCCAGGACTTCCTGTTCTCTCACCTGCAGCACATGCCCTTCATCCTGCCAAGTGAGTAACGCACCACCCCTGCTGATCTCTATAATCCTATAATACTAAGAAAGGCATTAAAGATGTGATGAATGAACAGCATGACACAAGGAGGCAGGGAATAGGAGATGCACACATTAATAGAAATGGAGTGGTTGTTTTTGTATTTGAAGTCTTGAAATAGAAGTAATGATTAACATGGCTTTGTGTTGATGGAAATCCAGTGTACACATTGTCTCTTCTTTTCATTGTCCTCCATTCTGCTTTCTGCTCTCCTCAGGTAATCAGATCGCCGCTCTCTCCCAGATGTCCTGGCTCATGAAAACAGCTGCCATAGAGCTGAGAGTGACCTCACTGAACCGCCAGCGTTCACACGCACAGCGCCTCGTCAGCCTCCTGCTGGACGACCAGCCACACACTCAACTCACAGGTATAAATGCTGCTGTTTTAGGTCTTAAAGTCTTTAAAGTCTGTTTAACTTTTCATATATTAGGCATCAATGGTATTTTTTAGCAAGGATGAGTACACATTTAAATGATATTTCTGGCCATTTATTTATTTATCCAAAGTATGCCTATAATATGATAAATATACAAAGGTGATGATCATACACACAACAAACTCATCAATGGCATAAACCTAAGAACCTCATAATATTTGTTTTAGCTGATGGGGAATCAGGCATGGAGGAAGAAACCAGATCAGTCAGCGGTTTCCTGCATTTTGACACAGTTTCGAAAGGTTTGTGCTTCCTTCGTAAACATTTAAATCCAATATTGCAAAATGAATACAATCAGCATGAAATATTCATTCAAGCTGTCATATCAGGCTCTTGTTCTTTTAAAATGATACCGTATTGGTTTTGACTTTTACTGTTGTCCTTGATTGATGCCCTCAGTGCGCAGGAAGCTGCTGAGTGTGCTGGACGCCATTGATTTCAGTCAGGACATGCCCGAGCTGCTGCAGCTGGACTTCTTTGAGCGCGCTCAGATCGAGCAGGTCATCTCAAACTGTGAGCATGTCAATGAGCAAGGTCACACCGTGTGCAATGTTAAGGTGGGTTTCCAGGTTGAACACGCATTCTCTGTTTTGTTGTTTTAAAATGTTTTTGTTTTACGTTGCACTGATGAATCATCATATTGTGTTTTTACTTTTCCGCACAGTTGCTGCATAGAGTGCTGGTCGCTGAGGTGAATGCATTACAAGGAATGGCAGCCATTGGACAGAGGCCCCTTTTAATGGAGGTGAGTGAACTATAACAAATGGCTATTGAAATGTGATTTCTGACTGTCATTATGTTTAAAAAAAATGACTTCCTTTGACAAGGCTGTACTTGAGCATACCCCATCGCTAATCCTTTAGATAACAGGGTTGCCGCGGATCTTGAAAAGCATTAAAAGTCATTAAATTTAAGTTTCAATATTCAAGGCCTTAAATGTCTTAAAAAGTCTGGAATTATTGGGTGGGCGGCATTAAATTTACTCGGGGGCAGAATTAATGAGCTTGCCTTATTTGTTTCATTCTAGTTTTATAGTTTAATTGTTAGATTTCTATGTTTTTATTTTATTGGTGTTTAAAAGATATCCGGCAAGTCCGACGCCTACGCTAGAGGCAGTACGGCCGTGTGAGGCTGAGTACCGCATTTAAAACGTAGAAGAAGAATGTGTGTTCCCTGCTTTCGAATTTGAAGTCGGCCGCGGTAGAGCAAAAAAGGAGAGAACGACCCAGCGAAATGCATGCGCAGCTATTATAAATTCAGTGAGAGGTGGAGGGAGGACGACTGGCTGGCTTTTTTCACCCCGCGACCGCGACCACACACTGCCGCTGCTTGTAGGTGCGCAACCACCCGTCCGCTGATGATATAGGTAGGCTACTGTCGCAAATCACACAACACGTTGATTGTGTTTAGTGAACAATGTTTATGTATCTATATTTATAAATAGCTGCTCATCAGACGTTCATTCAGCTCATTCAGGTCGCGTTGACTTGGCGTGAGGTCATGGAGTGAGACGCGGGTCTCTTTCTGTCACTTTCTTTCTCTCCACTCTGCACTCCCTTTCTGACAGCTATAAAAACTATTGCCGATCCTCCCATCAATCGCAGATAGTAGCCTACGTTTCCTTTGCCAATCGGTACAACTCGGTTTATTAACCTGAACGCCTGCAACAATACTGTATGAAGAAAAAATTACTTTGCGCAAATTACTGCAGGTCTCGTGAGCATGGATGTAAATCTACAGTGGGCCAACATACGATTTTGAAATTGTAAAAACCTCCCTTGACCTGTGGAACCAATTTTTAAATAGTTTCTGCCATAAGTTCTGAAAAATAAAGTTAATGGACTAAGTTTGTTATTTATTGAATAAGGAATTAAAATATGAAGAACATTCGGATTATTCTTCTCCCAAAAATATCCCATTTTTAATTTAGCCTAATTAAAATATTGTATGCTGCACCTAACACATATTTTCTAAATGTATTAAACTGTTCTTGTTACTCGATTAATCAGTAAATGTAAACCAATTGATACAGTTCTGTAATTGGTTAAAAAGGTGGTAATGATGGGTTTTCAGGTTGCCTTTACAGTGATCTCTTACACTGTGTGTGCAAATTTTTTAGGCAAGTTGTATTTTTGAGGATTAATTTTATTATTGAACAACTACAGTGCTCTCGGTCAATCCAAAATGTTAATGAACCTAAACCTGAATGTTTACGAAAGTAAAGGTGAGGTTTTGTCTTTCTTACGAGAATATATATATGTTTTGCTATTATTAGGTAACTATTAGTGTGCAGAATTATTCTGCAACTAAATAAAAAAACTAAAATTTTCCCATCTCACTTGTTTATTTTCATCTGTTACAGTGAGAATAATAAAACAACTCAACATTTACAAATAAAAATGTCCGACATGTCAAAAAAAAAAATCAGTGACCAATATAATATAGCCACCCTTCTTTTCAATAACTGTCACAAGCCTTCCATTCATGGAGTCTGTCAGTTTCTTGATCTGTTGACGATCAACTTTTTGTGCAGCAGCAACCACAGCCTCCCAGACACTGTTCCGAGAGGTGTACTGATTTCCTTCACTGTAAATATCCCGTTTAAGCAGGGCCCACAGGTTCTCAATAGGGTTTAGGTCAGGAGAGGAAGGGGGTCATGTCATTATTTTTTCATCCTTAAGGCCTTTACTGGCTAGCCATGCAGTTGAGTACTTCGATGCATGTGATGGAGCATTGTCCTGCATAAAAATCATGGTCTTCTTGAAAGATGCAGACCTTTTACTGTACCACTGAAGAAAGTATCTTCTAGAAACTGGCAGTAGGTTTGGGAGTTGATTTTGAGGCCATCTTCAACCCGAAAAGGTCCAACTAGCTCATCTTTAAAGATACTAATAGTTCCCTCAAAAGATCAGCTAGTTGGACCTTTTTGTTTTTTATTTTCTGTAATTAGACAGCAGTTGTTAGCTAAAGTGCATTGAATATTTGGTAGTCAGATTTAATGTAACCCTTGACGGAGTATAGTGTAGTTTGTCGATTTCTGTTACCGCGGTATTGGTATTATTTTTCCATTTTAGAGGTCTTAAAAAGGTCTTAAATGTCTTTAAATTTGAACTTTAAAAATTGGCAGATACCATGGATAACAACGCTAGAAATGAAAGTGTTTTTGGGTGTATTCTTCCAGGAGGTGAACTCCATCCTACAGCAGGTGGTGGAACGTAATCGTGTGCGTCGTAGTTTGAGTGCAAAGCGTCATGCACTGCGCTCCTGGAGGAGTCTGGTGGAGACACTGCTCACTGCCTGCCCAGCTGATCTCATACCTGCTGATGACAGGCAGCTCATCATCAGAGATCTGCTTCTAGATCTACATGATAAGGTCAGTGAGGATGTTTTGGACAAACTCTAGAATGTTTTTCCATAGGGGAATCTTTGCGTTTTTTTGTTTTTGTTTGGAAGCATACATTTATGTAGAGGTTCAGTTTAGGTCTAATTTGAATCCCCTCATGTTCATAATAAGGAATGTCTTAGTTATTGTATCAAATCAAATCAAATCAGTTTTATTTGTATAGCCCAATATCACAAATAGACATTTGCCTCAGCGGGCTTTACATTCCATACAGTATGACACCCTGCCTTTAGACCCTTAGCTCGGCTGAGAAAAAACTCCCAGTAATAACCCTTTATCGGGATTTAAAATTGAGAAATCTCAGGGAGAGTTGACAGAGTAAAGGGATCCCTCTCCCAGGACGGACATCCTGCAATAGAGGTCATAAGAAGAGAAAATCACGAAGGAGTCGAATCATTGACCAGATGTTTACATGGTAATACTAAAGTAAAATATGAAAAGTGAATAGTGTGGATGCAGGACGACTTCAGATACATTGTATGTATTAACATAACAAATACTATATATATATCACCAGTTTGTTACATCAACTTAATGTACATAATGTATTGTCCAGGTGTTGTCTGAGGATGCAGCAGGAGAACTGATGCCCATCGTTGCCGGGGCAGTCTTCACTCTGACAGCCCACCTCAGCCAATCCGTGCTGTCGGAGCAGCAGCAGGGGGCGGGGTTAGAAGCTACGTCTGGCTTTGCCTCTATCGCCAACTCAGCACTGCACCTGATTCTGCGCAAGCTGCTGGACTTCATCCTTTGCACTGGTTAGTGGGGAGGACTGAAAAATCACTCACAAACTCACATTTTCCCATATGTGTTAAAACTTTTTCATTCTGGATTTAAGATGATTGTCTTTTACACTTTAAGGAGGTGGATACCAACGTCTGCGTGCTCACTTGTATGGCTCCCTGCTGTACTACCTTCAAATCGCCCAGAAACCTGAAGAACCAGACACTCTGCAGACAGGTACAACACAGAAACATTCAAACAGAAAGCCCTGTTCTTTCAAAATGACAATGTATATGTTATCTGAGTAAATGTCCCTGTCTATCCCTCCAGCTGGGAAGGCAATGTGGGAGCGTCTCACAGCCCCAGAAGATGGTTTCTCCAAACTGCAGCGAGAGAACCTCGCCATCATTGAGAACTATGGCAAGTCTCTCATGGAGGTGGTGTGTCGGGACGCCTGTGACGGCCATGAAATTAGCAGGGTAAGAGCCATATTCCAGTTCCAGTTCAACATATGACTCATACTCATATTTCAGCCCTGTGCTGACATGGTGTTATCATAGTGTGGTAATAGTAGTAGTAATAGTATAAGTTATCATTTATTTCCGTCTGTATTTACAATTTTCCATCAGGAATACACATAGAAATAAAATGATAACAAAGGCATTTGATTTCAAAGTAAAGACATGAAAAAAATAATTTAAGGAAAAGGTGTAGTCTCTACTAGTCTGTAACTTTAGCAAAGTATATCTCCCCTTATTACAAAACGTAGTATTTTAGACCTTACTACTTTAAGTACAAAAACAAAACAATAAACATTTCTTACAAAAAACAATACAAAGTAAATATATTTAAATGTTTTTTTACTCTCAGTTAATGATTTCTCAATTTTTTTTCTCCTCTCTCCCTGTGTCAGATGTTGGCTCTGGCCGTGCTGGACCGGATCCTGTCCATAGACCGTCAGAACCAGTGGCTGGTTTACGTCTGTAACAGTGGCTACCTGCGCTCGCTAGTGGAGAGCCTCAGACAGGATGATGTCGCCCTGCAAACCCTGCTGGCACCTCAGCCCCCTCTGCTCAAACCACTCTACATCTATGAGAGCAAGATGGTGAACACACACACACACACACACACACACACACACACACACACACACACACACACACACACACACACACACACACACACACACTGTTTTGCACTGCTCCACAGGGCCAGCAGTCTCAGTTTGAAGCCTGTGTAAATGCAGGATTATAAAGGTGCTCTCTCTGCTGGGTGTTTTCAGGCTCTGCTGACTCGTGTGGCTAAGACCGGCCAGGGAGCCGTGGAGCTGCTGCGCTGTGGGCTGGTGGCTCAGCTGATAGAGTGTCAGGTGTTTGACATGGTGCCTGACAGCGATGCACACAGGTAAGGATGTGGAAAAGAGGTGGTGAAATAACCTTAACGTGTGTTTTTATTAATATGAAATTCTTGTGTTATTGATATATTATCGAATATCCCAGGAAGAACTTGACCTCTGTTCTTTAGGTGCCTATTTTAAATGATAACTTTAGTTTGTGTCTGTTCCCTCGTGGCCCACAGAGTGATGAGAGACCCATCAGGCTTCATCCCCAGCCCTATGGACCGCTACAGGCAGATTCTCTTACCCACCTTGAGGCTCTTCCAGGTCATCCTGACTTCTACCACCATGAATCACCAGCAGGGGGCGGCACAGGTAAGCTCACAGCATATACAACTCCATTATGTCATACATGATGTCTTGTGCCTGGACTGACTCTGTAGACTATTTGTGAACAATGCTTTGATCATTTACAAAGCAGGATTTGTATTTGGACAATTTGAATTTTCATAAAAGAGTTTAGTGTTTGTAAATGATTATGTTTTCCTGGGAAAGTAACTAACAGCTGTAGAAACATTGCACTTCGATTCAAACTTTATCTGTATCTTTGTGTGTGTTTTTTTTAGATTCTCCAGTGGCTGATAGTCCACGCGGACACCATTCAGTCTCTGTTGCGCTGTCAGGAGCTCAGTATGGGCGCTTTGCAGGAACTCTCTTTGCTTACTGGCATCATCAGTAAGACCGCTCTGCCAGGTACAAAGATCAACAATCAATCTTCTCTTTTTTTTCCCCACTTCAGTTGTGCAAACCCCATATTTACATATCAGAGACACAGACTGAGTGGTATTGTGAATGTGTTGCTTGGTCTCTCAGGTGCCCTTGAGATGGGTGGGGAGGTCAACAGTGCTGCTCTTCTAGAGTTCCAGGGTCACATCAACAGGTTCCAGGTCAGATAGCTGCCTTTTGTTTTTATCATGAATAATATAATATATTTTGTTGTTGCCTTCTTTATCCCTGTTCATACAGATCCATTCCAGTTTGTGGATTGTTCATTTAGTAAGATGTCTCTTATATTATAGCGCCTGTGTCTGTCCCTGCTTGGCCGTCTGGCGGGGAGCGAGAGGGAGAGATTGCTGAAGCAGGCGGAGATCGCTGCACCCGGAGACTCAGCAGAAAGACGAGAGGAGATGGAGGTTGCCATGCAACAGGTATGACTGAAAACACTCAATAAATGGAGTAGTAAGGGATACATGGTGAGAGTGGTGATGCCTGTGATTAATAATTTGTATCCCTGAAATGCTAGTAGTGTATTCCTGGTAAGAAGTAATCGGTTATACTGTACTAGACATATTCCAGTGGTATAATGGACAGGGGAGAGAAAAAGGATTAAAATAGCACTGGTGTGCAGTCTTGTATAATAATAATAATAATCATGATGATTCATCAGTTCTTCATTGCCTGTGACCTAAAAGGTTGTGTCCTCTGTGCCCAGGTGTGTGCTAACATCATGGAGTACTGCCAGACCCTGCTGCTGCAGAGCTCAGCTCAGGCCCAGTTCAGCATCTGCCTCTTCAGCCCGTCAGGCAGCGAGCCAGCCGGCAGGGACGGAGGGCGTGCAGGTCAGATTCTGCCCACACTCAAGAAAAGACAAGGACATTTGACTCGTGTCGTTGTATATTACCAAGCCAAATGTAGGAGACTGAACCATTGCTCTTATTTTTTTTTCCAGATCTCTCCTCGACTCTGCCATCAATGGCTTACTCCCGCGCCCCCAGCCTGGGTCTAGTCCTCTACCTGCTGAAGAACAGCGCTGCAGATTTCTTCCGCTTCCACCAGAGCCACAGACAAAGCCTGGGCAAGCTGCAGAGCCTGGATCAGCTGCCTCCTGAGGAGCTCAAGGAGGTAATCATGTACCAAGGCGCTAATTCCCTTTGTCTCACTACTGCTGTGCACATTGAGCTCCAGTTTTTCAGTTCTTTTGTTGTTTACCATTTTATAAATGGTGCTTTTTAAAAGTTAAGGGAAACAAATGTGTGAGACACCACACACATTATTGGCTCAAAATGCATTGTCTTCAATTGTAACTGTGGACATCTTGTTTGTAGTTGTGCCAAGGCCTTGTGTCAGGCCCAGGAGGCGTGGAGAAAATCTCATCAGTCCAGAGGAGCTTGTTGGCCAAGAGACGACTGGTCCAGCTTATCAACAACAGAGCCAAGCTGCTGGCCCTGTGCTCCTGTATCCTTTCACAATTGTAGTTACAGCACTACAACATCGTTTTTTTAAAACCCTTTCTAGCAAACCAGAGTTAAAAGTCAACCATTACTAGTTCATTGTGTATTTATCATGAATTGCTGTGAAATGCCTTGACCAGCCTCTTCCTCAGATGTAATCGAGACCTGTTTGTTTGTGTTGTGGCGCCACCTGGAGTACTACCTGTTGCATTGTACTCCATCGGACCCCAAGGGCTCTCTGTTGCCTGGAGCCAGTTTGTACAGATCACGCTTCACTGACGGTGAGGAAAGATGTTGCAGATACTTGCACTTTTAAGCCCGGGCGATGGTTCCAGTTCACTTTGAGGCAGCCTTGATTTCGAGGCAAATTTTGAAAGAAAAATTATAATAATTTTTTTTTTTTTTTTACCTTTTCATTGATAGTTTCCAGACAGACCTATTCAGAAATACTCACCAATGTAGTTTTATTTCTGTAACCTATGTGCGTAATTTGATAGGATTAAACTTGATAAAATGCAATCATTTCAATGGAACATTTCTCTTCTGCAGACTCGTTTGGCGGGTTGCAGACTGGAGGTCGTGCCCTGGGTCTGTCCCGAGTCAGCCAGCAAGACCTAGACCTGGTAAGAGATGTCTGTTCTGGCTGGCAGCTCCGAGCACACGTTAACACAAATTGACATTACATCATCATTTGCATTATGAATACTGCTCAGACAAACATTATTGGCTTACATTATATACCAACTACATTCTTTCTGTTTGTGTGAATGCAGCTGAAGAGCGACATGGCTGGCGGCTTCGGGGAGGCCGTGCAGAGGAAGCTGCTGGAGGTGGAGAGTCTGTACAGCCAGGTGCGCTCTCGCTACACCTTCATCCAGGCCCTGGTGCGCAGGATCCGCGGCCTGCTCCGACAGCCCAAAAGCTGAGGCACATGCACACACACATATATATACAAAGACTGCCACCTCAACATCCAAATACTCGCTTTCATGAATTAAATGGAAACCTCTGCCAAACAACACCAGATAAAACCACCAAGGATTCTACAATTTTCTGCCAGTTTGACTCTTCAAGCAAACGTCACTCCTTTTTACTGACCCTGGTGCTGCATCTCTCTTCAGTACCGTGGAATGTTAACAAATATATCATAACACGTGATGCATTCTGTGTGACCAATGCTAATTATGTATGTATGACTTACGCTGTGCCCGGGGGTTTTCTTTAAAGGAGGGAGAGACAGTAACCTGCACAACACACTGAAGAAATTTTTACTCGTTAAGAGAATTTGATATTCCTTTTGTTTTTTTGTCTGATTTCTCTTTTTTCTTTTCTTTTGTGAAATAAAACGTTTTCTAAATCTGTTAAATACTTGTGTCGTTTATGCACAAATCACACAACAAACCATCTAAACCACGCTACTAATTAGCAGAACTTGTAGACACTTTCTACATGCATTCCGGTGTGTATACAGTGTGACAAGGTTTAGTTGTCACCATTTTTGGGGGTTTCACTTATCACACACATCTTAATAGTGCCGGCCACTTCTGACATACAGAGACTACTGCCTTCACCTGTTTTGACGTGTGCGTCTGGGGTGACTCATTGTAAAGAACTGGGAGAAGCAAAACAAGGAACCAAAACAAGACGTTTCTTTGTGAAAGTAGCAACACAGTAACTGATGTTACCAGAAGTGTCTGGCTGCCTTAGACATGCTATGATGATGATGACACATTACAGTTCAAGGCCATTCAAGCAGCAATGTAACATTACAAACAAGCCAGACCCACATGAATCATATTTATTTTTTATTTTCTTTGAAGGTACACTTTATAAGGCTGTAAAGTGCGTAGAGTCTCAAACTTTTGGGTGGGGGGGAAGATGAGAGAAAAAAAAAAATCTGGATATACATTCAGATCATACAGATTTCGGGAAGTTTTGTGCTTTTGTTTTTTATTTGAATACTGAGGAGGGGCAATAGTTCAGAGGGTGAGCATTGAGCACAGAGGGGGAGGGTGGGTGTGTGAATGAACGCAGTCAGTCCAGCGCTTTGACGGGCAGATGGGGTGACACCTTTTGAGTTAGTGGGGGGGGAAAGACTTTGTGCTACTCTTTAACAGGTCATGCTTGTCATACTCTATAAATTACTTTTTAAATAATACAAATTAATTACAGCATTAAAAACACATTTACATCTCTCGAGCCACATCTGTGATTGTGCCGCGTTTGCATCTTGATGGACAAAACCCTGCAACTGCTCATCTCCCTCTACAGGAATTTAGATCCACCACTGTCTTGTAGGTAGACAAGCATTTACCATTCATCCTCAGTTTTGCTGATGAATGACTATCAACGCTCTATTAGAATACACATGATTGCAGTGCGCCATTTTGGAACAAACGGCACTGCATACTGTGAGATCATACAGATTTGTGACTTTGTTTCTACGGAGATCGCAACACCTTTAAGGGAGCACTCCATTGATTTGACACATCAAGGTCAGCTGACTTGTCTTATGTAAGTTTGATCAGACTTTCAGATGAATTTTTTACTGAGGGGTGAGTGAAGGAGATGAGAGCATCATTATCCAACCACGTGATCACTTTCCCAGCTGTGGAACCATCTTCTCAAGCAAAGAAAACGGAGAATACTGTAAATACTTTACATCATACGTAGATATCTTCTATATTATCAAAACAAAGTCCGGGACTGATTTCTGTACATAAAATCACAATTATTCATTTTTAAAAAGGAGAAAAAAAAAATGTATACTGTACATAGACTTGAGTTACAGCACCAGCAGACTTAAGTCTTTTTCGCTTTCATTCACATCCTGTACAGGGCGCTGTGGTAGTCCACTGGCTCACGGGGAGCTGACACAGGTTAGGAGTCCATGGCGAATGAGTTTGAGCTGTCCTTCATAGTGCCTGTTTGAGGGAATATACGGCCCTTCCGCTCTAGTGTTGATTGTACTAGACATGTCCTTTAGTAATCCATCACAGCTCTAGCATTCATTTGAAATCCAGGAAGAAACTGTGACGGGAAACAGCAGAGTGGCAAGGAAAAGGCAGCTTATCCAGCACTGTATGTTTCCACTTTGATTCAGATTCAAAGACAGCATGGAGAAGTGTGCATTGTCTTGTTTTTTTTTAGATTTTTGTGCGTGAAGTACACATCCGCACAATCTGTCTTTCTGGAGCAAATCCAACAGCTGTTTCACCCTTACGAGCTATCAGTACTCGCCTCTTGTGTGGTGTTGTTGTTGTCCGTCACGTTGGCATCGCTGCCGTTGGTCGGGGGGCATTCTGGCATCTCTCCCGTCACCGCTACTCGGATCACTTTCAGCCAGCGCTGCTTAAGCTCCTCCGATTCAGCAGCAAAGTTGTGGATGGACTTGGACTGCGAGAGGCGGAAGGTGGCCGGAGGGTCTGCGGGCTTGGCGCTGTCGTCCACCGAATAGCCCAGGAGGGGAATGGTACACTGGGCCTTCACGTCCTGAGGAGAGGGGTCAGGGATGGGGGGGAATAGGTCAACTATTGTCGAAAATGTACTTTTCATGTGACAAATATGAGAAAAAAACAACCATCACTCTTTTTCTCCACCTTCACCTTTCTGAAAACATGTGTTCAAAAACCCAGTCAGATTTCTCTCCCCATATGATGTCATAAGGGGAGCAGCCACGCCCCCCTCATTACCATCCTAACTAAGCACTACCTCCACCTGTGATAAGCACACGACCAGATCCCCCTGAATTTAAGTTAGGGCCAATCAGAGCAGACTGGGCTTTTTGAAAGGTGGAGCTTAAAGAGTGAGGCTCTAAAACGGAGCGTTTCAGACAGGGGCTGTAAAGACGAGAACTAGCAATGGCACTGTGAGAAATATAAAGGTTTTTTTTTGGACACTACACCTTGAAACAGTTTCTAGTAGAAATCCAAATTACAATTTTGAAGCTGAAAACTAGCCTTATATGTGACCTTTAATATTCCTTTTAGTGATTTTGAATGTTCTGCTTTGTGTTGTTGGTGTGTTACCTGCGGAGCTCCGTAGAGGTAAAGCACCACACACTCCTTCTCGGGCATTACGCACCACACCTTCTGCCACGGTTTGTTCTTCTCACAGTACTGCAGGAAGCCACACATGATGCTGCTGCCTGTGAACTGAGCTGCCTCAATCTGCACAGGGAGGGGGGCGGGGGGGGACCGGCAAATTAGCACAATAATCAATAAAAAGCAGTGGGTAATGTGTGCATTTCTATGTCAGTTATCACTTTATTTAGACAGGTATCAGTGTATCCCCTTTACCTCCAGGATGCCCTTCTTCTTGCCCTCGGCGACCTGCTCTCCAGTCAGGATGGAGTAGCAGTCTTTGCACACCTTGTTCATCTTCTTGCCGTCATATTCCAGCGCCACCTTGTTGTCTGAACATTTCCAGCACACCACCTGTTAAAAAAAGGAACTATTTTACACCACTATACACTATTATTGACTGGCAGAAGAAAGATGAGAGGTGAAAGAAATTGAGGGGAGAGAGGCAGGAAGGATAACGTGCAACAAATGTCCCCTGCCGGACTCAAAGTGGGGACATTTCTTTCTCATGGTCAGCATCTTAGAACTCTCAAAAAACCTATTTTAAGGAAGGCAGTGCGACTTTAACATGTACAGAGCAGTGAAGCTTTGCACCAAAATCTAAACTTTAATGTTTAAAATGAGGGACTGTGTGGTTAATTAAATAGATGACTTATGGTATAAAGTGAATAATATATTAGTGTGTCAGTAATGTATTTGACTGACATCACATCAATTGTTGATGTCTTAAAAGTCCACATTTTCACACATTCTGTAGCTCCGGATGTGTTCCCCATCCATGTGCAGAGCTATCTTTGTACACTCTCTCATCCGCTTCCCGCACATCATGCATTATACATGATGACGCGACAACACCAAGGTTACGTACATAACCGCAGGCCCTGCAGTGGTGTCTCCGCCGTGTCAGAGCGTTGAACTGCTCTTTACACTTCATACACATCGTCACTTCGTTGTCGCGGATCCAGCGAGGGGCTCGCTTCCCCAGCTCTGCATTCTACATTTAAAAAAAAACCAACAAAACAAAACAATAGTCAGTGTGACAGAGTGTGCGGAAAGGTGTCCACTGTGTTTGACTGTGTGTACAACTCCCAACGTGACACTCACCGACACTTCCTCCCCTTTCAGCGCGTTTTTGAACGACTCGTTCTTTTGCTGGAAGATCTCAATGGTCTCCTGGAACGCCTAAAAATAAAATGAATCAAACACATGTGTGACTCACTCTACATTACTCTCAAACACATATAATCAAAGGAGAAAATAGTGACAAAATGATTGCCACGGTGCTGTAATTACCTTTATCCAGCCTGCCTTGTCCTGCTCTGAGCTGAGGAGGAAAATTAAGCCAGAATATGCATTAAAACATTTAAAAAGTATAAGTATATGATATGAAGTAAAGTATAACATTAACTTTATGGGTAAATCTTTCTGTTACATCAACATGGCAGTTAGCTGTGGTCTCAGAGTTTATTTTGACATTTACAGGATTTAAATGATGCTAATTTACGGTTTTCCATATGAACAAGAAATGATACTGCATGGGGGTAATAACATACAATTACATATTTAAATGTGGAAGTGGCTGTGATATAATTGCGGCTTTTTCCATATATTTTCTTTTTTAAATGTCCTCTTGTTGCATTATGTATGACATTTCCGCATAAAACGTACCTGGCCTGTAGCTCCAGCGTCCTCTCTTTGCCTGACACCTGGAAGGTATGAGGGTAGTCTTCATTGGTGGTTTCCAGGACTTTCATGCCGTCGATACCGACCCGCGTCCTCACTGTGTACTTGGTCCCTCCAAGGCTGAATTTGGGAACGCAGTACAACAGCATGTGGTTGAACTGGCAGAAAGAAAAAGTAAAAGAAAACGCTTTACTGATGATGTACGTTAAAATAGTTCTAGATTTGTTTTCTGACATGGTTTCCTTACAAAGCGCACAAAGCATTTATATATGTGGAGAAAAAACGTGTTTCATCAGGCCCCCTCTGCAACAGTACAAGGCTAACATCCTTATAGTGACTGCGTTGACACAGCCATCTATACTGTATAATGTAACATATTAACTATACCTAAGGACCTCATACAACCCCACTTCAAAAATACTGAACTATCCCTTTAAACACTGAAGGTAACGTAATTTACACAGACGGGAGACATTCAGCCTGAAGCTAATCAGAAACAGCCAGAACGTAATGCTATCATGTGGCAATCTCAGTAATTGAGAGGCATGTTCATGTGCCCCTGATGTACCATCACACAAAAGGTGTTCCCTGCTTGATTCATGATTCACTTGTTTCAAATGCCTTGTGCAAAAGCCTCAGCATATTTCCCTGCAGTATCCTTCATTAGATAATACAATGGTTTTTGTACCCTACACTTACCAGGAAGAGGTATCGCTCCATGGCCGAGGTGTTCCTGGCCGCCAGCTTCAAGATGTGTCCCTCTTTGATGAACTCGTTGGAGGGGTTCACAATGTCCTCCTCCTCACCCAGCATCTCGTATATCTCCATCAGCTTCTTCAGATTTTCCTAAACCAGGATGGGACCTTTATTTCTAGTTGGATGTTGACAGAAAGAGATTCCATATTGTTCGTTTTTAAACAAGCCGTACTTACAGATTTCCGCATGGCGCTGTTGGAGTGAGTAGCCGCTGTGGCGATAATTTCTAACGATTCTGTAAAAAAAAATTGAAAAAAAGGTGGGTTACCTAAAAGTAGCAAGATAAAAAAAAAGACTCCTAGGAGCATGACATTTTAGGTATGTTCGACTTACTTTCCGAATCTCGTCTGTCAGGGTCGTCCTGAGGCAGTTTCTTCAGATAGTCTTTAAGCAGCATCTCATAGCGAGGGACTCTCTGCACGGGCTCCAACATGTGATGCTGAAGTGTCAGGCTGCCACACACCTCTTGAGTCTGTACAGAAAAGAAAAAACTTGAATTTTACCTCAATTCCCTAAGTTTTGCAGCATATTTCTGAACACAGGATATGCCCATCCACCCCTAAATCTATAAGATGTTGACAATGACAACACTAGAAAGGTGCTATGTGTATACAGCATGAGTGTTCCATTTCCAAACCATTACCTGTATCTCCTGAATGATGGCCTTGAATTGAGGTGAACGATCCATCCACTGTTTCAGCAGCTCCATGGCCTTCTCGAAATTCTTAATATACTCTGCGTACATCTTGAGGAAAGGTGTGAGTTTCTGGAGTATGTCTCCGATGCGAGGTGTGGTTGCCCTGTGGGGAGGGAGGTAAGGAGGTAAAGGTTTGTTAACTATAATGTGGAGGCCTTAGGTAGTTACTGGCAACAAAATACAGGTTTGATAAAGATAATTTTCGTCACTAAAGCTCACCATTCTCCCATACGCTTCTCCAGGTCTGGAAGCAGGAACTGGCCGTGAAAGGCGTTTATGGAGGAGATGTTGGAGAAGATGTTCTTCACTACTTCCACAGGGAACGTCCCTTTGTTTGCCTCCTCCGTTAGCTTAGTACAGAACACCTAGAAGAGCCGTAAGCAATGATTGTGAACAGTGTCATTTGAAGGTATTTTACAATCAAAAATATACGTTCGCAAAATCGAGGTGTCTCTACTAAGGTCAACCCTTTTCCATGTGACATGGTCAAAATAAAACAGAAGTGAACCACTGCCTCCACCGAGTTCCTCACCTGGTCCAACAGGTTGAGCCGTGTTACGTAGGCCTTCTCGGTCTGCAAGAGCTCGCTGGCGATCTTGAACAGCTTCTGTTCATTTGTCTCCTGGAAAAAAAACAGCGGGTACATTCTTGTGAATTTCATGCACGTGTGGTGATCTTCTGCTCATTAATGAATTAGTGAAGTGTGAAAGTGATCTTATTCTTTTGGGCTAGAGAGTCACACAGTTGTGCCCGATGACCGTTTCAGTCCAACACTGCTCTAATGATGAGTTATTGGCATTGTCATCTAAGGCTTAAAGGAAAATTGGGGCCTCATTAGCTTTTCAACACAGCGGCCGGAGTGAAACCGGAGTTGAACATAATGGAGAAGTGTGGGACTATCTGCCTGCAGCGTATGAATTGGGTTCTACTCAGAATTCATTTGCGGTGTCATTGTCATTTGCGTGTGTAGCTTCCCGTCCCATAGGTTCCTGTTTGGTTTGGGTGCATTTCTCTTTTAAAACAGCTATAAGAGAGCGAACATTTCATGAAACACATGTTGCATTCTCTGCGTCTCTCAATAAGATGTTTTTGCATACAGTAGCATGTAGCACTTTGGCGTGTGTGTGTGTGTAGCACTTTGGTGTGTGTGTGTGTCCGTAACACTATGGTCCACCACTGGCTCTCGGAACAGGAAATGAAAACACTGAAGTAGGGAAACGACACCAAATCAAACAAAGCTTCAAAAAAAATCTCCAAGAGCTTTGGGTGAGAGGACAAACAATAACTAATAGTATGATAAACAATAACTGTAGCCTCCAACGAAAAACACACATGCATGGTGAAATGCGATACGCCAGGAAAGTTTATTGCCACAAGGGCCATGGCAGCAGAATATGTCACACTATGCAGAACCCCAAGGGTGAGAGCAAACGGCCTCACATTTTCACAGCATTTATTTGTCAACACATCCACAAGATACTAAATTAGCCTCTACTAGCACACCTCAACACATCTCTACTACTGAACAAACGGTCAATCTGGTTGCATTGTGGGTAATGTAGGCATCAAGTTATGAAAATGAATACTTGGAATAAAGAAATATGATATCCATTTTTCTGCTGCGGCTGTTTTGCACCTTTAAACTGTCCATTCTGAGTCTGACAATTCAGTGATGTCGGTGTGCAGTGCTAAATGGGTGGAGTACTAATATTTCAGTGGTTTTACTCAAGTAAGATTTTAAAAGCATGACTTATTCTCGTAGTGGAATATTTCTTTATGGTGTTATTGTTACTTCTACCCAAATTAAAGATCTGAGTGCTTGTTCTAACAATGCAAATGGCAAAACTAAAGGGAAATAACTTTGCTGAATGGAAGTTTACAAGAACCAACCAACACAAAGAGAGAAGCTATACTGTATTTTAACTGGAGATAATTCTATACAAGCAAATAATCTGATAAGAAACCCCAGAATTGGTACAAAAACCCACTCAAATTGTCAATTTCAATCCAGATTAAACTTCACCAATTGCTAGATCTGAGAACCAACATGCTATCACTCAAGTCCAAATGAAGAAAATAACTGAGTTCATTCCCAAAGTTAAGTTTCAACTTGACAAAGATCCTTTCTCAGATCAACAGAAAAAGAATATGTGTGTTGCTTTGACTGGACATTTTCACTCTCCCGCACCTCATAGGCTGTGAACTTGTTTTCAGAAAAGCAAAGACCGAGATTGATTGGAACCTGAGATATAAATATAATCTGTAGACAACAGCAGGCTCCAACAGGGGGGTGGCAACTGAAGCACAAACTCAGCTGTTCAAGCGGTCGACATCTGCTCGGCCTTCGCAGAAAATAACCCCCTCTGACAAACACACACACACACACACGGGCACACAAACACACACACACACACACACACACACACACACACCTACACACACACACACACACACACACGCCCTTGTAACTCTACCCTTACAATATTAGCGCAAACCCGGAGATGAATTAGTTCAGGAGATTTAATTGTGCTGAAAGCCCGGGACATAAATAAATTGCTGACGGTTTGTCTATCAGACGCTGCAGAGTCAGAGCGAGCAACTGGGGCATACTCAGGCTCCAAATATCTGACACACACAGGATGTAAAATACACAGTACAACAAAGTGAACTTGAAAACAATCATCCAGCAGACATGTACCTACCTTATGCTCTGAGATCCCTTCTTCACTCTCCGTCTTAACCCCACTGTCCTCATTCTGCTTGAGGCTTTCTGTAGCTGTCCTGTCTGTGTGTGGAGGTGAAGGCGAATGTGAATGATCACCACTCTGCTCCTTGCTCCCCTCAGTGCCGTCGCCCATGTTACCGTTAACCAGCGCGGCACTACTCTCTGTCCTCACACTTTCACCGTTGTCCTTTTGGTGCACATTAACATCCTCCTCTTTCTCCCCGTGCTGCTCCATCTGCGCTAGCACCCCGTTGGATGCCGGTTTGTGGGCATCCTGTGGTCCAGGTGAAACAGGGGAGGAGTGGTGGTTCTCCTGAGTCTCACTGCAGCTCTCTGTTTGCTTCTGGTTGGAGCGGTGAGCCGGGCTGCCGTTGGTCGACTTGCTGATCTGTTTGAGAGGCGAGCCGTCTCTCTTGCTCTCTGTGTTGCTGGAGGAACAGAGGGGAAAAAAAAGAGGCAAAAAGAGGAAGTCTGTCAGAGTAGCAACAGCAACAAAAGAAAAAAAAGAAAAAAGAGGGGAGGGAGGGAAAAAGAGTAGAATACAAATGACAGGGGGGTCTGTTTGGGGGGCTGCTGCTGCTGGTGAGTTGGCACGCCGAAGCCAGCCAGGGGAGTGTGAGACCCGACGGTAAGCAGAGAGCTTTCGCACATGGGTGTGAGAGTTAAAAATAAAACTGTTGAGATGCTCAAACTTCTCTCTGTCTTGTGAGGTCTGCTCAGAGCCAGTGTAAAGCAGCAGCAGCAGGAAGTGTGTGTTTCTGTGTGTGTGTGTGTGTGTGTGTGTGTGTGTGTGTGTGTGTGTTAGAGCAAAGGAGGAATGGAGGTAATGAGGAGGACAGCAGGAGGAGAGGTACAACACGACTCCCCGGAGATAGATGCTGTCCTACTTCCAAGGAGAACCCACCGCACTATATATTGCTGTAGCATCTTTTCTGTTCTTTGCACTAGCATGACATGACAACATGACCGGAATGGAGAGGGAAAAAAACTGTTTGTACTAGACTAGACAGTTTGAAATGCAGCACAAGGACTGGAAGTTGGATTAACAGACAAACACACACACACACACACACACACACACACACACACACACACACACACACACACACACACACACACACACACACACACACACACACACACAATGTCACAATTCATCCGCCCTACATCCTGCACCGGCAGCTGTTTCCCTGTAAACGACCCTCCAGCCCCTAAAGCAACCTACAGTGCAGCAGCTACTGTATCTTTGCTCCGGTTTTGCTGCTCTCAGGTCTATTCTAAAACTGGCAACAACAAATCAGATCTATGAGGAACTGCTAGCACTTACAGCATCTTCACCTCTGGCAGAAAGGAAACTCTAGAGTTACTACAGTATATGTCTGCAATCCAACATTTACCAACGCAATAGAATGTCAGCCACGCAGGTGATCTGTTTAAGCCTTAGTGAATGTTCAGTGCTGCATTGAATGTGACCGTCCTGTAGAAACAGGAAGTATGTATAAATGGAGGAACAACAACAAGGCTGGTGAAACACTCCACATATGAATCACTTCTGGGCCGTCGGCCACCTGAGCTGTTTAGACATGAAACAATATAGACACACGCACACACACACACACACACACACACACACACACACACACACACACACACACACACACACACACACACACACACACACACACACACACCTCAGAGGAAAACCATGAACAGGCAGATAGGTTCAATACTGTTTTCGGAACTTTGCATTGCAGTGTTAAGGTGCAAGCAGCAGTTCCTCCTTAGCATATAAATAGCACAGCCAGTGTTCCACTTTGCGACAGTGTTTTATAACGGGCCTTAAGAATGAAGAACGATTTTGCTTTGCTGTGTGGCAACTCTATAGGTGCCTTTGAGGCAGCCTAGTAACATGTGAACCAGATTAGTATATTAGTCGGCTAATTCTGTTCTCGGAAGCAGCAGGTCTACCCCCCCCCCCCTTCTTTCTGTACCAGGGCCACTAGAGGGCTAATCCCCACAGCCCGCCCCTGAGTCTGAGTGAAAAAGATACACACAGTTCCTCTGATTAGCCTCACTAGAAACACCAGAAAATGCAATTAAATTTGTGGAGCAAAAGCCTTGGATTTAGCTTCAGTTCTGTTGTTCTAAAGAGGCTGCAGGGACTGAGTGAAACGTTAGTTGGCATACTAATGCTGCTGCAGACCGAAATATTTTTGGGCTCTACTGTATGAGAAGTTGGGACAAGGGCACGATTGTTGCGCCCCTCACCGCTCTCGACGGGCCTCCCTCGCACAGACTAGGCTGCAGCTACAGTCAAAACATATTTAAAAACTGACATGACATGGTGATAAAACAAGATGCATAAAGAAAGAAAAAAGAAAGAAAGAAAGAAAGAAAGAAAGAAAGAAAGAAAGAAAGAAAGAAAGAAAGAAAGAAAGAAAGAAAGAAAGAAAGAAAGAAAGAAAGAAAGAAAGAAAGAAAGAAAGAAAGAAAGAAAGAAAGAAAGAAAGAAAGAAAGAAATAGGGAAACATCAAGCCCCACTCATTTCTGCATTATGAATGAATAGGCCATACATTCCACCAAGGAAAATTTTGTATGAAATATAGCCATATATATATAACAATAAATATATTTGAATCACAACGCCAGCATGAGTCAACAAGATCAAAGTGCAGACATTAAGAGTTGCGACTCGGTGTTCAAAGAGACCCTACCGTATTCTCCTGGGCTTCATCCCGCTACGCAGAGTCCTGTCCCACCACTGAATGAGGCGCTGTGTTTGCCCTCGCCTGTGAAAATCTCCTTTCATCCCCCCGTTTTGCCAACGCTCGGCTCTAGAGGCAGTGTAGGGCTAATCTGGGCTCCTTCTGAGACTGTCTGTGACACTATCAATGAGACAGGCTGAGGACTTTGATTGAGGGACTTCTGCTTTTTCCTCCTTGAAATAACCGGCAAAGGAAACGTGGGGAAACACAAAGTTTTCCACCGCTGAGATTACAACAGCGCCGAATGAGGCAAAGCTATGTTACAGAAGCCATTGAGTGACGTGGATGATGGAGTTGTTTACTCATCCGTCAAGTTTTGCAGTGTGGGGTCACTGCCTGTGTGACAGTTGTCTAGGATAAAGGGACTATTTCCCAAGCGAGGGAAACAGGGATGAGCCACTTTCACTCAATAATATCACAGATTGGCACAGACTCAACTCAACAACTTAAAAGTGGATGAAGCGATTCTGGAGAATGCTTGTTGTCAAAATCACTTTTTGTCCAAATCAGAGAATGTCTCCTCACAATTCGCTACCTGTCTGTACTGTGTGTGTGTGTGTGCTGAAAAAAAATCTAGTGTTTATAAAGTAAACAGGCATGTTGCTAGCTACAGTGGACCCCCTTTGTTTACATACCCTTTGTTTACGTAACAGTTTACAGAGCCTATAGGCAGTGTATTAACCCATGGTATTGACACAAGATTGTTTTTCTTCAGTGCACACACAGTACGGACAGGTAGCGAATCCTTACTAGATATGCACTTATTTTGACAAAAAGTGATTTCGACAACAAGTGTTCTCCAGAATCGCTGACTCCGCCTTTAACTCTGTGAAGGGAGACCACACACACACACACACACACACACACACACACACACACACACACACACACACACACACACACACACACACACACACACACACACACACACACACACACACACACACACACACACACACACACACACACACACACACACACAACACTAGGGAGTTAAGAACCCCTACCTGTTCTCCTCAAAGCGGCTGATGAGGTGTGAGACTTTGGAGTTTTTCTCCTTGGGTCTCTCCCGGTTCACGGCCCCTCCTCCTCTCCCTCCTCCTCCTCCTCCCCCCTCCTCCATGAGCGGTCTGAAGGTTGGTTTGTGGATGCGGTACAGTGGGGTCGAGAGCTCCGTCACCGGGCTCTGGAGGTGTGCTGGCTTTGGAGGCACTGCAGAGAAGGCAGAGAGAGGAATAGTTAGCACATCATATACTATTTATCTTGTATTCTGGTAGATGATGATGGTTGTTTTTTTATTTTTTTCATCAGGGAATATGTTTGCTGCAATGTCCATTTGGGCCTAAAGGGGGCGGTATAAGATATCCCAACTGACACTGCACACACACACAGGACACTGGGCTGTATCAAACATACAGATTGATCAAATAAGAAGTAACCCTGCTCAGCATAGAGTCACTGAGCGGTTCCACTTTTCTCACCAATTGACGTGTTAATAACAGACTTTCCTGCATGATTTGCAGCGGGAGAGAGAATGGACCCCTGTATTCCAGTCTTATCTGCATAGAATGATTTACTCAGATCAAACAGAAGAGGAACCAGGCTCAGGGTTCACTGATCCCAGGTCAACTTACATAACTCTATTCCTGTGTTCACTGTCTACCTGTGGTGGGCTGAGCATTCATAGTAGCCTATACTGCAGAAGTGGAAAGTGACGTACTTTGGCAAATTAAGATTTTTGCACAAAACACATATAGGAAAAACTTACAAAGTGTGATGCTTTGTTAGAAATTAAACTATTCAATATTATACACAAGAAGAGCGGATCAATGGGTGGACTGAAGGCAAATTAATTGCCAACTATTTTGATGAATATTTAAGTAATTTTTAATGCAAAGAGGCAAAACATTGCATGGTTCCAGGTTCTCAAATGTGAAGATTCGCTGCTATTCCTTTCAATTATTTAATCATTTCAATTAATTTTTAGGCAATTTTAGGTAACAGGTTATAATAAGGGTACATGAATCAACATGAATTCATTCATAGTACTTCATGAACGATTAGTCATTCACTGGGATGAATGGTATCTGATGCATGTTTTGACACAGGAACACATCATTAATCCATGCTAAGGTACTTCAATCATCATGATATTTGAGTTATTACTGATGATCAAGTCTTCTTCATGGGTAAGTTTGCAGTTAAAGGGAAATAGCTAATAAACTGACCCGTCACACCAATACATATGTATTTAATGTGTTGAAATCATGATGAACTACTGTTAGCACTTTAACTTTAGTTAAGGATCCTAATACTGGTGTACACACTGTAATACCTCAGAAATGGCTGAACATATAAAGGGTTTCTTGAGAACTACACTGTAAACGAACATAAGGGAAGACATTAAAGCGGGAGACAGGTCCCTCTGAGACAATACTTTGTCACTGACTTAGACCCACTTAACTGTGTCCACTGACCCTGAATTATGTTTGTGTAAATGGTTGTGAGTGGCTGCGTACCTTGTGGTTTATTCTGCGACCCCGGCCTGCTGCCAGAGCTTCTTCCATTGACCCTTCCCTTGCTCTTGTTGTTAGACCTCCCGCCGCCTGCCCGTCTCAGACACTCCTGCACACTAGGCGGGCTGCTGTGCTGGTAACCAGGGCTATTGCAAACAGCTGGAGGAAAGAAAGAGAGACAGAGAGAGAGAGAGAGAGAGAGAGAGAGAGAGGGAAAAAGAAAAAGCATGTCCATTACAACATGTCAACATCTCGCGTACACGGTCAATGAAATGAGACACGATGTAATGCTTCATGTAAACGTTGACAACGTTCTTTTTCCCCCCTTTGACAGGAGAGCACCGAAGTGGCAGGAAATGAAGGGAGAGAGCGATGGTGATATGACATACGATAGATGCATCATAACATACATAACATTCATTTTCACAACACAATACTTTTGCAGCTCCATCATTACAAACTCCCGTGTCACAGATGTCACTACCGATATACTAATACACTAGACAGGCACCAATGCTGGTATATATAGGCATAGCTGTATCCTTCCTCCATTTCAGACTTCTCAATTCTGAAAATGTTCTTTTTTCTCTCTCAGTTCAGCATTTGGCCGGTTTACTTTACAACAGTATGATATTGGAATGGTACACGTGCTGTGTTTGACCCATTTAGACTTTTACACAGTATTTTATCCCTGTCTATTTGATCTCGTCACTTTTGCATTACAGGCTTAGGTTTTCCTCTTCAGTGACAGAGATAATGCATTTTAGATTGATGACAGTCTTGCAATATGCTGCCTATCGCAGAAACAACACTATCAGATAAGCACTGCTAAAACGCACTGTTAACAAAGATATGATACCAAGTGACATGTTAAGGCTTGTGGCATTTTTAAATGGGTAAACCACAATTTGTAAAATACACAACTAAACGCCTTGTTTAGCCTGAAGGATCCTTGTGGCTTTCCAGAAACACACTTGCCATCACATTTTACTATAAGCTTTAGGGTGTCCTATATATCGAGAGACAATTCCTATTAGATATTTAGGGCACACTTTATATATTCAATGCTGCAAATACGTTCATGACAAACAGCTGCGGGCTAAATATTAGTGCCTGTCAGACAGTTCAGCTGTTTATCCGGCTAATGATCCAGTTGATGATCGGCTCCAGAGGCTTTAACCTAACCAGCTGGCCACCGATGGTACAGCATCACTGTTTAGATAAAGCAGACAGACTGATTTAATGGAGCGACAGACACAGACTGGCAGTGTTTACAGTATCCTAAATCTATCTTCCTCTGACCTCTCAGCACACACACACACACACACACACACACACACACACA
This sequence comes from Ammodytes marinus, assembly GCF_949987685.1. Lineage (NCBI taxonomy): Eukaryota > Metazoa > Chordata > Actinopteri > Uranoscopiformes > Ammodytidae > Ammodytes > Ammodytes marinus. Next base: position 24,876,344 of record NC_137234.1, on the reverse strand, counting down.
CACACACACACACACACACACACACACACACACACACACACACACACACACACACACACACACACACACACACACACACACACACACTTACAAGCATGAGAAAAGCGGGTACTTAGGCATGCAGCACAGTAAGGCAAATGTCCATATATGGCAGGCCTACTACTACATTGCCAGGGGCCAATAGGTGCTCTCATTATTTCTCAAGCTATTAGTCCATTTGTTTCCATTTAAGGTGGTCCTTAAAGGGCTGTGCTGTGATTTAACAAGTGGCACTGATGTATGGGTTGGATGCAGAAATCAATGTAGCTTTGCACTTGGCTAATGATAAACAGTGTGTGCAGTGGAACAGCTGGAGCTTTAAGATTTAAGAGTACACAGAACTAGAACGTCCGACTAATTTCATCTGCTGTTTTCAGTCATTAACAGTACATTCGACTTAGTGATGCTAATATGGAAAATTAAATCAAAGATAACGTACAATGAGATGATAACCAAACAAGTTCCCTGTAAATTGGTTAGTTGACAGGAAATTAATCTGCATCTATATTGATAATCGATTGTTTTAGACATGTTTTCCAACAACAGCACACAGTCCATAGCAATGCTAGCAGATTTGTGAGGCTGAACTTTGTGCTAAAGGCTAACATCAGGATGCTAACATTCTCACAATTACACTAACATGGTGGTATTTAGCAGGGGATAAGTAGGCTACTATGTTCACCATTTAGAGCTTATCTAGTTAGCATGCTAACATTTGCTTATCAACACTAATGTCAACCATGACCTTTGGCCAGCATCACACTTGCACTGCTTAACTTTGTCTGATGTGATACATTTGTGTGTTCTATGTTGGATGACAATTTGAAGGTGTTTGCGTAGGAAATTGAAACAAGTATTGTTCATTATTTTCTTACACTTTAGGCCAAACTATAAGTTCAATAATGAATATATCTGACAATGAAAACAATTGTTGGTTGCATTTCAACCTATATGACCCACTGGTATTACAATGCAAAACATGTAGGCTACTCTTTGAGTGGTGTTCTCTTCCAAATGCAGTTTGTTGTTACTACAAGCCAAAATGGTGCCCCTCATTTATTTTCCCTACAGTGATCTTAATCTCACCACTCCTGAAATAGACTGAAAAACTGAAAAAAAAACAGAATCATATAGTCACAGTTTCTATTTTTAACAGCCTGGCCATAATGAAAGACAACAGGCCTAGAAACTGCTTGACTGTATACGGTCCCACGCTGTGTTTGGCAGAGCAGACTTTCTAAACACGGCCCCAAAATTACCAATACATTTTGAGGGGCCGGCCTCAGGAATTCCTCTTGATTATGTGCTTGGTTTCCCCTCGTGGCCACATTTAAGAGATTATAAGAAAACACCCAGCGACAAGTTATGCACCACATTACACATATATATGGCTCAAAATGAATTCCTGTGGCTGCGGATTGTACTCCACATACAGCAGTTACCCTGGACGATTGCAGGGGGTCTGCTCGCCACAGCCTGGCTCTGTCTGCTACAGGGTTTGTTATTAAGGGTGTCAAACACCGGTCCCTAAGCTGTAAATCACCTCTGGGCTTTGCGGGCTTTCACTTCAACCAAGTCTTGCGGGTATTTTTAAGTGTTACTGTTCCAGATAAGAAGCGAGAGATTGTAAATAGAGATGCAAGTCGATACATCTGGTTATGCAAGCATTTTTTGGCTCTGGACTGTATAACAATTCTGTCCGTCAATTGGGTAGAAAAATTAGTTTGAGTGAGGAACAACTATCAATAGTATTTTTTAGCTCTTATCTGAACCAGTGGGGCACGGAAACTCAGCCAACTCTGTTCCAGTAAAAATAGGATAAACCCTACTTCCTTTCTGGGAACTTGGAGGGAACTGCTGCTGCTCCTGGGTAACACACTTATTCTGGCATCTTCTCATTAAAGCTGGCTTGGCACAAGTGACAGACCGCTCTGTGTACAGTAAATAAGTAGCAGCCAGCCACCACCCTGCAGAACAACATTTGTATGTGAGACATCTTGACGTAAACAGATAAGGGACTTCTGCTGCAGCTAGGTGATGCGTATAGCACCAAAGAGGAACTATAATGTCAAGTTGATTTATAACTTTGTGCTTCTACTTTACAGTGACAACATGCTCTGCGTAGAAACCGAAACGCTGTTAGGAGTGCTTCTAAAATCTGGGAAATGAGAAGTTGAAAACTCAAAGTGAGACTATGGCTACTACTATTTAGTATGGTAGAAAAAAGATTTAGGATGTCCCAATTCTTGTGGCCAGATTTAGTATGGTTAGAAATACCTGGATTGTTGAGATTTTTAGTGTTGAAAACAGCATCCTATTTGGCCGATTCTGATCAACAATCCAGTCGCGCACTGGAAGTGACGTCACATCCACGGAGCCTCCATATGAAAACAAACAGGGATACGACGATATAAAAGCAAGGGGCATGATCAAGACGCAATGTTATGATCAAATATATAAGTAAAGGTATGTGATTTGGAACTCAGGGTAGACTTTTGCATCTGTCCTTGTTTGGAGGATGGAGAGACCGGCTGCTGCTATGGCAACAAGCCCCTTTACCTTCTTAAGATGCTATATCTATTTCACTACTGAGCCCGAAGTCATCTCCCTTCTACCTCAATAAGTCCAAATCCGCACGGAAAGAGAGAGAGAGCGAGAATAAATGCTCCGGTAAAGGTCAGGTGTGGGCAGCAGCGTAGATGAGAAAAAAAAAATATGAAAATGCTGGTTTACAAAGCCCCCAGCGTCTTTTGATTTCACAAATAGCCTCGTCACTTGAAAAAAGAAGTGTCTGTAAAACAAAGCAATGTCAAATCTCCGTTAAAATTGAAAGAAAAACAGCCCAGATGTTACCCATCTTATCATTCAAAAAGAATACGCTCTCAGTGCATCACGTCAAAATGTGTGTGGTTAATGTTGCTGTGGTCCTAAAGCATTACACATATCACCCCCACCTTCCCTCCATCCACAACCCTCCCAGCTCTGAGGGATGAGAGTCTACCGTAAGTCAGCGAAGGAGGCTGAAGGAATGTATCTCTCAGACAAAAATATCTTCCTCTGCAACAAAAAACAAAACAAACAGTGCCCCGAAAATAGTGAATCATCTGAACTGGTGCCTAAAATAGACTGTCCCCAGGGATGGCACGGTCTGTTGATTCGCTGGTCAAAAACATGATACGGATTTTGAGAAAAATAAACATGAGAATAGATTGCTGTGACATTTTTTTTTAATCATAAACCGAAATTACTGGACAAATAAGGGGATCAAAGTTATTTCAACTCATCCTCTAAGAGCCACGAGTATCTGAACTAAATTCTACGGCAATCCATTAGACATTTCACACAATAACATAAATATCCTGCTGGTGGCGCTAGAGGGAAACTACATGGGATCACTAAAGTCATTAGGATTCATTCTTTGGGCACCATGAATATCTGTTTCAAATTTCATGACAATCCATCCAATATTTGTCAAGACATTTCGAAAAAAATAAAAAATAAAATCCACCACATGGTGCAGCTCTAGAGCAAATGTCAGGGGATCACCAAAGACATTAGGAATCCTTCTCATGGAACCACGAATGTGTGTTGTAGTTGTTGAGGATATTTCAGTCTGGAACACAGTGGGGGACTGAGTGGGGCCATCCCTAGAGCCAATGGCTAAAAAACTGACTCGATGACCTTTTCCACAATGTTTTTCAACAACACCGTGAGACCAATGCCTTCTGTAAAGTCTCTTGTCCTTTCAGGCACGAAAAAAAAACTGCATTCCTTGTGTGAATGAAAGAGCTGCATTCCTTGTGTATTTACCTTGTGTATTTACAGGTAGACAGGTGTGTCAGGCGGCGGTTAATCTCAGCTCAGCCTCTCAGTCAAACACCATTAAGTGAACGTTCAAGGTATTTTCTATCACACGCTCGTGACATCAACGCCTGCCTTCTCCAGCTGACAGTAGGCCTGCCTGACCTGTATTTATGCGTGTCCCCAATTTCACTCTTTCTTCCCCTCCTCCCAAACCCCCTGTGGCACCTACGGGTTGCGACATTCATGTAATTTACATCAAAAGAATGTCTGAGAGGACTTTTTATGAATTCTGCTTCTTCTTCAGAACAGGGTTGGCAGAGACTCTAAAGGTCGTCTGGCTGTGGCTACGTCAAGAGATTGGAGAGAGAAAGATGGATGGAAGATATCTGAGTGGAAGTAAACAGCCTTCACAGTCTACAGCTATTTATTATATCAAAGGATGTTAATTGGTGTAAATGTAATGCAATGTTACATTTTCATAAATCAACCGATACAAGAGTGGGTCAACCTTAGAGCATGTACATAAGCCTGTTCTAACCATTACCAAATTGTGACTGCTTTGCTTGGTCTGCTGCATGTGATCTCAAATTAAAGATAAGAAAATACATAAACAATAGGCCAGAAAGGTGAGGAAATCTGAGAGGAAGAGGGACAGAGACAGAGATAGTAGAAGATGCATTTTCTATGATCGTAGAAATCCCGTTGAATGAACTCACCCCGAGCTTGAGGCAGAGAGGAGAAACAGTTGTGGAGTGTATCCCCAGTGAGGGACCACGCTGTGTGTGAGAGAGTGTGTGTGTCCCGGCGGAGCACCGACTTTAAGTTCCAATGCGATCTTCCCAGGCAGCGCCGCTGCTGAGTTGCTGTGTGACTTGTCTCAGCACAGAGACTCACAGAGCAATACAAGGCTCCTCCTCCACTCTCACTCGAGCCCTTCCCTCCCCTTTAAGTGGCTTTACACAGAAACTTAGACGTGCACACACACATCCAGAGGTTCCCAACATACAACTCTGAACAGACAAGATCTGCACACTTTAAAAGCTACAGATCTACAAACAGAGCAGCTACACATTCCTGTACAAACGAGATTCCTTTGCCAAATGAATATCAGCAGTACATGCACAGCCTGGGCATAACATAAGCAAAGTGATCTCAAGCTTCCTCTCACAATAGTTTTTTTTATATAGCTCTATCATAAAATGAGCAAAAACATCCAGCCCAAACGTTTTGCTGTGAAACTGGGCCACTAATGGAGGACAGAACGGCTTGTGTAACAGCCACCACACTTCTCGTTCTGTCCATCAGTCAGTTAGCCTGATGAATGATTAACAGCGAAAGCAGCATGAAGCGCCACACACCAGTTCTCTCATCTGCCTGCTAAAATCTAAATAAAGCCCAAATCCTCTTAATGTATTATTTCGACCACCGTCACGTCCACATCTCCTCCCCCGTGCACAAAACATGGAGCAATTACAAAACAAAGACAAATGGATCAAAGTGACACAGAAAAGTTTAAAAAAAGCAGTGACATTTCAAGTAAAACAATATATGATTTTAGATCCATATTAACATATTTGAAAATGACAAAGATCCCAGAAACCGGCTACATGAAAATGGTGTACCTTTGGCAGAAGTCTGCAGCACTGTGGACCGTGACTGGAGCCTCTCCATGTTGTGTATCTTTCCAGTGTGCAAGCGCAGCTGGCGGTGTCTAACACAAGCTCAGGAGGTGTGAGCTCCTTTGAGCCATCGCTGAACTATACTTTTATTTATTGGCTTTGAGCCGTCACATGGTCACAATGCCGGAGGAAGCCTCTATTTAAGTAACGCTAACCATGACAAATAGTAAATGTCATCTCGTTACCTGTGGATATGTGATTGGTATGTGTGTGTAGTCATTTTTTCACCCACGCACAGTGCCTAAGTTGTCAAACACCTGCACGCTCACTGGCTGACATGTCTTATGCGTCAGCAGAGCAGGATTAAAAGGAATGACAGGCATTCTGTTTCTCTCCCTGTGAGTGTGAACCAGTTTGACAAGTGAGAATTCCACACACCAAATTCCTCTTCCAAATGTACTTGGTATCACAGCAGTAATTCAGACAAAGCTAGATTCGTAAATCGATTACTAAATTATAATAAATGAAGCAGACTTCTGAAGGTTACTCTCTTACACTTGAAGCAAAAAGAAAAAACCTGAATGTTTGTGCAGCAGTGATCAAAACTGCACTCTCATGCTCTCATCTCATTGGTGCAACCACGAGCTGGTGCCAATTAATACTATATGCAGCCAACGTCTGCAGCCTTGTGTTGGCAGGGTCTCACTTGACCTTGACTTTCAGAATGTCTACCCTAATCCTTTTTGTTATATGCTGAAATGGCTGTGAGTAAATGTCCACATTACCCAGCTGTTTTGCTGCAGAGTTGGCTTATTAAGACGTATACTGCGGGACGTCATCCGTAATAGACACAAGAATACATTTTTGTCACATTTTCCTCTCTCTCCATCGTTGTGCTGAAACAGCGACATTTCACCCACCTGAATTCTGCACCGTGCACATGCACACATGGCAAAATAAACCAGGTTCCCCCAGCAGTGGTAACCTGGTTCTTGCCTCTCAATTAAGGAAACCCACTTTCTCCTTGAGATAATGTTTAAGAAACAAGGTTACAGTCAAAAGACCAGAGGAACCCGGTTACTCATTGCATCCTAATACTTGTCACTCCTCTTTTCCCACTCATGTTTTAGTGGCTAGTTAATTATGTTTTCATGATCTATCAAGCAATATGTTTTACCTTCCTATATATCAGCTGTCCAAGACAAATACAAAAATCAGGTTTAAATGGAATCCTGAGACAGTTTAAGTGGAAAACATATTTTCACAGTTACATGCAAGACTGAGACTGAGACAAAGTGCCACTCATCCCACCTGTGCTGACACATTCACCCACAACCCACCTTCTACCAATCTTGGTGCCATACATCTATCACTGAGGTTAGAGTGGGTTTGTGTGTGTGTGTGTGTGTGTGTGTGTGTGTGTGTGTGTGTGTGTGTGTGTGTGCGTGTGGGTGTGTGTGAGCCTGTACGTGTGACAGACAGGGTGAGACAGATAACCGTTACCACCAAGCATTGTGGGATTAGCTGTTTCTATTCGACTACCCAGACTTTCTTCAGATTAACCCTGCCTCATCCACTAATCCAAGGGCCAATGTGAGATTAGAAGAACCCCAGTCTGCCCTGGACTATGGAAGGGGGGGGGGGGGGGGGGGGGAGACGGTTGGTTAGAAGCAGCAGTGTCTGGCGTGGGTTGTGAGAGGTGAAATGGATTGGTAAAACGGGAGGTGGAGGATTGGACAGAGCACTGCTTATTTTTTTGGCAAGGTACAGATGTTAAATCAAAGGGAAAAGGGGAGGAAATAGCTTCAACAGCTTTGGATACGGACAGACAGACAGACAGGAAGGGAAGGAAGGAAGGAAGCGTAAGGGCATTATGACCATGGACAAGCGCAGAGCAGGTGGACAGATGAAAAGCCAGATGGTGGAAGGGGTTTACATGAGAGAATGAGACGCCGTGCGCGAGGAGGAGAGACACATAGGAGAAAGTGAAAAATTGGAAGAAGACCTCAGGCTGTTTATCACACAGACACAGAGACACACACACACACAGACACATACACAAACAAAGTAGAGCAGAGCGCAGCAGCTCTTTTCACACCCCTGCAAAGCTGTGAGGTAGGGAGGAGGGTCCATTTATGCCCTTCACAAGATCAGTCTCTCTCTCTCTCTCTCTCTTAAAGTTCACGTCACTGCGGCCGATTCGCTTTACAGAAGCGGTGCTAAAAAAAGGAGATCTCGCTGCAAGGTGTGGCCAAGTTTAGAAAGGACTGAATGGACTTTAAACTCTCAGTGTGATAAGGATCTCAAAATGCAAATACCAGGTTCAGCCCTCCTGCTGTGAATTTAGAGGTGACTGACAAGCGACAAAGCTTTGCAATCTTAATTTGGCTCGTGGCAACACTACCCCCCACGCAAGATGAAGAGGAAACAAAAAATATACTGCATCAACACCATCACAAATACAGCCGGACAGGAAACCACAGAAAATGAACCGCCTCAAGTGAGCTTTGAATAGCTGTACACTTATAACCGTAATTGAACACTCAACAAACTGCCTTTAGATCCATGAAGCAGGTGGTTAGAGAAGGTGATGGTGCCTACCTTTGGAGTGTTCGATTTTCACCGCCACACAGGCCTCCTCATCACCATTGGCGGACTGGAAACAGCCAGCTTTCCCTTCCGTCTCTGCAAGAACAAGACACACACACACACACACACACACAAAAGATTGACTAGGCTATAAAAAGAAGCTGACACACTTATTTTAGAGATAGTAGCAAACTAGAGGATATATTAATAATACTCCATCACATCTGAGGCAGCAGGAGCTTCCAGCTGTTTCATGCAACCACATGTTTTATTCAAGAGTAACAGAAATTCGGAGAGAGGAGATGAGAGTGAGAAACAGAAGAAAAAAGAGGCCGGAATAAGTATGCCATGCTATTTTACATTTTACAACAGGCTCCCTTGTTCTAGACAGCAGATAAGACCCAATGCTGCACATGCACAGAAGTGGAGTAATTCAAATGAGAGTTTTTGGAGAGCTTCTCTGGTAGCTGCATTTATCAAGATCAAGAGCAGTCGACTCGTGTGTGTTTGTTTTGAGAATGAAAAAAAAAGGAATGTACATGTCCTCGGAGACAGCAAACCCCAATTAGTCTGTCTGTGATATGTAGGGCATCATCTGTAGGGAGAGCTAATACTCTTTCAACACAGCGCTTTAATATGCACATAAAAGATTAAAGAGAAAATAGCAACGGTCGTAAAAACAATGATGGGCTCACATGAGGGTATTACTACCCCCCCTCCCCCCTCCAAAAACACACACACATTTACAACACAGACACAATTAAAAAGACTCGCACACACACATGCACACACGCCTCTGCACTACTGTCTGATCCACAATCAAGCATCAAAGCTGCAGGACTATCAGTGCAGCAACATGTGCAAGTGACCCACACAGCAATATAACAGCTGTGCCACAGAACAAACTTAAGTTATACTTTTTTCACTTAATGTTCCGGCAATGACATGGTAGCAACGATGATGACAACAACACCAACCAACCACAAGAGAGAAACCTGTTTTACTGTTGTCCACCCCTATTACTCCTAAAGGTCACGTCTAGCTGGATGTGTTGTTGTGTTCGCAGCACCAGACCAGTAGGCCGGTTAGTCATTCTTTAGTTAGTTAGTTATATATTTAGTAAAGTTGTGTATGTTTCCCTAGAGATACATTGATCTCTCTCGGACCACATGTTAGCCTGCTGACATAAGCATTTAACCTTAAGCACCGCTGTGGCTTTTTATGGTCAAAGCCATTTTTAAATTGTATTCTTATATGTTAAGCCACACTCATTTCAGTCATGTTATTGTCATTAACTGTCGTTAACATTTCTTTACGCAGCCTGATCTTTATCGCAACGTTTGTGTATTGTATTAGAAACAACTATGTAAGAGTATCAAGATTATTGAAATGTATCAAATTCTGTATCTGTTTTCCGAATATGAGAAAACAAATGCCCATAAGATTCATAAAACCCATCACAAAACATGTCACATCATCATTTGTCAATATTTTCCTAACTCTATAGTTTGCAGCAAGTATTTGGCTGTATCAGTTGGGATATATCAACACAGCAGCGCCGAACTGAGAGCGACATAATGGAGTGTGAATAATGCCACGTGAAAGAAAAGTGGACAAACTCAGTATGGGGCCGTGCATTCAGTCGAGAGGAGGTACATAAAACGGTGTGAGTGAGTGAGTGAGTGAGTGAGTGCAAAGGGGGGTATAATATCCTGGCTCAGGGATTAAAGGAGGGCTTTCTCCCCCCACCATCTGGACTCCTCATGACAGGTCTGCCTGCTGTTCACACACACACACACACACACACACACACACACACACACACACACACACACACACACACACACGACAAAAATTAACCCCCATTCCGTTATATAAGTTCCCTTTTCATAATAAAACACATGTAAGCAGCTTATCAAAAGCATTACGTACATTTAACACTTGTCTATAGAGAAAAAACCCTCTAAGTGTGACCCCCCCCCCCTTCTAACCGACTCTCCACTGATGTGACCAGAGTCATCATATGCCTATTGTTTCCTGAAGTGGGAGATGTGTGACTACAGTATGTCTGCGCTGAAAACACAAGCGCGCACTCAAACGAGAAAAATAGCCACACACTTGCACCGTACACATACGTGACAACATCCAAGAAGGATGGAAAGGTCAAATGAATGGGTGTCTGAGCAGTGGGTGTGGGGGAAACCTACTTCAATGATGATGGATTATGTATGGGGGGGGGGGGGAGAGCCCACTTGTCGGGCTACTGGCCTGACCCTTAACTTCCTCTTCCTGTCCGTCAACTTCCTGTTTTTCCATATTCTGTGATACGGAGGTCTCACACTCTTAACACAACAGGCATGAAAGAAAGAGAGAGGGCAAGATATCCCATGATGCACACATCCACACCCCAGTGGACACTGATTATAGGTCAGCCAGGGTTTTGTAAACCTCTGGACGACTGTGCTCAAACGGAATTGAGAGAGCAGGGTTGATTTTTATTATTGATGTGTTTTTTTTACAAGTTTTACAGTCAGTTATAATGAGAGCGAACGGCATAGTTGAAAGGTGAATATGAAAGGCACTGACGCATTACTGTCCTGTTGTGTCACATTTGTATCAACAATGTAACCCGCATTCAAGACAATTTGTTCAGCTCTCCAAATGAGGGCTTTTGCTTCTCCTGAAATGACCTGCGTATAACTTAAGAAAAATGCTTCCAATGCCACCTTATGATGGTATGTCTTATATTTATACAACGCTGTAAGGATATGGGCGCTGTCCAAACAACAGTAAATGAGCTGTGACCTTTATCTAATCTTCAGGACACTGTGTGTGTATGTACATGCAGTATCTCCCTATTGAAAGGTGGTGGAAACAAAGCATTTATCACGTAACACAATCTCTCAGCAGCTGATCTGTGTTTGTTTACATTCACCTGAGCGTCTGGCGAAGCAACACCACATGAGTTATGACACGAGTATGACATTCAGTCAACACACAAAATGAAATCTTAGTCGCTCCACTGTCGTCCACAACACTTGTGGATGTTTTGTAACCCACATCGGAAAAATGTGAGGTAGGGCCATTTTAGAAGTTCTGGATTGCGGATGCTGCGCCGTGTTTAGTGGAACCAGATACCAGTCAAAGCAAATATTACTTTTTTATACTTTTCAAAGGACACACACAACACACACACAAGCAACATAACTGAACCAAACTCACACATATCCTTCAAGATATGGCTGAAGTGGTTGTTCTATACTTTTCTTGAAGCCGACACATTTTGTGAAACGACCAAAACTATTCATTATCCTACTTACAATTATTACAGTAACAATGTAGCTAAAGTCAGACACAGCCTAATCCTCTAGACCTCCATTGTTTTCCAAATCTATTTAAGCAGACTTCTTCATTTCTATCACAATGAGTATTGTACTGTACGTGCATTTCGGACTCAGTCGCACATACACAATCAATCAGACTGAATACTCAGAGCACCAAATGTGTTTTGACCCGCACTTGGAAATCGTCAACAAATGCACTATTTAGCTGTAGTGACTTCATCACTATTATTGTCATTCGTTGTATACTGTGAGCAATAAAAGACGGCTTACCTCGAATACAGACTCTATTCAAGTCACCTTGTCATCAGGTAATTAGCAGTCACACATGGTTGCGGCACAATACACGGGCAGCATGTTTAGAATGTTTTTAAGGTGACTGCACCCACACGGACGGATCCACTTGTCTGGCGGCACCTGAGTGTGTGTGGGTTCCCGTGTTCAAAAGTATCACTTCCTCCAGTTTTTTTTAAACCAAAACCTCTCACCTCCAATATCTTAATTGAAACCAAAACAAACTGAGCTTTCTTGAGCCACAATACTGGTTATTAAATAAGCAAAACGTTGCTACAGTACCTGAGAGCACTTCTATCCAGTGTGACAGGGGTTTTCCAGTCCTGTCATTCTCAAAGTATTCACCCATCTCAGAAAAAATCACTCTGCCACCCAGGTTTATCCACATCTAGGAGGAAATGAATGTCCCTTTTTTTTGCCACACACAACTTTCCCTGTCACCTGGTTACTGGCATGCCTGTGTGTTTGTGTGTGTATATATATATATCATAGTACCTGCCCCCTCACTGTACAAACCAGTTCCCTGCCAACCACAGTCACCAGGTGCATAGCAAGTGGGAGAGAATCCGAAGAAGGGGGAGGAGGAAGGAGAAGGCGTCCTTCAATATGTCGATTCGCTGCCACTTTTGTAACCATTTTCATCATTTATTAACAATACGTTTGGATGGGGGTTTAGCACCCAAGGGACCAAGGGACAAAGTCACATGGAGGTGGGGGGAGAGATTGGGGGAGAGAGTGGGCGGACACACTGCAAAATCGCTGGTGAGGAGAGGTAGAGTAAGGAGGAATATAGGAGCGCATGGATGGGGGGGGAGGGAGTGAGATAAATGAACATTAACCAGACACAACAGGTAATATTTTACACTTTTGCCAAATAGTCTGACAAACCCAATTATAAATACTTTTCTTTCTTCTGCAAACCATGCCCGTGCAACCTAAATGTATTTGCATGCTAACTGTATCACTCACACACACACACACACACACACACACACACACACACACACACACACACACACACACACACACACACACACACACACACACACACACACACACACACACACACACACACACACACACACACACACGCCCAGTACAGTGCAGTGCATCAGAAATGCACAAAGAGATTCTCAAATTAAAAAAAGCCTAAATCACTATGGGGAATCTGTACTAATCGACCCATAACAATGAGAGATAGACACTATTAAAGATAAAAGAAAGAATGCACCGGATCCTCCTCAGCCTCATTTGCATGGCCGCCCTAGATCCAGAGAACTACCATTCAAATGGAACTCATAAATAATGGAAAAAGGGAGAACGTACTAACGCGCCAAGTCACGCCCCTTTAATCAGAGTGAGGTTCATGTCGGTTGATAATGTGAGTGTGTGTATGTGAGCGTGTAAGCACATGTCTGAGGTTTTTTTCCTGCTTGACACAGGAGAGATTGGCTATTGAAGGAAAACAGATGCGTCCGTCTCTCCCTCCTCTCCCCTTGTCCCCTCTGCAATGAACAATTACCAAAGAGTTATGGTTTTCTGCCACAAACATAATGGAGAGGAAATTAAGAGACCTTGTAAAGCCTTTATGTGGTCAAGGCAAACCAGATGAGACCCACCGTTTACTGCAGCCCACGCAGCAGACGTGGACATACAGTGTAGTCAGTCACCTCTCTTTATCAAACCATTTAGGTAACGTTAAGTGGAAAGCTTTTTTACTGATATCAGCGGATATACATTTGAATGGATATGAGAATAAAACAAAACAGTGAAAGGCAGAAAAATCAAAGGAGGTAAAGAGTTGGAGATCATTTCTATCGGTTTGTCACTTCAAGCAAACTCTGTTCTTTCTTATTATACATGCTGTAGCCATTTGACCCATTTATAGCATGTATATAGTGATCAGTGCAGCTTTAACTTCCCCATTTTCTCTTGTGAAATACAGGAAACCATTTTCACAGATCTAAAAATCTTGGTCCATGTCGAACATTAAAGCAGTGACTCATAATAAGTAGACACAACAGGCCATTGATCTACTGTAGAGGTAAAGTATTGTGTTAACAGCAGCTTATAATTCATTGTTAGTGCAAATTTGACCAGTGGACGAATGCAACTTCCGGCCTCTGGAAAAATATCCCTCTTTCTTTAGATAACCAAATTGTATATACGCCCTTTGTACTTTGTCACATTCCACTATGTTAAAAGTGTGACGCTTGAAATTGGTACATCCTGGTTCCGATTGCTCTCCATTTAATCTGTGGTTATACCAGCACGCTCCCCCCTACACAGCCCACCACAGCATGTCAAGATAAGCTTTTAGCATGATCTGAACATGCTCTGTGGCCCATGGCTAATGAGGGCAGGCATAAGTGGGTGTCTGGGCGAATTACGATCCCAGACCACCCCCCCTCCTGTTAAGCACTTCCTGCCCGTTCCTCAGAGAACACAGAGAAGTAGAGGGAGGGGACATTTTTTTTAAGATGTTTCCTGGTTGTCACTGTGGTGATGATCATAACTAAAAACTTAAAGGTGGAGTAAGCTATTCTGGAGAAAGCTTGTTATCAAAACCACCTTTTGTCAAAATCAGTGAATATCCCCTCATGATCTGCTACAGCCTACATGGCTACGTAATTGGTGTGTTCTGAATAAAAATGTGCAATGTTAATACACAGCCTAGGCTCTGTAAAAGCATGTTGCTAGCTTTGTGTGTCCCTTTGTTTACATACCCTTTGTTTACATATCAGTTTACAGGGCCTAGGCTGGGTTTTAAGTTAACGCCAGGTTTTCTTTACAGCGCACAAACAGTACAGATAGGTAGCGGATTGCGAGGAGGTATTCACTGATTTTGACAAAAAAAATATTTTGACAACAAGCATTCTCCAGAATCACTGACTCCACCTTTAATAAGATGGCATTTAGTTCCATAACTTATCTGGAAAACCTTGAGTGAATTTTTACAAGAAATAAAGTCAGTAGCAGGGAAAAAGGGAGTAATGCTAGTCCCATAATAGAGAGCCAAACAGCAGTGTGTAGAGATAGTGGACTGCGTGATCACTGGACACTGAGAAAGGTATCGATTGTTGGACATAGAGTAAAGCGATTACATTGACGACAGGCAACAGTCATTCTCTCTTCCCCTATCTCTCTCCCTTCCTTCCTTTCACCATGACCCCTGTTCTTCTCTCTAAACCAACCTCTTTCTCTTTCTCCTCCCTTCCTCCCTCCCTCCCTCCATCCATCCATCCATCCATCCATCCATCCATCCCCTCTTCCAACCCCCACCCCCCACTGCCCTGTGCCCTGTCTCTCTACCTTGGAAAACAGATCACAGCTGCGGGGCAGGAGCTCCCAAATGTGTCAATCAATATCCTGTCCGCTCAATGGCCACGTGTGACTGGGCCCCGGCAGGACCCAGCCTGTTCATAGATGGACAACAGCAGCACTCACTCACAGCATGCTTCTTTATGAGGAGACGGAAGCAAATGGATTTTGAAAAAAAAAAAAAAATTCTCACAGATTGCAGTGCAGATATGTGAAAGTGACCTTTATCCAGAACAAAAGGCACACAGCGGACGGGTTATCTGTTTGTGTGTGAAGAACAATATCATAATATTAATAATAACAAACCATCATAATGTGTCAAAGAAAAGTAATAGATTAGGGTAAACAGCTGCACTCCCATATTTGCATAAATTCAGAGAAGCCACATGCTCCGGGGGCATTTCTTCCTACAATCAATGCAGCTATAAGTTTCCATTCGATGTTCATTGTTCGTCCTTTTTAGGCAAAATGTCTACAAAAATACCCATTGGACTTTCCGTCTTCTCAGCAAAAGTAATAACGACTTCCTGAACTTGAAAATATAAAGCTCTAAATATAACCCCGTGAGAAATTCAGAGCAGAACAGAACAGATACTAATGACTAAGTTGTGATTGCACATCTGATGCTGGCTACAACTCATCCTGTCCGGCACTGACAACAAAGAAATGCACTCGGTGATGCATTAATGCGCTGAGTAAGAGGCACAGAACCACAACAGAGGCCTTGTACACAGGCACAGCACATGTGAAAGGTCATGGTGGACAGATGTTTAGAGGACAACATTTTTAGAAGCTGGTTTCTAACTGTTACTAAGTGACTTGGAATCATTTGCAGGGATAGATTATGCCAAGAGTATTTTACTGTCTACCCTGTCTGACAGAACTTTAACCTAGTTGACCATTCCCTTCCCTATGCTCCTCCTCCACACATTGATTGTCCAATCGTAGCTTAACAACTGTTAATCGGGAACGGCGGGTCAGTCAAGCTTATGATTCGTGCACATGGGGTGTAGTCAGAACAATATACATAAAGAGTTTGGGATCTTTGTGTTTTTGATTAACCTTGCAACATATTATAGTTATTGTTCATTTTAAGTAAATAATAGTATGGTTAACCTGCATTTCCAAAAAACAATCTATTTTATTTCCATGTCTTTTACATGGATCATCTGCTGGTAAGGGATGCAGACTTTATGCCACTTTGAGTCTTTTAGCCCGACATCATGTGTGTAGCAACTGAGTGCACATTAAGGACCTTTTTGAAGGGCTTTCTAATTTAAAATGAGTCAGATAGGAAAATTAAAAAGTAATTCGGAGACAACGTTTTTCAGCCAACTCATGGAGCAAGTGTTAGCTTGATTTGCTAGAGAGCCACAATTAAAAACAATCACAAGGGATGGATATCATTGCAATCTGTAAAGGCCATAGGTGCCGGGTTAGAAAGAAAGGAGAATCCTGCTTTTGTATGTCTCCGTCTGAAATCAAGGCCCAATTGTTTCCAATGTGGCTTGATAGGCATGGCAACATTATAGCGAAGGTGGGCGAAGTGTAATAGCCAATTAATTCAACACATCACTGTTGAAAAATGACATTCTCCTGATTGATTCTGTATTACGATCTGACTTAAATGTCTCTATAGTCCATCTCCCTCTATTGATCCCAGTGCATTTAGGAAACGGCAAGCAACATAGATTCATTAATTGCTAAACAAATCCGACTCATATTGCATTATGGATGAAGTTAAAAAAGATGCTGAATATAATGCCAATCATACGGCGTGGGTGTAAAAATAAAAAAACCTTGTAGCTCAAACAGGATCATTGTGCTCAGTATGAATGAGCCCCTCTGACTGGGAGGCACTGGAGCCCATATTCTCAGCGCAGGGCTGGAATGCAGAGAAAACCCGTCAATACTGAAAGCAAAGCCTGCAGGCCAGACCACAGAGCCAAGGCCGGAGCGCTTTAATGAGGAAGACAGAGGAAGAAGGATACTAACGACAAACATTTCACTTGACACAAAACTTCTTCTTTAACCGATCACACTTTAACTGGAATGATGTTGTTTCTTCCTCATTTCTGAGGCTGTCTTCTCATAAACCAGTACTGCACTTTGCATGAGGCTATTTAAACCCACAGTGCCCATAAACTCAGTTACATACTCTAAGTCTGCACTCACACACGCGGACACACACACACACGCGGACACACACACACACACACACACACGCACACGCACACGCACACACATATGCAGCAAAGCGTTTAATCTTACACGTCCTGGTGGAATAAAGCGTCAAACCACAGAATGTCAAAACAACCGGCCGCTACACAGACCAGACCAGCTATGCCAGTGCAGGGCAATGACACAGCATTTTTACCTTACCAATTACGTAAAGAGGGTAAGTATATAAAGAAATAAAAGCAAATAATCCAAGTGGTAAAGGGGAAAGGACGGAGGGAAGGTGAATTGGATGCGTCCCGTGGTGATGAAGCTGCAAGCTGCTGAGTCAGATACTGTCCAGTGGGGCAATGGTATCCTACAGTATTATGCACGTAACACAAATACGTGCTAAAAAATGCAAGAACAAGCCATAAAGTGAGGAAGTGAGGGCTCTGAGAATCAGACTTTTCAGTTTGCGGGTACATTAGTGTGCATTAGCACTCCTTCCTTCTTTTAGCTTCTCTTTAAGGAACCACACTTTAACACAGGTTTTTGGCCACATCACGTACCTGGCCTCTGTCAACTAAATGGCAGGTTCCCTTCCCCCTGAGCAGCTATACTACAAGCCAAGGCATGACCTTTTATTCTCAGTCATTTATCAAACTGTCACTTTATTCAATATCATAAGGCAAGGCAAGTTTATTTATATAGCACAATTCAGACACAAGGCCACTCAAAGTGCTTTACAGGGGCAAGATTAGAATACATAAAACACATTATAAAACATTTAAAAGCGAATAAAAGAAGCAAATAAAATAAAATTTGCAGGTTAAAATGGAAACAAAAAAGTCTTCAGACTCGATTTAAAAGAACTGAGAGTTAATAAGGTAGCTGACGGGAAAGAGATGGGAGGGAAGAGATGAAGAGAATGTGTTGACAGTCCCTCAAACCTAATCTGCATTGACCATAATAACGTCCACCAGAGTCTGATGATCCTAACACACATGCAATCCGGGCTCGCTGGCTCAGATATTGCCACTTGATTCATGACAACTTTTAAAGTGACAGCCTTGAATTAAAGTCCAAACCTTACTTATTTACATTTGAGCGGGATAAGCCTCTCCTCTTGTGAATCAGAAGCTACTGAACCTCCCTATGTTTCCACCTGAGCTCTTGGGTTTGATGAAGGACTTCAGTGGGGTCACACACAGACCAAGTGAGGAGCCTGGTTGGTATAAGGAAGGCTAGACGATTGCCTACATGACAGCAGGATCTGTTTACACCCCCTGCCAGCATGGGATGCCAGACGTATAGAGAGTGGAGGGAGCAAAACAGAAAACATACTGCTGCAGATAAAGTTAATGGTTGCAACGGCAGAGATAGCTCGCAGCAGGGAGATGGAGTGCGGAGATTGGGCCCAAAGAGACAAAAAGCACCTGGCGTACTTCTCTTTTATTTATAGGATAATAAAGAAGTATATTTATTACTTCATACATTATATTTATTAAAAAAACATTTCCACTATTGATGTTGGGAATTAGGATAAAGTACAGCAGCTTCAAGCAGTTAGAGTTACATGCTAGATATATAGTGTTACAGCTGTGATGACAAGGTGACTTCAAATCATAGTTTTGTTTACAGTAGGTTCAGGAGCACCAAACCACAATGCAAACAAATCCACACACACACACACACACACACACACACACACACACACACACACACACACACACACACACACACACACACACACACACACACACACACACACACACACACACACACACACACACACACACACATATAGGCATCCACACACACACACACACAAATAGACAAACTTGCATATTTTCCCAAAGCTCACTGTGGACAGCTGAGGCCCATTACGCCAATCATGATGGCAAACAGAGATAACTGAAAATCAGCAGCAGTGGTCTCTATGTGCACAAGAATGCATGTGTGTGTGGGTGTGTCTGTGTGTGAGAGAGAGTTGCAGAAATATAGTGAATATCCTGAAACAGACTGCAGGGTCAGTAAACAACGGCTTAAAGGAAATGAATAGTCCTCTCCAGCCAATACAGCTCACACTGCTTAGACTATACACACACACACTGTACACACACACACACACACACTGTACACACACACACACTGTACACACACTCACACGGACAACCGCACGGCTGCCACACTTAGCTACAGCACCCGGCAAAGGAACATCCTGTGGTGAGATCCAGGGTTTGTTTCTTTATTTGTGTGGGTGTGTGTGCTCCCCCCATAATCACCCCCTCTTTGTTAACCATCAGCCTCAGCAGGCGAACGTGTGCCTGAGTAGAATAGCAAACAGCGACCCAGTGTCTCTGTGGTCATGGAACCGGCCACAGTTTGTCACCGGCTGGCTATCAGTTCTGTAAACCCAACGCCCCACAGCTGCATTGTGCACTGGATGGAAACGCCAGTCTGGTGCTGATTGGTGAACCAACCCTGTCTATATAAATAGGGAGACGCAACTGACCTGGGTGGAGGGTGTGTCCCTGTGAGGTGGAGCCCAGTGAAGAAATAAAGAAAAAACAATCCACGGCAGGACTGAAGTGAAAAGAACCTCTCCCTCCTCTCTGTCTCAATCTCTCTGCGCTCTGTCGCTCGCACTGGCAGGTTCAGGCTCGTGTTAAACTGCTGCCTCGCTGCATTGGTTGCATCCCTCTCCCTCTCTCTCTCTCTCTCTCTCTCTCACACACACACACACACGCCCTTTCGCTCAGCCTTGCCTTCTCAGATGCTTCTCTCTTCTTTCTTTCTACCGTTTCCTCATTGCTAGGCGAAGATAATCACATTCCAGCGGAGATGGGGCATATGGCGGGGGAGCGACACTCCAGCCTTCAGAGCAAAGCCCCCTCTGTGCGTGTGTGTGTGTGTGTGTGTGTGTGTGTGTCGCATTGACAATCGGTCCCATTGTGTTGGCCGAGGGGAGGGCCAGTGAGAGAGGAGGAAACCAATGGCCGGACTCATCTGCTGTCCCCGCTGTTGCTGGTGGCTATAGCAGATATACAGTAGGTGATGCTGAGCGGTGACACATAACAACCCCCTACCAGGAAGAGAGGGACACACACACACACACACACACACACACAGAAAGAAGTTGATCTGTGTGTTATAAAGCAGAACGTTTACATTGTCTCAGTTCCTCATATGGAATCTTCAGTGGCTTGTGTGACGTGCTTTGAACTCCTTTCTTCCAGGGTTCACACGCAGTAGCTTAGTAGCAGAGCAGCGTAGGTTGGAGGTAGTGGGAGAATTGGGAAATAAAGGCCACCCACTCTTTATCCCATGACAACCAAACCAGTGGTTGCACACTCCTAAAGGGGACGCTGGCTGCCACACATGGAGAAACATTAGAAAAAAAGGAGCAAATCATTTGGATACTTTTGAAATCCAAATTTCTGATGTATTTTAAGAGGCAGGTCCAATCAGTTCACAGTGAGAATGTTGCTGTGCTACTGCTAGCTTTAGTGTTCAATCAACATTCAGCTCTAAGCACTGCTGTGAGTCCAGCCTTTTGGTCTAGTCAGTCAAGTCAAGTCTCATGCATTGAGTCTGTACTCAAGTCTCACATTCACCACTCTTGTGAAGGCCACTTTTAAATGTCTCAATTTCAGGAACTGACAAGTACTTTTTTTAGCTTGATGACAAGGCATGTTTTCCCCCATAGAGAACCACTTACGAGATGAATGCATTAGATAATACTAATTAATAAATGCAAATATTTTACATGATGAATACCTCTTTGGGAAAAAAGTGTCTCTTCATACATAAATGAAGTAGGGGAGAACGGGGGAATCTGAGGCATCAGATAATGTGAGCCACCCCCTGTATCTAGGCAACGGAAAACATTTGTGGTCATGTGAGATATATGTTTTCAAGCCCCTCTCATTTCCCCATGGCCCTGAAAGAGAGAACCTCATGGTGCTGTGGTAAGCATGTTTTTTTCACCAAAATAGGTATTTTGCATGTAAAAGTAAATTTTCTTGCTGTCAACTTAATCAACTGTTGTGCCAAAGCGAATGTATTCACGTAGAAAAACTTCTATCATACGTGTTGATGAACTACTAACATAGGAAACCATGTGATGCTGATAACTGAAGATTAGCCTGAAATGCTAAGAGAGGTAGTTTTTTCTCAAATTGTGGTGGTGGGAGAAAGTGAGCCAAATGCTGTGGGGGAAAGTGAGCCACTGTCTCACTTTCCCCCACCATGAGGCACAAGTTAAGTTTAGTCTTAAACATATTTTAATGTAATATTACATAACATATGTTTTATTTTAATGTCATACACATTGTAGAAAAGCCATCATGCCAAGGAAATACACCAGGAAGACGACCTGGGGCAACCACACGGAAAGAGCACCTTCTCATCTTTCCCTGTAACCTTCAAGGCTGGAATGTAGAGTGTATGACAGGCTGATGTTATAATCCAGTTGGGTCTTCTCCTGTGTTCTGAGTCCCAGGCTGTTCTCGCTGGTTCTGATTTTCCTATGCTTTGACCCCCAGACACTAGCTGGCTCCATGTTCTGACCCCCAGACTGTGTTCTAATCTAACTGGTTCTATCTTTCATTTGAATCTTATTAAAACCTTTTGAATTATAATATGTTGTATTTGATTTTGTTCAGAGTTACTTTCAAGTGTTTAGAAAATTAGCTTTGCTTAATTGACCAAACCCCATCATTCTTTTACTAGTCCGACATTAGTTCTGGAATGTGTGGCTAGCTTTCAGGATTCTTACTGTTACAATA
Source organism: Ammodytes marinus (assembly GCF_949987685.1). Taxonomy (NCBI): domain Eukaryota; kingdom Metazoa; phylum Chordata; class Actinopteri; order Uranoscopiformes; family Ammodytidae; genus Ammodytes; species Ammodytes marinus. The sequence goes on along the minus strand of NC_137234.1, from coordinate 24,854,387 downwards.
TGTGTTGTTATGGTAGTTTCAGAGTGGAAAAAGTAAGTGGATCAGTTTATCCCACAGCTGGGGTAAAGTGAGCCACATGACACCTTTTTTTAAAACAATCATATTTTCACTGCCCTTTGTCTTGAAAAAATTCTGCTAATGCCCATTTCTAGGAAACATCCTGAATTAATGGGAAATGTGTACATTTGAGTGATAAATCATTTTAGCTCCCTTAGAGGGGAGCAAATGTAAAAAGTGGCTCAGATTACCCCGTTCTCCCCTATAGATGTATTGCCATTTTCTTCTTTTTTTTTTCTCCTCAAGATATTGACCTCTCAAAGTCTTCAGTCACTCATCATCAGCAGAATAGAGCACACAGCACTACAGAGCAGACTGATTGGTGTTGTATTTTGGCCATACTGGCTGCAGGATTGACAAGGTGAGAGAGAGTTGTTCTCACATTGTCAAACCTGTCAGTCAAAATGACCCACAGCTACCGACAAGTGTTAGAGAGAGAGAGCGAAGGCCCTGCTTTCACAAGTTGTTGAACCAGATGCACATACAGTCACACCTTGGGCGCTCAGTTGAAAATAATAACTGTCTTTATGTGGAGGAGCTTCCACACTGTCGATTTACTTTCTAATTCAGACTGGCAGACAGCTTTCTGCTCAAACATTTTTCTGTCCCTGCCATATATCAGAAATCAAAGGTGGAGTCACTGATTCTAAAGAATGCTTGTTGTCAAAATCACTTTATGTCAAAACAAGTGAATATCTATTCACAATACGTAACCTGTCCGTACTGTGTGCGCTGAAAAAGAAATCCAGTGTGAATACACAGCCTGTTCTATAAATGGGAATGTTTATGGCTACGGTGGACCCCCTTTATTAACATACCCTTTGTTTTCATACTAGTTCACCGAGCGAGGGATTTGCATTATTAACACCATTCAATGCCTTCACAGTACAGGCAGGTAGGGGATCGTAGATATTCACTGGTGTTGACAAAAAGTGATTTTGACAACAGGCATTCCCCAGAATCACTGACTCCACCTTTAATCCTCCTTTCAAGTCCTTGCCTACTGATCCACTTCCACATTACCGCAGCTGGACATTTAGCCTGGGGCTAGTGATTCCCTTGATAATGACTCAACGCACCGTTTTATTGTTAACCCTGAAGTACCAGCACCGGACATGGACGCTCATTAAAACGAAATCCTTTTCAGCAGTTACATGAAACGACCTGCTCACCGCATACACATCCACGCACACACTTAGTCTGGTGCACACCTTGAGACACACACTGTGAGTCTGTGCAGGCCTCGTTACACATCACAGTAATTAGTGACCGGATGGCCCGAGAGAGCAGTAACTATATCCAGACCTCACCATCATCAGTGACACGTGTGCTGCATGCACGTCTCTGTGGACTGTACGTGTGTGTGTGTGTGTGTACAGCATGGGCAGGAAATCAAGGTGTTACCGAAATAACTGTATGCTCAGTTTTTCTTCCTGCTTATTTACTGCAGCAAAGCCATTACCACTAACAGTGTAGTACTGTTGCCTTATTGGGTCACAAGGCCATGCACACACACACACACACACACACACACACACACACACACACACACACACACACACACACACACACACACACACACACACACACACACACACACACACACACACACACACACACACACACACACACACACCAATGCACAAATAAAATATAGATCCTGAGGCTAGATTTATGGACTCATAACAGCAGCAACAGTTCAAAACAAACCTGCCTTTAATATGCAACAGTTAAGAAAACAAATGTAAACAAAAAGACAAGTTGCAACCATCATACTTGTATCACTCTTTGGAATGATATGGTTAACCTGCAACATTGGATGAAGACCAGTGGATAGCATGAAAAAATTGTATATCATCAACATAACATAACGTGTCTGGAAATATCTGCATCACGCGCACACCGCCCACTAACTGTGTGTTTCTTTTACAAGAGCGGTGCTGAAACACAATAAGATTCGGCAGCAGTTTGGGCCGAAACAACAACCACCATGTCTATACACAGACATGTGATGACCACAAAAGAGAACTAAGTGGTTAAGTGCTGGTATATTCATGATATGAGTGCATGTAGTGTTCGTGTTGTAATAAACAGTTGGCCAATACTGATTTAGCTTGCTTACTTTTAGGAAGTTAACTTTATAACTCTATGCATATGTTTGATGGCCATGAATTTAACAAGCAGGAATTATTGCTTGATATTTCTATATATGCTGTTTAATAAATAATAATCTTCCGTTTTCTTTTGTTACCAAAACATAGAAAAACAGAACTCGGAATTACAAGTTATTGTAAACCTACATGTCCTATTTCAAGTAACCAGTTTTACATGGTTTTGCAGGCATGGAATTTAACTGACTTCAACTTACAAAACAAAATAATGTTAAAGAGCACATCTGTGGATTTGAGAGATAAGGCAAACTTAAAAGATGGAGGAAATCCATTAATCTAACACAATATTGATGTCATTTTATATCTAAGACCAGACATAGCGGTTCAGACCCTAATTAGGCACCGCAGTTGCTGCTCTAACCAAAAGGGACAAGTGAGGCCATTAAAGGAAACCTGCTAGCAACCTCAGCGTAACATCTATCCTAATGCACTTCTCCTCTGACAGCCTAATTGTTTCTAATGCGTTTAAAAACTTGCAAAAATTTATATAAATGTGACATTACCTGACCCTGCAGCGTTCAGCCTTATTTGGGTTATTCAGCTTTTTAGTCAGTGGCTGCCAGTGGAGAGCTGAGTAAATCTTTTATCAGAAAATGGACTGGAAGAATTGCCTGCATCTGCGGTGTGAATTTTTATGTTAGCAAGTCAAACCTCTTATGAGTCCAGTCCTTAATTAATAATTATCAGCAGGATGGACTTTCGTTTCCATGGTGATACCTAACAAAGATATTGGTTTTCAGACAGAGAGTGATGGGCCTGTTTAAGCATTCTCTATTTAAAATAACGTGAGCCCACAGAGACATATACAGTCATATGAAAAAGTTTGGGAACCCCTCTCAGCCGGCATTATAATTGACTCTGCTTTCACACAAAAAAGATAAAAGTGGTATGTCTTTAATTTACCAGGAACAGCTAAGTACTGGGATGTGAAAAACTGGCTGTGCAAAAATATGGGAACCCCTGTGGTCTTGCTGATTTTAATGCCTGTAACAGCATGTAAAACTGAGGACTTTAAACACAACATTGGTTGGATTATGTTGTTAAGCCTTGAACCTCATATAAAGGTCTGTTTAATCATGATAAAAGGTATTTTAGGTGCCTAAATGCAAGTTCCACTTCTCTTTGACTCTCTGCAGAAGTGAGACAGAATGCGATCATCAAAACAGCTACCAAAAGATCTTAAAAACAAAGATTATTCATTGTCATGGTTTAGGGGAAGGCTACAAGAAGCTTTCCCAAAGGTTTCAATTGTCAATTTCTACTTTAAGGAACGTTGTCAGGGAATGGAAGGACACAGGCACAGTTGCAGTTAAACCCAGGTCTAGCAGACCAAGAAAAGTACAAGAGCGGCATATGCGGCGGATTGTGAGAATGGTTGCACACAACCCAAAGATCACCTCCAAAGACCTGCAAGAACATCTGGCTGCAGGTTGTGTATCTGTACATGGTTCTACAATTCAGTGCAATTTGCACCAAAACATCTGTATTGCCGGGTGATGAGAAGGAAGCCCTTTCTGCGCCCACGCCACAGGTACAGTTGCATGGAGTATGCAAAAGCTCATTTAGACAAGCCAGCTTCATATTGGAAGAAAATGCTTTGGACTGATGAGACAAAAATTAAGTTATTTGGTCTTTATAAAAAGCAGATGTTTTGGTGCAAATTGCGCTGAATTGTTGAACGATGTACCGATACACAATCTGCAGCCAGATGTTCTTGCAGGTCTTTGGAGGTGATCTGTGGGTTGGGTGCAACCATTCTCACAATCCTCCACCTATGCCACTCCTGTTTTTTTCTTGGTCTGCCATGCCTGGGTTTAACTGCCACTATGCCTGTGTCCTTCCATTTCCTGACAACGTTCCCTACAGTCGAAATTGACAATTGAAACCTTTGGGAAAGCTTCTTGTAGCCTTCCCCTAAACCATGACAATGAACAATCTTTGTTTTTCAGATCTTTTGGGAGCTGTTTTGATGATCCCATTCTGTCTCACTTCAGCATAGAGTCAAAGAGAAGTGCAACTTGCATTTAGGCACCTAAAATACATTTTCTCATGATTAAACAGACATTTCTATGAGGTTCAAGGCTTAACAACATAATCCAACCAACTTTGTGTTTAAAGTCATCAGTTTTACATGCTGTTACAGGCATTAAAATCAACAAAAGCACAAGGGTTCCTATATTTTTGCACAGCCAGTTTTTCACATTTTATTTTATTTCATACAACCAAATACTGCTTTTCAAAAAATCTTTGTTTGGAAAACATCCCAGTACTTAGCTGTTCCTAGTAAATTAAAGACACACCACTTTTATATTTTTTTTGTGAAAGCAGAGTCAATTATAATGCCGGCTGAGAGGGGTTCCCAAACTTTTTCATATGACTGTATATATAAAGGCATCACCCGCAGTCCACAAATCCATTACTTTTTATTTAGGTTTATTAAGCACACACGCACACACACACACACACACACACACACACACACACACACACACACACACACACACACACACACACACACACACACACACACACACACACACACACACACACACACACACAAGGAGCCTGGCAAATTAAAGGAGAGACGGACACCAATGCGTACACACCGCTTGGTATGAGAAACGCAATGAGACGCTTAATGCACACGCTGCTAGGTGGCAGATAAGCCCTGCCTTGCAGATCAATCTGTTGTCACACACAGCCGACGTCAGCTTTGGGGATCCTTTTTTCACGCGCACACACACACACACACACACACACACACACACACACACACACACACACACACACACACACACACACACACACACACACACACACACACACACACACACACACACAAACGATCCCCATGTGCAGACCTCCTCATACCTATGACAGCGTGGATTTACAGAGAGGGAATGTGTATCTCTCACTTAGCTGCAGCCTGAACTCACGTCTACACAAGCTTTCGATGGACCCACTCAATACTAAAGGGCAATTCATTAATTGAATTACTGAATCTATTACAATCACATTATTGTTTGGAGTTCTGCTCCTCTGACAAATATCACATCTTCTGTCGGAATGTGTGGGGGATTTGAAATCAGCATAAGATCTTCAGACTTCACTGTAATTAGAACTGCTGTGGGCAGAGAGGATTTCCTATGTAAAAAGCATAGTTTTATTGTCATCCTGATTAATTTCTTAAACGTTTCTTTTTATGAGCTTGGTCTTCAGATGTCCCTTCAGCAAATAAGCAGGAGCAGCCCAATGCGTTGTAATTATAAATTGAGTATCTTTCATTGTGGGATCAAGCTTGGGGAACAA